>NC_067282.1:96039769-96672519 GCF_020740795.1 Apus apus
AGAGCATGTTCAAAAAATTTAGAGAGGTTAAATGAAAACCTGTTGCTGTCCCAAAATGGAGCAGTTTGACTTGGAATGGAAAGCTTAGTCATCTGTCCTATGGGGGTTTGCCCAGCTTCTTTGGTCTCTCCATCTGTCTGAATTGTTTCTTCATTTTTTCCATTTCCTTCCCTACCTTTTTTTTTCTGGGTCTCAAACATAAAAGTGCTGGCTTTCCATGATGACACCACCAGTTACACAATGCCCAGTGCATTTCTTCTCACTTTTGAAAGGGGTCATTGGAGGGGCTGATGCTTTACAGCAATGTTCTTATGCCCACATGACATATAGAAATGTTTAGGAAGAAAACAATATTCAAACAGTCCACTTGTCATTGGTTACATGGCAAAACCAGCACCAATCCTCCCTCCCCTTTTAATGACAACTCCTGTTGCATTGAGTTTCCATAACTAGAAGATAAATATAGGTTCTAGATAATCTCCTTTATGTTTCAGGGGTTATCACCTAGTATATAAGTTATATTTCTATTTCATTAAGTCATAAGTAAGTGTTGGGAGCCTGAAGTTCTTGGCAGAGCCCTATATCCTACCTGCACTTATGTTTGGCTGCTTCATTTGACTCATTAAATGGAGGTGGGTAGGTGACATCATCAGTAAAGGGAAACACATGATAAAGTGAGGGTTCAAGGCAGAAAACTTCAGCTGATAAAATATCCAGACAGAGAGGATTAGCTGTGTTTGCAGGAAGAGTGTGTTTGCCTCTTGCAGAAGCAGGATAGCCCAAAGAGAATAAACTATATCCTTTTTCTTCCTTCAGCCATCAATTTCTTGTCATGCTGGAAAAAAGGAGAAACAAGAAAAGGAACCAGCTGTCTTTCAAATAAATGTAGCCATTACCTCAGTCTGTGCATTACAGAAGCATTCTTAAATCAGACAAATTTTCTGTTTTATATCCCAGGTTTGGATTTCCTTTCCTTAAAGACATCGTGAGCAGTAGAGCTAGACAAAACAAAAGTTGTTTTAGTAGCTTAACAAGTGGAGGAGTGTGCACAAGTCTACTCTACCCAGGGACTGAAATGCTGATCTTTTGCATCACCACAAAGATAAACCATAGCTCTTCTTTAGCTACTTACTAGCCAAATCCAAGTGTTTGAAGTTCTAGGTAGGAATGACAACATCCTCACTCATCTGTCCCCTGATGAGAAGAGTGGAAGCAGGGCCCTTGAATCTCTGAGTCCACAGACATGAGGATACTTCAGTGACCTTTCCTAGCTAACCACACACTTGGGGAGAAAAACAAGGAGCCTTAGGCTTCCCCAGGAGCAGCAGGCACTTTCTGCTGTCAGAGTATGGAAAAAACGACACTGGGTGAATGCAAAGGTAGTTCTTCATCCTGGACCATGAGCAGCAGTTGGTCTCTGGGAAAACATGATAGAATATAAATCAGGGTCTTTCCAAGCACTGTCCCAAATGCAGCAGCTGGTAGCTTGAAGCTGTTATATAGGATCACAAGAAGTAACAGTCACGAACCTGCTTTGTTACTGCTGGTTCTGTGCCAGAGCATAAAAAACATGGTCTGAAGCATCCACAGATGCAACAGCAGTCGTCTCTTACTTAATCTGTTTGGAGCTGACCCATGGATCTGGGTGCACAGGATCAATCCAGATCTCACTCAGGTGAGCTGCAGAACATATGCCACCTGTGTGCCCAGGGGATGTGTCAGCCTGACTCATTCCTGTGCTGTCACTGAGCAGATTTCACAGGTCCCCCAGTTATGCCATGCTGGCTGCCCTAGTGCTACGTAACAAGCTGCAGCAGCGAGAAAAGGTGACAAAGAGCTCCTAAAAGTGAAAATCAGTTTTGCTAATGCTCTCCTGCCCAAACGTCTCAGCCCATTTCCCTGCATTAAGGAAGGGTGTTATAGCAGGAACAACACGTGTCATTGCTTGTTGCTGTAGGCAATAGAGAATGACCATAGTCAACTGGCTCTGTTCAGGAAGACTTGGGATGCTCCCAAGCCCAGGTACTGCAAGTGAACATTGGCTTACTGTCTCAGCCTCCTCACAGTGCAAGGCAAGCAGCTTTGCCACTTTTTCACTCTAAGGCTTTCCTAGCTTCAGCATAAAATGCCTCACATGAAAGGATGTTCACCTTTTCTTTCTCCGCAGGGTAAGCCACAGCTTGTGGAAGCCAAAGGCTTCAAACTTGAAACAGAACCAGATTGCGATGGCTCTTGTCAGCTGAGGTTTAGAAAAAAACAAATGCACAAAACCCCAAACCTCCAAAAAACCCATGCGTGCTCAGCAGAGTACGGGTTGAACTGCACTGTTCTCACGGTGATGAGGAGAGACCACTGATTATGCTACTGCAATTTTTGCAGTTATTGCCAGGATTTAAAGATGAAAGGCATAATGGGCAGACTAAGATCTGTTACTGTCTCCATGGCTGGCACCTGGGTTACTTAGGATATCACCTGCCCAAGTAGAGCTTTTCTCAGAGAGAGCTAACCCTCCTCCTCTAGGGTTCCAAGTAAGAGTGACAGTAGATCCAGCAAAATATTCTATATTTTCCTGTATTTTGAATTACATTGACATACAAGTTTGGTCCTTGGCCTAAGCCATCCTAGGTACTTGAAGGCCTTCATTTAACTTTCCCAATTTATGTTTTACAACATTGCAGATTTGCAGCTGCTTTATCCTATGCCAATGTACAAATAAGTCTTCTGTGTTACTAGTCATTGGATGAGCTTTCAGTTTTCCATTTATTGATGAGAATCTGCTCTTACTCAAAGCATTAACACACTGCCTTGTAAGTCAATAAACACATTTTTTCCTTCTCACAGTGGAAAAGAAACACACATGTAGCTCTGATTTGTGATTTATTATTTTAACTAGAAGTTTAGCACATTTTTTTTTATAATAAAGCAAATATTCGTATTGAGAATTTGGAACTGATTAGCCTGCCCTCCTCTGTACCTCAAGTTTCTTCTGCAGGATGTTTTTCTGTGCTACTGAGGTATCACACTGGCCTCCCATACCTGCTCACATCTTACAAGAACTGAAACCAAAGCTGTTTCCTGACATTGCTGCAGCTGAGCCTGAAGAAAAGAAACTATCAGATGTTTCTGTGTAACAGCTGCATGTCAAAAATAGTAGCCTAGCCAACAGTTTCACTGCACTACAAGGATAGGAAGCATAATGCCTCTAAGAAACATGTTTCTCATTTATTGGAAGTGTGCAAGGGAGTCCTTTTTCCATAATCACTTACGAGTGGGAACCAAAACCTTTTGATACAGAGATCTGCATTAGACACTATAGCTGTCTTCTTGTTATTCAGCCACTGTGGCAACAGATACGGCCTGATAGTTGCACATTTCTTTCCTGGATGAATAAGAATTTGCCATTGTATTTGTAACTGCCACAACAGGATTAAAGATGCATGCATAGACACATCCTAAGGTCTGCATAAATAAGGTTGTGCTTAACCACATCCAGCTTTGGGATGACTTGGTTGTGTCCACCCCAGGCATATCAAGCTTTTGAATCTTCCCCAGAAAGGGACAAAATATGAACTGGGAATTAGGACAGAGTGGTCAGTCATCAGGAATTTCCCTGTCCGTGGTTTGAGGAGGGTGACTTTGCTATCACTAGCTGCACTTCTAATGTTCCACTTCTGAGAAGAGTATTTCACAGGTACTGTGACAAGCCTTTAAGACAAAGACAACAAGCAGTGTGTAAAGCCATGTAATTACAAGGCTCTGAGCTCCTTGAAGGGATTCTTCTGACACAAGAACCCCAAGGCAGTGTCTTAGTACGAGGCTGTTCATACAGTTATTACCTACCGCTGTTTCCCAGTGCAGCAAATTTCAGATATCTGCATGGTATGTTTGCAGCACCAGGCTAACTGCCTCAAGAGACGTTTTCAGGGATGTTGTCTGCCTGAATTTAGACACTCACACATGCACACAAAGAATGTCCAAGCAGGTCCCTTGATAAAATGGCACTCTTCTCCTTGGGATTGCTGGTGTTACTCCCACCTTCCCCAACCCGCCCCCACCCACGCCCCCCCAGTAAAGAAGGAAATTTTTCTTTAATAAATCACTCCTATGTCACAGATTTTAGACAGTTGTGTGGCATAGTGAGTGCTTTTTTTCCCCTCCCTTGATGGTGGGAAATTGTTCTTTAACAGCTTCCCACTTGGTCAGTACATGGATGGTCCATTGCTAATGAAAACCCATGTGCTGCTGAATTCTTGTTAGTGATTCAAGCAGCAGTCTACCCTCTGAGTCAAGAGAAAACCAATATCCCCAGAATGGTTTTAATAGGGACTCTGTTGCAGATTGCTCAGGCAAGACAAAAAGTAGAAGTCCTGACCATGTCTAGTCATTAAAGATCCCGAAGTTTTGTTTGCAGAGGTGAGACCATGAGTCTACAGCAAGTTGCCATTGCCTTCTGTCTATATTTCTAACCTCCTTCCCAACCTAATATTGATGTAATGGTGTGCTTCCTCAAGCAATTTGAGACGTTTCTGCTTAGTAGTGAATAAAGCCTTTCAAGGATATTGTTCATCATTCATGGCCTTCTAATTCCAGGCATGGTAGCTTTCAGAAGGTCCTTCACACATGTATGTAAACACACCCAACAAATACAGAGGTAAAGAATGTCCTTTCTTGAATTGCATGGGCACTGGGGAAGGAAGTCAAGTGCAGGAAATCTCAGCACTAAGCAATCTCCACAGCACCAGGCATAGAAGCCTTTTTATTTCTGTGCCCCAGTGTGCCAGGCAGTCCTCAGCCTGTTCAGTCAAGTACATACTGGATGTCTTGCTGAGCTGACAGCCTGACCCTTAAAGGTGCCAGGGTCCATCCCTGCCTTGGTGTCTCCAGGGGAGGTTGGACCGTGCTAAAAGAAGAGAGCAAACCCAGGCATCACCTTGACACATGCTGGGGTCTGTCACCACCAAATGCCTCCTGTGTTGCAGAGGAGACTCTTCACCTTTCTGAGCTGGGTTTCCTGCAGTCATCTCCTCTAGCCAGACCCAAAGCAGCTGCTCCAGCCCAGGCTGCTTAATGACATGGTCCAGGCAGAGGATATGACATCCACAGAGGAGGGTTCAGGACCCTCTGGTTATGGCCCCATGGGGTAGCAGTGGCAGCAGCTTCAGACCAAAAGCTTCACCCTGCTGTGCTGTGCAGGTAAGTACTGAGGCAGAGGCAACCCGCCATGCCTTCTGTACAGCAGTGAGACTTGTTCCCTCTGTCATTCAGTACAGGTTTCCCCTGCCTTAGAGATACGGCTTTCTGATGCCTTCAGCTCCTGCCCTTGGTGTGGCTTCCCACAGGGAAAGAAAGAAAGATTTGGCCATAGGCAGCAGAGAGATCCCATGTGGTTTAAGCCAGGAGGCATAAGCATATGATAGTAAACTCCTAATTAGTAACATAGTGAGTAGTGTCTTGCTACACTCAGTAAGGGAAGGGAAGCTCAAGTAGGTCTTCTGGGATCGCAGATCAAAAGGGACACAAAATTACGACAGGGCTGACCTAGGGTAAACCTCATCCCATTTCCCCTTTGTAGCACCTCTTGGCCCCATTCTGGCATGTCAACATGGTGGTATTGCTCTTAGCCCTCACACTATTCTTGGGCTAGATAAGGAAACTGAACTTAAATGTGAAAGGGGCTTTTCTGATTTCCTCTCTGCACACACACACACAAGAAAAAAGATGCCTTTATATAGATATTCTCTACATCTGGCTACCTCACCACAAGTTACAGGAAATTGGTTGGCTGCCACTTAACACAGCTGTTAACACTTTGGACTAGCAGTAGCCATTGTGCTGATACTGGTTTAAATGAAATGGATGAGTTATGCAATGGTTAGAATAACAACTGTCTCATGTTCCACAAAGAACATAGACGGAGTTGGGATACAAGCCCCACGTGCCTTACTTCACTGCTGCAAACATTTCTGGGGATGTATAATTCTGCTTCACATCCCTTCTGAGCATCAAAGAGCTTCCAACACATTAATAAAATGTGTCATAACATCTTGATGATACAAGATCGCTATATAAACATGAGTAATAACTATGGTGGTATCCGGGGACCAAACAAAATCAAGACTGCTCTCTGTACAAGGTGGCAGAGACACTCACGGAGAGTTTCAAATGTAAACAGAAAAGATGGATGAAGGCTAGGAGGGAAGGGAGTTACAGTCCTGATTGACTAGCCAGGCAAAAAAAAAAGCAGGAAGGGATGTAAAATCCACTTTTGATATGGATTGAGATCTCTGCAAAGTTCTTAGAAGCAAGTAATGACATAAATTTTTCTTGTGGGAAAGTTCAGCTACTCAGAGACAGACTAATCACTGCAGGATCCATATATTCTTGGGAACATATCTTTAGAAGAGATTGTTGACTTGATTTTGTCAATACTGATGACATTTTGGAAGATCTGGTTGTAGAAAATTACCTTCAGTCAAATGATTAAGAATTAATTCAGTCCTCTTAATAAGATGCTAGGTATAAAAAAGGAAAAGTTTGACAGAGTTAAGGAACTAGTGATTGAAACCATCTGGACTGAGAAGCTTGTAATGTAAGATGCAAAGTCTGAAGTTTGCTTAAGTCATAGATGCATGGGGACAAGGGGATGGTGAGGCAAAAGGGTAATAATACTAGTGCAAATAACAGGCTCAAATAAAGAAAGTTAGGAATAACTAGAATGAAAACTAGGACCCTTCAGCAAGAAAAAGTACACCTTGGAGATCAGAAATATATGCATAGAATGAAAAGTAACAAAAAACAAGCTGGTTTAGACCTTGCAAAGGAAATAAAAACAGTAATCTAATGTTCTTCAGTTAGACACATAAAAAGAGAACAAAGAAAGAAGAAGTGGGGACAGTATTTGGTGAGAGTAACTTAGAGACCGTAACTACAGTAAGCAGTCTACCTCAAAATTCAGTAAGTGTTTTCCCTCATTACTTCAGAGAGGATGCAAAATGTGGTGGCAAAAGTGGGATGACTAATGGAAGTGGAAGGAAGGTGAACTGGAAATGGTCACATCTGAGGTGGAAGCGAAGCTCAAAGAGCTCACTGCCTTCAGACCGGAGAAACTGGACACACTTTATCTTTGCTTCTGAAAACATTTGCATGTGAAATTACAGGTCTGCAGCACAGGCCTTTAATGACTTTTTTGTGCTTAGCTGGGGCCATGGAATTGGGGAACAGCAAATGTATTTCCTGTGGTTGAGAAAGGCAAAAAAGAAGTCCAGGTAATCACAGGTCTGTTAATCTGATCTCAGCATCTGAATTGACAATAACTGATTTTCCAGACTGAAAAAATGCAGTAGGTCTCATATATCTGGACTTCAGGAAGGCATCTGACAGTGTGTTTTTAGGGGAATTTAGTTAAAACAGATAAAATGGGGAGGAGAGTAAAACAGTAGGAATAGACCATAACTGGGCAGACTGCAGCCAAGCTGGGAAGTACTGAGACCAAGCCAGTCCATGCAGGATTTACCATTCACTCTAGCTGGAATATGCCACTGCCTGCCTTCCCTACTCACTTCTTGTCCCTGGTGTGGTGTGCAATGGTGGCCTGCTTTGGGCATGTGTCAGGCATGTTCAGGCATCCCATGAGGGGAGATTCACAGTGGGAGCCATGGGGACAGAAGTGCTGGACACCAAGGGACAGTTGGAAGCAGAAATGACATGAGGAAAAAAACATGAGCCTGAGTTCATGATGACTTTCAATGCAGCCATTCCCTGAAAAGGTTTGGCCACCCAGCCATTACCCAGAGTGGACCTGGTTTGGTTTCTTCCAAATAGCCTAGTCTGCAAGCTGTGGCCAATAATACACATCTGTATGTGCTGGGGAGGGGAGGAAGGGGAATAGGCAAAGGAGCAAAACAAATGACAGAAAAGGGATATGTCTGGTCTCCGAGAATACCTGAAGAAGTAAAACCACAGAGGAAAAGAACGTAAATTTAGCAAAACATAATATTGATATAAGGAGAAATGGAAATATATTTGCCACAGGTAGATATAGCTTGGAAACCACAGAAGATTTCCAGTCTTTGGAAGCCTGAGGTTGTGGCACAGCATTCCAGGAGGAGCAGGCCTTATGCAGAGGGTGATCAGGTATGGAAAAAATTTATGTCAAGGGACTGAAATCTCTGCTTCAGGAGCACCATTCCAGCACCATTTCTCTGTTATTTTCTGAAGTGGCCCCTAAATCTTTGAACAACCTTCTGGATTTAATTGCAGGCTTCCAAACAACAAGGCAAAATTGAGGAATATTGAGGAATTCCAAACAACAAGGCAAAATTGAGGAATAGGGGAGGGAATCTGGGAGATTCCTATATGCTGATGCACTGCCATTCACACTGTTTTGAATCCCTAGACCAGGGATCCAGGTGTGCAAAGTGCCAAGGACACTTGCTAATCCTATACAGAGACATTATTTCTGGGTTCTCTTCTGTCCTCAGGTACACTGAGAGCAATTCCCATGACTGTTGCCATCAGTACTGCACTATCTCTGAGGATGTGAGCAGAGGCAGTGGCAGAGAACCCCCTGGCATTTAAACAATAGCTGCCTTGTGCCTTCAGACACCAAATATTGAAATACTTAGGGAACCCTAACTGCATATAGAAATTCTGCCTCCTTAATCCAGGCTTAACTCAATAGACAGGGAAATTAGCATGAAAGCTTAATAATCGTGTCTAGGATCAAGAGAGGCAGACAGGTATTGTTTTATATTCACATTCTAGCAGCATTAGTAAGCAAGCACAAGGGAAAAACAGTTCTCTGCTGCAATGCATAAGGATTTTGGCAGGAGGAATAAATACTGAAAGCTCTGCTTGTAATTAAGCTATATCTGCAGCTTGTAGCATTGTCCAGAATTCCCATTGCTCCAATTGAAGGTGCTTCAAAGTCCATTGCAAAGAACTCACCATTGAAAAGTTTTGCTAGTAAGGTCTTTAATTATAGCTTTGTTATACATTTAATTTATAGATGAAAGAACAGCTATTGTATGTTTAGCTGTTAAAAATCATATACGTTGCAAGTTATTAAACAGGCTTCTTGCTTTTTGCTAATTCCCAAATATGTCAAGAAAGTAATTTAATGTAATGTATGCAGAGCTTTTTTCACCCCTTCTTTCTTTTTAAGTTAAATTTAATTGGATGGGTACTGCAGTGAAGCAGAAATAGTGGCATGCTTTTAAAATTAAATATTTTAGGGGAAGGTTTTAGATTTTAATTCTGAGACATCTGAAAGAGACAGAGTTAACTTAAAAACAATGAGTATGCTTAGCTCTTTAGACCTGCTTCAGTTAACAATAGCCTCTGTGGTCACTCTAACTGAAAGAGAACGACAGATTTTTTTCCAGTTGGAATGTGCCCTAATGTTGTACCTAATAATGTTTACTGTTTTCCTGACAAAGTTGAAGGGCGCCTTATCACAAAGCTGGACCCTTGCAGACAGGCCATTCTTTCCATGCAAAGCTCCTACGATACGAATGCCTCCCACCAAAAAGGTTTATATGACACACAGAAGTGAAAAACATTTTCCTGGGCAGTAAACAGGATAAATTTGTGAATTTCCTCACTGATCTTTCTTTAGGGAGTGCTGCCCTCTTGTAAAGGAGTCCTATTAAAAAAAAAAGTCAGCCTCCCTGACGACCTGTATCACAAAGCGTTTAGTAGATTCCACGAATTTTCTCCTCAGTCTATATAAGAACACAGCTGTGTGATTAGAAATCTATGCCTTTGTTATTTTTTTCCCTTTGGTTGAACATGTTGGCACCTAGAAGTCCCAGCAGACCCTGTGATGTGCCAGGTACTGCTCAGGTGAATGAGGGTGCAGCCCCAGTGCAAGCCAGTTCATCCCAACAGGGAGCCCTGGGAAGATCTTGGAGCTTCTCACTGGGAAATTGATTTAACACGAACATACCCTTCTGAACCCCTGATTAAGCAATGCCATGAAATGCTTTCTGATTATTACATTTACCATTTGCATGGAGAGTAAGCCTGCCAGCAGCAACCTCAGGAGCAGCCTGGACCATCAAGCATGGAGATCCCCAAGTGCCCAAAAGGGTTGTACTAGTGGCCAGGCTTGGTCATTAATTCAACTGCTCACACAGCATAAAAATTATGCTCATCAGGTGAGAAAGGAGAAAACTCGAAATAAGTTACCTGCTTTGTTGACCAAAGGCAGAGCAGATTAAAGATTGCTACTTCCAAAGAATACATGTGAACATACTGCACCACACATTATTCATAAACAGCTGGCAAATGCATGTCAATTAATTCATAACCTGTTTGCAGATTTTTTTCTGAGCAGAAAACAAAGCCACATTCACAAAATAAATTATTCACTGCAAATGATTCACCAGCTTTATATATTACCTAATCCTTGATCTCTTTCTCCAAACAGAGCAGATTAATTTCTCTAGATTGTTTTAAGTGTCTGTTCCAGAAACTTAATTCTTCTCCAGTTTTTATCTCTCATTTGGTTTCTATTACATTTTTATTGCCTGTTATCTAATCCTAATGAGAACTGTTTCCTTCCTGACTTATTCCCTTCCAGCAAAGTTTGTGTTAATTGTTGTCTTCTGTTTGCTAAAGTGACTTTCTGGGTCTTGGGGACTACTTACTCTTTGCTGGTTCACCTCATCCCTCTTCATTTGCATTCTCAGCCCTCAGGCTGAGAGCAGAAACTCTGTGTCACCGAGCAATACGCTTTCAGCCACTTGTCAATATACACTTGCCCACCCATCTATACCTTGTAGCTGGTTTTCCGCTTCTCAAATGCCACAACACAACCCTTTTACCATTTCCCACCCACTTAGTGTGTAAACAGCTGTCCTTTGGGACATGTTTACTGTCACTGAACTGGTGTCAATGGTTGTTGCCATTCATGAGGTGTTGGATGATGGATCAAAGTGTTTCTGTTAGGTGTCCACAAACGAGCTATCCCTGGCTTCACAGCATCCACAGGGACAAGCACAGAACCAAGCACATGCCTTTGCCATGCCTGAGCTTGCTGGTATAGCTGTGCAGGAGAGAGGGGAAAGGACTGCATGGGGAGGGGGACCAGAGGTGGAACGACCAAGAGGTGGCTCATGCCACCACTTCGCACCTCTGGTGCTGGCAAGGCGTGGGCCAGGGGAAGGTGAGGAGCATCCCCCAAAATAAATTCTGTTAACTGCCCAGCTCCTCAAGCTCCAGGGATGTAAAGGAAGGTTCTCCCAGATTCTCCTGTCTGCTCCTCCCACGGTGCAGAAACATGCATGTTCTCACACCCAGCAAGGTGGCTGGTGGCTTAGTCCCACCTTTCATCTGCTGGGGCTCATCTTGTCTTCAGCTTCCCGGGGACTTTCCCCTGCAGCTGTAAATCTGGGTCTCAGCAGCCTCTTTATTTAGGCATCAGAATCCAGAGTAAAGTTCAGAGCTATTAGGAGGTTCTTTCTCCATTTCCCTCTTTGGCTTGTGAGGTTCACCTTTTCCCATGCTTTTTCCTGATGGACAGTCTGAGGCAATGAGATATATTGAATAAATTATAGACACTGGTGACATCAGGTGCCACTCACTTGTCAAGCTAATAGCAAAGCTTGTGATAAAGGTACTTTCCAGTGCTGTAGAAGCACCACGTTAAAACCTGTGCATGGTTCAAAATGTACGAGTTGTAAGTGCTAATGTTGTGGGTTTTTTTAACTCCATCCTTCCACAGAAAACTGTATTTTTTGTTCTTACATGTTAGTCTTTTACTCCTCAGCAAAAGGAGTGTAGAGCACTGCCGTATCAGTGGCTCAGAGCTGTGCTCACTTTTCTCAAGACTAAATGACAAAGCACTGAGAAGAGCCACCATAGAGAATATTTTCAAAAAGACCAAGGTATGAGAGCAGACAAAGACCACAGCCTGACTTTCGATACAGCAACAGTAATTAAAAAAATATACACAAGGCCTGGCAGTACTACTTATTTGTAGTTATAATCTTCCATGCTCAGAGCCATGGAAACATGCACAGCAGAGAAGCCAAGCTTAACTGTCAGGCTGAGAAGTGACAATCCTGCTTATTTCCCATGGCCACCCCTTCTACAGCCATTTGTTTCTTAGTGTCTGCCAAGACAGGAGCCTCATGCTTGTGGTGATACCTTAAAAAGCCCCTTTTACCTATTTTGATTTTTAAAGGAAGAGTCTACTTATATTCAGTCCATAAATGGAGTGAGAAACACCTGACAAACTGAAATGCACAAGTTGCAGTCACTTCCTCTCAAATTATCAATTATCTATGGTCCTGGAACAGAAACATTCTGTTGCTGTGGTAACAGGCCATATACAAATGTGAAACACAAAATTGCCAGCAGTAGAAGTGAGTGACGGTTAGCTTAACCACATCTTCTCTAAATTGGTGACACAAACCAAGGTCCTAAAAATAAACATTGTAATAGTGGTTTTGGTTACAAAGCTGTAGCAGAATCAATAGCTTTGGTGCATGTAGAGGAGAAAAAAAAAAATCTCTTCTCCAAAAAAAGAGAGGAAAACCTCTCAAAGTGGCATGATTTAAGCTATTCAAGCACAGATACAGCCATGACATGAAAAATTGCTGGTTGCCATTGAAACACTTGTTGAAAGTTACTGAAAGCCAAGGTGGCAGGTGCAGCTTGGAGTTGAAGACCAGAGAAAAATTGCTCCAGAAGGGCTGTGAGGACCAAAGTGATTTGCTCGTCCCTCCTCAGCTGGGCACCAAACTTGAATCCCCACAAGGCATAGTCTGAAGGATTTTGCTCAGTCAGCATTTGAGTGGCCGGCCTGACAACACTCGTCCTGTTTTATAGGCTCTCACCAGCTCATCACCATCATCACCAGTGAGACTGAGGTTCCTCCCATGCAAGACTGGAGCACAGAAGTCGCCAGAAATAAACTCAGGTACAGCCTGCAGACACCTCTGTGCTATGCCTTTCTGATTGGACATATCTGTATTGCACTGTTGTTGGTTAGTCTGCGTGTGTCAGGAACTGGCTTGCAATCAAACCATTTTCTGCATGGTGATCTGGTATCTTTCTCTGTTGAGGTATCCTGGGAAGTGCGGTGGGTGCCATGGTCTAGTAGTGACGCTGGAGTTCCCAACAGTGCAAGACATTTGGAATATGGGATACACCCCGTGGCAGGGAGCTTTCCATACATAGCATAGACATCTTAGCTGTGGTCTGTTATGGAAGAGGAAGGAGGAAGACAGGCCTAGTTAACAACAACCAACTCTTAAATTGAACTATTCTGTTTTGCTGGAGTTTCCACACTTTCATATGGAGAGGACACTTTCTTTCTTTCTCCTTGCTTGTCTGCATGTAGAGGCAACAGTGTGAGAAAACAGCAAGAAAGAACATTAATCTATTGTTCCTTCTGAACCAGGTATCTTAAATTATGAAATGTCATTACACGCTTTTCAGCATGGTCAATACATAAATTTCATTTCCAGTTTTTGCCAAAAAACCTGTCCCTTTGGAAATTTTCCAATCAGGCCAACTCGAGGCACAGTAACAAGTCTGAAGGGTATTTTTTTTAATCAAATATGTTATTAAACAACAAGACAGCTCTAAAAAATTGGTGGTTTTACCCCAGTAATGGTGTGGAGCAGGGAACTTGCAATATTGAGGAAGACTAGGCAGCTGAGTCAAACAAAACAATGGTATGCCATGACCTTAGCTGTCCCCATACACACTGGGCTAATATTAGGGGAAATTCTCTGCAGCTGAAAAAGCTGCTGTGTGGAAAAAACATTTCTATGGCACAACTAGTTTTGACTTGATAAGCAGCTCCAGCTAAATAAAAAACAACAGTAACTACAATATAGTTCAATTCTACCTCAGCAAGGGAAAAGTCATATGCCAAAACTACATTGGTAACAGTGAACTTCCGACAGGGGGATTTCTAAAAATGGAGGAAGTGATTGAGAAAGACCCTCATGTCAAAAACAGGGAAATTAAAATGTTTAGACTCAGCAGGGGTGAGTGCATGCTCTGCACAACACATAAGAAGAGCTACAGAAGGTATGTGGCTAAATTGGAAAGGAAGCAATGGACAAAAAATGAAACAACACACACGGGATTAAATGGCAGAGTTCAAGAGGTTATTCAAACTATGCTGGTATGCTCCAGAAAATTGAAATCTGAATGTGGTACAGCTGAAAGAAACAGCATAAATAAACACAGGTAAGTTCTAGAGATAGAAAAGAGAGCAATGACATGAGGGGTTGAAGAGAGCACGCAAACAATGTGTTAACAAATATGTATGACATAAAAAATGTCTTTGCATGTGTTAAAAAGCTGAAGCCCAAGAACAAAAGGGTGGGTCTGACTGTTCCTGGGGAAGTCAATGCATCAACTCAGGTTAATAAAGACACTAAAGAGAAGATTCTTCTATCATGTTGTCTTGACTCTATCTTCATCAGTAAATTCAGTGGTGAGATATCTGCCCTAGAGCTGCTCTTTCTGGATACCAAAGATTATGCTTTGTCCGTTTTTCCACAAAGTAAATAGTAGGACAAGAAGAACAGATATATTTCAGAACGAGTGACACTGTAAGCAAGGTACTTCACTATCTCCTGCTATGAAGTTAATATTTAGCTCCAAGAGCTAATCAGCAAACACTGAAAATCTAAAAAGTCAAAACCAACATATAACAAATAATTTCCATTCCTCCATTAGACAGAGGTACCACTGGATTTATCATGGTCATGAGGTGTCATGGAACTTAACAGGTTTCATCTTGAAAAGCATTTAGCTCTTGCACTGATACAAAGACAATCTGAAAGAGAATGTGTATATTACGAGTGGAACTTTACTAACTTTATATCCATCAGAGTGTGCACTGATGACTAATTGGCATGGCTAGAAAAGAAGCTCCCATATACGCAGATAATGCTATAAATAATGACTACAGGATTGGGTGAACTCACTGCAAATTTCAGAACAGATAATAATGTCTTCAGGGGTCTGATGGAGACACACCTACAGGGTTTTCTGAAAAACTACATTGGTACCTGCTGGAGGGCACAGATGAGGTTTTAGAGCTGCCTGGTGCAAATTGCTCTGTTGTATACTACAGGAAGATTATCTGAATTCTCCAGTAATCTCTTGATGTGCTTAATGAAAATAAAACTTGACTAGACAAGACACAGTAAAACTTGCTGGCAAAAAGTGCTAAGAAAGAAGAGATTTTTAATTCCTCCATACCCTTGTTTACCTATTGCAGACATACTGCTTGCTGACCCCTAACATGTGATAAGAGCTCTCCCTGACATTCTTGTTTAATTAGCGCTACACAGCAGAGCTCTTTGCAGTACATCAGTGAGCTCTCCTATCAATCTGCCACAGGCATTACTTTACCTTTCGTGGTGTTTTTGCTGCATCGTCCCACTCCCTGCCTGCTGCTTCACAGTGCTGAGCAGGCAGGTGTCCAGAGAGAGAATTCACAGTGCGTGGTCCACATGCAGTAACAGCAGCCATGGGCCCTGGAAATACCTAGATAAGGACAGGATTCAAAATTTCATCCAGGAGAAGCCTTTGAGAGTTAGAGGCCCAAATCCTATTGACCTGAATTTCAACTCCCTGAAGCTCCTTTTGAAACCTCAGCCCAAGTTTCAGCCAGCCAATGCCAGCTAAGCTCTGTGGGGTTTCTTTCAACACACAGGACTAAGTAAGAACAGACTTGAGGGGTAGAAGAAATACATGGCTGTGGTGGTCTTCATTTTCCCAGACCCGGAGATGAAGCATCCACGAAGTTTGCAGTTGTTTGGGCTGAAGGATCCTTGGTTTGTTCTCCAAATGCCACATATCTAATCAGGCTCATTATTGTATGAAGAATGCAAAATGCTTCTGTAGTTTCCCCCTGGGTTTTGTCTCAGATTATCCCAGTTGACCGACTTTAAATTAGCAGTTTCTGTGGTGCTGGTTAAGGAAGTAATCTTTTTCTGAATATGCAATGAAATATTTTAAATACTTCTAGGGTGTCTCTGCAAGCCATCTAGCACTTATTTTAAATTCTGCATGAAAGGGAATTCCCAGATGAGTTACAGTTTTACTACCTAAATTAGACCTTCAAGCAGATTCCTCACCCACAGGCAGAGGCTTCACCTCCCAGCAACCTGACACGAACCAGTACCGGGCACTCGTTTTTCACCGAGCAGTGTTTACCTAATTAAGAGCTCCTCAGTAGTCCCCAGTTAGTTAATTGTGTCATTAGCAGCAGTTTTGACATGAGGAACAACTTGTGTCTGGAGGATCAGGCTGGCTCCTGCTCGTGAGGCCCAGCGGAGCATCCCCCCAGGGGGCTGGCAGCCGCCTGCCGCAGTTTGTACAGCGCACGTCGGAGTAATTGGTCCCCCGAGGGGCAGCCTGTTCTGCTGCCAGTGGGGATTGTTTTGCCTTGTGAATAAAAAGCTGAGCTGCCATGGCTCCTCTAGCTGCATGTTAACTCATGGCTCCCACGCACAGTGGCTCGTGTGAGGGATTAGATGGGGGGTGAGAGTTACAGTTGTCTTCTTCGCCATTCAGTGGCTTGTGGTACCATTAAATTACCAGGCCTGATCCAGGGAGCAGTGGGGATGGTGTCTTGGTGACTCCACAGCTTTGCAGTGTGGCAGACCACATGCAAGTGCTGAGACGTTGACCTGCCACAAGGTGACAAGCGTTGTTTTTGCCTGACCAGAGCACAAGTGGTCTGGGATCCTCATGCTGATGGTAGGGATGCTGCTGCTGCTGCACATCTTGAGTTGGTGGGGAAGGGATTTGCTCTGCCTGGGTGGTCGGAGTCTGTCTCTCTTGGGGACCTGGCTGGCGCAAAGGAAGGATCCTCTCCTTGGAGGCACAATGCCACCTGTTCTCCCATCACTTTCCGCTTACACACATGCAGTTAATTCAAGCAACTATATGTACACACACCACTGTGCTTACAGCCACAATATGCCTTGGAGACTGAAGGAGGGAGAAAACATTGCCAATGTACTTCATAAGACAGAGATTAAGAACAGCTTCACCCTAAAATTAACTAAGAAAATGTTTCTAAATCTTATGCATAGGCTAAGGAAAAAAAAAAATAGGAAAGCACAGCAGATTTTTGGAACCAAATGTTATTTCATCTACCTTCTTTGCCCTGCCAGGATCATTACCTTTGCCAAAACAGAGATGTTCCACTTCTGCCCACATATTACATCCCATTTACCACAACAAAGTTTCAGTCTGGAGCAGAAACCCCCTCTCCTGTAGAGCAGGGTCCAAACCACTGCCCCATCACTGGTTTGCAGCGCTCTGCTTCACTCTCCAAGCCACTGAAGCCTGAACCAGTACTTTTTGTGGTTTGAGATTTGGCACAAAAGAAAAGATAAGAGCATTACAACTTACCTCAGGGAGGAATGTAAGAGTTGAGGAAGATACAGATGTATTTTCAAATAAGGGCTGGCATGGGTACAAACTCTTCCAAGCCTCACAAGGGTAGAAGTGCACATCAAGCGATGTGGAGGAACAGATCTTGCCTGGGGTCCAGGTAAGTTTAGCACCAGCCCTTTCTGAAAGTGTAAGACCAGCAACATCTAGTCATACGGAAAGCGTAGCTGTTAACTACTGTGCACGTAGTAGCATGATTTATAGGCATGTTAAACCACAATGTGTTTTAATGATTATTTGGGAACATGAGGGAAAATGAAGAAGGAAGGGTTTTGGCTTTTTTAAATCAATATATCTATTAGAAGATAAATGCAAGTTTAAAAGGGAGTGTTCATTTAGCATCATTAATAGATCCATTCATTGATAATCCCTCCCATCAAGCAAGTTGTGGTGTGATGATGTCTTCATGACATTCTACACAAAATAATATTTTCAATTACTACTAAATTATTTAAAAAATCAAACCATTACTTTTGCTTCTAAAAAAAATTTCTGCATATTACTATAATATTTTTTTCTCATCTCTTGGTATAAAAGCCAAAAGTCAGAAAAAAAAGTTAACAAATATTTTCCAAAAAAGCAAGGGCTGTGCATAAACAGACTAACATAAAGATTAATAATGTTTTCCTTCAAGTGGCAAAACAAGTGGAATAGTTGACTTTCTGAATTCAAAGCAGTCCTAAAACAAACAGCTGTTTGACAAAGCAGGCAAAGCTGTCCAGTTTTAAGATGTAGTAGGATTTCTACAGCTGGAAAGCGGGGAAAACCTTCAGAGCAGCTCTAACGTTAAGTGATTTACAACAAAAGGAAATAAATGGAGAGACCCGCAAAGTTCAGTTAAGTCGAGGATTTAAAGTAATTTCATTAACATCTTGCATAGCTTCCATGGAAGGCAGTCTAGCAGCAACAAAGCATTTTTATAAAAATTAATGAGAAGTTGTACATATTTAAGAAACCAAATGGCTTTTACTGTGATGATGTTTGCATCTATAGGAAACTCCCTGCAAAATTTAAATATGACCAAAATATTCACAACACAGCTTTTCAATTTTCACTCTTAGTTTAATGTTAACTTTCTGTTTTCCACAAATCTAGATGGAGCTCTGAAAGTTTTGAAAACAAGAGAAGAAACAGAACACTGAAACCAGAGGGGACAAATTAGGCAGGGGACAAACTGATGCTCTGTCTTTGAATATCAGAAAAAAAAAAAAAAAAAAAGTAAGAATGCCTCTTGGAGTGACTGCACGTCATTAAATATTTGAGTGGCTACATCAATGGCTAAGTGATGTTTCCCAACTCAAATGTAATGGATTGCTGCTTCTCCCACTACAAGGAAAAAGTCCCCACAGGAAGGTAATCTTGAGTCCTCTGGGCAGGATATGTTGAAAATCCTTCTTCTGTTGAAACAGTGTGTTTGGTAATCTTAAAATCCCAAGGAAGAGTTTAATATAAATATGGGAGCCGTGGGGAGCGAGGTCAGCTGCCTGCACACTTCGGCACTGGATGCATTATGAGGACTTCCCGTTGGCTCCCAGGGGGTTTGCTTCAGTGACTTGCAGCAGAAAGGCTGATCTAGGCAAGTGCTCTGCAAGAGAGAAGAGCCTCCTTGCACAATACTGGAGCCTGGTAAAAGGATGACCACTGGAATTTTACTGCCCTCGTTTTCAAGTTTCTTGTTTGCAAGGGGTGAACCAGCACTGGTTATTTGCTGGGAGTGGTGAGTAAAGCTCTTCCATCTCCACCTCTGCTGCCTCTTGGCCAGCATTGCCAGAGCTGGGCAGCTGAGACCAAGGGATAGATTATCTCAGCAAAGGGAGGACAGACTTGTTGAATAACTTCCTGGCTTCTTCCTGGAAAACTGGAGACAGGGCTCAAGTCCAAAGCTCCCCTTGCTTAATCATGCAATCTCCTTTCTGCTGGCCAAGCTTTAGGAGAAAGTCTCTATATTAGAAAAAGACTAAGTCCTTTTGGGGTGGAAGGAAGAAGGAGAGAGCAGTTGGTGAATGGCAGGGAGCAAAGGGAGAGAAACAATAAAGATAAGAAAGAAACTGGGAACCAACCATACTAAACTGGGCCATGAAGGCAACATCGCCTAGCTCCTGGTCTCACTCAGGATGAATATCACGTTACACTTCCCACAATTCAAAGGAGAGGGTGCACAGCCTCCCTGAAAAACAGTCCTGTGCAACATCCTTGCATCTGACTGCCTCCCCTGGCTCAGGGGTATTTTCTCCAGAGCAAAGTGTGATCAAAGCCAGCTCATTCCTTCCACAAGATGATGTTTCTACACACAGGTACCCCTGCCCCTCAAAGTCCAAGAATTTCCAGCCAGTGGGATATTTTCATTTGTTCCCCAACTGTGAACCTGCGGTGCTGAAGCACATTCACTGCAAGCAAGGAGAGCTGCCTTGCACAGGTGGGAATCCTTGTGTCCCTGGGGTCCTGGTTCCTGCTGCCAGTGGAGAGAAAAGCCCATATTACTGTGTGCTGGACATAAAAGCTTGTAGCAAAAGGAGGGAAATTCTAGTGCCAAGGCACTCTTTTGTACATCAGAGATGCTCACCTCACTTCTGGGTGACCTGTCCCAGTATCTGGAGAAAAGATTTCAGACATTCCCCTCATCACAGTGCTTGCAAGGCTTTTACACAGCTACACTGCAAATGTCTGTTTACTTACTGCCAGCACAGAAGCTTCTGTACTTTACACCACACTCAAACTGTACTTAGAGCAGTAATAGGTTCCTTTAAAGACTTAAGCTGATGTGTGACATTCAAAGCATTTTCCAGCTCAACCCAAGTACTAGAGAATGCTACCTAAGATCCACATAGAAGTTTTTTTCTTCCATCAGACATCAGTGCATATGAAGGAAAAATGAAAAACTGTTTTATTGTGTGGTTTAGACACCTCTTACATCTTCACCTAAGCACTCCATCTTCGTCTCTTCTCGCTCGTTTAGGTTTCTGGCAACCTGGTCTAGTGGGAGGTGTCCCTGCTCACAGCAGGGAGGTAGGAACCTGATGATCTTTAAGGTCTCTTCCAAACTTAACCATTCTATGATTCTACAACTTTCTTATTTTAAAAACTATTTCACTTTTTCTTCTGACACATGAGAAACTCCCACAGAAAACTAAAGGAAGCTGAGTAATTGTTCCTGGGAAACAGTGAAAGTGATTACAGAGACAATGTTTTTCCTCTCATTTCCTTCGTTCATAATCACCTTACATCATTACCAGCAAAACCAGCAATGTTTAAAAATTACTCATGTCCTTTCTTTAGTCAATGTGAATTGCCACTAATAACCAATTAAAAAACCCCAAGTAACGAGGGAGGTACAAGAAGATACTTTTCTTGTTTAGCACCTGGTCCCCAGCCAGTATGGATCAGCAAAGCCAGCCTGATATAGCTGGAGCCCAAATGTCCCCAAGCAGCAGAAGCATCTGCATGGCAGCAGACAGTGTTCACAGGGTGTTGGTATCGTGGCAGAGGAGCAATGTGGGACTGTGGAAAGGAATACTCATGGTTGAACTCTACAGACCTTCTGGATTGTAGGAAAAGGCTGGTGGTGTCCCCAGATCTGCCGCAGGGAACAGGAAAGTTCATGTATTTGGTGCTTCTCTCCATCAGGGGAGATGCTTTCTCTTTCCCCTTGGGCTAGGGGTGCCACATCACCTGAGTAAGCACACAGCAGCAACTGTGAGGAAGCAGCAGTTGTGAAATGGTAGCTATCCTGGCCAGCCTGGGTGCGGGGGAGGAGAAGAAACCATCTTTTCAGGAAGACTTTGAAGTGATTGCATAAGTCACCTCACCTCCACTGAAATTCATTTACAGGCTTAGGTGATCAGCTTCCTGCAGCTGAATGATAATTTTACACTTTAAGCCAAAGCTCAAAACTTTCAAGGCCAACTTGTGTTGACTTGGAACATTTCAAGATCCCAGTGTGTCTGCTGTTACTTTAAGCAGTCAGCAGCTGTTCCCACTTGCGCTTCTCATCGATGGGAAAAAAATTACCAAAACAACCTCCACTTAGAAATCCCTCTGCAGACTGAGACAGCACAGCCACGGGTGCCAGCAAGCACACCTTTCAGTGCAGACACATACTAACCCAACTGGCACCCCTGCCTGTCCAGCCTGCCACACTGACAATATCACTGGCATTGCTGTTAGTGTCTGTGTACATTTGGGTTGTAGAGAGGTTTTCACAGAACCGTTGAATCACAGAATGGTTTGGGTTGGAAGGGACCTTAAAGATCACCTAGATCCAACCACCCTGCATGGCCAGGGACACCTCCCACTAGACCAGGTTGCTCCAATCCCCATCCAATCTGGCCTGCAATACTTCTAGGGAGGGGGCATCCACAATGTTCCTGGGCAATCTGTGTCTCACCATCCTTACACTGGAGAATTTCTTCCTAACATCTACCTAAATCTACCCTCTTCCAGTTTAAAAACATTACCTCTTGTCCTGTCACTAAACACCCTGGTAAAAAGTTCCTCCCAGCTTTTTTGTAGGCCCTTCAGGTACTGGAAGGCCAATATAAGGTTTCCCTGAAGCCTTCTTTTCTCTAGGCTCAACAACCCCAACTCTCTCAGCCTGTCTTAATTGGAGAGGTGCTCCAGTCCTCTGATCAACTTTGTGGCCCCCCCTCTGAACTCACTCCAGTAGCTCCATGTCCTTCCTGTGTAGGGAGCTCTAGAACTGCCCACAGTACTCCAGGTGGGGTCTCATGAGACCAGAGCAGGGGGAGAGAATCCCCTCCCCTGACCTGCTGGCCATGATTCTTTTGATGCAGCTCAGGACATGGTTGGCTTTCTGGGCTGCAAGCACACAATACCAGCTCATGTTGAGCTTCTCACTGACCAACTCCCCAAGTCCTTCTCTTCGTGACTGTTCTCAATCCATTCTCCACCCAACCTGAAACTGTGCTCAGGATTGCCCCAACCCTTGCCTACCTGCCCCTCTCAAGGACTGCCAGTCAGCCCCCTGCCACTCCAGCAAGGGGACAACCACTGTGGGAGGGGTGGTTAAACCTGCCTTGGCCTGGGCGAGGCGGGAGAGGAAGACAAGGAAGAAAGCTGCTCGACAGAGATGGGCTGTTGAAGTTGCAAGTCTCTGCAGGGCAGGCTGAGTTTCAGGGCTGAGGTGCTGTGCTGCTGCATTGATGCTGTTAGTGAGCAAAGATGGGAGAGAAAAAAACACCCAGGCCAGCCTCAGGTTTCCTACAGAGCCTTACTAAAATGAGTGGTGAGCACCACACTGAAAACCCATCCCAGCTGCAGTTCTTAGTCATTCACTTTCACCTTTTCCTTCTCTCTCAGGAATTCAGATGCACTGAAGTTGCCCACAGGTTATGGGAGAAATGTTACATTTTTTGAAGTCAACAAAGGAAGGTTGAGGGAAACAGGTGCAAAGTGGAGGAGAAGAAAATAAATATGTCACTCTGAGCCTGTTTTTTGGGGGGGTGTTTTTTTGTTTGTTTGTTGTTTTTTTTACTAAAGTACTACAATTTAGCACTGAATGCTCAATGTAGCAGTGTTAGTCTTGTCTCTTCGTTATTTTGCAAACACTGTCTATTTTAGTAACGGCCACAACATCCAAAAAGACCCGTGATGAGGTAAAAAGAAAAAAGAGACCAAGTAAGAAAAATGATGAGGGTATGGAGTTTTATAATGGTCAGACCTCAACACTGCTACACAAAAATAGATCAAGCCCTTTTTTTTTTTAATATGTAGGAATGAACCGAGCTCTCCTGTGAGGAGTTGGTCATACACTGTGAGCTGGACCAGTGACTGTGAATACTTTGGGTGAGTGTTGCCAAAGTGGGAAACGGGAGATGAGCAAAGAGGAACATTGTTTAAAAGAGATCAAACAGGATAAGGGAGGCAGACGTTCCCCTCCTGGTGGACACCTGCCTACAGAGGTGGAGCATGGGCCCTTCATGGCCAAATGGGGGCTGTTGGTCCTTGGGTTTATTTCTTATTTTTACTGTTCCTCTCCCCTTGCTCCCTGCCATTGTTCAACTGCTCTTTCCCTCCTCCTTCAATGCCAAAAGCACTTGATCTTTTTCTCAGTATAGAGACTTTCTCCTAAAGCCTGACCAGCAGAAAGGAGATTGCATGATTAAGCAAGGGGAGTTCTCAATTTGAGTCCTGTCTCTGGTTTGCAGGGAAGAAGTCAGGCAGTTATGCAACAAGTTTGTCCTCCCTGAGATAATCCATCCCCAAGGCTCTGGCACCAAGTCGGTGGGGTCTCCTAGGCCTCTGTACCACTGGAGAGAAGAGGACAATTTCAACAGCAGAATTCACCAACTTTTCTTTCTCAGCAAAGGACAGCCTAAAATCAGAAAGACTGATGGTATTATTAAGGTGGTGGTTTCTTCCTAGCTAATGATAAGACATTTGGGGGATGAGCATTGCCTTAGCAATACTTCATTGCCAAACCAACAACAAGCACAATGCAATGGTTTTGACTGTTGCTGAAGAGCCTGGGCCGAAGCACATGAATGGTACTGAATGGCATAGAGAGCAAGTGGTGCTTTTGAGTGCATGTCTGACTTTCCACAGGATGAAAGAACTAAGTTGAGAGAAACAAAAGGTTAAATCACCTCACTAGAATAAAACTGAGATATTTGCTTGAAAGGACCATCAGAAAAGAGTTGTTCATCCTCTTAATAAAATAAATATTGGAAAATTGCACTGGGTCAGGCTTTTCAGCTACATTCTCCTCTCATGTCAATGGGGAATCCAGCTGAAGAACCTCGTGGTAAAACAGAATAATGAGTGCAGGTAGTGTGTGAATAAGGAAGTAAATACAGCAGCACTCTACTGCTCTACCAGGACTTCACCCTTGATTTACCAACCAAATTGTCAGTTAGCAACACTGGAAAAGCTCCAGTCAACTACACCCACCTGTTTCTCAGCTCCCCATTCCTTACTGCAGCTCTTTACCACCAGCTTTTTCCACAAAGCTGGGGATTCCTTGTATTTATTTATCTCGCTCCACTCAAAGAGAAGGAGTGTCATTTCTCGGCCTAACTTAAGCAGGGAAGTACCGAACTGCAATGAGAGAAGCAACTCCATAGATAGAAATCCATTTATTTGAAATAGAGAGGATATTGTTAAAGAATTATTTTTGTTTTATAAATAAGACTAAGGAACTTGCAATTAGATAAAGGAGAGCGAGTTGTTCATTAAAATAGTAACAATTAGGTTTTGTGACATATGCAGTGACCCATGTGTCCACAACAAAAAAAAAAAAAAAAGAAAAAGAGATATAAGAGACTGATAAAAAACATTTAATGAGAACTATAGCACAGCTGACATATGATTGTCAGTTTTGTCCAGGGTCATACTTGCTGCATGCTAGCCTCATGCTGAGAAATGTTGATTTTAGTCTCCTTTTTTAAATGCTTCAGTTAGGTATGACTTGAGGCTTGTATCAGCCAGTCAGAAGGTATCACACTGCTTCAAAATGAAAAAAAAACCTGGCAGTTTGGGGCATCATTATAAGCAAAAGACATACTGTAGAAATCTTTGTTATCCCCTGTTCAGTTAAAAGAGCAGAAGCTATGTGTGGGACCCTCAGTGCAGAAAGAGGCCCATTCACCACTCCTTCCCAACCAGTAACTGGCTGTTAACAGGGTACTAACAGGGATGACTCAGAAGGACAGCTGCTCTCATGGATAAAAACATTGATAATATGTGTGACCTCAGACAGGACACTCACCTTGGAAAGGTCTCATTTTTTTCCTGCTCCTTATTATATCTATCCAGGCTGTGAACATGCTGAGCAGTCACTATGTACATACATAGCGAAACCACGTCTGATTTCCACTGCCTGCACACACAATAGCTTTTTGGTTCAGGGCAGCAGTGTGTTTTTAAGCAAATTTCTCAACCACCCCCACTTGTTGGACATTGTTGCAGTTCGTGGGACTGTTTTAACGCATGCAGGCTGGACTCCTTTCAGAGGAAACTAACCTGGAAGTTGTGTCTCAGGTGTGCACCAAATGTGCTCTAATTCCTGATGGGTCATGAGAGGCTGAACCCTGGACAAGTCCTGCAGACAGCTTTCAACCATATGTGTAATTAGGGTGTTTGGTCCTGAGAACCAGACCCAGTTTAGTTCAAAGTAAACCCCCCAAACTGCACATTGTGGATATGTGACTCAGCACCAAATGCTCTATCTACTGATATGCTCCTACCATACCAAATTACTCGCTAGTATAAGCAGAGCAACAGATGGCTCCAGACTGCTGTGTCTTGCCAACACAGCAAAAGCAGATCCAATGTTAAAAGGAGAGACATTTCTTAAAGCATATGAAATGTAAGTCCTTTAGGGAGCGGTCCTGTATTTTTCACCCCAAATCCCAGCTTTTGAATGCTGAAATGAACAGTAGCAATAAGCAGCTGTGTCTGTTATGCTAAATCGAAAGCCTGTTGCTGTGAGTACAAGTGCTTTATAACAAAGAAGGCTATCAATTAATTTTCCTCCTAATATGTATGTATTTGTATGCATGATTAATTCTTCTATGTGAAAATGCACATAATTCACTTTGATCATAAACACAGCCAGGGTCCAGCAACTGTGCCAGGATAAAAATATCTTCTGTGCTGTGTTTTACTTCAAAGATTCCCATCCTGGACACTTGCTGACCTCCGCTGAGGCCAAGTGCTGCAGCAGCACTTACTTTCATTTCCTCCTAGCCCCACCTGCAAACACAAACATCCACAGTCTCAGGTTTTGGCTTCCAGAAAGCAGCGCTGGCCTTGAACATGCCACAGCAAGTGGCAGCCGCGACAGACAGAGTGAGCAGGGTCTCAGGGGCTGAGAACTTCGCCGCCTGCATCCCCCGTGCTGGCATTTGCACCTGTGCAAAAAGGGTGCCCAGTTTCAGTGGTGGGGCCTGATGCTCAGCTTACAGCCACTTGCATAGCTGTACATGACTCAGCAAGGCCACAGCCATGCTTGGAAAGATCAATTCTCCCCTTTCCTTAGGAAAACAAGGAGCAACAAGTGAGAGTTTGGTTGTTTATGCTGAATTGATTCCAAACTTTTGAGCACTTTGGCCAATAAATCAGGTTGTGAGTTTTTAAATTATTTTTACCATAATTCATGACCCCACATGGGTCTGGTATAGGATAAAAATACCACCTTTGAATACTTTGATACCTTTTTCTTGTTGAAATGAGGGCTGGAGATTTTTTTTTTATTATTATTTTTTTTTAACCATTTCCAATGAGGGTATGTCTGACAAGAGACTAGGAGCAGAAGCTTTCTGGGGATGTGGAACTGAAAAGAAACTTGCCTGTCACTGCAGCTAGTCCTAGTCCTGCCAGGCTTTGCTAACCAGCAGCAACAAGAGCCCACAGCAGCAATGCTGTGATCCCTGTGGCAGTGGAGGATTTGGTAAGTGAAAGCAACACAGTGACCTTGAGAATGCATTGTGTCCCACATTATAGGGACAGGCTCTTGGAGACACAGCTGGCCCAGCTGCTCTGACTGGAGGGGGTCTTTTCCAATTCTATGATTCTATGATTCTAAGCAAGATGGCAGTTTTCTTTGAGCTTGTGTTATTTGATATTCATAGAATCACAGGATGGTTTGGGTTGGAAGGGACATTAAAGATCATCTAGTTCCAACCCCCCTGCCATGGGCAGGGAAACCTTCCACTAGACCAGGTTGCTTAAAACCCCATCCAACCTGTCCCTTGGACACTTCCAGGGATGGGGCATCTACAACTTCCTTGAGCAACCTGTGCTACTGTTTCACCACCCTCACACTAAAGAATGTCTTCCTAATATCTAATATCTTAACATCGAATCTACCCTCTGTTTGCTCCTAAAATATTTCTTTGTCTCTGTGCTTAAAATGGTCTCTCTCTCTCCAGGAGAGCTAGAGGAGATCACCCAAAGGAAGAACTATATAAATTAGTTTGTACACATTAATGATGTATTTTTCTTTTCTGAACTTACCAGTCTATGAGATTTTCTTATCAGATGCTATGAAGAGCAGTTTTACTTTCATGATGAGAGCATCAAACTTCTCTCTCTTTGCTTCAAAGCTGCTGCAGACTAAAGTGAGCCCTGAACACAGAGGTGGTTGCTTGCTGTATGGCTACCAGATCACCAGTGCCAGCTCCTTTCTGTGATAAACTCACTGCTCCCTAAAATATGCAGAGAGGACTTCCTCTTGAGGAACATGTTTTTTAAACTCTTTGCTCTGGTGTTTTCTCAGTAGGTAAAAGTTCCAAAAAGACTTTGAGCAATCACATCCAGCTACTTGGAATTTATGGTCACAGAGGAAAAATGTGAAATTGATTCACACAATGCAGTTTCTCAGGTACAGTCCGCAGGATTCACCTATATGCAAACAGAGGCAAATGCTCCTTTGGAAGAGGACTACCCTTGGGAAACGGGTCCTAAGCTCCAGAATCCACTGAGCGTCTATCTCTGTGAGTTCAAATTGTATTCATAAATTTACAGCCTCTGTGCTCTTCAGCCTCAGGAATAGTCATGTTTTCATTGAGACTGAATGGACCATTTGCACATGTGAGCAAGGAGAGGGAAGGTGCTCCAGCTTCCCATCCATTCTTCTCATTTGCACTGGCCAGCACAACAGATTCCCATGTCATGATGTGTGTTGAGATATATGTTTCTCGACCCACCTCATTCAAATCCATGCTGCCTGTGCCCCTGAGGAAGGTTTGTTTTTAATTTGGATCTCCCACCATGATGACTTTTTCTTCAAAGCATCTGAAGACATATTTTTGTTCTATCCCATTTCCAGTTCTCATTAATAGTTCTTAACTTACAAAGCACCTTTCATCCTTTAAAAACACTTTTGGCAGCAGGTCACAGAAGCTGAGGCAAAGGACTAGGAGAGAGGGAAAACATGCATTATTGGTTTGTTATCTGAAACATGGTTGGTTTAGAATAGGTAAAGACATTTAGCTTGAATTGTTCAGTACTGTCTTCATGAGACACTTAAGTATCTCTCAGGTTATCCTGAAGCTGTAGCTCAATCTCTGACGCAAAGTTTCCAATCTGTTATATAGGATTATTTGTCAACAATTATTTCTCAGCTTTTTCCTTCAGGATATTTATGGATCCTGTCTTCTGCCTTGATACAGAGAAGAGCAAATAATGAAATGGAAGAAAAGAAGGAGGAAAACACAAAGCAATATCTGGCATTTCTGGTGTCAGAGGAACAGATTAATGTTTTCTTTTAACTTCAGACACTGTTCTTCTTTGGTTAAGAAGAGGTTGTTACAGGCCCAAATCTCTTTAACAGGGGTGCCAGAAATCCCTTATGAACAATGACGATCTGTAAGAAGATCTGGTGAGTTTAAATAGGTGGAAATTTTGTCCTTTTATTGCTAGGGCTGCTAGCCTTATATTCCAACTCGCAATATCATCATGTTCTAATATAAACCACATGAGATCTGCAGCTGGAAGCTTTAGGTCAGGGCTTTGAAGACTATGAAAAGCTTCCCATTACTATTTAAAATATTTACACTGACTGTGACTGAGCACAACAGAACAAGTTCCCAAGGAACATCAGTTTGCATAGAGCTGTGTAGCCAGAAAATGCTGCACAAAACCAGTGTGGGGAGAGTCTGGGGACGACTGCCTTGAAGCTGTGAGGAGAGCTGTGCCCTGCCCAGCTGTTTTTGGCCAAGGACGCAGTAAGAGAGAAGATGTATAGTGGGAAAAGGGGAGCTTGTGGGCTGAATTCATGATCCTAACCCTGAAGCATGAATGGAACCCATTTATAGTCCATTCAAGCAGGAGTCTCCAACAGGGACTAGAAAAAACTAGGGGAAATTATTTCCGGCCAGATCTGCACGTTTAAGGCCTTGTTTCTTACCAGCCAGCTAGCTGAAGTACATGTATTCCCTCATGGGCTGAGTGTTTGCCTTTCAGGGAGAACTCTATGGCAAGGCACATGTTGCTCACACTGCAGTGCTGCACTCGTGCAGTCTGATGCAGTGGGGTTGATTCCCTTCCATCAGCATCATGGGCCAGAAATGTATCTGCTACAGCTGAGGACAAGATAGCTCCACAGCACATGTGGTGGTGAGGCACTGCTCTGAACGGATGTTTTCAGACATCAAAAATGCATGTTCCTGAAATTGTTTTCCAGTGTTCGAGCTGTTCTCTGTAGATCCTTGTGTTGAATATTGGTCATATCATCTGATTATTGTGGTTAAAGATTCTGTATTTTGTGGTTATAATTGGGGTAGGCTCAGTAGCTGTGTACTGTGGATTCTGTGGTTAAACTATGCTATCTTTGTTGCTATCTTTGTTGGTAGTAATTTTTGTTTTAGCACTTGCCTCTTTCCTGCCACCCACCTACTCTTTTACCCACCCCAAATGGTACTGACATGTTTCTGGAAACATAACTCTTGTCTCATACAGTCCTTATGTCCTTCCTCCTTTCTGCTAATGTGATAGAGGTACCATTGCCAGGGTTGGGGTGCCTTTTCTAGGGTTGGGGTGCACTCACTAGGGCTGGGTGCCATGGGACAGCTGGGTAGACCTGGAGCTTTGCTCGCCCTTGTGAGCCAGTTGCTAGCCATGAACCAGAGCACCTCAGCTTCTGAAGAGTACCTCCACAAAACCCATCCCACACCAGATATATTTATAATGCATAGAGTTTGGCAATGCCTGGTGTGAAATAACTGAAGTAATCCCTAGGTTAAATTTGGACCCAGGTTTTCCAGAGGTTAAACTGAATTGGCACAGTGATAGTTCTAGGCTTTTACAGACTGTTAGCTGCGAGCATATGCTCACATGCTTTCTAAAAATAGTTGCTGACAGACCGGTCAATAGTTTTATTTCCTTTACCAGCTGTCAAAAATACAGTTCTGAATGGAATTGTTATCTTCTTATATGTAGTAGTTTTAGGCTCATTATCCTGAAAACTCTAATATTTGTACAGTGTGAATCTGCTGACTTTGGTTAAAAGCACACCATGATGCCCCTTGGTTTCTGAAGGAACTTTCCTCCATTGCGGGTTTTCATAGAGAGCAGACTCTCAGATCATAGTTTAACCAGGCATCCTGAGCAAGTCAGAGATTAATATTTATGGCTTGCAACTGTCTTGAATTCCTTACCTTACCAGGATATTTGTCAGAACTAAGTCTTTCTAAATCCTCTCCCATTTCAAAACCTGGTGATTTTCTTGCCTTTATTAAAACGCAGACTCATTTGTTGGTGCACAGGTTAGTTGATAAGGTGTTGAAAACATGGTTGACTTATAAGTGCTGCATAACCAAAATAAAACTTTTATTCCAGTGCAGACCTGAATATTTAATCAGATACATTGCTAGCACCCAGATGGGTGTTGGCATAGCAAGTGGTCGTGTAACATTTCAGGTGCATGTGGCCACATTGCAAAAGAGGCTGGAGACTCAATGCCAGGGGTCAAGCTGAGGACTTTTGAAAACAAATGGCTCTTGATATGTGTGTTAACACTCCCTACCACTTTGTGGCCAGGCTGTAATGCTCACAGAAATGTGAGGACATTGGCAAAGAAAAAAGCTGTTGCATCTTTACCATGTTGTTTGGCTGTACTCTTTATTTGATCCCTTTGACTTCATTCATATTTTGAGGTTTAATATGCGGAGAAGGTAACATTAATTAAACTGAAGGGATACTTTAAAAAGTGATTGAAAGAGGCTGAGGAAAAACTATAAGTAGACAGATTTTATTAGAGCCTGGCTTAGAACCAGAAGACTGTATTCATGATTTTACCACTGAATTTAAATAATTAAGAAAACCCCCACGCAGGATTTGTACCCACTGAACTTCAGCCAATTTTTGAGAAAAAAAAAAGTTTTCATTAAGAGGTGTAGCTTTACTTACTATAGTCCAGAGAGCATAAATCTTCCAGGGAAGAGTCTGGCTAGGTTTCTAGAGAGCTCAGCACAGCAAATCCTCACTTCTGCTGTAGGTGATGCCACACAAACATACTCATCAGAGCAAGGGGTGGTAAAGTGCCTTTCTTCTCATTTTGTGCCACCCTAGGCTTGGGAAAGGGGAAGGGTGAGAAGAAAGAGCTTTGTTTTCATCATTGTTTTGTTTGTGCCTGGCAAATGAATTACAAGTTTTGGATAAAACACACCTGATGAGTATTTGATCTTCTGGAGCCTCAGAAGTTGCTGCTATTGTATCCCTCCATTTGGTGACAAGGTGTGTTTGTAGAAGGGCAAGCTGGTTTTGCATTTTGATTTTCAGCTTCACCAAGCAACAATGGAACAGAGTGCATCTAATTGCAGATTTGCATTTAAGAAAGGGATTTGCTAGGTAAGGAGTATATTCAGAAGCAGAAAGTGGATGGAGTGTAGTGCTTGCTTTCTGGGCCACTGTCCTCTGCCACATCAAAGCTTTCACCTCACTACTTTTATTCTCTTATGCTGACATCTCAGTTCAGCTATTGCACTTTGTTGCTGTTCTTCACAACTCAAACAATGCATCTATTATGTTTTTGCAAAAGATAGGATAATTATCTCAACTGCCAGGTGCGGAGAGTGAACTTTCAGAGGTCAAATTGCGGTGTGGTAAAATAGTCAAAGTCACTTAAGGCTTTTGCTGTCCCACTGCCAGACACCGGCTTCCCAGCTTTAGGCATGGGCCTCCAGCTTGGCAATACGCTTACGCGTATGCTGAACTGCAAAATCACGAGCCACTGCTGTCTACTTGGATAGGTTGCCTCCCTGTCCTGAACACCACCACACACAGGCATTCATGGATCCAGGAGGACTTAAGTAGGAGCCCTAACATAGCGTTGTTCTTCTGCCCTTCACTCCTTGTATGCGTAGGGAACCAAAGCACAGGGGGAGATGAGGGGTGTGCATGGGGCTGCAAGCAGGGCTGCGTGGGGTAGGCACACCCCAGGTAATGTAAATTGGATGGCAGGACTAACTTCAGCAGTGTGTTTTTGGCTACTCCAGCCTGCTTTTCAGGCTGGTTTGGCAGCCTGTAGCAGACTCTGCTGCTGCAACTGCAGTGCAATCAGCGTGCCAGCTGCTTGGAGCCAGCCTGGTGAAGCACCTGGAAGCACAAGATCAGCTTTCTTTTTGAGTAGGAAACTTCCTCTTAAAGCAAAGGAAGAAGGCTGAGACTCCAAGTTTGGGGTATATCTGAACACTTTTCATGTGGCCCCTGGCCTGGGAGGTTTGTCTATTTCCACAAAGACAGTCCAAGACCAGATCCAGAACACAGTTGTTCCCAGTCCAAGCAATTTATAGTGTTGTCTACCCCAGCATTATTCTTAACCAGATAAGTGAAGACATGCTTTTCCAAACCAAAACATTGTACTTCTCAATCATGGTATTTATTGCTAAGGAAATGGGAAAATCATGATTCTCTTAATAAGAAGTTATCTGTTGTTCAGATCACTGCATGTAGTTTCATGGAAATATTTGTACAACATGATGTTTATCAGGGATCTTAAGCCAGGACACTGCCTGGCTATTGACAGTCTTTGCTGAGCAGCAGCCAGGCAAAGGAGCTGCTGTTGGCCACCAAGACACAGCAGGTCTCCAGGAGACCATGAACCCGCCTGATTGTTGGCCACCACACACTGATGGCTTCTGCCATGACCCAGTGTGCCCTTTTCCTGCAGCCACTGGCAAGACTCATGAACCCAGTGATGTTTTCTGAGCTCGGTGTGGTTTCTGACACCTGCTCATCTCCCTGACATGGTTCCAGCCCTGTACCTTGCCCCTGCCTTTGCACGATAGAGACCTCTGGCTGCCTGATTGCTGCTCATGCTCTCCCATCTACTTCAAGCCATGACTGTAGCTCCTGCCTCTCCTCTGGTCCTCCCTCTATCCTCAGCTACCACCTCCATCCTGATTGAGATCCCCTGGTATCTCATAGGCTTCCAGGAATTCTAGAAGCATATGTGATCTACCACTGCTGCCTGTAAGCCTTCTATAAAAAGCTATCTCAAAGATCAACAAAGCCTAGCAAGCAGGACTCAGTATTCAGCACGTGCAGACCCTGCAGCAGCCAGGATGGAGATGTTTGCTGGTGGACCTGCCGTTTCTGCAGGTGCTGCCTGCCACTCCCTCAGGATGCTGTCACTTCTAAAAGATGACATATAATTTAAGAAGGCCATGGTGCTGAATTACTGAAAAACTTGTCTAAATACCTCAGAAGACGCCTGTGAAACAGCCACAAATGGCAGCAGCTGGTGGCTTGTCAGGCCAACAAAAACAAGCTGAGTGACAGCATACCAATATTTTTAAACCCTAATGTCTTCTGTCTCTGTAACTCTGGAAGAAGCAGTGATAGACAAGATGGTACAAGGACTAACTTTGTCCCAGTTCTCAAGCATTTACTATTGCATTCAAAAAGAAAAACATAAAGAAAAAGCAGTTTTACCACCAATCTATTTTTGAAATATGAGACTGAACTCTGAAGCCAGATTGTCTGTGTTTATTTTAGAGCATTGAAAATAGTGTTAAGAGTTACAGACAATGGTCCAGAAAAAAGTTTTCTCTTTACTGAATTTAATGAAAAGGGATCATTTATTCAGGCTTCAAGTTAGAAAGAATTCTACTATACACTTAAAATCACCTCTATTCAGGACAACACTAAAACTCACAATTAGCTGGACATGGATAAGATATAAACACAGACAAAATTCTTCCCTGAACCTCTATTGATTTTTATCTTCTGCTTTTGCATGATCCATGAATAATTTCACTACTGACAAAACATCCCAAACATTTGAAACAAGTTTCCATTAGCAGAATCCAAAGCTTCCTTTGTTTCATCGTCCCACTACACACTGCAGCAAGACACACTTGTGCCTTGTTTTTATTTCTTTTCCCTGTCCCTCTTTAGGATCAATATTTGCACTTAAGGCACCTGATAATTACACAGCCACACAACTGCTTACAAATATATTTCTGGTCTGGGACTGACTGAAAATTACTCTGGCAACATATTCAACATCAAAAGCAGCAGCCGTATATGATGGGGCTGTGGGATGGACAGGGTGAGTGCTAGCAGAATCATAAGTCTTTTAACAGATACACAATACACAACAGATTCACTCTTAAAAGTGAACTTTGGGAAGGAACAGGAGCATTTTTTAATCCGCTTTCATTGTGGTTCTCTTTTGGCTGCATGAAAGCTCAAGAAATTTACTTAAGGTAAGAAAACACTTCCATGATTCTCCAAGTTTTTTTTGTTTTTTTTTTCAAAATGCATACACAGGAAATTTCTTCTCCCCATCACCTATACAAACATGAAACAAGAAAACATAAGCACTATTTTAACAAGCTCCTGGGAAAACTTCAAATAAAGCTGAGATGAGGCCAGGTGGACCAAAAGAAAGTGCTTATGCTAGATGCTCAGCTGAGAGCCAAAAGAAAACAAAGTTATTTCCTTCATGAGCTGATGACTCAGAGGACTGGCAATGACATGGAGGACATCACGTACAGAAGTGCTGTTGCTACAGATGAAGTGGTGAATAATAGCCTTAAAGCAAAACATTCACAGCAAGTTCATTGGCTGGCATTCCCCCAAGAGTCACCAGAGGATGTGACTGGCCAATGTGTGGCTTGCTTCCCAGCTGGCCTCCTGTCTGCTCCCCCAAAGTGCCTGCACAGCACCCAGTGAATGGCTGGTGAAAATGGGTGAAGCACTAGCAGCGTGCAAGTGAGATGCCACGTTGGAGCTCACGTGGGTGTTCTCAGTGTTACTTTTCCTGAACAAACACAGGTTTTTAACAGTTAATATTGTTAATCCAGCCCCTAGGTATCACCAGGTATAGACAGACCTATACGTTCAAGGAAGCTAAAGTCTATTTTTCAGTGTGGTCTGAACACCATCTACCCTTTCTTATATTGCTACAAATACCCTAAGGGATGTCCTTTCTCGTGTAGCTGGAATCTTCTTTCAACCAAAACATACAAGTCAAGGTGATTTGGGTGTTTTTTCCACTTGTATTAATGTAGTTGCAATATAATGCCACAGCAGCCATCCTGGATTAGTACAGAGGCCACTCTGCTCAGTAGCCCACTTCCAGGATGGGTCACCCACAGATGCTTTGGGAATGCATATAAGAAACAGCACCAATCTAGTGCAACTATTTGCCTGTTACTACCTTCTCAATTTCTGCCATGTAAAGACATGTTGCTTCAAAGATTGTAGTTGTCCCACTGTATTCAACAGCAACTGAAGGACCTTAATAATGTGATGGTGTTTCTTTGTTTTCTCTGTGCGGTTTTTTTTTAAAGATTGTACCCACTTTGGTCTTCACAGCAGGGACACCAGGGTTTCCAGAGCTAATTTTTCAAGAAGAGACACTTCCTCATTATGTTTTCTTTAAATCCACATTTGTTAGTCACTGGGCATCCCCCTCTTCTTCAGCAGTTACAAGGAGTAATCTCTCCTCCATCACTGTCTTCACACAACACGTGATTTTTTTATGATATCTTCTGCTGGTTCTGAGGTGATGATATCTCAGCATGTAATGCTTGCTCTAATAAGCAGAAAGCTGGATTTATTGGAAAACAAACTGCATGCTCTTGAGTTATTGAGGCAAATGTTGCATTGGCCCTGTATTGTATTGCATTGTTGTGTGTAGGGACACACATCAAGGACAAAAATATTTCAGTCTCCTGACATCCATGTTCTGGTTCCCTTTTCTTCAGAATTTCATCTCTACATCCTCTCTTATAATAAACTTCAGCTTCCTCATGACACTTCTATAATCCAGCTCATGCCTTCCCAGCCTGCACAGCAGAACATGCTCCTTCCCCTGGTTTTCAGGGAACCACATTTATCAAGATCCTGCACCCAGGCCCTCACAGGCAAACCCGCAGCAATCTAAATCTGCTACTTTCTTCTGTTACAGTGACTAGGCTACATTTTGGGGCTGAATATTTTTTTAGTCACTGAATAATAGCAATTTCAGTTAGCCAACTTGTAAACTTGTTCTGAATTGAATCACTGTGATGAAAGAGTATAAAACAAAGAGCATACTGTCCACACATTTCTGAAACTGAACATATAGTTTAGAAATGCTTCAACTGCTTTTCAATTTATGTAAATATAATAAGAATTAGTATGTGTAACACCCAATAAAACCCCAAAATAAAATATGGATTAAATGTTTTGCTTTCCACAATGATTTTTTCCAGCATTTGGCTAGCAAGTGCACAAGTCAGTCATTTGATAGCTTTGGAAAAGAACAATGATAAGTAAGTCAAGCAGAAAAAACACAAGGAACCCTGAGAAAGATGAGAAGACACTTCACTAGATATTTACATTCAATAGGACATGAACTGAAACCTAATAAGTCACTTTTCTTTCCCTGTCTCACTATTACTCTAACCACAGGCAATACAGGTGAAAAAAGATAGAAAGGAAAACAAAAAAGTAAAATAACATGGGGGATTCCCTGCCACAGTTAAGTCAGATGTAATTTCCAGATTTTTAGAAATTCTTACCATGGGTTACTAAAGAAAGTGAAAGATCTCAAGTTCACACCTCATTATTGCAGGAGCAAGAAAGTGAATTTCCCTTGAAGAAGCAGCTGCTTTTTGGGGTAGAGAGGAATGGACAGGTATTCATCACCCCAGTTCTAGAGGCAGTGGGATGGGGGGGTCAGGAGTGTTATCTTGCCCAGAAAATTGCTTGATCCACATCCTTCAGCAGTTTATAGAAAAAGTATCCGTGGGATGACCTCGAACCACACAATTTCCGCAAGCTCCAGGGTTTGAGTTTGGATCTGTGATTTAAATAACAGATGGGTAAAATCACATGTAACCAGGCAGCTCTCTAGTGGCTGTATATATGTGGATGTCAGAGAGCATATGATTTTCCAAGCTAAGGTCAGCACTAACCTGAGCTCAATTTTTCCTCTAAATCTGCTTTTTCTAGTGCTATCATGCAACTTAATTTTTTTGGGGTTGTTCCACCCCCTTCTGCTCAAATCACACCCCTGCAGAGGATTCTTCCACTGCAAACAGGGGAGTCACATGGTTCCAGAGCTCCACCATTTCTGGAAGATGAGAACATACCTCTGTGAGGTGTGGAAACTGCTGTCTGCCACTTTAATGAAGCCAAATCGCAGAAATCTGCAGTATAAATCTCATGGTACCATCTGGCCCTCTGTATACAGCAGATAAGTACTCTGGTTTATAAAGAGTTTATTAAAGCCAAAATTAAGTTTGGAAACTACTCACCAAATAAAACAATTTATAAATTATAAACAAGACGTGTCTGGTACTTTTTTTTTTTAACTTGTGAAATTTGTTATTATATTTAATGTATCTTCAGAATATAGCATCTAACTCCTTTAATAATTTTTATACTTTTACTTTAGATATGATTCTTGGATCTGGCTAAAGATTAGAGGCAAACCACACCACAGACACAGCATGGGGGGTTGGGGAAGAGAGGAGGAGGACTGAATTAATTTCTCTAGTGAAACTCAGATCTTGTGAGATGGGATTATTCTAGTGACTATGTGGGGGTTGGCTGTCAGGAGCACCCAGATAGACCTCCTGGTCCTGAAGGAGCATCCTCTGCTGGAACCTGCTGCACCATCAAAAATGTAGTGGCTGCTGGGGATGTGTCAGCAGGTGAGGGTGCAGGAGCAAAACCTGGGAGACTCCCCTTAAGCTCCCTGCCATGTGGTAGGCTTTTAAGAGTCCTATGGTTTCTTGCTCCACTTTCATCCTAAATATTTTGTATATACATGAGTATATATTTATGTCTTAAAGACTGAGTTGAGAACGCCTAAATATAAAATGAAAATGCCCAAATCACTTATATCCAAAACATACCAGGCAATGTTTCAGTGTTGCCTGAACACTGGAGCTTGGGGTTTCAAATTATTCCCAGAACTCAACAAAATGTTCAGAATTCCAACAGAGCTGTAATTTCTGCAGGGCTAGATTTCTCACACTCCTCCTGCAACAAGCAGCCATACCCTTATTTCTGTTCCCCTAATTTCCATCAAAGAAAGTGACTGTGCAAGCATTTTAAAGTGTGCCCAAATTGCTTTCTAAGTGCCAGCCATTCTGCACTCCACCACAAATTACTCCCTCATGGATAACACCTAGGGACATGAGCACCTTCCTACGATTTCCACCAGTTCCCAATGTTTTGGTTAGCATGCAGCAGGTAGAGAAGAAGCAGTGGGCTAATGAGCTTTGTTAATAGGCAAAAGTGTGCAAACTGATTTTTGGGCATTGTACCTAGCCAGGTCTAGTAACTGTATAACAAATATGTATTATGCTAGAAAGAGTAGACTCACAGGCGCCAGGAGTGAAACATTATCCTTTTCAGACAAAGTCTCAGACAAAGATCTTTATCTCAGAATGATATATGGGATATATTTTTGAGATGACTCCACATAATACCTTTATTATTGTTGAAGTTTAACAACTTAAAATGGGGAAAAAAAGATCGTATTTGTCCTTTGTTACTTACCCAAATATGGGCAGCAAACTTCCGATGGGTCAAGGCTTATAAAGAAAACCACCATTAGCCTAAATAGCACCAATTTTTATAGCATAAAGGTGGGAGAGAATATATATGAAGCAACTGTAGAACTGGTTTGTAGACCCAAGACCTGCTCTTGGTTGCAGACTTCTAATGCAGCTCCATTCGAAGCAGAACAATTGCTTTCTGTGTGCCTGGGTTTGCCAGTGAGGGAATCAGGACTGCAGATTCTGACAAGGACGAGAATTTCAGATTAAACTGAAAATAATATAACGTATTAATCATAATTCTTCAAGATAAAGTTGACAAAGATCTATTTTCAGGAAACTCAAAGGTGTCTCAGAACATTAACAGTTTGTGCTCCACTGCCAGGAAGAGAAACCACTTTTAAGCCAAGACATCAGTTGTGTCCCTGGCAGGGATATGAGCTATCCAGGCCAGAGTTCTTCAGTTCTTAAGAAACATTTGCTTGAGGATGGGCAAACTTTATGAGTAATATGCTACTTAATGATCCTTATCTGGAGGATCAGCAAGAAGGAAAGGTAATGTACCCGTGGTCTTTCCTTGCATGGGATGAGGAGGGCAGGCTGGTTGCCATCCCACAGCCCTTGGCAGCAGGTTGGCTGCGGCCAGGTACAACACTAGGGAAAAAGCACCTTAGCAAAGCTCTGCCATACAACCCTTGGCATCTTTGCATCTGTTGGGTCTTGCACTGCTCTTTTAGCAACAATGGCATCTGCCATTGCTGATGGTCAAGATCTGTAGCCCTATTGTGCAACTTCTCATCCCACTGAGTGTTGCACATCAGACAAGGCAGTGTGGGCACTCAACCAGCACAAACTCCTTAGTGTCAAGGAAGCAACCAACAGGATTCCTGTATCTGTGTGCCCTCCATTTTACATGCCATGCCATTTGGAAGGGCTGCCATTTTTCTGGTTTGTGGGAATACTGCTGGAGGTACACAGTAAGAACACCTATGATGTGCCTTCCAACAACAGAGGATGTATGCACGTTCCCTCAGATGTTAGCCACATCATCCACAAGCAAAATCTGGAAAAAAAAAAACAGCAAAACAAACCCAAAAAAACAGAAAAAGGTCCACATGAGCAAAATGTGACTGGGCTACACCTGGTCACACAAAAGCCATGCCACTTAAGGCACTTGCATTTTTAAAACAGTGGCTTGAACATTGCAGAAGAGGAAAACACATCGATGGGTGGGAGGGTCCTGCAAGATGAACTGAATGTTTTTACCCCCCACTGCCAAATATGCCCTGGAGCCCATTGTGCTTTGCATTGTGTATTCAAGGAGTCTGGATCACTGTTGCCTGCTGAGCTGTTGCAGGAGGACTGACCCTTCCAGGTCTTCTGCACCCAGTGTGAGGCTGTTCCCCTTGTGACACTGACAGCTGCAATGGTAGCCAACACAGGAACCACATCAGAACCTCCTGATGAGAGCATCTCATTCTCCAGGGACAAAATTTGAATTATCCTCATGGAGGCCTTGGAGATCTCCTCTGCATGAGGGAACCTCATCTTTGTTGGCCTGGTCACTCTGTAGCAAAAAACCCCACAAAGACAAGTGTGAAAAAGGTTTCTTCAGCTTTAAGATAATGTGTCGGCTTATCTAGGCTAAATAATACATAGGGAGACAAGGGTGCATAGGTGGCCTGGCCAGTTCCAAACAACTGGCTCTGACAGTGAGAGGGTGACAGGTCCAGTCAGGGCTCCTCTGGAGCCAGGGTCAAGGCCCTCTGTTGCCAGTTGTCTGTGGGATGAGCTCTTCACATATTTTCAGCGGTAAAGCACAAAAAGGCTCTGCTGTTGAGAAAAAGCCACTGTGACTCCTCTGCATGTGAATGGTGCATGGCAGAGACAAGTGCAACAGGATGGCTTCTAAAGCTGCTTCTTACCTTACAGTGCCTTTCTCACACCTCACAGTGGTTCTGCAGCCCTCAAAACCTGTGTGCAGGCAACTGGCTTGAGAGCACGTGTGGCTGTGTCTGCCACTTTGTGTCAGTGGCAATACTGAGTGAAGGGAGCCCAGTCTTGCATTGCCCCTCTCCCTGCTGCCTGTGGGATCAGTGATATATCATTTCAGCCATGCCTGGCTTTCCTTGCCAAAGACACTAGAATGTTTAATCCCAGAAATAATAGGTCAAGAAGACTAGCGTGAAATATAGAGGGAACAAATCTAACAGTATGCACTTCAGCCTGAAGTGTCTCTGCAGGCACTGGAAACTGAATATCTAAGAGCTTCCAAAACCACACTGTTCACTCACCTGCTTCAGCAAAACCCCCTCTCTCTTTATTGCACAATTGTGAAAACTGTCTGCCCTTCAGAAGTGGTAGCAACGCATATGAACCTTACCTGTGAGGGGAGTGCAAAGAGTGGTGGGTAGGTGAAGATATGTCTCAGTTAACTCTTCATCCCAGCATCATAAAAATGTGTTCAAAAAAGGAAAGAAGACATGATCATGAGCTCCGGCAAGGTAACAGTGAAGCAATAGCAAGGCAGGCCAAGAGACATCTTGAGAAGCAACTCATGCAAGGCATAAAATCGGACACCAAACAATTCCTCAAAGCCATCAATAGCAGGGAGTCTGCCAGAGTGTCACGAGGGCTGATTGTCACTGTTCAGAGAAGGTGAGAACACAATTGGAAAGCTCTGTGTCTGCTTTCCCTCCCCAGGGCTTCCTGCCTGGAGCCTTTCTTTTTGGGAGGACAAGGCCAAGAGATTTTCTCAAAATGAGGTGTCAGTAGGAATCAGCTGAAGGTGCTCAGGAATGGAACTGCTGAAACACTCACTTGTCTGCTACAATCTACCAGTTAAACCTGACATGGCCTTGTCCCAGGTATCACATTAGCAGCAGAACAAGACAGGAGCCTGATCTTTTATATTCCAGATGAGAATCTTATTTAATGGAGGGGAAATACTCTTCAATTTTTGGGAACCAAAGGGCTGGGGGAGTCCTCACCCATCCCCAGCTGTTCATGAGATGCATGGCATGCTTTCAGGTGACAGCAGTCTCTGTTCACTTGGGGTGAGTACTGCATAAATTTTGCATTTACAATGATGGAAGCAAAGCAAAGAGGCTGGAGCTAACCTTGATGAAATATGTCTTCTTTGGTTGCCATTCCACATGGAAAAAACTTCGATTACTTTCCTGATAATTGGTTGGGTCTTGCTGGTGTTTTTGTAAGCCCAGTTCCACAGAACTTAATAGAAAGAGTGGTAGCATGCAAACTGTAATTACACAGGATTACATTGCACATGGTGTAGACATCTGCACCACCAAACACAAGAAACTCTTCTGTCTTTAATAATTCTGCAATTAATACCCTTATATTTCTGGAAAAGAACATTTTCCTTAGTCAGGACGTATGTGCAGAAGCCTGGTGTATCACTGTTAGTTTTTCCTCCACGTGCACTGCTCCATGTATTTTTGACGCATATCTTCACCTCATGCTGTCTCAAACCTGGAGATAGCACGTGCTATCTGAGAAGAGCAGGAGGAAACCACCACATGGGAAACAACCAGGGGAAATCTCATGCCATGGAGCTAATCCTTACAGGTGTTGGTTCTCCTTCGCTGCCTTTGTCCTCTGGCTATGTCTGAAATATGGTTAGGAAACATGATTCCAGTTCAGACGAACCCAAGCAAGCTCTACACTAACCAGGTCACACACCAGTAGCAAGGAATCTATAACATTATGGTATGTACTGGGAAAAACCTCCAGGAGCACTGAACATGGGAGGCTGAAACCTCTGCTACAAAGCTGTGTAATGTTGCAATATCCTCACTAAATTAGAGCTGCAGTGCAGTCATACTTCTGGCTACTATATTTGCTATAATCCCTATTTCACTGTCCGTCCCATACCTTTCAAACTGCATTGGACAGTGAGTATGGAGACAAGGGACAAAAATCCCTTTCTGTTCACTCAGCTGATTTATTTGGCACATGGATATTCAAAGAATCGGGGAGCAGACAGACAGCTCTGCTGCATGGTCACCTCACTTTTCTGCTTAATTAGACAAGGTCAAGGGCAGGCATTCATTTGCAAGTGGCACAGCTGCTTGAAGATGGTGCCCCTGCTGACCACTTATCACTACTCCTGTGATGAAGGTCATGGCTCCCCAGGACTGTCACTGCAAGGGGCCACGAACATGAGAACATGGACATGAGTTGTGCCCATGCAGAATAGCAATAGCACAAATAGACTTTCTCAGGGGTAAGGAGCAAAGAGCTTCCCCCTGAGCAGAGGAAAACAGGCTGTGCAATAAAAAAATAACACTAACATTACATAACTTTGGATGATCAAGTGATGTCAAACTTAACCGCTTTCAGACCCTGACCTGACAAAGCTATTATAATTCCCTGAATACCTGTGGAGTGCTTTCAGAGTCAAGTTCTGACACGTTATCCCATGGTGCCTGGTAGTTTGCTTAATACAGATCAGTAAAAGGAAAGAGCTGCACAGAAGTTATGCGTCGTACTGTGCAGTTCTATCGTGTGATGTGTAGCAAAGTGGGGGACTCAGCTCGTGTCCACATGGCCCATGGGCCAGGCAGTTGTAACAGAGCAAAGCCACTGCTGCATCTGTGTATCCCAGGGAGCATTTCAGGCTCACGAAATCAAGAGACAGCCCAGAAATGAAATGAGGTCTGTTTCCCCCCAGGTCTGGGGGAACTCAGTGAAGCCACGTGGTTTGCTGGGATGACACATCACAGCCTTGCCAATTAATCAGCAGACAGAGGTCGTGTGGGTGCGCTCATCCTGTGACCGTCAATAGCCTGCAGACAGACCATCAAGTCTCTCTGGTTCATGGGGATGTAATTTCAGACTTAGCTCCACATTTGTCTGCCATAAGTGAGAGGAATAGTATTGAAACACTTGCAGTAAGCCCTCACTGAAGGCCCAGTGCGTGATCCTTTAAGCATCTGTGAAGACAGACGGAGTGAGTTATGCATGGGATACCTCAGGTGTAAGCCTGAAGACTTAGATTGGTTTCTTTTCTCATGTCTAACAGTAGTGGGCACAGACAATGGAAAGGGCCTTCCATTTTGAATGTTTTTAGACATTTGAAGAACAGTTCCCATAGTTAAAACTCTGCAGGAATTTCCAGCACAGTTTCACATGGAAGGAATTTGAAAGCACAAGAGTTGTACAAGGGTCTTGGGAGGCCAGAGGGAGCAGCAATGCTGGGCATCCTGGAGACAAAGTTCCCACTCTCAACTCTTTCCATTAAGGATGCTAAGAAGAGAGGTTAAGAGGAGAAGCAATCCCTCCCCAACCCCAGCGCACATCCTGCCCCCATGTCCTAACCCCTGTGGTGGCTCTGCGCTGGCTCTTCAGCCTTCCTAGGAGCACAGCAATAGGTTTTAAACATGGCTATTGCATTGTGTCCTCTGGGACTGTGTTGGAACTGCCAGTCGGAATCACTTTAAGCTCTCACAGTTATTTTACAAGTCCCAGGGTGAATTGTTTTACTACATTAGGAACCAATCAACTAGGATTTTTCTTCTTACAGTTTGGTGTGTATTTCTTCCCATGTTATATCCACATCTCTGTCTTTCATCAGTTGCCCAAGGTTTTTGCTTTTACATCTAGTTACCACTGGGGCTATCAATATTTGTTTTTACTTGCTTTAATATGTGCACAAATGATTCAAATTTAGAGTAATGATGATTACATGTAGCAAATTTAAACTTCACTCTACTTGGCTCACAGCAGGAAATTCAGGGTAACTTGTAGGTTGTTCATCATTGGGTCTGCCTTTATATTCGATATACAGGCTCCACAAAAGAATTTATATGCCAAAGGCCAAAAATTAAATCTTTAAACCTCCCACTGAGCTGCCACCCTAAAGGCAGAACTGCCTAAACCAGCTACCCCACTTTCATCCAGTAATTTTCTACATACCTTAAGCCATGTACCATAGAGGTACACGCTCACACATCACTTTTTATGTCTTGGTCATAACAAGCAGTCCAACTAATAAAAAAGCACAGTAGGCATCCACAAACTGAGTGATCTCAATTGGTCTCAAAGTGCAAGCCTACCTCACTAATATTTTATGACTGCATGTGTGAAAGCAGGCCTCACATAAACAAGGATGGAGAGGGAGAAATGTGGCCTTTTTCCTCACTGTTTGGTCCCTAGAGCACATACAGGAATGTGAAAAATGCAGACTCAAATCAGTTTTCTTCAAGAAGATCATGAACTCTCTCTTCCATCTCCTACCTCCTAGCATATTGTTTTAACTCTACCATTATAAAATTCCTGTACTTGTTTTCTCCTTCAGAGTCTGCAGTTGGGAGTTGTTTCTCTCTTGTTTGCGTGCTCATTTTACCTGGCTCTCAAGGTCAAGTCTCCTCTGTTCCAAGGTAAGCAACCTGACTACCATCTATCTCTCTTTTTAGAGTTAATTTCTCTGGGGATTCACACAGGTATGTATCTTTCTCATAAATAACATGCCTGTCTCTCTATGCAGCAGAATGGAAATGCTAATATACACTCCCTTCCAAAGCACTTTCACTTGTAGGACTTCTGCCTTACGCGCTTACCTGGGGTAACTGAATTAAAACTTGAGCTGAGCCAGATTTTCAATAAAATCATGAAAGATGACAAAATCCCCACAGGAGAATTCATGTCTTTGATGGGCCAACACACATGAGGGATGTGTATCTAGAGAGGGGCTCAGAGGTTCCAAATCAGGTGCCTCTATGTGGTGCATGAATGGGGGCCAGGTCTCAGTGATATAGGAACACACAACATATCAGGGCAAGTCTTTACCTCTTTCTAGGATCATAGGCAATTTAGCTCTAGCTCCTTCCACAAGGTTTCCAATGGAAACTCATGGAAGCCAGTGCACGGCTGGGCTCCCTCTCATTCACCAGTCACCAAACAGCAAACAGCACCTTCCTCCAGACTGAAAAAATGTGATTGCTCTGTTTTGCCAGCAACATCCTCCACCACCACTTCAGCTGTCGTTAAAGGACAGTATTATCTTCACTCTGCTCCTCTGCAGGGCTCTCTCTTACAACATTTTATTGGAATCTGTGTCATCTCTTGCACTGAAGTCTTCATGGCAAAGAAAAAACATGCCATGACCCTTATCAAGGGTGTCTGGAAATTAGATCCTTGCACAGAGCAAGAGTTGCTGTCCTTCCTGGGGCCTCCTTGGAATCCCTCACCCACCAGACTCAAATTGCAGCAGTGTTGATGGCAGGACCTGTGGGTTGATGGCATACACCAATGAAGCTGTCCGGAGCAGTATTTCTTCCTTTTTATCAACAGGAACCAACAGGCAACACCACGGTCATGCTTTGTGCCAGTGTTGTAGTCGGCACTCTTGTATCTCCACTACAGTTTGTAATACAGAAATTGCATGACTAAAAATGTAAAAAGGCCAATTTTGTTTTTGTTGTTGTGGAGTATTTCTTTTTTCCTGTCACACAGCTTGAGCCTTGAACAACTGTTGCTTTTTTCCCTTAGGATTTAGCTGCTGGTGTGATGCTATATCAACAGGGTGTAAAAAACTTGACTGGAACTTGTCACTGCATTTCCAATTCATGGCTGAGGCATGCTGGGGTGAAAACTTCAGCTTTCAGGGATATTCCACCCAGGCAGTTGGGATCATTCTGGTCAGACATCCACATAGATTTAGCACACAGAAGTTGCAAGCAGGCAAAAAAACCCAAAAGGTCCTGATCTGAGATAGTTCAGTCTACCCATGAAGCACACAGCAAGTAGATATAGAGAGAGATGGGAAAACAATAGTAAAGAGTGCAGATCGGGATTGTAAGCCATGGGTTTGGTCTACTCTCTGCCAAATTTTCTTTAGGCATCATGGTGAAGGAAAGTTCTGATGTTACAAAGATAAATAATGTAGGTAACATTCAGAGTGTTTACAAAGAGCTTCTCCTATGCATGAGGGTCAATAGAGGGAAATAAAATATTAAGTCAGTTTCCCAGAGAATGGTGTGACTTTGCTTAAGGAGAATGGGTTTGTTGTTTCTATTTTTTTCAGGGAAAGACAACCTCACTTAAAATATTAATTGGTCCTCGCTCATGATTGCCAGGAAGGTTAGTTGGATGAGGAGGTGTCTGTACCCTTAGCTCCAAGGCAGTGGAGATAGTCTTTACTGCAACAGTCTCAATGAAACAAGAATTTGCTCTTCAAATACACAAAGAGTTAGTTTTCTTTTCTGTTAACTCCACCGAGAGTGCTTGAAATTTCAGCTGCCAAGAAATGTCAGCCCAGAGGTGTGGAGAAAAATTGTTTTGTTTTAAATCCATTTCCACAGTGTTTCTAATGAGTCTTTTTAAAAAGGAATTTATGAGTATGTGGAAATGTCAAGCAGTTATTAAGAATAACATTCATACTAGTAGTGGGAAGCTGGATTTGTTTTGGTAGAAGAGCACAGTGGAGATTGTACCCTGCAGTTTTCAGGTTTTCGTAATTTGTTTCTGCTTAATCAATTTATAATACAGTTCTATAAGAGTTCTTCAGAATACAGAACTAAGTATGATACAGATGCAGACAAAGGCAGGCATCACGTACTGTGGCTGAGTTTGCTTCGAAACAAAAACGGAAGGAACTTATGCTTTCTACTTTTTTTCTCATGAGGCCAGTGTGGAGAAGACAGTCACACAGTTGTAGCAGACCTCCCCAAAGCCAACAGGTTGTGAAATCTACGAGCACATTTGTAGTCAGAAAATCCCATGTCACTTGCAAATCTGCTTGTTCTTAACCATAGGTTACCCACTTCCCATTAACTCAGATGAGAAAAAGACCCAGAGTCAGCCACCACCTTGTCTCTTCCAGTTCTGGCAGGAAGGCATCACCAAGAGCTTGCCTGTGGGCACAGAAGAAACCACCAGGGACTTCTTTGCAAGAGGATGCACTTAGCTCTGGTTGATATAATTAGCAAGAGCCAAAAACACAAAAACATAAAGTAGGAAATAGGAAGAAGATATTTGTTTGCTTTACCAGTCTGAAGGTAAAACCAATCTAAGAACAATTCTTATTTCAGTAAAACCCATTTTTCCAAGATGTATTTGCTGTTGGGATAAAGAATTAAGTAAAGTTTAGGTATCTGGACATCTACTGTTCTTATTGCAGTTTTGTAAAAAAAAACCCCTTTCCTCTTCCATTGTTCCCCCCCTCCCAGAGGGGTGGAAGAAGTGTCTTCATTCTTATCTATGTCTTCTTTCTTATAGACACTTTTTCTTTTAAAAGTGCTGGATTGTGTTCCTTCTGTTTTGACCTTCTCTCTCCTCTGCATATTTTTATTTTGTCACTACACTGCAGGGCATTTAAGTACGTGCTTAACTCCAGGCCTGTCAGTGCACTACTCGTGCATAAATATGTTTAACACTTATCATGCTGCAACAGACCTGGGACTCCCTCTGCCTTACTTCCTCTTTCTTTCTCTCCTCAACCCTACCAAAAATGCAGCTCTTTGCTCTGTCTGTGGGTTCTGCTTTTCTCCTGTATTTTTATTTTTTTAACGTTGTCTGCCTGTATTCCTCTCCTTCATCATATTTCTCTCCTGCTGATTTTCTTTCTTCCTTTTCTGCACTTTCTTCTTCTCTGCCACACTCTTGCCTCTCCCCTTCTGGTCTTTCAGTGCTTTTTCTGCTCAGTTCTTTCCATTTGCCTCTCTGATTTTTTTTCCCATTGAACAGCTACATTTGAAGGATTACAGGGATATCTTGTGTTCTGTAACATTCTATTTCACTAGAGCCTGCTACTATTGAAATCAACGGCAAGCCTCCCATACTCTCCGGGGAGAGCTGGAATGGATCCGAAATATTTGCTATTTGCCAAATGGTGAGCGTCTCTGTGTCCAAAGCCGGTCTGTTTACATCACGAACAAATGCAGAATCCAGCTTGAATCAGAACCATATGCTCTTCCCAAATTCTGAATTTTCATAGTAAAATAATCTGCATAACACACAGTGAAGGACAATAATGCCCCTGTTAAGCACTGACTCAGCACCATGGGAATGGGGAGGGTGAAGGAACATGGAATGAAGGCTGCAGGATTCAGCTCAGAGGTGATGGACTGGGGCAGAGAAAAGGGGAGCCATGCCTAGATGGAAACAAGTTGACTATGTTTAACAAGAAAATGCAGTTAGAAAATATTTCACAGTCTGCCGCCAGTTACTGAGTGAAACTTTAGCTCCACTGACATCAACAGCAAGCCTACCCATGGACTTCAGGCATCTGGAAGGTCACCTAACAACTATTTGATTTGCTGTTGAAGTGTGTGCATGAGAGACATGGCATTCCTCAGGGACAGGGCATTCTTGTAAGGACATCTCAACAATGCTCCATTTTGCCACTGTGACACTCATGTTCTTAATGTGTTTTAGTACTGTTGGAGTATGTTGATTTATTAAAATAATAAAAAAAAATCTGACTACTTGCTTTTACATTGGAGATGGCTCTTATTTTTACAAATACTCAGAAAACTCGGAGCATTTGGAACCTGATTGTCTTCCTTGATCACAGGGTTTTGATACCAGCTTCTTCCCTTCTCTGGCTGAGGTTAAACATAACTGGGCCCAGATGCCTCCTTTTCCTGGGAACAACAGTGTTTGTTTGGCTATTTACAGAGAAAAAGCATGTGATAAACCTGGTGGTGGTGGTGGCTGCCAGCCCTGGAGAGGTCCAGCAGAGCTGGCCAGAGTGTGGGGTCCCTGCTGGTAGGCCTGGCCTATCCACAGCCCACAAGGCAAGCTTGAGCTTGTGAATGCTTTTATTGCCTGTAATTGCAATCTCTGTATATAAAACTGTTATTCAATTTAAAAGAAAGGAATCTGTTTTCCTAGCTGAAGGGAAGCCTGTTGGATGAATTATGGACAAAGCACCCAGTCCGCACAGCCTGTACCCAGGACACAGTACAGGCACTATATTTAATTTCTTACTAGATCCTTTTTTCCTCTTTAGTCTCTAACACTGTCTTCATGTTGATTTTTCCCTTGCTCTACTTGTCAACCTGTAACGGCACTGGATTTCTTTGTCTCCCTCCCACTGCCCTTTTTTCCTTTCCACTGTCTCTCCCAAGCAGAAAGCAAACCCATTAACATTCCCGCTTCCCCACAAACAAGCAAGCCTGCACTGTGCCAGGGCACCCTGAGTGAGGCAAGATGATCTTGCCTCCCTCTGTGCCCTCTGAAATCACAGCTGAACCCAGCCCCTGACCCTTCCCAGCTGGAGCTGCCCGCATGCACTATGGACCAGGGGACATGGTCCCTACATCCCTGCCCAGAAGGAAGACACCCCCAGCCCCCGGGACAGCAGGGAAAGCAGGGAGGCAGCTCATGGGGTGCACAGGAGGTTGCCAGAGGTGGGCTCGGAGAGGGGGGCAAGCTGCAGCTAGGGAGGGCTTGGGGTGCCCTGTGCTAAACCGCCTCCCTGCAGTCTGCTGTGGTGGCCACAGAATGCCTGACTGCAGCTTGTTGGTGTTCCTCATTTCTCACTGGGAAGGCAGGCAGGCTCAGTGCCCAGCCCACTCCTGACACCTTGCCAGGCATCATGTCTGCGCTGAGGACATCTTCCCCAGGGAACCTACAGCATGGCAGCTGTGGTCCGTGGTCCTTCAGAGCAGAGTCAGCTCCTCCAGCAGAGATAACATCTGCATGTTCCACCTCTTGCCCCAAAATCTGGGGCTTCCCATGGTGGCTCTTGTATTGCAGATGGCCAGAGTCCTGCTTCTATGTGCTGCTGCAAGCTCTTCCACATGCCAGTCATTTTTGAACCACAAATGTTACCAATGTGAGGAGAACGGGAGGAGGAAGAGAAGTCTTTATGTTGTGGTAGATAACAGGAAAGGGAGGTGGAGAAAAAGGCTGTCTTCTCTCAGCCACTCTTAAAATGACTCTGCCCTGAAGTTGTACTGTCTACACAGGCTCCACCCAGGGACATCCTGCAGGTAATCCCTTTGGGCAGGCTGCAGAATACCTTAACTCTTCACCTCCCAGTCTTCAGAAATTTCACTTTAATCAAACCTAGCTTTCTGGAAAGGCACCACTCATCTCTGTGTTTGACAAACCATATTTTTAGTCACTAAATTCATTAACATTGAGCAGCCAATGGCTGATAATGTCACATGTTCAAAAAGTGACCTAGAGATGAAAAATCATCTGCAGATCCCCCAGAATACTTTCTCCAATTAAACATGTATGCTCAGTGCTTTCACAAAGAAGAATTTTGGCAATGCTAGGTTGCTCCATTTTAGTTTACAAATTACTATCTCTTTATCAAGCACTGAATTTTAACCCTCCATTTTAAAGCGCATATCAACCCTGCGCTAAAGGAGTAAAGAAGATAGGCTTCAATTATTTCATTTTATGGAGGCTAAAAAGGTTCTTGTAAATGACTGATACAAATAACTGGAAACCCAGTTAAAACAACTGGATAACAGATGGCAAAGGAAAGTGGCTTACTGTAAAGTGTTGCAGAGTAGAAGATCATTTACAAGAAGCAATTACACAAACATCCCTGAGCATCCAAGATCCCATAAAAGGGTTGCTGAGGTGGAAGCACATTTTCAGTTGTGGATTTTTCTGCTTGAATGAAAATAAAATATTTACTTCTTTTTTCCTTTCTTACTTTTTTAATTCTTTCCCTGCCCATGTCCCTTCACTACCAAAGAAGAATTAGCATTTCTCATCCTGCACAAATACTGAAACTAGACAGATAAGCAATGCCTCCATCAAAATCTTTTACATAAATATATATATATATAATTCTCCATTCTTTTAATTCTTGTTTCCTCTGGGGTTATGGATTACTTAAATACCAAGGAAGGCAATGCATGTCTTGTGGACATAAATAGTTTTAACAAATTAAAGCACTAGAGTAATAACACATTTTTCTTCAGTATCATGACAGAAGCTGCCTCATTCTGACATTTAGGAAACTAAACGTATATCTGTCCTTACCTTTTCAAGCCCTTTCCATCCCCCCATCTAATCCATTTTGTATCGATGATGGGAACACAAGTTCCTTGTAGGATTTTGACATAGTGATGAGCTAATAAGACCAAAGCCTTTGCATGCTGGATGTCTGCAGGCCAAAGTGCTTTCACTCAGAAGAAAAGCATTTCAAAGTTAGCAGAGCAATGCTGGCTAGTGTCTGCTGTTCTTTTAAGGATGGAGATTCAGCAGCTCCTGCAGTTCCTAATGTTCCCCTGGGAGAACATGGGAGGAAGGGACAGGCAACAGAAAATAAAATTTTTAAAAGTCTTTTTCTCACTACTTGTCACAGCATCTATGGATTTTATTAACAATGTTTGGCAGCCCGACAGCTGGTAGGAATACTGGATACTTTCTGCACTCACAAAATTATCTGCAGTTCTCTGGTATGATTGTAGGAGAATCCCCTTCATGTCTAAGAGCCAGTATGAGTATGAAGGAAACTCAGTCCATTGACTAGTATTTCCCACTGCCTATCTGTATCTCCCTAGCCATCCCCAAATCCCAGTGCCAGGCACAAGCAGCATCAGCAGAGTGAGGCTTCTCCTGTCCTGTAATTTGCAGGCTCTCTCTTTATTACATTTGCCCACATATGTCAGATTGTCATCTTGCCAGTGATTCTCATTTGATGTTGAACTCGCAGGTACTGGAATAGGAGAGTGACAACTTGTCTGCTTCCTTACACACACACAATCCTAACATAAGGTTTTCCCACACATATCTAATATGCAGGTTGCATTTGGCTCCTGCAGCCCAGACTTTTGCCGAGACTGCCAGGCACAGTGGCCCAAACAATGTCTCCAGGACTGGATGGGAGCCTGTTCCATGTGAAGGCATGCCTAAGCTCAGTCCAGGCACTTGCTAAGAGGTCCCTGCCTGCTGAGACACACCTCATGCCAGAAAATATTGGTGGCATCCCCAGGTGCTGGAACACCTCTCTAAGGTCAGAAGCATGGTCTCGATGCTGAGATTCAGAAGACAGGGAAGGGTAAAATTTTTCCTCCAGTATCCAAGGTGAGATAAGCACAGCTCAGACACAACTGAGGAACAAGCATCTGGAGACCCAAAGCCAAAGCACTACACCCAGGCATAATGCATCTTTTTGGAGAGAGACAAGACAAATGTCAGCTCTCCAAAAAGAAAGAATAAAGTTAAATGGGAAGAACCATACTAGGGATTGAGACAGCTGGCTGAAGTCATTGCAAAGTCACTCTCCATAATCTTTGAGAAGTTGTGGAGGTCAGGAGATGTCCCTGAAGACTGGAGGAAGGCTAATGTTACCTCTATTTATAAGAAGGGTCCAAAGGATGACCCAGGTAATTACAGACCCATTAGCCTCACTTCAGTATGTGGAAAGGTCATGGAGCAAATCCTTCTGGGGACTGTCACAAGTCTATTGAAGCACATGATTGGAAAAAGCCAACATGGATATACCAGGGGCAAATCGTGCTTGACAAACCTGATCACCTTCTACAACAAAGTAATCTGTTCAGTTGGTGCAGGGTGAGAGGTGGACATCATCTACCTGGACTTCTCCAAGGCTTTTGATACAGTCCCCCACAGCCTCCTCCTGGAGAAAGTGACTCATTAAGGCCTTGACAAGTGGTCTGAGTGGTAGGTGGGGAACTGGCTGACAGACTGTACCCAGAGGATGATAGTAAAAACAGTTCCTCTTCAGACTGGCAACCAGTCACAAGTGGGATCCCCCAGGGGTCAATATTGGGCCCAATGCTGTTTAACATCTTCATAAGTGACCTGGATGTTGGGATCAAGAGCACCTGGATTAAGTTTTCTGACAACACGAAGATAAGTGGAGAGGCTGACACTCTTGGAGGGAGAGCCACCCTCCAGGATGACCTAGACAGGCTGGAGGAGTGGGCTAGCAGGAACCTTACGAAGTTCAACTAGGAGAAGTGTAAGGTGTTGCACCTGGGAACACATAACCCAGGAGTGCAGTTAAGACTGGGGTCCACCTGGCTGGAGAGCAGCCCTGTGGAAAGGGGCTTGGGGGTCTTGGTGGATAACAGGCTCAAAATGAGTGACCACTGTGCTGCAGAAGCAAAGAAAGCCAACAGGATGCTGGGCTGCATCAACAAGGGCATCACCAGAAGAGTTAAAGAAGTCATCATTCCACTCTACTTGGTGCTGGTCAGACCACACCCAGAGTATTGCATTCAGTTCTGGTCCCTGCTCTATAAAAAGGATGCAGACAGGCTGGAGAGGGTCCAGAGAAGGGACACAAGCATGATCAGAGGACTGGAGGACCTGCCAGATGAGGAGAGACTGAGAAAACTGGGATTGTTCAGCCTGGAGAAGAGAAGGCTTCGGGGAGACCTTATAACCATACTTAAAGGGTAGAAAGATGGAGACTCCCTGTTTACAAGGAATCACATAGAAAAGTCAAGGGGTAATGGGCACAGGTTGCTGCCGGGGAGATTCCGATTGGACACAAGGGGTAAATTTTTCACCATGAGGACAATCAAACATTGGAATAGTCTCCAAAAGGAAGTGGTAGGTGCCCCCACATTGGACAGTTTTAAGTCTCAGCTTGACGGGGTGCTGAGCCATCTCATATAAACTAGTAGTAGGTTGAACCAGATGATCCTTCGAACCTGGTATTCTATAGAATCATAGAATGGTTAAGAATGGACCTTAAAGATCATCAGGTTCCAAGCTCTCAGCTACGAGCAGGGACACCTCACACTAGACCAGGTTACACAAGGCCTCCTCCAACCTGGCCGTAAACACCTCCAGGTAGGGGGCTTCCACAACCTATTCCAGTGTCTTACTACCCTTGTGGTGAAGAATTTCTTCCTGATGTCTAACCTAAATCTCAGAGTTTCTGAGCTGCACCCTAATTAGGACAATGTTAGCTACTAGTCACTGGGCTAAAGCACTATGGACTTTGGAAAAACAGTTCCAGATTTCATTTGAGAAATGTGCCAATGTGTCATTCCACAAGCAGTGTTACAGAGGGGCAAGAGATGCTCAAGGACTGCAGCAAACAGCCACTGCAACCCAGAGTATCTGAACAGTGTGTTGGTGTTCTTAAATGAACACTTTCTGAGACTGTCCTACAAAGATAGTTTACTGACAGGAATTTTTTCTGAAGCAATGAGCTTTATATGAAAGACTGAGCAAACCTTGCAGAAATATCTTTTCTGCACTTTGACATGATACTGCTCCCAGCCTGAATTCTGTCTTCATTAGGTACCTGACACATCAAAGCCACAATTTCCCTGGTACTTAATAGACAGCTTATGTGGTCCTAATAACACATCAGCAAGTGCTCAGTATTAAACATACATCATCTGCACAAAGAGACAAGGGAGGACTGAATGACCTTATTTTAATTAAGGGGTCTTAACTAAGCCACTAATCCTGCACATTCCACATGTTAGTTATGTGCCTAACTATCACCATTTGGCCTATTCATTAAACTGCAGCTACAGTTAATTGAGAGCAAAGCATTTCATCCAGAAAATTGCAGGCTACATTAAAAAAAAACTAAAACAGGGTAAAGATGCACTCCATAAGCAAAAGCAGTTATTTTGTCTCAGTGGTAAAGTATGATTTTTTCAAAATAGGAAAAAAAAAAAAGCTGTATTTCATGGTAAGCTCAGCAATCCCTCAGTACTGGTAGTGCTGTACCATGGCCTGAGGCTGATATGAGAGGATTATCTGTCAAATATGGGGACACTGCATATCAGCCACTGTGCATATACTCCCATATCAGATCATCTCTGCTGTAGCAAGTTCCCAGCCAGCTGTGGTAGAAGTCTTGATTACAAACCAGAGGGCACTGGGTAAATTGGAAGTGCTCTGTATAATGAATGGGAGGGTAGCTAGCCACCTTCCAGTCGGGATGAGGGACAAGTGTCTTCCATCAGCAAGAAGACAAACCATTCTCATGTTGGCACTAGACCTCCATCTCAGCCCAAAGAGTGAATTTGGGTGTGTTTGATCCATCACACAAGGACAAAAGGACCAGGTCTCTGCATCCCCCTGGCAGTGGGGGCTCTGCTGGGTGAGATGGCACCCACCACCTCCCCTCTCAGGGAGGGCAGAGTGCCTCAGCCCAGCACCTCTCCTTGCTGGGCAGCAGGGCCAGTCACCCTCCAGCTCAGCTCTCCCACAGGGCTGTCATCAGAGCCTCCCCCAGTGCCAAATGAGTTGCTTCCTCCTCATTTGTCAAAAACACTGCAAACTCTTGATTGCGTACCAAGTGCTGCCATTCCCTGGGTTCCTGATGACAGCCTGTGGAATCATCTGTCTTTGATAGGAAGGGGTTTGTGTTTGTGCTTTACACATCTAATAGGATAAGAGCAAGAAGAGAGCCTGGCTACTGAGTAATATAAAGCAGGTAACCAAATTTAGAACAGTTGTTCACAGTACAAGTATTTTTGGCAGCTTGCTCCTCCAGTGGAGATTCGTGAGCGCAGCTGTTAACATTTTCTCACCCACCTACACAGTCAGGACAGCCAGTGCTATATTTTTTTTAATAGGATGAATTGCATCCACTGGTGAAAGAAGTTTTGCTGGAATCTGCTGCCTTCAGCAACTGTGCTCACAAGGGATTTGATAGGAAACCCCTCTTAAAGGAACATGAGTCAGTTCTGAGGGCTTTTTCTTTTTTTCTTTTTCTTTTTTTTTTTTTTTCTTTTGCAAGCTGCAGTTAAAGAATTAGTAAGGAGTTTTCCAGCCTTTACTTACATGGATAAGCTAAGTTTCAAATAGCTCTCTAATGAAGCACTTTTCAAGGAAGCCTTTGTGCTTTGATTGTCTGAGAACTTGATCCGGGAGTTGCTTCACTGATCCTCTCCCTTCTCTCGACCTCATCTCCCAGTGAAGCAGCCCAGGATGAAGAAAGTGTCCACTGCTTTTCCCAAAGACTGTGAATGCAACAGCTGGTTGCACGTCACCCAGGAGTGGGAAAGAGACTAAAACTAAGTGTCTCTTTTCTTCTGGCCAGTAGCTTGTGTGGAATAGGGTGACTGTTTCCATTCTGAGTTGGGGAGTGATGTTCCTCTCTGTCTCTCTGGCCTCCTTTGGCCTCCTCAGATGCTTCTGCATTATCCAAAGTGTTCCCCAAATGGTCTAGGGGAAAAGTCTGAAGGTATGTAGAGACGAAATAATGTCCTGGTGATGTTCTGATTTCACAAATATGTCTGTGAAGTAGTATAATAATTTTCCAGACTAGAGCATTTCCCTTAGAAAGACTTCAGATTGGTGGCCAAGACACATGCCTCTCCTGACATTGGGGAAAATATTTCATGGCTCCTCTGACATCCAAAAGGCAGCTGACATGGAGGGGTTTTTTTGACCTGCTGCCCCAATTAGACCCACAGACACCCTCACTGCTTTTTACTTCAGCTTTCGAACCTTCTAAAACCTAGAGTGGGACAACTGCACCTGGAATTCACTCTTCCCCACATACCATGAAACACCTCAGAGCCACCAGAAAAACCGGAGTCTGGAGTTCTATGCACTTCCTTAAGGTGAGGGATTATCTTGCTATATGAGAAACTCAGCTTCAGGTATGTGAAGTTCTTCAGGTTAATCAGGGGCACAAGTTGCCTTCTTCCTAACACTAGATCAATGGTGCCTTCATTTTCAGAGCAACACTGAATGCAGCAACGGCCAAGAGTCTCACAGAGTCAGTTTCAAGAGTAAGTCTTCAGCTGATTTGTTGAAGAGAGTCCAGCCATGCCACACTAGGAGGCTTTTGAAGGAACCCTGGGGAAGGAACACTCAGGCAGCGCTGTGTCCCTGACGTACACCATCCTATCAGCCAGGGGAGTGAAATGCAGTACAGGACACCACCAGCTTAATCAAGAGGGAAAAGGAGCATTTCCAAGACAGCAGCTGCTCTCTGTGCAATTACTGCATTACATTTTGCAGGCTGACATTTCTAACTTAAAATGAGAAACAGAGGGAAAAAAAATATTGTCAGAATTGACGTACATATTAAAGCCTAAGCCAACCACAATGAAAATGAAACTCAGACAAAGCATTTCCCATTCCCGCAAAGAAAACTCTCTCTGAAGACACAGAAAATTGTCGTGACAGAAATATCTTACAGCATACCAGAGGACACCCTCTGAAAAAATACAGTGGCTGAGCAAGCAACAAAGTACTTGGTTTGGAAAATGCAATTTGGAGCAGGGGCATGTGAGGAGCAGCCACCTGTCATGACAGCCACAATCCCCTTTCCCTCTCCTCCTGCAGACCCTTCACTGAAGGTAAAAGCAGAAAGGGCTGGATGACTGTCAGTGAGGGATGTGCCACCTTTTGTAGCAGCCACGTGCCAGGATTGCCCAAGTGGACATTGACACAGTCATGATGGATTTGAGCTCCTCTTCATTGGCCTGACCTGCTACCTTAAGGGAAATGAGCACAGCTAAATACATGTCAGAGTCACCAGGGGATAAGCCAGGAGGCCAGGGGAGTCAAAAGGATTGCTGAAACTCAGTGCAAACACTGGAAGATTCCTTAGATGTCTTGCAGTTGTTGGCTGTGTCCACGGGACCACTGATGCTTGTTAGTATGGTCTGTGTTCAGCCCACATTGTAAGTGAGGGACCTGCAGAAATGTAGAGTGCAGGGCTCCCTGGGAAGCTAGGAAAACATCCTAATAATTCAGGGGAATGGAAGATTTTGTTTTCTCTTTTGCAGGGAAAAGAATCAGCATTTAGCTGACCAAAGGTAGTTAGAAGGGCATTTTCCCATAGGTATGCATACACACACACGCTTACAGAGTTATATCACTGGCTATCCAAGCCTGTGATTTATTAGCTGATCCTAAGAAGGCTGAAATATGGGATGGGTGGCAGTGAGTAGCCTTTTGCTGCACTATATTCAGTTGCTCATGTCTAAGCTTGGCTTCAGGCTGGAGCACAAGTACTGGTAAGTCCCACCCCCTCCCAAGTCTGAACCTTTGAAATATTGACCACTGTTTTTTTCCTTATCACTGGGTGTGGAAAGACATTTCAACAAAACGTTCATGTCATCTACAGAACTCAGGGTGGGAGTTTCACTTGCATGTTTTTTCTCCTACTCATAAACGAACCTTAGACATACTTAGCTCAACTATTGACCCTCCTGACTTCATAAGTATAGCATTTCCATGGATGTTGCAGTCAGGCTGAGCTGCCCAAGGAAAATAATATTTTTTAAGCCTTGTCTACCTTGGAGACACTGACAGTGCTAAGAACAAAGAGCTTATGCTAATAAACTTAAAAAATGCCACACATGGTTTCTCCAGCTTCCAAAAACTGCAGATCCAACTACTGGTTTAGTCTGAACCACCTCACTCTGCTCCTATTTTATGTCAGTGTGGGAAGTACTGAACAGAAATATCTTTCTGTTACTACCCTGTCATGTTGTGACAGCCTTTATACATCTTTGGGTTATTGCTCACATTGCTCATATTGCTCACTGGGAAAAGGAGCTGTGAAGCCACCGGATGCATTCAGAGCAGCAGCAGAATATGATTCATGGTTTGAGCACTCATGGCTTTGGGGCTGGTTCTCAAAGCAAGGAAGAATTAAAAGCCAACTCCACAGTTGGCCTGCAACCCACCAAGGGGCTAAAGGCACCTTGGGGCTCTGTTTCCCAACAAAGTTCATCTTACAAGGGATGAAAAAGTAGTGATTACTTAAATTACTCCTGTTTGTCTTGGCATTTGACCACTGAAGAAAATCAAGCCTTAGCCATCACCAGTTACTGCAATGAAGGTGCTACTGATGTCATTAGCAATCTCTCACACACATATTCCCTATTTTAACTGTGGATCAGAGACTCCTCACTGCATTCCTAGGCAGCATGACTTTTCCCAGACAGCAGCTGTAGTGCATAGCCAATCTCTGCAGGAGGGTTCATGATGCTTGCAGCCAGAACCAGGTCCTATTGACAAAGGGTACCCAAAAGCTGCAACCCACACGGCCCTTGTGAGGCCAAATAATGAGAGGTAGGAAGAGATAAGCCTTGCCTTCAGTTGGAAAACCAAAGATCTTGCGGAGTTTTCTGCCTCCCTCTGTGTTGATACTCTGGCTAAGGAGGGTCTAATGTAACTTCTTTCTGTACCCTTCTGGGACAGTCTGCAGCACAGGCAATAAAACTCCAGTGTCAATAAAATATGAGGGCACCAGTCTTCTGTTGCCTTGGGCTTATCCCTGTGTAATATGGCTGTCCTTGGTGGACAGACCAAAGTCAGGAAGCATGACCAGACTTGGGCCTGTGCATCAGAGAAGAGCCAGGTCTTGGGACAGGGTTTTTAAAGATATCTCACTAAAAGTCATAGCTTTCTGCAGAATATATTTATTTTCCCTGAGTTTTTCTCAGTATTGGTACAGTTTTGAAGCTAACATTTTTCAAAGTAAATAAAACAGAAGTAGCCCAGGAAGTGCATGGGAATTACCATATCAAACAGAGTTTTGCCTAGTAACTGTTATACACAGAGAATATTAAAACAGATGTTTTAACAGGAAGATCTTCATCAATTGTAGTTTTTGCAAACATGCACTCAGCAGTGGCCTTGAGAAAAGTGGTTCATCTTAGAAAGCAACCTTTTAAATGAAATTAAACTTCAATATGTATGTGCAAGGTAGCAGAGAGAGAGCTGTGGCTTTCTTCCCCATGGAGGCATATTTTTATTGTTGGAGACTTCTTAAAGAAGGCTTCGGTATGTCTGGATGCTAATTGTTGAGTTGTCTAGACGGTGATGATATTATTACCAAGTTATGCACAGATACTCACTCTGTCACTGTTTCCAGTGCTGCCTACACATATTGCTTCACTGAGTACTGTTGACATGTGCAAAAGCTCCCTAGATATTTATTTTTCTCATTTAGACAGAGATACAGCATGGTTTTGAAAACCATTATGCATTGAACCATTTCTAATGTTTGAAATGTCTTGTGGGTTGGAACTGAAGAATAATAAAGGGGATAAAAGGCACCATAGGCAGAATTTGAAAGGCTTGCTCCTGATACAGACCAAAGTACCTGGGAAGAGAAGAGGGAGATCTGAACAACTGCCAGATGTGTAGGGCAATGGTATCTGCTGCTGTCTGCTTCAAATACAATACAATGCACTACTGGTCCCCATGGTTTATATTCACCAGGCCTGTACACATCTGGGGAAGATAGACAAGAAAAAACAAAACACCTTCCAAGACCTTAAGAAAGTCTTCTGAGCATATGGTACTCAGGTGGCCATCTAGGGTGGTTTCAAAAGGTAACATGATGACTTTCTGGAATCCTACCATCATGCAGAAATGTGACCCTGGGTAGGCTGACCAGGGTGAAGTCACCAAGGAATCAGGGCACTTCACACCAGACAAAGAAACAGTCAAGGTTCCCCATGTCAAGTCTGTGATCCTGAGTGCCACCTTCCATGCTGTGTTTCTCTATCATGTTTCAAAGCACCTAAAGTACATGACTTAGGCTGCTGCTATCTCCACAGGGCTTCCTGCCTTTCTCACATGCCTCAGCTCAAATCAGATTTCTAACTTGACTTTCCTAAGACATCCTCTGGCATCCTCAACGTAGTTGAAACCCAACAAAAGGAATGAGTGCCCTGAAAAACACAGCAGACACTGCAGCTTTCCCTCAGAGGGACAGCAGTTGACCTGCTTCTCTGCAGCCAGAGCACTTGCTTAGAGAGGGGGAGATCTGAGCTTAATGCCCACCTCACCCTGGGAAGGTTCAAATGTACATCTCTGCTGCAAGGAAGACCCCCAACAAAAATTACAGGCTTTTGAGGAAAAGGATTTGCCTGGGACCTTCTAACTGGAGCTGAGCCACCTGGCCATACAGAGCTGTAGCCAAAGAAGAAGAGAAAACAAGAGCCAGTGACCCAGCAATACAGCCACCTGAGAAAGAGGTGCTTCAGTTCTAGTCACAGTTCCCAGACCTTTTCTGCGCTGTGCATCCTTACTGCAAGAACCCAAAGTCATGGCTCTTCCTTGCCAAAGTAGCATCCTAATCACCAGGAGCCATTATCCTTCTTGCTAGTTTTTCCTGACTCAATGAATCTCAATGTTTCCTTTTTCTTTGCAGTGGATCAGTTTGCAGAATAAATCCCTCCAGCAGAGAGCCAGGACACGTGTGCAAGGTGGGAGAGTGGGGATGTCAACACAGTGACTGCTGTGGATCCCAGTCTGAGCCAGTGAGCTCTCCCACACCTTATATTATAGGGGCCAAATCTAGAATTTTACATCCTTCCTGTACATTAGACATTTTAAACTTCATTTTAGTGTCTGTTTCAACACTGAGGTGTAGGTATGGTTCCACCTAGTCACAGAATCACTGAGGTTGGACTGTCTAGTCCAACCCCCCTGGTCCAGCAGGGTCAGTTAGCACAGGTTGCTCAGGACCACGTCCAGTTCAGTTTTAAACATCTCCAAGAACAGAGACCTCAAAACCTTCTGAGTATCCTGTTCCAGTGTTTGATCAACTTTACAGAAAAAAATAAAATAAAATTATACTTAAAATTTCCAGTGTTTCAGTTTGTGCTCATTGCGTCTTGTCCTGTCACTGGGCACCACTGGGAAGAGACTTACTCCATCTTCTTTACATCCTCCTTTCAGGTATGTATAGACATAAATAAGATCCTCCTGACCCTTGCTCTTCTCCAGGCTGAACAGACCCAGCTCTCAGCTTCTCCCTTTATGGCAGATGCTTCAGTTCCTTAATCATCTTTGTGGCCCTTCACTGGACTTGCTCCAGTATGTCTCTGTTTCTCATGTTTTGGGGAATCCAGAGTGGATACAATGCTCCATATGTGTCCTCACCACAGCCATCACTGACATCGGCCATCCCTGACATCAGCTGTCACTGCACAAAGTAGTTCCACAAATCTTCCCATGCAAATATCCCTCTTAAGCACTGTTCTAGTTAATTTTCATGTGCAGTTCCTGAGGTTCAAGGTCTTTTAGGCTTTTGAGGTACCCAGCAGGCAGCAACAATCTTACTCCAAATGAGCTTGTGGATTTCTTTCAGGGGGAGGTTACAGCACAGAAAAGTCACTTCAACTTTTAAAACAATGAACTCCCAAATAAACACATACAGGCTGCATTTCAAGAAATACTTCTCAATTTACCCTTACCCTCTCACCTTACTCTTTTAAGCTGTTTTCAAAGGACAGTCCTGAGTCTCGAATGCAGAGCTGTGGCACTTGCCCTTGCTTAGTTCAATCATCACTCTTGAGTATGTTCAGCTCGAGGAAGATATGATCTGCTTTCCAGTACACAGCAGTGTTATCTGTAGCTTCATCAACTTATCTTGCAGTCCAACTCTCCACTACTTTGCTCCTTGAGCACTCATTATGCACATGCAAGAGGAGAGCTGGATGCTACAGAGAGGGCAGCATCTGCATAACTGAGTGCGTCGTCTGGACTGCAAAGGTGGGGCCAGGTGTGGCTTCAACTCTGGCTAGACTACAGCTAACAATGACACTGCAGGGGCTTAGAGAGCAATTGCTTGTCAGCTGAGCTTACAGTAACCTACACCTGAAGTTTAGCAACTCACCCAGTGCTGCAGTGGCACCGTGCACAAGTTATGACACAGTTCAACAACTGGCAGGCAGCAATGCTTTCTGTTGCCATCATCTGATCCTTCGCAATTTGCAATGGTTCACAGTTGCATTGGTAAACTGAAGGAGCTCAGCTTCCCTGCTGGGTCTGCAGGCTGACAGAAATGGGATAGCAATACCAGAGAGGATACATATTTTTGTATTGAGAATTAGCTGTAACTCAAAATATACCAACGCTAAGGATGTGCTGAGCACACATGGGAATTTTTACTTTTCAAAACAGAATTAGACTTGAAGGGTTCAGAAGGATGCACTCACTCAAAGAAATAAGAGAAGTTTGGCTTTCATGATTTCTCTGTTTGCTGATCTAAATACACAGAAAATTACCATCTGTCTCTTTTTCATAATAATCAGAAATTGACACATTTTTCCGTGAGTAGCAAAGAGATGATTTTTTTTTTTTTTGGTAGATGGTCCCCACAAGAGCATTAAGTCACTTCCTGTTCAGAAACCAGGATCTTGAAGCTGTGGTTAGAAAACTGAATCATAAGCTCCACTTTACTAACATTCTCCCTATTTTTATGTGGGATTTTTCTCTACTTATTTTCATTTCCCTTTTTCCCTTGCTATTTCCTTCCCTACACCAAGCGTGCAAAGGTTGTTACTTGATCCTGGAGCAGCAGAGCCATATGCCCACATTCTTTCGAAAACTGCACTCAGCACATGAGTGTGTGACATACTGGATGGAAGCGAGAGACAGAGACAGTGACATCCTCATCATCCCTCCCCAGCCCTGATGAAAGCCACGTTTGATGCTGAACAAAGCTGATAGCGTGACTGGTGTGAGTTGAAACAAGCCACTTAGTCATTATTTTTTGTCTGCTCTGGATAAGTTATAAATTACATCATCATTTGAGGAAAGTACATGAAATTTAGACTAGTCTCTGTGTGGCCTGGTGGCTCAGGGCCTGGGATCTGGTTTCTGGCTAGGCCGTTGATGCTGGAGATGTTTTGCTGCTCAACTCCCCCTCACACCCTTTCCATTGCCTTGCAAACTCCCATCCTGCTGGCTTGGGTGCAGCTGATGGAGGGACAGAGGTCCTAGATGGGGACTTGGCCAATGGGCTTTAATACTTTATGAGCTTCATGCTGATGAGGCAGGGAAATCATGAGTGTTACCTCATCTGCCTGGAGTAAAAGCGTGCTGGGTTCCCAAAATAAGCCTTTGTATCTATAAACCTTTGTCTCTGCATACCCTTTTGAGTGACCCAGGTACCAACTCTAACAAGCATTGGACCTTTTTACCTAAGATAAGTAGACACAGTGTACTTTTTCAGATAGGGTCTATAGATTTCATATCTTTGTTGCACATTACTGAGCAAAGGGATAATACTCCACAGTGAGTAAACCCCAGTGAGAGAAGTCAAAGCCAGATGGCAGTCCCTCAGCCCCCTTGCCTCCTAACTGTGGGACATGTCTGACCTGAGCATTTACTGTCTTTATGAGAACCACGTAAACATAGAAATTAAATAGATTACTTTTGCACTCAAGGCATCAAAACATTAAATGTTGCAGTACCCTATTACCTCACTGATGGTCCCCTCACATCCCCTCATTTACAGAAGCCTGATCAAAGATCACCCTTGACCTTTGGCAGACAGACACTGGAGTGACAAGAGGGATGCTGGCCCCATGAGAGATGGCTTCACCATCACCTTGTTCAGCCATCTGGATCAGAGGCACAACAAATGCCACCACCTGTCCTGATAAGCCTCTGCAGTCACATTCAGCAGTCAGACAACATGGAATGGGAATTGCAAGTCATATTCATAGAATCACAGAATGGTTTGGGTTGGAAGGGACCTCAAAGACCACCTAGCTCCAACCAGCCTGCATGGGCAGGGACACCTCCCACTAGACCAGGTTGCTCAGAGCCCCATCCAACCTGCCCTTGAACACTTCCAGGGAGGGGACATCCACAACTTCTTGGGCAAGCTGCGCTAGTGTCTCACCACCCCCAGCATAAAGCATTTATTCTTAATATCTAATGTAAATCTACCCTCTTTCAGCTTAAAACCATTCCCCCTCATCCTATCACTACAAGCCCTTGTAACAAGTCTCTCCCCAGATTTCCTGAAGGCCTTCTTGTAGGCCCCTTCAGGTACTGGAAGGCCTCTGTAAGGTCTCCCTGGAGCCTTCTCCAGGCTGAATAACCCGAACTCTCTCAGCCTGTCTCCATAGGAGAGGTGCTCCAGACCTCAGAGCATCTTTGTGGCCCTTCTCTTGACTCTGTCCAACAGCCCATGTCCTTCTTGTGTTGTGGGCCCCAGAGCTGGACAAGCACTGCAGGTGGGGTCTCACAAGAGCAGAGTACTCCCATTTTATACTTAATATTAATATTTTTTCATTCATTTTTACAGCTATCCAAATGAATGTACTATAATGTTTAATCTCCTTTAACTACAACCAGAACAACAGGAAAATACCAGAATACTATGGAAAGAAAAGTAAGAAAATTAATTTTTAAGCATCACATTTTCTAATAAAGTATTGAATCTATCTAGGAAATGTCAACACTACTTTTAATTTGGAAATAAGCATAGCTGTAAAATTCTATAATTACAAGTAGGATAATTAGACTTATGTAAGATTCCTGCATTTCTTGATTTCAACATGGTAGTCTCAGGGAAAAGAGACAAGCATTTCTTTGTGATGAAGCACACACACAAAAAAATTCCATCATGATACTAATTTAATACATTAGGAATGGTTTGTTTTATAGACCTACTGCTGTTGCTCTTTGTTAGTCTGGAAGCCACACAACCTTGAAGTCAAAGAGGATTTTGTTCCTAAACTCAATCAGGCTAGGACTGACTCTCTTAGCAGTGCCTGCTTTTTGCATTAGGGTTTAAAGTTAGGAAAAAGAGCATTTAAATATTGAGAATATTTTCCAAATGTGTTAAGAACAGTTTTATCAACAGTGTTGCAGGCTAGTGTTAAAATCTTGTGGTTAGAAGCAGTTGGATGGTTTCTGACTAGTTTGTTCCTCCCATGTGCCATGTATGCAAAGGTATTCTCATCTCATCATTCATTTTTTACAGTGGTTTATTTTGTGGTTGAGCTTACTCCATTTCAAAGAGCAGAGCAGACTTTTTCTAAGGTTGACCCTTCTTTGGCCTTTTTTTTTTTTTTTCCCTTTTTTTTTTTTCTGGTCATTAAAGCACTGGGAAAAATGAGCAGGATGTAGAACTGAAAAAAATGTGCAAAATATGGATATGGATGCTTTAGAGTAAATGTAAGTGATATTAAAATGAATTTAATGGTAAATTCACAAAATAAGACTTTCAAAATTAGGAAATGCTTGAAGTTGCTCTGGCAAGATTAAGTTAACCTGCACTGCATATCAGCAACGAGATGTAGTATGATACTGATTAAGACAGAGCAGAGAGTAACATGCAACTATTTCCATTCAACAAGGAAGGGAAAAAGGATTTTGCAAATGAAATGTCAATAATTTTGCATGTAGAGCTTAGATTTATGAGGGGGAATTTCCTGAGTCTGAGTTGTTTGATTTCAGACCACTGAAATTTGTTCATTGTGAGGCCACTGGTGTTTCTCCTTGCATAGTTTTTTGTATGTCTTAAGCCTGTGTAATAAAGTTATGGTTTGAGTTTTAGGGACCAAAACCCTGTGATTGTGTTAATGCTCCCTGACCACAAAATGGAAGGAGTGTTTTCCAAAGTCTTCAGAAAGGATACATCTTCAGACCAACAAATAATAATAATAAAATAAAAAAAAATAAAATTTATATATATATATAATTTCAGTTGAAAAAGCAGAGATATTTGGTGTGTGAAAACAGACAACTGTAGTGGAACTTATTTTACTTTTTAATTACATTAGTGGCTATAATATCAGTAGTGTTTCTAGTACCTTTTTAATGTACAGCCCTTATTATTGAAAATGTCAGTGAAAAAAATAATTCATTCAAATAGCTCCTCAACAAAAAATACTTTTCAATGGGATTTTCATAGTTTTTGCAAATTCTATTGAATTCTTAGACAACTGTATATTTTAAAAGAAACTTTCACAAACTGTGTTATTCGCACAAACAGATTTTTTTTCCTACCAACCCCCCTGTCATATTTTTCAGTCATTCTTTTTATTCAGTGGTTTCCCTTTATGGCCAACTGTGGTGAAATAATTCAAAATCACCTTCATAGAAAGCCTCAGTAATGTTTATACATATGGCATTCTTAAGGAGTTTTGCTCTGAAGATGATCATCAGTTAACTTCTTCAGTTAAATTACTTCATACAACAGACTAAATCTCTTTTCAGCTTAGAAGCAAGAGCTGCCTCTTTGTTACATCCCAGGGAGTATGTCTGGCTGATTCACGCTGCAGAAACTGTTCAAAGAGTTATACATCACATATGAAATACAAGAGTAATGTAAACATTTTCACTACTGCCAAAATCTAAGAGGCCTGCTTGAAAAAGTGAAACACACACCTCTCTCTGCTTTTTTCCTACTGGTCCTTGTCAAAATATTCAGTGTTAACATATATCATACTCTAAATGTTTGGTATTTTCTACTAGTGATATTCCATCACTGCAGATACCCTAGCATTTTTTATTGCTGTTATCCCTAGGATATGGGGCTATTTGCAGAAAACACACAAATAAACCTACAACACCGCATGCTCCTCTAGCCTTTTCCTCCTGCTGGAAATAAAAATAGGTGAGTAAAACTTGGAGTTGCCCCAAGTGAAGTCAGCTGCTTGGTTTTGTTTAGCTTGTGAAAGAGATGCAAATATCCACCTGGCCCCCGCAGTGGAGATGTTTATGTTGCAAACAGCACGTTTTCAACCCAGCATGTGGCTTCCCACTGCCACCACAGGCCATGGCATTTTATCTGTCAGTGATGGCCTCCTGGACTGTAATTACAGTACACGGCCGGCCGTGTTTCTCCCCCATCACCAGCATTATTATTCTCTATTGGTTTGTGGTTTCCCAACCGAAACTTTAGTTACCTACTGCTTAGAAGTTGCACATTTTGATGAAGTGCAGTTACCACGTGCCACCTCAGTTTGAGAGACTAAAAGCAGTACAGTATTCACAGCCAGAGCTTTGCACAGCATACCTCTCTCTTGGCAAGGTGTTTATAGCACCAAAATGGAAAAACTACTTCTCCAGGAAGATGATTACTGTCTGGATAAAGGTACAATTTACAGCATACCACACGCTACTTGCACACGTCAGGAAGATGACTTTCATGCATGCAGAAGAAAAATGGTCTTGTGGCTTAAATCACAGGAACAGGATTTTGGCAATTAGGGCACCTTGACTGCAGATGAAGCACCACTGTGCTCCTCTGCCCCAGCTCCAGTGGCAAGTAGATCCATGCCACACCTCCTCTGGTTTTTGGCAAATGCGGTGCCTCGCTGGCTGGGATGTTTCCCCACTCCCTTCCCCCCAGGGCCCTGATGCAGAGAAGCCTTGACCTCAGCCACCACAGCAAGAGCAACACTGCTGTGTGGTGCCTTCCACATGCACGTGGTTATTCCACAGCCACTGGTTTTGCTTCATCGATGAAGAACGACTGTGTTATTATGAACCCAGTTCCAGCCCCAGCGGGGCAACTTGAGATGAACTTAAAATCTCAATCTAAGATGAAACATGTGTCCTAGATACACAAACATTACAAAAAAGACACTTGGAATTAAGGTGTATGAACTAATTTCATTTTTGTTTAATTCAAAACCCATTCTAGTGTGACTGTCTAATAGTTTTACTCAAGATTAATAGATCTTTACATAGTTGAGGGGAGAGTATCATTAAAGCTGAGCATAGCCTGAAAAAGTCCACAAAGATTTATGTGTGCATATGTGGAGCAATTCTTTTTAACTGCAAAAATCTCCCTTAGTTTAAAAAAGAAAGAGTCTGTAAAAGCAAGAGGTGGAAATCACTCCAGCTGGACAGGCTAATGGAGGATGCTGGAGCACTCAGTGCTTCCTGTTACCCAACCCAGCCATGGGACATGTAGATTAACCAGGTCACTATGCATCAGCTTGGTCAGGGTGGTTCAGTAACATCAGATTTGACTCTGGTTGCTTTCCATAACCAAAACCCTGTCCTGGCCCCTTGTTCTGGTTTGGTTTGGTGATTTTTTTGGTAGCAGGGGAAGGGCGCCGGGAGTGGCTCAGATAAGAAGCTGAGAAGCTCCCCCTGCTCCAAACCCAGCCAAGGAGCCATTAGAGGGACAACAGATATGCCTCTGCCATTAACATATGAAAGAACTGAGAAGAGTGGTGCTGGGGAAGGAGAGCTGTGCTGGTGGTTAGTGAGGAAGAAGGAGAAGAAGGTGCCCAAGCAGAAGTTTCCCTGCAACCCATGGCGCGATGGCAGCTGTCCCCCTGCACTCATGGAGGAACGTGGTGGAACATTCCCTGAAGGTGCCAGGAGGGGTGAACTTGGCCAGGGGACTTGGATTTTGTGACCAGAGGATTTGCTGCCTGTGGACTCTGATTAGGCAGCTTTGGAAGACCCCGGCGCCAGGGGAGGTGGCTGTTCCCAAAGCAGCCCCTGACTCTGTGGGAAGCCCAGGCTGGAGCAGCTCTGGACCTCGTGGGAGGAACTCATGAAGGAGAGGTTCATGGAGGACTCTGCCCATGGGAGGGACCCCGTGGGGAAGCGGGGAAGGACTGTGAGGAATCCTTCTTCCTGAGGAGGAAGGAGCAGCAGGAACCACCAGCCTGTGAACTGACTCTAAACCCCATCCCCTGTCCCCCTGTGCCGCTGGGGGGAAGGAGGGAGAGAAACTGGGAACAAAGGGATTTGGGCCCGGGAAGAAGGGAGGGGTGGGGTAACATACGCAAACCCTGCTCTGTGTGTGTCTGTGTCCTGTGCGTGTGTGATTAGTGTGAAATTAAATTATTATTTTTTTCCCCAAGTTGAGTCTGTTTTGCCTGGGACCTTAATCAGTGAAGAACCCTCCTTGTCCTTTGTCTCAACCCATGAGATTTGTCCTCATCCCAGAGTGTGTGTGTGGGGGGGGGTGGGAGGGGGGGTGGGGAGGTAGAGTGAGTGGCCATGGGGTTGTTCCTTTTGCTGTCCTGTTGGGCCCAAACCACAACACCCCTGGAGGAATGAGAACTGAAAAGTCAAAACAAGGTAGAGCCCCATGACTCTCAGTTGCCACCAACCAACATAGCTCCGCTACTTCACATATTTCTCTGGCTGACACTAGCTGAGGATCCAGCCATTTTGCTAAGCACATTACATCTTGCAATGCTGACTCAAAAAAAGTGCGTCTCACATTTTTCATTCCTGTCACAGAGATGTAATTGAAGACCAGGCGTATTTTTTGTGGGCCATGATAAAATTCTCCCTTCTGGAAGCCACAGGGTGACCATACAACTCAATGCTTCTGCTTCAAAGCCATTTGAGCCTCCCTGTTTCCTGCAGGAAGCTTTGAATCCTTTGCCAGGAGCAGGTACCAGCAATCCATCACACAAAATAAAGGTTATCGATCAGCTACCTGAGGATAAATATGTCAAGGAATTTTGTAATAAGAGACAAAAGTTTGCAACTTTTTTCTTACATGAAGATGCTTGTTTGATCAAAACTAAAGGGGGGAAATTCAGATTAGATGTTAGGAAGAAGTTCTTCACCATGAGACACTGGAACAGGTTGCCCAGAGAGGTGGTGGAAGCCCCATCCCTGGAAGTTTTCAAGGCCAGGTTAGATGGGACTCTGAGAAACTTTATCTAGCAGGAGGTGTCCCTGCCCATGGCAGGGAGAGTGGAACTACATGATCTTTAAGGTCCCTTTCAACCCAAACAAGTCTAAGATTCTATGATTCTCTGATACTTGTGGTTAAATGTTAAGGGCTTTAACCACACAGCTTTGATGTGGAGGTGGCTGGGAGACCTACCAGCTCAGGGTAGATGCCATGGAGCCTCCAGCCCTTCTCAGGGTCTTCACGTAGGGCTGGCATGTAGGGTGAGGAGTGAGAATCTCCCACTGTCCTCTCAGGGCTGGGCCAGCAGTGCCTCCCAAGGGACAGTGGGGCAGCTCACCACTGGCTCGAGAAATCCCGCCTGTGCTGTCCAAATACTTGAAATGACATCTGCTCCATGGCACAGCATCTAGAGTTTGAGGTTTGGCGCCTGGGGCCGTTTGGTCTCTGCCTGTGATGCGGCAGCTGTGTGTCCAGTCGGAGGGGATGGTGAGCAGAGGGAGGATGCTGGCTGGGCACAGAACTTCCCGGAGCCTGGAACAGCTGATCTCATGGCTGCTGAATGAAAAGTGGATGTGAATTGGCAGCTACGTTAGCTCGAAAGGCAAGCCAGGCCAGAAGTCTGTTGTGCTTGAATATCTGTCAGGATGATAGCTGACCTCCGGTATTAAAAATAGGCCTGCTGGGAGAGGAGGGAAGAGCAAGCATGAAAGGGTGAAGACACCCTAGCTGAGCTTTTCAGCCATCCAGATCCCCTTAAAATAAGTAAGTAATTGGTTTCCAAAACTCTCAAGCACTTAAAAAAAAATTAAAAAAAAATCCATAGCTCTTTTTGAAAACTGCAAAGGCAGAGGTGGGAACAGATGGTACAAACCGATGAAACACACATTTATTTCTTATTTTTAGACCCTGAGCTTGGTAGTAGGGTAAATTTTCAAAGCAGTTGTACTTGCATTAGTGATTAATCCAGTACAAACATATTTAATCCATAGTAAAATCAACTGTAATTTAATCCTGTCTCATGATGATAGAAGGAACAGAAAACACTTTCTGAAGCCAGAATTGATACCCAAAACTGTAGACAGCTGTAAAGATACCAGTCTGGAAAATAAATACCTCTGTTTTGTCCCAGCCAAGTCAAAGAGATGATTCATACAAAATATATGCACTTTTTATTAAAGAATTATCTTGCTCTAAATTTCCAAAAGATTTGCTGCCCTCCTCCCCAAGCCTGACATGCAGTAAAGCACCACTTTAAACTGCTGTGAATCTTTATAGTGACCCTTGGTCTTCTGGTGCTTCAGCTTTCAATCCCTGTCCTCATTAGGAGGCTTCTGTTCTTGTGATATAAACTAACAAGAATGAGAAGACAAATAAAGTGGCACATTCCCGCATTAGCATCCAACTGTGCTTCTGCCTGTAAGCTTTCCCTCTCATTTTCTCCCTCTCTCTACATCTGTGCAACCAGTCCTCTCTGGGAAGACATCCAAAGGTACCTGGCATGTCACCCTACATGGTTAGAAATGCAGATGCACCACACAGGGGACAGACGGGCTGGGACCTGGGCATACCAGCCACTTCGGGAAGCACCATGCATGGAAATAACCCCACTACTGATAGGGCAACCCAGGGCCTTAAGGAAGAGCAGAGGTCACAAGCAAAGGCAAAATTTGGCCCTTTGATTTAAAAAAAAAAATCTCTATATTCACGCCACAGATATAACTACTTGTTTGGCAATAACCAGTTAGAGAGCACACTCTGACCCCCAAGGGAGTGGATTAAATTGAAGATGTCGACACTGAGACATGCTGTTAATGCAACATTTCTGAACTTGATTTTCTTGTACCATCAAGAGTACACTATGCCAGAAACCTGATCCCTGGGGACCATTCAAGGTTGAGCTCCTAAAGAATGCCGCTCATGCCAGTCATTGCTGCAGATGGGATGGCTTGTTTACCGTCTGGAATCACTCCCCCATTCCTCTGCCCTCTGAAGTTAAAAAAGACCACAGCCTGTCATAATTTGTTTTGCTTTTCCCATAAATTTGCTCCCTAAACTTAAATACAGCATTCCAAAAGGAACCAAAATATCACTGAAAACTTCTGCTTTTATCTCTTCACTGTCTGGCTTTGTGCAACGTTCTCCATGACAACCAGTAGCAGCAAGCAACACAACCAAAGCCTAAGACAACAGCAGAGTTTATAAGCACCAACATAAATAAGGAGAAACAGAAGTATTTCTTACCTATGAAAAATAACTTCCTAAGCAAAGATGCCACTTTAAACATTCTTCCAGATTTCATTAACTTCTTACTGAGTAGGTATTCTGGAAATGTCCCACTAACAGTGGCTGTCTATCTGTCTGTCTCTTTATCTGTCTACAGATACAGACTGCTAAAAAAGAATCACCTTCTACTAGAACTGGAAATACCTTTTTCTCCAGCTACATAAATAATATTCTCTTAAGTTGCTGTGTACAATGTGTAGCCTCTTGCACACACTGGCAGTGTGTACAGCTCTTGGCAATGATTTTTCTTGCCACATTGTGTTAGAGTAAAAATATTCAGTCTCAAAAATACCTTTCTCAAAGCAGCATTTTTGGTTTAAATTTTGGATTGGCTTTGGGTTGTAAGAATGTAATATTCAAGACAACTGTGGAAAATACAACTGGTTGCTTCTATCTCAAACTGTTTTGGCCATCTTATCATTCCTGTGACCACTTCTTCTGAGCTTCTGATCATTGTGATGTCAATGATGATAGAAAGTGACATCACAAACTTCAGCATGATATCACTATCAAAAAGGTTTTTCACTTACTGTGCTGTCTAGCCTTACAGGTAGAGTGTTACTCCCCGCATTTCTGGTGACAAGATTGAGCAGCCACGCCCCTTCTGCAGATGACAACACACACCTGCAGGACAGGCAGGAGAAGGAGCATGTTAAGGATCAGCCAAGGGGAACAGCATCGTTAGTCAGAGGCCGTGGCCTCTTGCATGACTGCTCAATAGGAATGGCTGCAGAGAGGCAAGTCAGGGTATATGTCGTGTGACGCTGCTGTGCCATGGCAAATTCCTGCACGTGCTCCTCTTGACCCCATGGTCTGGCTTCTCAGGTTGGGTTGCCACTTCCAACAGGATCTTCCTCCAATAGCTGTTCCAGCTGCCAAACACAAACTGCCTCATCTACTCCAGAATAAGGAACCACCCAATTAGCAAGGAAAAATATGATGTTTTGCACATCTGGCAGCCAGCACTGTCTGTTAAATTTGCTTATGCAAAGACCCTGAGCAACTCCCACCGTACTGCAACACACTGCAAGAACTCGGTATTTTTGAGAGGAAATTTACATTTGTGCAGAAAGGTGTGATGAGCCTCACGTGTGACTTCAGTTCTTTTTAAGCCTCTAGACTGGTCTGAAAATTTGATTATTTACATGTTCGTTATTCCATCTCCCATCCCCAGCACCAGCTTCAGTTCAAAAGCTGCTTAGTCTTCCACGCTGGTTAACAATGAAAATTGTAAGAAAATATTATTTTTATTTGTTTCAACTCTTTCATCACTTAAATTTGTATCTCCCTCTATGAGTGAGACGCACATTTTTCAATAAATAAATACCCAATAATTTTGCTCTGGAAATGTTATTTGACTACCAGAGAATGTTCAGATTTGAAAGCTGAAAATGCAGATAACTTCAGTGGAGTTTTTTCTATTTTAAATGTCTTTCATGGTGTGAACAAATCACCATTTTCTTAAAAAGAAGCTAACAGAAGAGAGCTAAAAGAAGCTCTCTTCTGTGAGAGCATTGACCATTGTTTCAACAGAAGTGAGTCACGGTCTAACTCTTCCAAAAGAGAGTATGTGTGCGCATGGGAGGGTGGTGATGCACCCCAGACACTCCTGTAATCTGTGAAGATGTCTGTAACAACCAACACTCTCCCTAATGAGACCTCAGAATGTCTTGATGATCTTCTCTAATTGCTCTGTATAATTGGAAGATGCTGCAGCCTCACTCTGCACTAAGGATGAGCATTTCAAAAATGCTAATCTGCAAATTGTTTGAATACAGCTCTAATTGGGCTGGGGGGTTGGTGTTTTGGTTTTGGGCTGGGTTGGTTTTTTTGCAGCCTTGATTATTAAGGAAGAAAGCAATGTGAATCAGTGGCCAGATATATTGATTATCAAGTTGCTAACATAAAGCACCCCTAAGCAACAAAATTGCCTGTATGACTGCATCAAAAGTGGTTGTAAGCTGTTAGGATTTTACAGGAGAGTTAGTTTGTACTGAAGTTATCTCATTAATGTGCCGATCCTTTTGGTTCATGAGGGAATTTGCACTGTTAGCAAGGGACCACCACCTGCTTCTACTACATCCTTCAAAAACATCTTTCCAAAATTCTCACTTTCAGGCACCAAACAAATAACCAGAAAGATCATCTGTAGAGGCAGCTTAAAAAATGTCAATGTTTATGATAAAAACATCTGAGTCTGTCGACCTGCCTCACAAGGGCAGTAGACTTGGCTCCTACCATGCAGAAGCAAACTCCAGTGAGGTCTCTGGGCCCAAGGGAGAGGGTTCTGTTCCTTTGCATCCGCAGATGACACAGACACTTCGGAAAATGCCATTCTAGCCCCCCACGCTGGTACAGCCCATCTCCTGAGTTGCTAGGAAAGGGAACACAAGGTCTGTCCTTGTGTCCTTGTGTGTCCTTGTGCCCGCTGCTTTTCCAGTTCCTGGTACTGCCATACCACTGCTGCAGATATATCCACCATTCTCTTTGCTACTTTTGGCTTGACATCAAGACAGTGCTTGTGGCAGTTGTGACCTCAAGTGGTTCCTGCAGCATCACTGGCAGGTCTGGGCATTAGTGCTGTAGAAAGGATGACATGTGAGGCCAAAAGGTTAATGCAAAGGTCAGCCAGCCTCATTTCACTTTTTTACCCTCTCAATATTTCCAACTGGGACAAGGATGGTTATTGCAAAGCCAATGCTGTAAAAGCTATGCTTGCTTTTTCTTCTCTCGCCTTTTCCAAGGTGAGCTCCCCAACATGGCAAGGTTTCATCTCCCATCAGTCACACAATGAAACATAGAGATGCCCTTAGCTGGCATCCAAGGTCTCCCGAGCGCAGAGGACAGTAAGTCAGGCCTTAGAGCATCTCACTCTAGCCCACCCCAACCCACCCTCTGCCTGGTGTAATAGAAATAGCCAGCAAATGACACATCAGGCAGCTTTCCCATGGTTATGGCAGTAGGCTGTGCTGTGTTCAGAAGTCACCCTCACTCCCCATTGCTACACAGGGCTTGGGATGGGGGTGGGAAGAGTGAAAAGCCACACAGCCCCTGTCTCCTTTGTTTAGGTTCCTGAGGGGGCAGATTCATCCCAGCTAACTGTGGCACTTCACCAGAACACCAAGTTAAGAAGCCACTTCTCTTTGTATAGGCAGGGGGAGAAAAAGGCCTCTCCAAAAAGCAATGTATACCACCTGGGTGGACACTCAGTTATGCCATAGAAAACACTGCTTATCTTCCACTGAAGTTGGATTTTATGCCTAGTTAGGCACATGCAAAGATACTTCACATCATATGCACCTCCCTCCACCACTTTAACCTAGAAGAGTGATGCTTACACATGGAGGCTGACAAATCCTTTAACGTGCTGTCAGACTTGAGCAGTCACAAGCTCCTTGCCATAGATTAGGTTGCATTTATCTCCGTGCTGTGCTGATAGTTGCAAAAGATGCATGATGAAACTTTTCTCTCAAGACTGGATTTCTTTCTCAGTAGCAGCATGGCATTTAGACTGCACAGCTGTCGTTGCTCTCCAGGTTTGTTACTGGAAAACCCTGAAATCTAGAGCACTTGTTTCTAGCATGTGACTAAGTTATAAGCAACAGAAATCTTGAGTTTCATCATGGAAAATGTCTGTCACTTCTATTATCTGACATTGCCCACAGTATCTATACTTCCACAAGTATCTATACTTCCGTGGAGAGGCCTGACAAGGAGACCCACATCCACAGCACACTATGCATTCATAATACCGTAGCTTATTTGCTGGAATATTGGCCAAAAAAAGCATGAGGATAGGAGGATGAGCACAGATAAGGCAGCCTTATTACCCTTTCTGGTCACTACCATCAGTAAAGCTTCGTGGTGTTTGCCCCCTTCTTTTTTTTTCTTTTTTAAAGATTTTTCTTTAAAAGCACAAAAGATAGAGGAGATAGAATCTAGCACTTAATCATCTCTCTCGTAATCTCTTGTATCAAAAATGTGTTAATTTGGAAAAATAAAAAGGAGGATAAAAAGATGATTTATGAACACACATAGACTAATAAATAAGCTTATAACATTGCAAAAGAGCCATTGTTAAATATGTTTTACATTTGAACAGCTATAAAATTTTAAAGAAAGCTCTGGTGAGTCTGGTTTTAATGAAGTCTTTTGTCTCTGCAAGGCAGCATATTCCATGTGGGGAAGGTTATTTTCCCCCCATTTCTGATATAGTTAACTCTCACAGTGATAGTGAGAGCACTTGTTATAGGTGCTGTATACTGTTATTTTGAAAAGGAACAAGAAATCCTGCTATTCAACACATTCCCCTTCGCATGTACTTGAAGTGGTGACTGCCAAAGAAAGTGTCACACATTCAAAGCTGGGATCTCTCCTGAGTAAACGGTCAGTGCCAGAAATTCAACTAGCAGCCCCAAAGGGGTGAAAAATACAGGATCTGTCCCTCTGCATTCATGCTAGTGAGCACATGCAGGCTGGTTGTCCTTTCCAAAAGCTCTGCTTTTCACACTCTGAAATCCAATCGCTTCTGACTTGTTAGTCTTTGCCACCATCACCTCCTGATTCCCTGCTCCTTCTGTGGGCTTCCCAATGATTTCCTTGACACTCAGGTGTATGTCTTGCTGGCATTCTTTTTTTTTTTTATGCACTGTTCCCCAGAGTGAGAGATAGGATTTGTGTGCCAAAGTGTTTTTCTTAACTGTGCTGGTCAAAATAAACACAAACACAAGCCCCTGAGGTTATGTATGCATTCCAGAATTTGAAAATGAGCAGTACTGCTCCAAGTGTTAACTACCTTTTAAAATTAAAATGTTAACTGAGCTGGTTATAAAAGCAGGTCATATGATGAAAACCGGAGTCTGTTGTGAATATAAAATACCTTTAACTGATGTGGAGGTTGTTTGTCTCTAGCTTTTAATTAAAATTTTGAGCACAAAGAGCCCTTCCAGTCCAGAGTGTAATAAGAGAAACACCCTGGTAGAAGTAGTAGTTGGAGAGGTAGAAAACTAGGGTGCTGTTCTTTTTTTTTTCAGTGAACCACAAAGCCATTCTCACTGGAGCTTGGGTAGGAAAGAGTCCATCAGTTCCTTGACAGTTTTTCTTTCTCCCCAGTCGCAGGCAGCACTTACATGCAAATAGATTATGACTATCCTACACTCCTGTTTAGGCTGACTATCCACTGTACCTTTTCTTACAGCCCCCTCTGCATTCAGGTATACCCTGTGCATCCTGCTGTGGGATAGCTTCACTGTGGTTCCTCCTTATCCTCATAGTCTGCTTATATTTTTGTCTGTTACTCCAAATGGCAGGCTGTGTTTGACCTGTCCCACAACTAACTCAAAAGCTCTCAGTACGTAATCATGTCTTCACACAATCTCTGCAGCCCATGAGTGTCTTCCTATGTTACTAAGCTGGGAATTTCTTCAGTGGAGTGGACTTTGAGAATCAGCTCTTCGTCTTGAAGCCTGGGACAACATAGCCTAGCATGCCTCTTACTACTTTTGTAGGCTTCTAGGGGTACTTTGGTTTTTTTAGTTTCCTCTTGTCACTGTGAACTTTTCTAGACCTAGTTAACAGCTCAGAAGTAGCCAAAAGCCCTCTGGGTCCACCACAGTTGAAAATGAGGGCATTTTTACTAGTGCTCACCAACTCAGTATTTCACTCCATCAGCCTCCCTGTGCACGATAAAACCTTAGGGTTGTGGAGTAACAGTGTGAGACTGGATGGAGCATCAGTGTGGTAACTGAAGGAAAAATTGGTGATGCCTCCCTCTTCTTATCCTGTAAGGGAATGTGGAGGTAAGGTGCTACTGGCAAGCTTCTCATCCTGCAAAGAAAAGATGAGAGGAAGAAAAAAGCTGCAATTCCAAGATATGTGCAGTGCATTAAAAAACCTCTTGGGGTTGCTTCTGAGGCAGAGCATCATCTGTGTCATCCTTCACTTGTGGCTGCAGCTGAAGCAGGGAATCTGGTCCTGCAGGGATGCATAGCAGCTTGCAGCTCACTAATTGGCTTTGAAAAGAACAGTGGCCTTTGGCATGCTGCAGCTTTGCCTCATCTGTGTGGGTGTTAGCTTGGCAGTAACCTCAAACTACTTGCATACTCTCCTGCTCCTTGCCCTTCCCTTTCTCGTTCTAAAAAAGCATGTGTTTGTTATTCTTTGGCATGCCCAGCCATGACCTTGCTTCAACCAGATTTGTGCCTTCTTTGGCTAGAGAAGCATTTGCTCCCATCCACAAGATTTTAATTTGGAGCCCAACCTGAGGTGTTCACGTCTAGCAGGTTTCACACTATCCTAGTACATCGCACGAGAAATCTACTTTAGCAGCAGGTAAACATTTACTGGACCCAGTTCAAAGGCTCTGAGCAGTGACCAAGCAGAGGCTGCAGAAGGAAAACTGCCACGGTTCACAAAGCTGCTATCCCACCCACCTCACAGGGCAGGGGATGGACAGGCCACCGCACTGAGACATATTTTCAGCACTACAGGCCTGGGATAATTGATGAAAGCTTATAATGCTAACTACTAATGTTAAAAATGCTATATCCTGTGTGGAGGTGGGCAGAGTAATGAAGCATGAAGTCTGGCTGCAGCTGGAAACCTGGCTCTGTCTCGGCTCCGTGCCCACGAATGAGTGAGAGTCGGGACAGAGCCAACGTGCTGAAAACTGTCTGGCATCACTTCCTGGTGGCCAGGGCGACCTGAGGTGTGTGCACCTATGTGTGTGTGTGCATGCCCGTGTGTGTGCCACAGTCTGTACTGCTCATGTTCTCATGCTGCACGCTCGGATCCAAAGATCTGACGATGTTTCTGCCCCACAGGGCTCAGACAAATGTTTGACTTGTCATGGGCTTAGCTATACCTTCCAATCTTTTGGCTTGTCTTGGAATAATGATTAGACATAATTGGAGACATCTTTCAGCAGGGCCTATCTCTGGGACTGCAAGACATAATGAATTGTTCCTCACCCTCAAAAGGTAAACTGCTGCTGAACTCTCAGCACTGTGTTCACCTGCTTGATGAAACATGTTTTGGATTACATAAGACTGAGTGATATTTAGTTTCCCAAGCAGCACTGGTGAGAGGTTTGCACCTAAAAGGAGATTATCCCTGAGCCACATTTGTAGTTGAAGAAAGGCTAAAATGCAGTAATTTGACTTAGATTTTTAAGAACTCAGAAGTGGGAATAGCATTTCTGCCAGCTTTTTATAAAACCTGAAGTGATTTGCAAAACCTGGATCCAGATTTGTCCCAACCTGGGGAAAATATTAATTTATTTTCCAATTCAAGGTCATCTTTAATAGTTGGAAATAGAAAAATCCTTTTCGGTAATTCAGATTTGTTGAAAGTTGGACTTTTCTAATATTGGGAATGAATGCAACAGAGTTTTGCATGTGAATTGAAGTGTGGCCAGCAGATCAAGGGAGGTGAATTTCCCCCCTTACTTTGCTCTTGTGAGACCCCCACCCAGAGTGCTGTGTCCAGCTCTGGAGCCCCCAACACAGGAGGGACATGGAGCTGCTGGAGTGAGTCCAGAGGAGGGCCACAAAGATGACCAGAGGGCTGGAGCACCTCACCTACAAAGACAGGCTAAGAAAGTTGGGGTTGTTCAGCTTGGACAAGAGAAGACTCTGGGGAGACCTTATAGTGGCCTTCCAGTACCCAAAGGGGCCTACAGGAAAGCCGGGGAGGCTTTAAATGGGAAGAAGGTAGAGTTAGTCTAGACATTTGGAAGAAATCCTTTGATATGAGGGTGGTGAGACACTGGCACAGGTTGCCCAGGGAAGTTGGGGATGCCCCATCCCTAGAAGTGTTCAAGACTAGGTTGGATGGGGCTTTGAGCAACCTGTTCTAGTGGGAGGTGTCCCGGCTCATGCGGGGGTTTGGAACTGGATGATCTCTAAGGTTCCTTGCAACTCAAACCATTCTGTGATTCTGTATTTTGAACTCACATCCACCCGTGTAAACCCAAAGAATATATCTTTTTTCCACATTGAGTGATAGTTGCTAGGTTGCGCATGCTTTCAATGCAAACGATAAGCGAGCAGTGAAGTCATCCAGATCCCCAGTTCAAACCACTCAGGAGTTCCTCTTCTTGACCTCAAGTACTTCTTGCTGACTGGCCACGAGTCCCAGTCCTCAGGCTAACCACCCAGGGGGCTCTCAATCATACTCTGTTTTTCATGTGCTTCTGCACTCTTTCATCTGTGGAGGGAAGTGCTGATAATTGCACAACATGTGTTTTTCGACCTATTTTAGGGACGTTTTTTATGCACTGTAAAAACCATAGACTTGATACATCTGGGCTTTGTTGAGACAATGTCTTCAGACTTTGGTAGGAAGTGGAGACAGTTCTGTGACTCAGGGAATCAGGAAACCTGTGTTCTTTGCGTTTGCAAGCTCAGTGGGTGACCTCAAGCTCCTAGCTTACTTTTCCATGCTCCCATCTCCGCAGTAGAGGGATGATAACAATTCTCACCTTTTCTGTGAAGCCAGATACTACGGATATTATAAACAGGGCAATGATTATATAAAACCTTCCACTTCCCACTTCCACCTCCCCACACACAAACGGACATACATGTGTGACATGTGTCAACACACACAACTCCCTGCCCTGGTATGATGTATGGACACAAATGCACCTCTTCCTCCTATGTACAGAAGACTGCACACTGCTCTTTGAGGTATTTAGAGAACTGTGGAAAAGGCAGACTGGACTGACACAAATTTCAGCGGAAACACTAAACAGATTGAAGTTGAAAGAAGTTTTTTTTGGTGCCACATGCTCAGGAAAGCATTTAATTCAGTTTCTTATGGAGCAGAGCATTCTTTAGAATGCACTTAAGAAAGCTAAAACTGTCCTCCCCCCCCTTTTTTTTCCCAATGTATGGGAAAGCTTTGCAAAAAAAACCCCAAACTTTCCCTTGTGCTTTAATTGGCTTAAAACCATGTGGGTTTTTTTCCTGATTTCCACTTCAACCTTTTTTTTGCCCTGCCTAAAGGTGCACTAATGTTGTGGTCAAGACACTTGCTCAGTCCTGTCTTTATATTGTGTTCACAGGCAACATCTGGGAAACAAGGGTTAGCGAACAGTCAACAAATTTTCTATGCCTTAGAGTTTCTATGCCTTATGAGTTTTGCTTAAAAGTGGGTAGTTTACAAAATGAAAATAGTTTACAGTAGTTTTCATTGGCTTTTTTGTTTATTTGGTTTGAGGTGAGCATCTGGGTCTTTAAAATTACCTGCCATGAAAGCTAGCAGGGGCAAAAAAGCCACAACTGTTGCATTGAATGGCAAGAAAAATGCCATTATCAAGACAGTTGGGATGAAATACGGGGTGGGAACTATGACAGTCCTCTCCTGTGTTGTTCCATTTATATCCCAGCATCTCAGGAACAGGCAGAAAAGAGGAAAGGCTGAAAAGCTTCAGAACAGTGAGAGACAAAGTCGAGCACAGGTGTCAGCTTGGATGAAACGCTGTTGGAAGCAGGCATCACAGACAGGGACATCCCAGCCATCTGAAGCTGGAGAGAAGTGGTCAGTGGCTGACTAAAACAACTTGGTGACCTGAGCAGCAGATGTTTTACCCACTTTAGCACTGTTTATTTAAAACAGGACAAGCTTACCCCTCCAAACAAAACCAAACAAAATACCATCCTTGTCCCTTGGGCCACCGAAACCCACCACCCTTCAAAAGCTTTAAGCCCGTGTTGACCCCCAGCCAGCGCCACCGCAAACACGCGGCAGCCCCCGGCCCTCCTCCCGCAGCCCTGGGTGTTGCGGGCTCCCGGCGTGACCTGCCCTGCCACCTACCGGCGCGGTCCCGCAGCGCGCTGCCCCCGCCGGCCCTGCCGCCTCCCCCCGCCGCCTGTACCGCCCCCGCCGGGGCGGCTGCTGCTGGGCGGCCCGTAAGCAGCGGGGCCGCCGTCCCGCCCCTGTGCCAGCCGGCTCGGCTCTGCCGGGCGGGCTGGAGGGACGGGTCCCGGCTGGAGGGACGGGTCCGGGGCTGTCGGGCCGCCTGCCGTCGCCTGCCCGGCCGGGCGGCTGGCCGGGTGCCGGCACCGCCTGGAGGGGAGCGCGGAGCCCAGCCCGGCTCTGCCCCCGGCACCGCTGAAGAGCGACGCCGGCGGCGGGGGGGCCGGGACCCGTGTGCGGGCTTTGATGCCCCCTGAAAGGAGCGCGGAGACGTCGGCTGTTTGAGGCGCCCCCCCCCCCCCCCCCAGCCAGTGTTCTTCTCGCCATGTCCTACATTAACGATACTTTATTTATTTTGTGTTACTTTTGAATCTGCATTCTCGTTCTGACTCCTTACACAATAGTTTTTACGCCAGCAGCCGTGCACCAGTGTAAATATGACAACATCTTCTGGCCAGATTCAGTAAGAAATGCCCCCTGTAACCCCTCCTGGCTGTTCCTTGGTTCCTGAGGGAAAAAAAGAAAAGAAAAAAAAAAAAAGTCGGTGACTGTGTGTCATGGAATGGTTGTTTTGTTTTTCTACAGTCCACTTTCATGGCAAGCCAAACGTGTGTTCTCAAAGCCAGGATTTGTGATCTCTGAATTCATGTGACATGAAAGGCTGTGGACATTATTTTCTTTACTGAAGCAGTATGTGATACACCGTGAAATACTCCCCGCGACGCTGCACGCGGATGCCTAGTACAGAGGGAATCAGTGTGGTACCTTTGCATAGGAAGTGATGTTACAGCATCTTGGACCCCAATTCCACACTGCAAAGTCCAGGCCCACTTCTCGCTCATCTTAACCCTAGCCAGCCCGGACCCAGGACACAGACCCTCCAAGCTGCCTGTTCCCAACCTGTTCATGAAGTCTGGTGATCCACAGAACAGGGTTATGCAAATTTAGTTCTTAAATATTGGCCAAAAAATGACAGCCTAATTGTTGCTCCGTGGGTTGGTCTCAGTTTTTTCTGTGTCTTTATGTTTTAGGTTTTTATGGTTTCCTTCTTCTCAGGCAGTGCCTGACTCACCCAGAGCACTAACTTGTTCTTCCTCGTGTGATTGTGTACTGTTTTGTATGATCCCCATTTTGTAGAAACTGAGATGCAAGGAGTGTGATTCATCCAACCCATGTAAACAGCTACTGTAGGGCAAATGCCAACATACTCCAGAAATGTATCTTTCTGTTTCTCTCTGGTTCTTCCTGAACTCCCAAAAGAAGGAGTTGAGGACCAGTCCTTGCCAGGTGAATCAGGCTGCTTGCTATCCACGCTACCTGGGGCTAGCTCCCTCAGTAACCAACTTGCCTGTGAAATAGCTAGTTGAAGTTACCTACAAACTGGCAAGGAAGTCACCTTTAAGAAACGCAAGAAAGGTATCTGAGTTTAAGAGATGTGAAATGGTCAGCAGTCCAGCTCTCCAGACTTGTACTCCTTATTTTTAGCAGCATGGGCAAACCCTCATTTGGCTGCAAAGGGAGTCAATGGAGAAAAGATTAAATGTAGATGTTTAAATTTGGTGATGCGACTCCCAGTCAAAGAGTTTTTCAAAATCACATGCTAAACAAGTAGCAGTAGCAGACTGGAAGCCTGGTCCACATGGCTTCCATCACCAGTGCCTGGAGAAAAGTTAACATCTTATTGTACGTCATCATGGGTAACTCTCTGAGACCTCAATAAGACAGTCTAATTTTATCCTTACTTTTCTTCATTTGAAACAGATCTATCATTGAAGTCTCCAACAGCCTTGGAACTAAACCCTGTGCTAAATACGGCACCACTAGAAATTATGTTCACATGTTCCTTTGGTATAGGGAGAAAGAGAAAACCATGGGTTATTGCTCTATTCTCATTAATCACTTATTATTATTAATATTTAAATATATTGTTTTTCCAATATATTGTTTTTAATATTGTTTTTTTAATATACAAGTAGGGTTATGATGTTGCCTAAACCTTAATTCTCTGTGGTTGTTTCTGGTCTCATAAGGCTGTTAGAAAGCATATTGTTCAAAAAAGCTGCTGGGGTAAAGTATGCCCCCACATTCTCTTTTGTGTCCTCCTTCCTCAGCAGACATACCCAGAAAGGCAGTTCCAGGAAAGCAAAAGGAGGGTACTTTTCTGTGAACACAGTAAAACTGCTACTGTTAATGCAACACCAAGTAAGTGATAGGTTCAGAAACAAATAATCCGTTAAAATCTTAATTTAATCTTCCTGAGATTATGAAGGATTAGTATGTGCAAAACAAACTGTTTTTTTGCTGTTTCTAAGCAGGGCCAGGAAAAATACCAGGTTTTCAGTTCCTGACAGTTTTAAAACGTAAGTGAAATAGAATCTTCCATGTTATTCTTGTAACTCTTCAATGTTAAGAGAACAAAATTCCTTTTAAAAAACAGTTTATTTGACTCTTTGGTATTTTGATCTGTGAAACAAAGACAATGTTGCACTATAGACTGCTTGTTTACTCAATTTTTGGCATCTGCTGTATGGACATAAATAGATTTCAAAGCAGAACAACAATAGAACTGGTTGAAATGCAGGGTTTAGGGTTAACAATACTTTTTTCTTCTCTTTTTTAATGTGGTTTTGTTTGGTCAGGACCTACATCAATTTTTTCAAGACCTTCTCATGACCCAGAAATCCCCAAACACTGTTTCTAAAAGGAAACATGCATGGTGTTTCTGAAATTTATCATTTCCTGAGACTTTCTTATTAGTTTCACCTCTGCTGGCCTCTACTTCCAGAAATTCAAAGTTCCTAGCAATGTCAACTGACATGCCTGAAACCCTGCTAAGGTGAGTCAGCCCAGGGATCGAAGAGCTCAGAAGCTCAGGTTACTTGACAACCTGTTGGAACTACATCTAGGTGGTATTTTCATCCATAAACTTCTGACCACTGCTGAATAAGGCAAACAATAATTATTTAATAAAGACCTTAAGCCCCAGTCCATCTTAAAAAGATAAAGACTTGGATTAATTTTGCTGTTCTGTTAAGAAAACAGTGATATGTTTGGCCTGTTACAGACTTCATTAAAAGTTAGACTGGACCTTTAGAGAATATAATCTTTAATTTTATGCAAAATTTCAGGCACAACATGAAAAAGAATCAAAGGCTTTGGAGTTTGCTTGTAGTGTTTCCATTCATGGAAATCCCTACTTAGTAACATATTGCTGTAACAAAAAAATGTTCAGTGGGCTACAACAGTGCAAACCTTTTTTTACCTTCAAAAACTAGACAGTAGGGAGGAGTGTTTTGGTGCTCCTTTAAATACAAAGTCATTAAAGGCACTTCAGTGCTCAGAGTTCAGCACAGAATATGGACTGAGTACCTGACCGATGTCACCCAAGACTACCTCTCTAAGCACTCTGTACTGCACTAATTGATCTCTTAATTGGCTCAGTCAACACAGCAGTCTCCATCACACAACAAGCACTAATTGCTACAAGCTCGCTTCTGAAATGTTAAGTACTCTGAAGGCGAGGCGTGTGTATGTGCTGGAATCAACTACGGCAGCGAGGGGCTGAGGGAGGGTTTTCCTGTGGGGTGCCCCAGCCCTGGGGCTTGCAGGTGTTTCCCTTGGGCTCCCCAGCTGAAGAGGACACCGCTGTGCCCCATGGGCAGCAGGGCTCTTCATAGCCTCATATATATGTACGCAAATGTATAAAGTAGAAGTGGAGGGTCTTGTCCGAAGGACATTTGTAAAGGGTATTAGCAACCATTTGGACACAGTTTCCAAGATAAAATTACAAACACAGAGGAAAATTTCTTCTCTGAGATCTGTAACTGTAAAGGTGCCCTGAACCCAACCGAACTGATGCTTGCTTTCTGCAGGGCCCAGTTTAGAATACAGTGAGCCAAAAAGCTACTTTACAATCACTTAGTCTACATAATGTACCTGGAGACTGGATAATGATTTAAGTGAGGGCAGTGTTATGCTATCTCTGCTCTGACAGATCTGAATATTAACAGGCAGGAATCTGTTACTCCCCTCGGGGCAAAATTCATTACCTTGGTAGCTGGATTAGTGGCAAGGTGCCTGACAGAATGCCTCCAAGGGCTTGTCTACACAAGACAGTTGCACCCATTTAACTCAAGGTGTGATTTTAAACCAACTGAGTTAAACCCATGCAGAGGCCTACAAACAAACCTTCTGGAAGTTCACAGAAGTTAATCAGATGGGGAGCCAAACTCAAGGAAAATGGTCAAAAGAAGGGGTCTAAAGCCAACTTAGGTTTTAGTACAGCCTATAGTACCGTGTCCTTACCAAAACCCAGGGGATGCCACACTGCTTGTCGTTACATGGTAAGGATGACAGAGACTCTTGCCCTCTCTCATCCACCAGCTGTGACAAATTTCTCTCTGTATCACCAGTAGAGAGGGTCCAAAGAAAGCAGTGGTAAGCAGAGGCAGCTGAAATTTCACTAAAGGTCAGCCTGAGAGAAATAGAAAATTTTGTGGGATGCAGAAACCTCGACAGAGAGGTACTACTGTCTCTGATGGCATTTTTATAGGACAGGTGAAAGAGACAGAGAGTTCTATTGGGGTACAGGCATTTAAGACTTGGCCTTGTCTCTTTCAAAGTTAACTGTGATGAAAAATCACTCTGACTTTTTGCAGGATTACATGGCGTAGTAAGTAGGTTTGTACAGTGGAAACCTAAAGCCCAGAAGGGATATTTTGACACATTCTGGTTTTATAAACATGTTCCAAAAAAATTTATTTTCATTCCAGTATGAACTCAAAATACATGTTGAAATCTTGAAAACTGCCACAAAACAAAGTTATACCCTGAGGTCAGACTAAGTTTGGTCTGCAATGCATGATACATCTGGACAAAGATTTTACTCAGAGAAAATACTGTGGTTTTCTATCAGTTTTGTGGATAAGGTTTTCCTAGATTTAACAGACCACCGTCAGCATTAAATTGGCGATTTGGTAAGTTGGTTTCTGGAAATCAAGCTTCCAGCATTAGATCACTGACTCAGTGTGTTAGAATAAGGACTTAACATCAATCAAGACTAATGAGAAATGACGGAAATGGAAAAGGTTGGAAGCTGTATACAACCTAGTGAAAAGACCAAACTGAGTCAAATAGGCAACAGTAAGGCAGTTTTAGCAGTTAAATGCTTTTTGTAGCAACCAGTAAAATCACTAGAAGTTGTATCAGAATGGAAAAAAAATGCAGAAGAATCCTACACTGTGTCTGTGTTGGCACATACGCAAGTTATTTCCAGCCTTTGTGGCTGCTGATAAAAACTTGTATGTTTACCTTTATGTGTGGGTAGGGCAAATGGTCAAGGTTTTGAGCTTGCTCCCCAGTATCTACCTGCATGCCCCAGACCTTTTGCTATTAGTAGGGCCATTGGAAGGCTGTTTTTTACCTCTTGACCCCAGTAACATTTCTCAGCCTGGTCCAATCAGCTTCTATGGGGCTGGGCACATGAACCAGGACATGGACAAAAGCATCCTTCACACCATAGATTTTCTGCACCTGTGACTACTTTGTGATCTAGTTACACTGGACACACACTTAGAACAAATTAGTAGTGTGATAATCCAAAACAGAAAACACAATTGTAGATGTTTATAAAAGATACAAGTGATGAAATGGAAGAGAAATCGCTGTTGATCTGTTTATGGTAAGGTTAAATCAGAAAGGTCTCTCCTTTTTTTCTAGCCAATTTTCTCGTCATGCTCATTTGTCACGGACTTGGTCTTTCCATATATCTTGTTGCTTGCTGTAGCAAATTTTAAAAAAAGCTAAACAAAAAATTCATGAAGAATAACACAGATACGGTTGATTTTGGACTGAAAATTGAATGCTCTAACCAAGAAGATGAAAACATAAGACTTTTGTGATGTTCACCCTTTTCTGACAGGTAGGACACTGCCTCTGGATGGCAGTAAACCATGTTGCCATCCCACCTACGTCACTAGGTTTTTAACTTTATTTTTGTCTCAGATCCAGACAGTTTGTTCAGTGAATAAAACATGATGAACAATCTGGTATATGGAGTGACCTCCTTCAGCCACACAGAAAGAGAGGGGAGGAGGGTGAAAAGAACTAACATGAGAAGACATGAAACCAACAGGCAACCAGAAAGATGTCAGCTAGGACTACAGATGTCTCCAGGCATGTTTGATTCTTAAGAGCATGTGAGCTTTAAGCGTGTTACCTAAAAAACTAGGAGTGCTGAAACCTGTTCCATGGCATTGTGCTTCAATGGAGTACATTGAATTTATTGGAAAACAACATTCAAAAATAATCTGTGTTTCATACTCCTTTTTGTTCACATTTACAGCATAGATAGTAGATGTCTCATGATTTCATGATTTATGATGTCTCATAATTTTATGCCATATGTTTTCTCCACACAGTCTTCCAGAAGAATTGTATTGTATTATTCCAAAGAGCTGAATGTCCTTTCTTTTGTATTTTAATCCAATTTGCTTCTCAAGAGCATAGAATTTGTTCCTGAATTTCAGGTTTATTAATACTCTCGATGTGTTCTAGACAAATACCAGGTCCTCTATCATACTTGTTAGTTGCTGTTTCAGCTTCATCGAGTGTTGTAAAAACTCCATCCATATGCCAGCTGTGACAAGTTCTGCTAGGACAAGTGGCATTTGTTACCCTGTTAAATTCTCCTCTATTTCCAGTTCCTAATTTTGCATTAACACCAGAGATTTTAGGCCTGATCCTTTTGATGTTCCCATTTTATGGTCAAATTTTACATGTCTTTTCCATGAAGAGAGGAAGGCATCTTGGCTCCACTGTGCAGATGACAGAGACTTCTGGAATATATTCAAAGATTCATAATTTGTGGAAATTCTCTCTAACATGAGGACACAATGGCATCAGAGGATGATGAAGATCTATGTGTAGTCCAAAGACTCAGCTTTGAGGAACCATTTACCTCTTCCAAGATGTTTATGGGAATAGGACTTTTTGTTGATGAAGGAATGTGACCTGGGAACCCATAATCTTGTTTCTTTACTAACTTAAACACCCACCAGTCTGAGCTGGAGAGAATGAAAGTCTCTTGATAACTTCTCAAGCAAAGCAAGACATAGACATACTGGAGCAAGTCCAACAAAGGGCTACTAAAATGGTTAAGGTTTTGGAGCATCTGACATACAAGAGGACACTGAGAGAGCTGTGACTGTTCAGTCTCAAGTAGAGAAGGCTCAGGGGGATCTTATCCATGTGTACAAATACCTGCTGGGGGGAGTAAAAAAGTCCCAGGGAAAGGACAGGAGGCAATGGGCACAAGCTGAAATACATAAAATTCCATTTAGACTAAACCAACAAAAAAAATTACTGTGAGGGTGCCCAGAGACACTGTGGGGTCTCAGTCCTTGGAGTAATAAATACCCCAAAAGCAGGGTATGGACTAGATGATCTCCAGATGTCTGTTCTGATCACTGTACTGATCAGCATTTCTGTGATTCTTTGAAAACTAATTTAGAAGACAGGGGAAAACAGACTAAAATGTACTCCAAGTAAATCAAGAGGTATGTGGTATCCTAAAATCTTTGTTTGACATTAGGTTTCTTTTTAGATAAGGGATAAATGTGGTAGGTGTACTTTCTCTGATCTTTCACATCTGAAACGCTGCTTTTTGGAAAACTGTTAGTTACTGTAGAAGCAACAGAAAGAGTCAAGGACAAACTGTGGATCTGGCTCAAAGAGGAACAAGAAGTATCAAAAAACATGCAGCTAAAGTCAATTTCACAGCCATTGTGCTCTTGACATGAACATAGGCAGCATGGCTCATATGTGTAATGACATACTACCCCTCTCCCAGTACAAGGCAATGCAATTAAAAATGCCATTCAAATGAGCATCCCAGAGGAGGCTATGTGGAAGTACTGCATCTACAGTGTAGGTGAGGGAGGGGGATGATAGTACAGATATCCAATATCCATTAGGCATAATGTTAATTGTACTCTGGGTCTTGGAAAGCATTAAAAGATTGCAGAAAAATCTCAGCAAAAGCCATTCTCAGGAATTTTAGCTATTATGCTCTAAAGAGCAGAATACTCTAAATGATGAAATGAAGGCCCTGTTTTTTGAAAAAGCCAGACATGACTTCAAATTGAAAGCCTAATGCTATGATTACCATCTCTCCCTTTCCAAGATTTAAGCTGGAAACTTGTGTTTTACTGAGAACTGTGAATAACTTCTATGGGAAAATACCTGAAAAGCACCAGTATTTCCGGACTCTCAGATGTCAGCCTGAACAGTTAGTGATCAGGCAAGGCATGGTGTTTGCATGATCTTCTTGTGCTAAGGTGCTACTGAAAGGTAGCACCATTTCTGTCTGCTCCCATGGAGGCTGGGAAGGTATCTGGGACCAGGTTGATACTCAGCCCCACTGACTAAGACTCATTTCTTGTCACATTGTCTGCGTTATTCAACATCAGTGTGAAATTCAGTCCTGTGTTGCCATGGAGTAGCAGATCAGCCCTGTCTTCTGCTCCACCTGATTCCCAGGACTGCATCTTTGTTTCTTTCCAGTTCCTTAACCCCTCGAACACCAAGTGCAGCTCATGCACTTCCTTAACTCTTGCCATAATCATACAGGGTCCTGGAAAGACACAGCCAGGAGGTGCAGACCTTTGCCTGGCTACAGCCAGCTCCCCAGTGCAGTGGATGGCGTAACATGACACAGTTTCATCTGACATGATGTATACAAGGTATATAACATTTCCAAACTGGGGAGACCACTTCTTGCCTTTATAGCAGGGGCTTTCATTCCTCTTAAAGGGAACATTTGAATGCTGCTGTTATAGAGCTTGTCACACAAATCGAGAGTAAGAATCTTGGTTAAACAAGGGCCTGGCAATAAACCCTTGGATCTGCTCCTACTTGCCAGGGAGCACAAGGTGAAAGCCTCTCCACCAGTTGTAGTCTGTATCTCTACCCTACCCACGCCACCCCACACACGTCCTGTTTCTACCTCTCCAGACCCGCAGGCCAGAATATTTCCCAATTTTTGTGATTCAAACAGCAAACACCTGAAATAATTGTTCCAGGGAATTACCCTGAAGAAATATTTACAGAATTTTTCTCTTTCTTCTGGGATTCTGCATGGTGGTATTACTTAGGGCTTGTACCAACTCATCTATGGCAATGACTTCCAGAGTGGCGCGTACCTTTGCTAAGGTTAAACCATCAAAGGCAATTGAGTTAAACCAATTAAAATCTATAGCTTTGGGGAAACATAAAATCCTGCAAGTCAAATTTATTCTTGCATAAACTTAGAAACGGTAGACAAGCATTTTAATGTGACACTAGTGTTTCATTTGTTCTGTGCTAATCCATACTGTTTTCACAATTTATCTGACATGGTCAGGTGCTGTTCACTATGGTGTTGTACCAAATGCCATTTTACTTTTGGGGTTTGGCTATCTTATTCTTCTGGAATAGAAGAGTATGGGGGGATTACATTCCACAAAAGTTAGTAAATTCAGTTTCATAACTCTAAAAGGTCAAATCCTAATAATAAGTGGGATTTGATGCTAATCCTTCCTTGTCCAAAGGCACCCGGTGAGTCCTGAGAAGAACTGATCCAAACACTGTGATAAGAATGAAGTCCTATCTCTGCCTGTTTTGAAACATATCTCAAAAATACCAGATATTTAAAAGAGACTGTTGTCTCTACAGTATACTTCAATTATTCATACTAAATCAATTCCTGAAATATCTGTAATGATTCCACATTAGAGACTCTGGTCAATTTACAAATTATTTTTAGGCAAAATGTGCAGCAAAATTCTTTCAAGCTAATTGCAAAATGTGGTTGAGATTTAGCCTGATTTGAACCTAATCTGAGCACTTGCCTGGGCTGCTTATCTGCAGTAGCTAAACTGAGGCTAAGAGAAGACAGGGACAGGATTTGTCCTGTAATCTACTCCATTCTGGGCCCTTTCTCATCTGTATTACACTGGTAAGACTCAGGACTGCACAAAATGAGACAGGGGTCTGAGTGACCTGATCTAGTTGATGAAGTGCCTGCTCAGTTCAGGGAGGTTCGACTAGATGATGTTTAAAGGCCCATTCCAACCCAAACCATTCTATGATTCTTTGTCTTCTCAGCAGGGTGGTCAGAGTTCATTTTTTCTACTTCAGGGATTAAGAATCAGGTTTGTTCCACACTGGTAAAGGAAGAGCTTAGGATAAAAACTGGTGTGAAAAGAAGAATGAAGGTGAAAACAATGTTGGGGAACCCAGGTTTTTGCTCCAGTTGCCAGGTGAGAAGCAGGAAGAGCAAGCCCACAAATAATTTTGATAGAAGGTGCTCTGGTCCCTCTTTTCTAGGTCTCTGGCTTAGACACAGTAGGGCAGCAAGGGGGTGCTTTTTCTGCAGGCCCTAGCAGGCTGTCATTCTAAGAGGTTGCCCCATTCTCCTATACATCACACAAGCTTAAATCCAGTCCGAGCTCAGAAGACAATCCCTCCAATGTTAACCAAAAGGTATTCTGTCTAGTTTTGCACAGCTCACGTCCATAAATGTGGAACTGACTAGAGACTATTAACCCTGTGGTACTGAGTATGAAGTAAAGACTTAGCAAGAAGGTCCAGACCACGTGGAATGAATAGCATGGTTTGATCAAGATGACAGTAAACATCCAAGAGCTCCTGTGAAGCAAGTAATTTGAAAATCTTTCCCTCGATGCTCTAAAGAATAGTGTTAGCTTTTGGGGAGAGCCTTCAATGAGGGTGACAGTAATTGGTGAAATGGCATTGGTCAATGGAGATTACAACCTCACTAAAGCAAGGAGACATGGTGGTAGTCATAAAACAAAAGTTAAAATTCACTTACAAATTATATAAAGGAAAAAAAGCTGTATCAGCTGCATCTGCATTATTGGCAGATGTTTATCCAAATTGTTCTTAAAGATTTCCAGTGATGAAGACTACATCTTACCTCAGAAATTTATCCATGGTCTTTGACATCCTGAGTGCAAGATTTCCTTAACATTTCTCCTTCCTGCAAGAAGCCTTCAATCTTACCTAATATCCTTCTCAGTGGGTGATGGCTCAAAGACAAAAGTGTAGTGATTGATGTCTGACATCTAGTCATCCAGCTTAGCCAGGAATTAGTTTTCAGAAGAGCCATCTACTCCTAAAGATGGTTTCTGCAGTATGTAATTGCTAGATAACCTACAGCATGTAAAGCTTCTTCTTAACTTACATCTGTTAGAAGGTGCTTGTTCACCTGTCTAAGGTGCAAGCTATATGTGGTAAAATTAAAAATAAAATAAAATTTAAAAAAAATTCAAAACAAAGCCCCAGGTTCAAGCTAGACATGGATTTGTTTTGTTTTACAGGGTCAAAAAAAAAGCTCGTGAGGTTTTACAAAACTGTGCTATCTCAAGTTACACATTACAGAAGTGGGGCAGGGAAGGGAAGCACAGCCTTTCATCTAAGCCACAGCCCTGAAAACTTCAGTGGTTCAGATAAAGTGGAACCTGAATCTGAACCCACACTGGTTTGCAAACCTCAGACCACCCCTACATATCACTAACACCCCCTGAAGACACTGCAAACGATCTGTGGTGTCTACACTCCACCAGGTTTCCCTACAGCAAAACCCTGGAGATTTTGGCAATTTGAAAGGCTAAGTCTGACCCAAACATTAGCTAATTTCAAAAGAGTACAGCACGAAATATTGCCCGTGACTTCCAATAAGTAGCATCTCCAAAGATGACTTCTCAGAATTGCGGAACTCTTTATGGGTGTTTTAGCAGAGATGGTGCTTGTAAGTAATCTCATTGTAAAGCCACCCATCTTCACGAATACACTTACAGCACTAATTGTTTCCACAGAAAGTGGTGTTTAATGCAGCAAGATCCTCTCACTTCCCCCCTCCCTTCTTCGCCTGTCTCACTCGAGAGTGTCTCGCTCTTCCCTTTATGAAAGCTACCTCATTCAGTCCTGAGACTCAGAAATTCATTGCAGTCACCAGCACGTGTTTCTCATTTAGCATCCTTTTCCACAGGTAAAATGACAAAAGACAGTAACAGAGAAACAGGTAGATAGATTTAAATTGTTTACCATTTCCCCCCGATTTTTGCTGCAAGGTGACTGAAAGTGTCACAATGATTACTCTTTATTTCATTTGCTGTTTGAAATGGGTTCACAAGAGAATTTGTCCAGCAAGAGAGTCTGATGTCAGAACAGTTTTAATGGTGGTCTCAGCACAGTTACTCTAGATCCACTAGAAAAACCAAAACAACCAAACCACACAAACAAAACAAAACAAAACAACCAACCAAACAAGCAAAAAAAGATTGTAGAGCCATGTCTTTGAGCTATACATCTTTTTTTACGATTAACTCTTTGGGGAAGGAGGACTGATTTTAGCCCATGGTTAAGTCACTAGGATATTATTCCTGACAGCACAGACTCTGCAGGACTTTGAGGAAATTACACTGTTTAATGTTTGCAAAGCTGACTAGAAAAACTTGAAGCTGAATTCCATACATAGCTTTTAAAGTTTCAGTCATTAAATTTTCTTGATAGTGTTCTTGTTGCCCTTATTATTTAAATTTTGCCTTATGGACTCCATGCAGGCATCAAGGCCCCTTACACCAAACTAAGAACTCAAGGAGAGTAAGTCATAAGTATAGGAAAGGAGAGGACATGAGACAACAGGTGAGTATGACACAGAAGGGAGACCAGGCTGGTCAGCAGGCTAAGCAGTAGTGCTTCACATCAGTTCTATACCATATCAAAAGAGATCATTTTAGAAAATATCATAGAATCATAGAGGATGTGGAGAGAATCAGAGTGAATATGTAGAGGAAGGCAAGAATGTGCCTCTGTGGATGTTTAATGGCAGTTTCCCACTGTATCTCAGATTTCCCATCTGGAAAAGGATGGTAATTGTAGGCCCTTGTTTTACAGAGGCTAATGTTGATTCAGTTACTAACATGCATCATTCTTGGAAGGAGTACAATGGTGGGTCTACATGAATATCTTTAGATAAAAATTCATCAACAATTCAGAGAGCCCTTGGAATTCAATCCAGGTTAATTATTTTGATGGGAAACCTGGGTTATCTTGCAGCCATTTCCTACATTTTATACAGTCAGATTGATTCACCATAGATGTTCATGGCTACAAATTCAGAAACTATTTGCTACCAATTCTTTCAAAAGTTCACTTGAAAGTGTCTCTTTCCAAGTCTCAAGACTGAAACAAACAGAAAAGGACAGATTCCTAAATGCAGTTTTCAAGAGGAAATGCTCACTGAAAACTACCTGTGGACAAACAGATGTTCAAATAGAGGCAACCACATTTTACCTCAGGCTTTTTTATTTAATTTTTTTTGTGTGTGTGTGTGTGTGTGTGCAAAGAACCTCCATGGGTAACACACTGGCATTGGGGAAATACAGCTTCTTTCCATCTACCACACTGCAACAAAAGAGCGGTCAATATGCTTGGAGGAAAACTTCATTTAAGTGCACTCGCCAATTAGTAACCAAGGGTTTTGGTCATAAAGGTAAATCTCACTTAGGCTAAGGAAGCAATGTGTGACTCAGGAGAGGAGCTGCTTGTGTGTGCTCTGACTATGCTGGAGAAAGCTCCTCTCTTGTTCTCTCCCCTTTGACTATTAATGTGCTCAGAGTGGAAAACCTCAGTTATCCTCTGTGTGAATATGACCTTTTCCTTTGTTCTTGGTTACCTAAATCATCAAAATAATTTGAACTGCTATATGTCCTTGCTTGTACCTCTTCTATGAGATGTTGAAATCTCTGGGACATAAATCACTTTGCCCCCAGGAGCAAGGAAAGACATGACGTTCATTAAACATGAGAGACACATCTGTGCTCTCCCTGCCAAGAGTGTCTTTGGAAGAACCCCTTTGGCTGGGGCTGTGGTGAGCACCCACAGCCAAAACCAAAGTATTTTTGGCTCCACCAGAACTGCCTGGGAAACTGGAGTGTTCAGTACCTTCAGCACCCGGTCCTCTCCTGACAGTAAATAGTTAATCTTACTCCAATGAAAGCAGTGGGAGTTTTGCTACTTACTTCCCCAGGGCATGATGGAGCACTGAATTTACAGAATCAAAAGTTATAACTCAACCGCCAAGCAAACACTGGAGACACTTGAGCAGAAGCTCTCTAAAAACACGATGCCAGAGTAGCTGGTGTTCTGCCAGGGACAACCTTTTTTCAGAAAGTAGCTTCATTTTTGCGTGCACTTTCCAGGCATTATCATTCCAAAGTATGCACGCTAAACAGCTTTGACACCTGCACAGAAGCTGTTGTTAGTGAGTATGTGCACCGAGCCCATTTAAGGCTTAAAAATTGCCCCAAAATCTATTTGTGGTCCCAAGTCCTGTGAGCATGACAGAGAGCTGGGGGGTAAAATGCCAGACGGCATTTTAGTGGTCAGCAACAATCTGCTGACTTCCACACAGCCCTGCTGGCACACCAGCTTTCTGGTGTCGGGGTAACACTGGGCAATCACACTACTTGGAAAGGCAGCAATTTTAGCTTTTTCTGGAGAGTAAGAGAAGGCTTAAAACAACTGTGAAGGAAATGCAGTGTCACTACTTCCTATGATATGGTTGGGAATTTCACTGTGGTCGACATTTGCACCATTCCTCTAGTAACAGTACAAATGCATAAGGCCTGAAAAAGCCCAGAAAGAGTGGGTCAAATATGTTAGCAATCAAACAGGAAAAGATAATTAGAAACAAAATAGCTAGCATTTATTAATTGTGTAGGAAAAAAAAATCCCAGGGATTTTTTCATCCTGACTCATAAGGTTTGAATGCTTTGGGCTGAACGCAACAGAAATGGTTCATTCAGAGCAATTTAGTCGTCTCTGAGGAAAATGCATTATTTCGCTGCTTGATTTCCTGAAACGCTCTCTTTAGCCTAGAAATTCAACTGTTAGTGCTTGGTCAGCAAATTCCTCTTGCTGTTCTTCCCTGCTTCATTCTCTTCATGACAATCGCTTCCTTTTTCCCCTGCCTGCCTTCCCACTGACACCAAAGCCACGCTAGATACTGAGGAAGATAAGCAGGCGTTCAGCCGCTCTGCCAGGGCACCCACAGCTACGCTGCTGCCCACGAGCCACCAACAGTTACAGCAGAGTGGGTAAAGTTTAAACCATGTTGACTCGGGTGAGTGAACAAAAGATCCCTGTAACTCTTCAGCACCCAGTAGGAATCAGTGAAGGGAGATGGCAAAATAAGAGCTCTGTTTGTAGTGGCCAACTCTTTGCTTTAGCTTTGTGCAAAAGCCTGAAGCCTTGATCATTTGGCGTTGAGTGGCTTTAGTCAAAAGTCTTTGATTTATCTCTGAGATCACTTCCCTTAAACTTCCTCTTTGATCCTTCATTGTTCTCCTCAGTGGAGAAACGCAAGGTACTGATGGTATAGAAAATACAGAATGAATTCAATCCCATAGGGTAAAAAAGTGGGAAGGTTTCACTTCCAGCGTACTAAAAAAACTATTGGAAGACACACAAGCTTGCTCCGTACGTGTGTTCCTTGTGGTAATATTGGAGTCATCACAGGGCACATAGCAGATTAAACATTATGAACTTTGTATCAGGAGCTGAGAGAAAGCAACCATTGTGGATCATACTACTGGAAGACACTATGAAGTGCTTGACTTCAGTGTCACGGCTCACTCAAAGATAACTGACATTCAGGCTCAGGGACCTTCAGGATATGAGGAAATACAAAAATCCATGAATATGTAGCAACATTTAACAAAGATTTGAGGAAGATCACAACATGTAGTTGTGTACTTCATAGGACCTATTTGCAGATTTCAAAGCATCTTGCAAATACGGAGTAGTTCTACCCACTGTAAGGTAGGCAAATACTTAGAGAAGGAAAAGTGCAGAGATAGGAACCCTTGAGGGTAAATCCTGCCCCTAAGAGACAGGACTGTCTCCACTATGAAGAGCAAAGACCTAGAATGTATTGCCTCATTGGTCATTTAGCTGTCAACTTTAAATTAAAAATGCAAATAAAATAAGTCTGGTGTAGAAACATTTGCGGTGATACAGAATTCAAATGATGGGCTCTGGGACACACAGAAAGGCACACAGAGGACACACTGGAAAATCTACAGAGGGCTGTGAGGCTTCTCTGGGGCTGCTGCTTCACCCATGTTCTTAGTGTTGCTTACTGGCAACATTGGCTAGACAGAGCCAGAAGAGCTTCTTGCGTGGACAGTGGCACTGAAGATGAGGCTTTTCTCCCCCTTCAGCTATGGGATCAGGTCCCCAAGGAAAAGATGGGACTAGGCACATATCCAGTCCATCTTGCTTACTTCATGCATCTTTCAGGATGGAAAGCTGACTATTAGTAGGGCATACTTGAAAAGAAGGAGGAGATCTACAAAGAAATGGAATTCTGCCACTAACCCCTCTGAAATTTCCTCAGCAGTGGCTGAAAAACCAGGATTACTTTTGAAAAAAAGATGCTACTACTTCAGCCAAACCTAAAGAAACACTGAAAACTAGTGCTGCAACAAATTTAGTTTTGCCCTGTAAAAGCAGCAACTCTCACATGAAAACAATTTTGTTCATTTAAATATGAAGAGAACAGCAACAACAAACTACCTCCTGGAATAATTAATAAATAGAAGTCATCTGCACACATAATCTCAATCTTGCAGCATTAACACAGGAAAAGTAGTCAAGAAAAACAGACCCCTCACATATATCCAAGAGCACAGGACTACTCAGAGGCAATTAGCCCCAGAGTCTCACCTCTCTGCAACCTCTGTGGTCCTGTCACCTCCAAAACACAAGTTGGACTGAAGGAGGATGTCTTCGGGAGAGCAGGGACTCCCCAAGAAAACCCACTAGAAAAGCTCTACTGCATCCCTGTCACAGCTCCCAAAGAAGGACATGCCAGCTTTCTCGTGCCTATGAAACTCCTGTCAGGCCTAAATTCCTCATCCCTTGCAGTAAGGCTTTCTATGAAGCCCTTGGCACTTTTTGGACTCTTGGTATTGCCCAGACCTTCCTTTCAAGAGGCCCATGCTGATCTCTGAGCTCTTCCTGTCTCAAACCTTCCTTGGGTCCTTATTATGATAAAGAGGGAGAACTAGGGCATTCTGGACTCTTGAGAGTCTACTTAGGGGGGACATAATGTCATATGAGTGGAACATACATAGAGTCAGTTGGATCTCTACATTGGATCTGATCTGTGCGTTGTCACAGTACTTTTAACATTTGAATTTTTGTTCAATTCCTTTTTTCTAATCTCTCATGTTTATGCCATATATGAAGACAAGAAGGCAACACCACTCTGAAAAAGGGGCAACACAGCCTCTTCTAGACTCCAGCAAGAAACTGGTCATGAAGATTCTGGAGGTTCTAATTTTGCACAGGAAAGTAACATGTTAGCAATATACACTAGGAAACCAAGAGTCACAAAACTCCAGTGTCAAGATGGGCAGAAGAGTCTCCATCCATAGGGGTCTTTTAAAAATGGCCTGTGATCCTCCTTCTAAGAGACGGTTTTCAGGGAAAAACACACAGGAAATAATAACATATTGGGATTTGGGTTTCTGTTTTTTTTCAATCTCAGTCAAAAGAAAGGAGCAGACAAAACTTTATGGGGAATGGTCCCTTCAGCATGCCTCTCCAAGTCCCACATGGGGTGAGAATGTAAAGCAGTCTCACTTCAATGTGTCTCCAGATGAAGACACATGGATGAGGACACTCCAGGAGACTCCAGATGAGGACACATGGAAAGAAACAAGAGTGACCGTAGACCTTCCTGAAAACCATTCATTGGAAGAGGTATTCCAAAATATCTTCAGGGGGAGACAGGTTGCCTCTTTTATCCACTTGTTGAATAAAATCTTAAAAAAAAAATATCATTATCACTCTCCAAATACTTTCCTTCTGACAAAGCCCACACAGAGGCTATCTTGGCCACCTCTATGCAATTCAACACCTTCTCCTGAGGAACACAAGGGTTCAATGGGGTCTGGGCATAGCTCCCCTCCGCAGTTTGTATTTGCTCTGGAACCAAACCACTGAGCAGCAAAGGCACTTGAACAGTCCCTCAGCAGTCTCAAATCACCTTTCAGCACAACAGCCTTTCAAAAGGCCACTGAGCTCCCTCCTGGCTGATTGTCTGTTGAGCAGGAAACATCTTGCCTTGGGGGGGTCAAAGTCCCCAGGAAAGTTTCCACACAGACTGCTGTTCCTGTTAAAGAGCACAGCAGGACATTTAAAGGGAAGAACCATTGTACACACTGTGCCAACCCTTTGGTGACTCACAGCCACCACCTGTGCCATACTAGAGCCTTGGTGGAACCTACCCTTCACATCACTTATAGCCTCTTTTAACTGCAAGCTGACTGGCAAAGCCAGGAGGAGTTTAACTTCCCAAAGAATGGGGAAGCATAACTGTGAAGCATCAACTTCATCACAGTGTGATTCAAAGAAATACCTCCAAGAAGTTTCTCTCAGCCAGCCATCCCATCACCACAACATAACATCCACAGATCTGAAGATGTTTTGCAGCTGCAATGGAAAGGGAAGGACAGAGTTCAATTTCTGTTCTCACCAGGCCACAGTCTGTTATCATAGCTGAGCTAGTCCTCCACCATGAATACTTGTCCAGGTGAAACATGGGTCTCTGAATACTGAAACCCTTCTGGTTCAATTAACAAAGTGTTTTTGCTCATTGTATGTATTACCTGGGCCCGTTAGCCTGACAGGATGAAAAAGAGTGAAAGAAACAAAGAAAAGTATTTTCCAGGTGGGTGATTTGACAGGGTGCACTTAAGGTAATCTGTGGTCTGCCACTTAGATGCACACAAGTTTATGGCACCTGATGGGCTACATCCAAGGGTGCTGAAAGAGTTGTCAGACATGATCTCCAGGCCACTTTCCATTATCTACTTGAAGTCCTAGCTAACTGGGAAGGTCTCAATGGGATGGAGGGTAGCAAATGTAACACCCAGCTATAAGAAAGGCAGAAAGGAGGATCCGGGAAACTACAGACCTGTCAGTCTGACCTCAGTACCAGGGAAGGTCATGGAGCAGATCATCTTGAGTGTTATTAGAAGACATATAGAGGATAACCAGAGATCAGACCCAGTCACCATGGGTTTATGAAAGGCAGGTCCTGCCTAACAAACCTGATCTCCTTCTATGACCTGATGACCCAACTATTGGACGAGGGAAAGGCTGTGAATATTGTCTACCTGGACCTCCAAAAAGCATTTGACATGGTTCCCCATAGAACTCGCATTAAAAAACTGGCTGCTCATGGCCTGGATGAGCATATGATCTGTTGGATCAAGCACTGGCTGGACAGTTGGTCCCAAAGAGTGGTGGTCAATGGAGTCAAATCCAGCTGGAGCCAGTCTCGAATGGTGTTCCTCAGGGCTCAGTGTTGGGACCGTTTCTGTTTAACATCTTTACTGATGATCTTGATAAGGACATAGAGTGTATTAGCAGTAAGTCTGCAGATGACATCATGTTTGCATGAGGACAGGGAGGCTCTACAGGGAGACTTGGGTAGACTGGATCATTGGGCTAATGTTAATGGGATGGGCTTCAACAAGGCCAAGTGCCAGGTCCTGCACTTGGGCCACAACAACCCCAGGCAACACTACAGGCTTGGGGAAGTGTGGCTGGACACCTGTCTGGCAGAAAAGGACCTGGGGGTTCTAAGTGACAAGTGGCTGAATATGAGCCAGCAGTGTGCCCAGGTGGCCAAGAAAGCCAATGGCATCCTGGCTTGTCTTAGAAATAGTGTGACCAGCAGAAGCAGAGAGGTGATTGTCCCCCTGTACTCAGCACTGGTGAGGCCACACCTGGAGTATTGTGTCCAATTTTGGGCACCTCAATTCAGGAGAGATCTCGAGGTGCTGGAGTGAGTACAGAGGAGGGCAATGAAGCTGGTGAAGGGCCTAGAGAATAAATCTTATGAAGAACGCTTGAAGGAGCTGAGAATGTTTAGTTTGAGGAAGAGGAGGCTGAGGGGAGACCTCATCAATCTTTACAACTACCTGAAAGGTCATTGTAGAGAGGTTGGTGCTGGTCTCTTTTCACAGGTAATTAGTGATAGAACAAGAGGGAATGGCTTCAAGCTGCAACAGGGGAGGTTTAGACTGGACATTAGGAAAAAATTTTTCACAGAAAGAGTGATTAGACACTGGAATAGGCTGCCCAGGGAGGTGGTTGAGTCACCATCCCTGCATGTGTTTAAGGGTCATTTGGATGTGGTGTTGGTGGAGATGGTTTAGGGGAGAACTTTGTAGAGTAGGGATGATGGTTGGACTTGGTGATCCCAAGGGTCTTTTCCAACCTGAATAGCTCTGTGATTCTATGAAAATGTCAAACTGGGCATCAGAAAATTCCTACGGCCTGCACTGAAAAACACCTGCCCAAGGCTGGGGAGAGCCATGCTTAAAGACCACATCCTTGGCTCAGCTGAACCATGTCTGTGCCAAGTTCCCTGGGAAAGGCAGAGGAGTCAGAGGAGAGAGGGGCAAGCTGGTGGGAGGACACGAGGGACTTGCCCCTCTCCACTGCGGAAGCAGTGCTAGCCCAGGCTGGCAGAGGAGCTGCATGGAATCAGCCAGCAGGATTCTTCATTTTGGTGTGCTCTGTGACTCCCATGTGAGTACTGGAGGGGGGCAGCAGGGTGGTGGCTATGGTAGGAGGAAAGGTCTCCCCGGGGGTAACCCAGCCTCTCTGCCCTCTCCTGCATGCACTGCTCCTACCTCTTGCCAAAGCATCTACTTTTACTCCTGGGAGCAAAAAACAAGAAAAAAAACACATGTTGCTGCAGTTCTACATTATTAGTATATCTGCCTGTCATGCTGCTAGGGTGTATTTTCCTGCCACACCACAAACCTCCCTGATATCAGGAGCCATCCCTACATAACCTTCAGACCCCCTTTTACAAAGATAAAACCAGCTGTGAGGGTTCAGATACAAGCACAGGAGGAAGTAGAGCTGAGAATTTAGGTGGGGAAAGGTTAAAGGAGTTTTCTTCTTACTTCGGTGACTTTGGATGAGACTCAGAGGCCTGGACTTGCAACCTGGTGAAATTAACTGTGAAGAGCAGAGATCCTGATAGGGAGACACACTGAAGCCTTGAAACAGCATCAGTTCTTTTAGACTGTGAAGTTACTGTTAGCCTCTATGCCTTAATAAAAGAAGCCAAGAGTGATGAGAGGAATTACAGACCAGCTGACCTCTCCTCAGTACTTGGAGAGAAGAGCAAGGTCTAATTAAGGACAGCACAGTCCAGCACTTGAACAAGAAAAATCTCCAAAGGTCAAAGCTGGCACAGTTTCTGTAAAAAAGAACTAGTGCTTCACTATCTATTACGGGGAAAAAAAAAAAAAAGTTTAATATAATAAAAAGGAGAAGTGATCTGATGGGCATAATCTGCTTGTATTTTCAAAATATTTTTTTTTCAAGTTCCAGCAAAACAGGTCATGAAGAAAAATAAGCAGGCAGAGGATAAAGAACAATGCTACATTCAATATTAAAATCTTGGTAGACTAAAAGGAAGAAACAATGCAAGCTAGAAGATCCCTTTAGAAAAAAGTATAGGAAAGTCAGTGATAAAGCTGGGCAAGTGGATTTTCCCTGAAAAATATTTATTCATCAAAGCAAGAGAGAAAGAAAACATATCTCAACAAAAGGCCTGTTTCCTTAAAAAACAGTCACATGTATAACTTTCTGCATTGTTTCTACATCTGTACAATAAGAACAGCTCGCTTGACCAGGTCTGAAAAAAAAAGTCTGCTTATCAGTGACTTACAGTAACTGATTAAAAAGGACATTTAAAAATGTGAACAATCAAAAGAAAATGCTTTGACTGCTGCATTCAGTTTTTAAATCATTAGTAGAATTCCCTAGGGAATATTTGAGCTTTTCTTTTCCTCTCCATTTCAGGAAGGAAAATTTTCTGTCCTCCTCTAACTGGATAGACAGCCTTCACCTGCCCAGAACTTGCTGGTGGGGAGACTTTAGCACCAAGCCCAGCGAGTGTTTAGGAATGGCATTGCCCTAAAGCAAAGAGTTAAAAACTAGGAGCATCTCCCACTGCACAGAACTGACTGTTCCCAGCCATGGACAAAACAGGCCAGCTTCCTAAAGCCTTACTCAAAATTCAAGGAGGGAATTACTCACACACATATTATTTCAGCCAGAGAATGTCCACCCCCTTGGTTCCCACAACGTACCTCAGAGATGGCTGGCATGAGTCTATTACCTTAATCTTCCTCTCTCACACACGGTAACAACAATAATGTTTTGGCAGGCACCAAAATTCTCAGATAACACATGCACTATCCATTACACACTCACCTCATTTTCAAGCTGCTGCATGTATCAAACATAGACTTATTGTTTCCCTTCCTTGTTGTTTTTTTTGGTTGTTTTAGTTTTTTTCTGTTTACAAAATATTGGTAGAGAGAATTAAGAGGAAAGATATATAAAAACAGGGCTAAAAACCCAGTCACCCAGTAAAAAGCAAATACAGAAAGGTCAGAAAATATGTACCTGATCTTTTCCCAAAAGAATAAAGAAGGTGCCCAATGCAAAGAGATGGATCTGATTCAGAAAAAAGTAGACTGTAAGGAGTCATGTAATATCTAAAATTAAATGGATTGAAAATAAAAGGATTAGGATATAAGCAGCAGTCTCTCTTTATATGCTTATAAGATCTGCTGGTGTTCCAGCCGCAGGCCTTCAAAGGTGATTTAGGTTGCCCATTGATTCCTAGCATAATTTTCTTGAAGTCTAAAAAACAGCAGTAATTTTTTCTGCTTCTTGGTAAGCAAACCAAGAAAGCTCCAAACCAAGAATACTCTTCCAAACTCATGTCTGAGCCTGCAGACCATCTCCTCAACTGGCAAAATTTGCCATATTTCAACTGAAGAAAATAGATAATCTACTGTAATGGCTGCAGGGAATGTGGCTCACACAGCTCAGCAGAGATACTGCTGCCCTCTCTGCACCAATGCCTGTCTGCCATTTCCTCAGTGGTCTTGGAAATCAAACCCCATGGAGTGGATATCAAGGGGATTCCAGAAGAGAGGAGGACAGACAGCACCAGCTGTCCACACACAGCAGAGACACGCCAGAGAGCTGAAAGGTACACTCTAAAAAAGCAGAATTGCTTTTTTTTAATACTTCTCATCAGCTATAGATGATTTTTGCACCTCAGTACAGAGTAGGTGATTTACTTTCAGGTCTTTGTATAGAGCAGGTAGCCAGTAATAGTGGAGAGGATGGTCTGAAAATACACCTTTATAAGCACAACCCTTTGTTCGTACAAAGCCTTTTTCCATCAGTTCAGTCAAGTGCAATAATTTGACATATCAAGCTGATTTGCAAGATCTTCAAAATGTTACGTTGGGGAGGGAACATGGGGAAGGAGAGCTTTTATTAATTCCCTTTTATTAATAAATATTGTAAATGCATTTCAGAGGGAGCTGATAACATGTCCTCAGGCTGAGTTAGAGGTCAGAAGGGTAAACACTCCTATTGTTTCTTAACCAGAAAATTATTACTTTATGACCTCTCAAATGCCCTGTCTGCTGACCTCTGAGGATATTTAGCCTGGCAGTTAACATCTGTGGTCCCATCAGCAGCACTGAAGTAAAAGGTACTTAATGCAGAGCAGCTCTTTTGCAAGGTTAGAAAGGATCAATAGGAGATGTGTTTAATGTGGTATCACTATCAGGTCTCATCTCACTTTTAAAACTGAAATATCCACAGTGGGACATAATCTTAGTCACACAGCAGAGATCTTTAACATGGTGAGATCCCTTTCTCCCAGGTCTAGAAATGTAGCTCAAGGCACATGGAGGAAATTACCAAGGTTTAGTATAAAAATGCACTTTTCAAAAAGAAAAATGATCAGAGGGAGGCTTCTGGCATTTCAATCCAACTGAATCATTTTTTTTCTGGAGCTTGAGCAGTTCTTGTGGAAAACAGGCAGCCTTGCAATAATTGGTGAACAAAACCAGGGTAGCTTTTCCCCTGGGTACATCTGTATCCACTGCCCAAACTAATCCTCTCTGCAGGGCAAAAAAACCCAACAGTATGAAGGAAGGTAGCTTCCCCCAGAAAATTCAGTAAACTACAGTTCCTACAACAAACCTGCCAAGGCTCACCAAAAAGAAGTGCAATTAAGCTGCTCTTCAAGTACGTTAATTCAGTCTAGCAGATCTTGTGTTACAGCAGAGAGTAGCTCCTTTAGTAACCTTTCATCCAACTGTAGCAATGTGCACATCCAAGATGTGCTTCTAACCCCACCATTTCTGCCTTGGAACATTTATTTGCCATGAAACACACACTCTCACTACTCCTGCCATGGTCAAGGGCAGGACTATAAGGCTGGGGATTCCCTCTACACTCTCTTTCACCTCACAGTGGATGCCCAGAGGGATTCCCAACCCACAGGACAAGCCCATGGTGCCCACACCTCCTCTGGGGGCTCAGCAAGGCCAGGATCAGCATCCTCCCTCTGGCAGCATTGAGTGGCCAAGTGGGAGCTGGTGGGAACAGCTGGCCCCTTGGTTGATCCAAGTGATAGGAAATTGATGAGCATGCTGGCAATGGTGGAGCCACCCCTTGAAGGGTTTTTGCTCCTGTACAGTGTGTATACGTGTGCTACAAGCTGAAGAGAGCAGCTCTATTGCTATTCCCCACAGGCATCTGCTCAGACGAGTGATTCAATTGTCTGGCTTGGAAACTTGCTGATAATTACAGTTGTTACAGTTTTCAACCCAAGTTGCTGAGCTGGGAATTAAACAGCAGCTTGTTTTCATGCCTACATGCTAGCCACTTTTTGCTGTCCTTAACACAGCTGTGCATGTCAGCGTTGCCCCTCTCAAACTGGATATACATTCTTAGGCAGGTTCAGCTACGCTCCTCTCCTGGCTCCAAGAGTCCCTTGAATGCCCACGTAAAATGTGTAAATTCCCATTCCAGCTCTCTTTTGAGACAGATGCAGTCACTCTGGGGCAGAATCTGCAATGGTGAATTTAAAAATGGAATTGAACCAAATGTGTTAGATTTGTAATGCAATCGCTGAGGGAATGGGGAGGAAAAAGAGATGCCAGGAGAAGCGCTGTGCTGGCTGGCAGTGCAAAACACAAATTCTAAGCAATTAAGAAGTAGCCATCTTATTCACTTTATTTTTTTTCTTTGTAGACAAAGCTATTCAGACAGACTTCATGCTTTTTATTTTCACACATTCCCCAAGAGCTCAAGTGGGATCTATCCCTGACTCTAGATGCCAGTGTCAAACATTGCAAAGACTCCTCTCCCACTGATCAGGGAACCAGAGCCAGGTATCCCCACAGAGGAGTGGGATGGAACTCCTTCCTCACTGAGAATGTAGGTGCTACCAGAGCCAGCATGTCCATCCTAAGAGGCAGAGCAAGCACAGCTTTTGCTGGGATCAGCTCTTCTAAAATCAACATCTCCTGTTCTCTATTAAGAAAAGTGGTGTTGGAAAGAGCATGAGTATTTCTCAAATCTCTTCTCACATACATATATTTTTTTCTTTAATTATCAGTAGATTAGGATTCTGGCAGTTCTTTGAGTGAGTGTTTTATGCAACCACAAAGAAAGCCCTTGAAATGGCACATACTGTCTGACCAAAGAAAACCAAACGAGCCCTTGCAGTTCTGACATCTATCCACAGTTCTTTGTGTGCTGCACTCAGATGCAGCCCCAGCAGGCTTCTTCCCATTTAGTAAAAACATTTTTTGTTCTTTAGCTGGGTCAACATGTGTGCCAGGAAGGGAGGAAAAAGGCATGGGATAAAAATTCAGTCCCATTGAAACCAATAGGAGATTAGCCATTTACTGCAGCATGGGGTAATATTTCAGCCTATGTATCAGCTTTTGAAAGTACAATACAACAGTGAGGCTATGACTCGATCTTTTGTAAGATCATAGGGACACGCAAGGAATATTTGGCACAATTGTACTGAGGCTTCGCACTGATATTTCTCTGCTGTGTACAGGTTTTCTCCTCCTTATCACTTGTTAGCCTAATAGTTTTATACTGGCACCCACTGTTACTGTGTCCAGGCATTTTCCACAAGCTGAAGGACTGAATGGATTCTTCTAGTAGAATTGAGGCCCTTCTGTCCTAATGGAGGGTTCTTGCCTGCTGTCAGGCTACGTGTTTGATGAAGTTTAGTAGGATCTTCAGGATGAAAATTGAGGGGATTACGAATATGACAATAATATAGTGGGAAAGCTACCAGAGTAAGCACTTAATAACATTAAATAAATAAACAGCATAGCATTTCTCAGCATTAGGCAGCCTGTAGGACTTCTCTGATCTCCTGTGTATTCTCCACAGATGGTAAATCCCAGTTCTCATGGGCCTTGTCACAGTATTCCACAGTATTCCAGAGACCTGTAACTGGCAGAAGGATTCCTAAGATCAACATTTTGACCTATCACTTTATTTGAGCACACCTCTAGCAGCTTTTTGGTAGCTCAAAGCAAGGAGAAAGAGAGCAAAAACAAGCCAGTGTCAGCAAGTGCCTATTCACCCTCTCTTTCACCATCAGATAAAAGTATCATAATTTCTCCCTATTGATGACAAATGTTTGGATTGCCATGAACAGAGAAGATGAAGTAACTTCTACCAGTCTTAGGTGACATAAAGTACAGCCTGGTGCAAGGTGGAAGGGAGCACTAATGTCCTCTGTGAAGAGGAGTTTCCTCTAGAGAATTCGGAATTCCCCTCATGGTTTTCATCCTAGCATGCTCTTGTGCTCCTCACCCTTTTGTGTTTGCCAAGTTACTGATTTTTAGCAAGATCTTGTTCTTTATCAGAGCCAGTGTCCTGTCTTGCCCTGAACAGACCATGCACATGCATGAGATTAGGGTTAAATTGCCTGCTTCCAGGAGACTGGCATGATAGCGAACGACTGCTGGCAGAAACCTAAAACCCTGTCTTACTTTTCTCCAAGGTGCATTTGTTAGAGTTGCTGCTGCCAAAGACCTATGTGCCAGAATAAGTCAACCACTCCTGGTGGCATTGACTCCTGCACATGAGAGGGGCACCCCAAGCAAAACCCTGGCAGACTGTCACCGTGGCTGACACAGCTGCACCTCCACGCATCCCGTCAGCTTTTGGAGACAATACAGATAAAAACACATCAGCTGCCTGTGGTTAAGTCTTGGGTTAACCATGCCTGGAGAATGTGTTCAGAGACATGCTGCTTTTCTAAACCTGCTTGGTGCAGATAAGGCCACCACAGAGGGAGGAGGAGGCTGGGTTCCCTGCAAGCAGGGCTCAGCACCAGCCCAAACTCTCTAGTCACCTCCTACAAGATGGTGTGGGGAGAGCGAAGCTGTACTGATCCTTGGTCAAGCCAGAAGAATCCTACCAGTCTCTTCAGGGTGCAGATTCACCGCAAGGAAGTGGCCAAAGTGTGGTCCCTGTCCCTGCCAGATGGAGAAGCTTTGCAGCACTCCCGGTTCCCACAGCTTGTAAGGGAAAGTGCTCTGCCCCCCCTGCCTTTTCAGATCATTAAAGGGCATATGGCTTCTGGAGGGGCCACCTTTCTTTCTGTGTGCATCCTAAGGAAAATAAGAAAACTTCTAGGGTGAAATCCCAGCCCTGAAGAGGAACAAGGGAGTTTTGTTGCGGCCTTCCAAGGGGCCGAGTTTTCATCTGGCATTTTTGTCTTCTGGTTGCTTTAACCTAAGTCATAATCATGTTACAATTGCTAACGAATGACAGTTACAGAGCCCATAAATGTGAGATCACTCTCAGAGATTCCTCTAACCTCTAAGTGGAGCCAGTCCTCAGGGATGGATGGAATTTCACTGAATTTTTCCATTTCATTTGTATAATGAAATCACTCTTTGGCTCCCACTCTGTACTTTTTGCCCTTTTTGGTGTTAAGGTGGACCCATTTGAAATCCATCTAGAGAGTGTTTGCCAATGGCACAGTCATTGGCAAGTGATGAATAGGATCGAGAGTCTGATTTTTTAGTTTGTATTAAAGCTTCTTTTTTGTATTCTCTAACCATGGCATATATTACTGTTTAGAGCAATTTAGGAGTATTGAGCTTTATGCAATATAAACCCTTTCATTTTAGTTGCATGTAATGGGGTTGCTTGCTTTGCATTAGCTCCACATAAACGTTTCTGAAAACATCAAGGCAATTGCAACTAAAACAATGTAGAAATATGAATATGAGGAACCAAATTTCCACATAAACACTGGACTGAAATGAATCTTGACCTGACATTGAAAACCCACAAACCCCCATGCAGCAAATCCAGAAACATAAACATTCGCACATACATGGGGATTTATTCTGTTCAGAACTTGCTAATTTTTTTGCAGCAAAATTAAATCAGCACCAACAGGTTTTCTTCTGATCTGCTCCTGACCTACCACCCCAAACTAACATACCTACTTACAAAAAAATACTATGCAGGAATCCATGGTGATTCACTTACCTATTGAGAAACTGGAGGAGAGTGGAACAACATAAAAATTGTTTTACTTGTCCTGCTTACTGTCCTAGCCCTTTGATGTGAGAGATATCAATGCACTCCATCTAAGATGCTATTATTTTCTTTACACACACATTCTTCACACACACACAGCTCCCACAACTGCATCATAGGCCATCATGTTTCCCTCAGAGACCTACATCAAGCCCAAGAACAACTTTTACTTTTTTTTCTTCATATCACTGTTTTTAAGGAGTGCAACGCCAGGCTTGAGTTCCTTTCGGTGGTAATTAGTGGCTTGGGTATGAATTAGGATTGATCTACTGGGAGGTAAAGTGGGAGACACCCCCAGGGTGTTTAATGCTGCTGAAAAACTAATCCTGAACTATACAGACCAGTATAAGCATCACCACTGATTTCAGTGGAAACAAGTCCAGGCCTGTGCCTGGCTCAAAACAGTGTTGTTAATTTAGCATTCTCATGAGTAGGGAAATCTCACATTACTTTTTAAAGGTTGTCATACCCCTTATTGACGACTGTCCCACTGCGTTCACTGGGAACCGAATCCTATGGATTTCAGTGGATGTGAGGTATTTAGTCCCATTTTCTTTACATAAATGACATTTGTCCCCTATACAAATTTGCCTGCATTAGACTATATTAGAAATGTACTCAAGGCAATGCATGCATACAATTACTGCAGTGCACTTGAGAGATTCAATGCATAGCAAGGGTGAAATTTTGTTTTAGCTAATATTTAAGGATAGAATTTCGTATGTTTGGTCCTATTTAGTAATTGGAGAATATTGCATACAGAAGATGTTAAACTGATATGATAACCAAAAATATGGAACTCTATGAAAGTTTGCAGGCTGATTCTAAAATACATGCTACGAGTTTTGCAATATATTAGTTTTTCATCTCTTAACAATAGATAGTTTTAATCCTATACTGGACTTTCTGTTCCTTGGCAAATTTACATTCTTTCAGATAAGAATAATAGACCCTGATTCATCTTGCCACTCATTTGCATTTCACAAAGATAAACTATCTAAACCTTCTTTTAGCAATGCAAATAGTTTCTTTTTCTTTGTCCAATTTTTTGTCTCATAAAGATATGTCGACATGTTTTTTCCACATTATTTATGCAAAAAAGGGAAAAGAGTCATCCCACTAGAAAGTCTGCTGCATAAGCAGTGTCCTGAGCCAGTTTCTCACCAGCACTTTAGTCTATGCCCCGTGTCCTGTGCAAAACAGATGCTGTGAACTTGGGTCAGACAAGAGTGGTTAAAGTCCTGCTACAGACCTCTGTGTCACTCCAAGATTGGAAATGAAAATGAAAATGGCTGTTCTTAATGAAGTGTAAGAGGACAAGACTAAATAAAAAACACTTCTGTTTTGTTTGGAAGTGGTTTTTGTCTCTCACTTTTGATCCTAAATAGCATGTTCTTAAATTTTAGCCTGTTATTTCACTGAAATCTGATTATGTTCAACAACAGCATTTAGCTGTGGTTTTCAGAAGCACCTGGGTGACATGGACACTGAAATTCCACTTATAAAGTGCCTGGGGAGCCCCGTTTGAAACCAGGGAGGTTTTAGGGCTTGAACAAGAGCGTTGCTGTGGAAATGTGGCTAAAGAAAGCAGCTGCACAATAGCTCATCTACAGCTCTGGAGAAAATGCATCATGTAACATACCCTTCTTCTTCAATATCAGGTACTGTGGAAAGCATTTCCTCTAAGCACATTATTCCTATATTTTAAATCAAGCACTCTACTAGATGGGCCTTTTTTTCAGGTTCAGAGTCTTACATATTCAAAGTCAGTTTGGTTTTGTTTTGTGTTGTTTTTTTTCTTAATGAAAGAAAGAAAAATACCCAAAGCATTAAAATAACATTTAACATGTAACTCTTTTTACTTCTGTTTCCTTCATCCTATAACTCCTATAGCAAGAGATAGACATATTTTCAAACTTCTAAAAAAAAATTCCTTTTCCAGAAATTAAGTAATGAAGCTCCAGGTTCTTGTCCTAGAAAACCACATCTTGTAATAGCACAAAAAATATGGCATCACTGTGATGACGTAAAGTGAATCAAACTGCAGCCAGACTCTTCTGCACTCTTGCACTCTCAGTCTTGTCTTGTTCTCAGACTCAATAGCCACTTTATCATGGGCACCTTCATGCTTTAAAGAATACCTAGCCAAAAACCTGAAAAACCCAGCTGGAAAAAAGGCATTTGACAGATTAAAGGGGGAGGGAGGAATTTATTGCCTTTTGTTTGCCAGGAGTGTGGTTTTCTGTCGTTTTTACCTTTGAATTGCAGGGTATTTCCCAAGCTTTTTAAGGTAGCTCTGGTCTCTGCTGATAGACGTCGCAAGGAAGGTCACAGTCTTCATTATTGCACTGCTGTTACGAATAAGCATCAGTGGCAGACTCTACTATGGTGAACGGGGCTTTCTTTGCACATTTTTATTGAGTGAGCATGTGGTTGTGAAGTCTCCTTCTCTGGAGACTTTCAAGACCCATCTGCATGCATTTCTGTGTGACCTGCTCTAAGTGGTCCTGCTCTGGCAGGGGGGTTTGACTCGATGATCTCTGGAAGTCCCTTCCAACCCCTGCTATTCTGTGATTCTGTGATTCTGTATCTCATGCTTCAATGATTTTAGCTATTTGTGCAAAGCATCAACATTTCAGACCTTGGCTCAGAAATCTGACAGGTTTACCCTCTGCTGCTGCTGCCTTTTCCATGTGACCATCATTGTTTAATCCCTGTCTCTTGCTGAACTGCAATTGTGTCACCAGCCAGCAAGCACCACATCAGAAACAAGGAGATCTAGGGTGATGCAGCACATAGAGAAAGAAGTATCCCTGCCAGTGCAGGGGGCTTGGATCTGGATAATCTTTAAGGTCCCTTCTAACCCTAGCCATTCTATGATTCTAAATAAAATGTAGCTCTTTATTTAAATTCTAGAGCACTTTCACTTCAGTTCTGTTGTACACAAAAGAGAGTAACTGGACTTTCATCTCATTTAAAGCCATGCAAGGAGGAAACAAAACGTGAAGACCATGGACACTGCAGACTTAATCAAAATCAAATAGGCAGGGGCAAACTGTTATGTCTTGATCAGAGACTCAGCTGGTGTGAATCCAGGTTGCTCTATTGCCTGTGGCAGGGATGTGTCAGCTTTCCCCAGGCAAGGATCTAGTCCAGGGGCACATTCATAAGGACTGTATGATCTTATGCGTATTTTATATGTGTATAGAAGGGATGAAATGCTTTTCACAATAGAAAAAAAAAAAAAAGATAAAAGTAAGAAATAATAATTGAGAGTGGAATAAAAGGAAGGAAGATCTTGCAGGTCTGTTAGGCAGTCCTCCAGCCTCTCTCTCCTTCTCTCCCCTTTGCAAAGAGAAGCAAATTAACTGTTTAACAAAGGGATCATATTTCCGGATATGACAGGAGGAGACAGATTAGGAGCAGATACAAATGAAAAGTCTTGTGCCAAAAACTGAATGCTCTTAAGGAAGACTAAGTATCCTGGGCAGCTACCAGGATTGCTAAAGGAAATGAGGAAAGAAATTAGTGAAGCCTTAACAGATTTTTTCCAATTGCCCCCATGACAGGTTAGGCTACAGAGCAAGGGAAAGTGAGCAACACAGTGCACAGACTTATTTCAACCATGTTTTTTATTATTAAGGGGTCATGAGATACAGCAGGTAGTTAGAATCCAATTGGCTCAAAGTTATTTCCTGGGGAAATAGTTTTGTGGGATTTAATGAAGTCATGATATAATACTTTGAAAAGACTAATTTAACTGGAGATAGCCAAAATGGATTAGGCTGAGGGGCAGTCTTGCTTCACAGCTGTTTGGAAGTCCTGGAAGACATTGCTAAACCTGTCTGGGAAATGGTTTTCCCATCTTGCAAAACTTTTTTAGATTTTAAAATATTTTCCTGCTCTGAATCAGAATGAGAAACAAGACTTTGTAACATTTTGTTCACATTAGGGACCCAAAAAAACAAAAGAGAGAAAGCGGGGGAGAAAGAAGGAGGAAGACTGACCCAGTCATCTGTGTCAGAGCCAGTGGAGCTCCTCTCAGGTAAGGGAAACTCAATTCTTGGGCAGAATCAGGCAGCAACTCACTGCAAGGCTGTCCACAGTCTCTCCTCGCCCTTCAGCCTTTATCTCATTTCCCAGTGCTTTCCAAGAAATTCTACCTCTGCTCTCCTTTGCTGCAAGTTTTGATTTTCTGTTCCAAATCAATATTCTTTTAAGGAAAGTCATACAGTAAAAAAAAAAACAAAAACAAAACAAGCAAACAAAAAAAAAACCCCAAATAAAAGCAAAAACAAAGAAACCCCAAACAACAACAACAACAAAAACACAACAAAAAAATAAAACCAACCAACAAACAAAAAAACCCAAACCAAATCAAGTGTCTTATTCACTGAAATGTGCTTAGAACAGATTAGCCCAATACCTTCAAATTTGAAGAGTTTAAGGTTAAATGACAGTTCAGAGGCATTTTCTAATCTTAGGGTTTGAAGATGGTCCTACAGCAAAAGCAAGTGGAGTGTTTCTGATGGAAATACTAAGATTTTAAATACCCAGGAGCTGGAGTCCAAACTCTGCTGTTATATCTCGGTATAGATTAGAGAAGGAGAGGGGTTAAAGAAATTGAGATGGATAAGCTGTCTACTAAACAGTGATGAAAACTGTCATGTCTCTCTCACAAATGAGATGTACAGACAGATTAGTTAGCATTTATGAAGTATTTTGAAAAGAATACATAATAGTCTATAATCTGTACTCTGGATCTTCAAAAAATTGAGGTCTTTTGTGATACTTGTTACCTAGAAAGAGTACTAGAGCTTCAGTGTCCTGTACGACTACTGTTCCAATTACAAATCAAGTGTTAAGTCATTGATTTCAACACCATTACATCAGACATGAACTTTGTTCCTTGTGTCTTCAAGCACTTCATTTTACCTTACCTTGCTTTCTGATAAAATCATTAGGGTGAGGAGGATCTGGTGTGAAATAAAATAGGAAATTATAATGTGACATGCTGCAGCAATTCAATGTGACAGGCTGACTCTAAGCCAAACATTTCTAATGACTAAAGCACTTTATTAAGTTTGAATGACTTTTAAATAATATTTTAAGACCTGTACTTGTTATTAGCAGGCAGTGACTGTAATGATGAAATTAAATCTACTCTTGTGAGACTGTCTGTGACTCAAACAGTCATAGTCACTGACATGTTACACATTTTTCTAGACTTAAAAACAGCTTCACACTTGAATTTCCCAGTTACTGTAACCTGGCATGTGCCTGCTTCACACTGCCAGAGTGGCAAAGAGCAGCCATAGAGACCTGCAAATGAAATCTGAATAATCAGTCAGACTTTTAAAATTACTCTCGGAGGGGGAGTGCAGAAGCTCTTGATGCTCACTGGGGTCCAAAGACAACTGTGTTCACTTGTCAGAGCAATCTTATTTGGGAGCGCAGTATGTTAATACAGAACAATAGACAACACTGCTATTTTTCAAGTAAACTCTGACACACTGGGCCTGCTGAGGAAGTTCAGTTGTAGTTTGGTTGTAGCTGGCCAACATTAATAAAATCAGGGCATCTTTTGGATGAGATGCAGCTGAAAAGGAGGTCTGAAAGGAGAAGAAGCACTGGCCAAGGAATACACCTTGATGGACCAGAGTGTATTAATTTTAATATAAAATTACATAAAATTTAACAGACTGTTATGATTCCCTTTTTTTTTTCCTGGCCTTCTAGCTGGTGTTTCCCCTCCTGGATCCTTCAGTAAGATTTTTAGAGTTGGAAAGATACAAGATTAGGATGCTGGGTTATAATAACAAATCCATAAGCAGCACATCTAACAGCCTTATTAACTATAACTCAGTGTCCCAAAATTTGAAAGAAACCATATGCTTGAACCACTGTTATGTCAAAAAAAGTGACTTCCAGATAATATATTTCCTGCAAGCTTTGAATATTTCCAGAGAAAGAAGAACAATTCTGAATCAACACTCTACAAAAGAGTATTCAACTTCAGTCCATAAAACTGAAAACACATACAAGGCTATGGTTCACTGAACAAACAGCCATTAAGAAAGTAGGATTTGCCTTGTTTTTGCAGTATGTTTAAAGACATGCTAACAGTCATGTACATGTATATGTGTGTGTGTGATAAATTGGGGCTTTATTCAGCAAGAACTTTAGTGGTTAGCTAGGAAGTTCACAAATCAGAAGATTTCTGTATAGAAAAGCACCAACTTCAGTTCTCATTTGATATTTCTTTCCTGTCATTTTTCCTAAACTTGATGCCAGCAGCAACCTTGCCTTTTATGCCCTGCAGAAGATTGTTACCACCTTTGTGCCTGGCAGCCTCTATGCAGAAAAGCAATGCGAGCTTGATTCTTGGCTCACACAAACACGGCATGGTGCTCCCTTCGCTGCCTGAGTGCCACAAGACCAGCCACACCTAGCAATTATTTTAATCATGCCTTCATTTTACCTCCTGCCTGTAGCACTTAGCTGATTTGGAACAGCCCTAGTAATTACAGTAAAGTTAGATGAGAAGCAGAGCTAAAGCATGTATTGTCTGGAGGCTGTGAGAAGGGCTGGGCCACCATGTGGGACTCTGCCACTTCTCCGTGGGACGAGGGCACCCCTCTGCCCCACACTTCTGTTTTACCCAACTCACATGAAGAACATGTTCTTGGACAGAGAAGGAGGTAATGTTGTGTTTTTCCTGTGTGGAAAGGACATACTCCAAACAACATTGCTTCATCCTCATCCACTACGCTGGCTGCAGACTCATTTTGTTTGTTGATGAGAGCACAAGTCAAAGAGATGAAGAGAGAGAGGAGGGGACAGGGGGATGTCTAATGAACACTAAAACCATACTTTATTTATGGTAAGCCCCCACAGGTCCCCTTTAACATCCTTGAGACTTGAGAGGAATATAGACTAGGCCCCAAAAGAGACACTTAAGTGCTTTCCTCCCCCTTGAGCATTGGCTGAGATTGAGAGAGGAAAAGAAGGGGAGAGAGCAATATCCTCAGAGGAACGATGCATAAAGTGCTGGTTACCCTTGTGCAGCTGATGGGCTGTGAGGAATGGAGAAGAGAGAAGAAGCATCATCTGAGCCCTGCAAGAAGGGAGAAGTACCACTTTCTAGTACTTGTTTTCTTGAAAAACAGATGCAGGATAGCCATTTCCTCGAACCAAATGTCTGTCCTGTTAAGACTTGGTCCTGTGAATGTTTACCCATGTTTTTAAGCTTAATACCAAAGGGGAGTACCTTTTTAATCCTGCAAGTACATTCATTGAGCAGCTTACCTTCCACCAGTGGAGCCATGGACGTTAGGTTAGCACACATTTGATGTTTGTAGATTTGGGTGCACATATGTGAAACATTCATACGAAAATACAGTAGTTTTTCTTGCACAGCAGGGGAAAAGGGAAGAGCTACTTTAGAGTGAAAAAAATGGATTCCTATAACTTGATCAGTTCTTCTCCAATTGAAGGAAAGAAGGAAAAAACTTGAAAGTCCAGCAAAAAGCAGTATGAAGAAAATACTGTGGGAGGTGTCCCTGTCCACGCACAGGAGTTGGAACTTGATGATCTTTAAGGTCTCTTCCAACTCTAACCATTTATGATTCTATGATTCTATGAAAATAGAAGGCCTCAAAACATTCTGCCTTCGAAAAAGCTCCTACTCTGATAACAAATAATAATTAGCAAATTTCAGCCAATTCTAGTTTTGTCTAATCACACTTGACCTTAGCAGAGAAAACTAAGGAGTTTGTTGTGAGCTCAGGGAGGGACTTTCTCTTTAAAGTAAAATAAATAGATGTTCTCTTCCTTTCTGTTTTGCACTGTCAGATGTTTTATACTTTTTACTATGCATCTTCTGCTTCTTTAACCAGAAGTAATATGTAAGCATTTATGCTAAGAAAACCATAGCCCAGCCTATTCAAAATCATTCTCCACATTTTAACATTATTTGGAAGTTATACTTATTTCATCCTTTTTTAAAGAATACTAAGAAATCTGAAAAAGGACTTTCTTTTGTTTTTGCCATTAGTTAAGACTGGCATTCTTCCTAGCATACTACTCCTCCTTTGAATCCAAAATCTTCACCAGTATTTGGAAACATGTAAATTGTGTTCATTAGAAGAAAAGGCATTTATTCTGTGCAGTTCTGCCGAAGTAAAGAGAGCAGGAAAACTGTCTCTGTTCTCTGAATGCCGAATGGGTCAAACACCACTACACACTTCCCTAAAGCACTGTTCAAGACCCTTCCCCAAACAGGAGCTCTGCTCCCAAACCTCTCCTTGCTTTCTCCCTGGGCAGCAGAACCACTATTTCTCCAGCTGCTCTGCTGTTTGTGTTTATTTCTGGGGTGCTTTTGGGTGGTGTTTCTCTTACTTGTATAGAGGAGCCGAGGTATCCAGAAACCTCACCCTATACACCCACGCAGCAACCCCCAAGCTGTGTCTGCCCCCAGCCAGGAGGAGAGATTTTGCCCCTGTTGGTTTCTCTCTCAGCTGCCATCAGTTCCCAGCACAGCACCAAGGCGTGCTGCAGCAGCGAGGTGCTGGGAGCAGTGCTGGGAGCAGTGTCAGCCCCATGCCAGGGGGAGCAGGATGACCACAGAGGTTGGCACCCCTTCACCCTTGCCTGTCAGTCCAAGCCTGCTGTAAGTGGGTGCATTGCTCTTTAATTGGCATCATTACCTCATATAACGCTTTCTAATTATATTATTGATTTCCTCCCCCTCATTCTTTTTAATGGATTCCCCCTCCAATTCAGTAAAGACATAGGCAAGTAGTGCAGATGGGACTCCAGGGAACCTCTTCCAAATCCGTGTATTGCACACAGCATACAGGTGTTTCATTTGGGTTTGGCTTTGGCTTCTTAGTTAGGCAGAAGAAACATTGTTTGGGGGATGGCAGAGAGAGATAGTGAAAGTGGTCCACTAACATAGTCAGGCACAATAATTACTGCTCCATAATAACAGGCAGAATGATTACTGTGCACAGACTTTTTTTTTTCTGCTTTCCAACTTGCAGAAACTGCCTGTAGAGCTAAGCAGGAAACAGATCTCATATCCTGCACTGGTTCCCGGTGCAGAGCACCTCCCAAGTAAACCTGTCCCTAGAGAACCCCTGCTGCAAGAGGAACAAAATTTGAGAAAACTAGAGGTGGGCTTTAGAGCTGGCAGGAAGGTCCTGGTATGAAATATCTCATTCTCTATTCTGGCTGTCCTGCAGAAAGTTTGAGTGTGAGTGGTGGCACAAAAAAAACCAGTGGGGTCCCTTGGACTGTGGTAAGGGGGAGTGCAATAAACCTCAAAGTCCTTCTTAATTCCCCTCTAGCTCACTCAAGCTCTTCCCAGCAGAGCTGACTACTTCCAAATGCTGGGATTTGCAGGTGCTCCTCTGGGCCAGCACAGGCAGGTGCTACACACTCTGCTGCATCAGGTGAGGATTGTGAAGAGGAGACCAAAGAGGACCCAAGATTTTGGGCCAAGCCTGTAACCTGTGTGGTGACACTGGCAAGGCTGAAAAGAGGATTTGTTGCCAGCTGGAAGGAGTCACATAGGCCTGCCTTTCTCATTTTTTGTTTTGTATAGCCTTAAAGCTGAGGAAAGGCAGGCTACAAGCCAGCTTCTTAACTGGCACAAACTGCAGTGGTGCCATCAATGTCGATGAGGCTAGACTGGCTGGCAGCAGGGCCAGACTCCATCCCCACATACCTGCTGCCCTGTGCTGTTGCTTTCCATGCATCTCCCACGCATGTAACAGAGATCCAGGACTGTGGCTGCTCTGGCTGGAGGGCAGGCTGACATTGCCACGACACCTGTGCTGCCCAGGTGGTACCATCTGTTGCCTGCCATTCTGCTCTTGGCCTCAGCCTATTTTTTCTCAACAGACTTGATAGAGAAAGAACAACATAGTCTATTCTCCTAATGATGGTATTTCTTTGCCTGGAGCCTAATTAGCAGCATGGTTGTGTAAAGCCGCTGTTCCTCGATACCCTTCCCATGTGGATGTTTAAGTACAAGCACTGGGTCAGTTGTTATTTCATTATTCATTACAATTTTGAATCACATGACTGAACATTTGTGCAAGTAATGCACAGCATTTTGAGAAAAGTAAACAAAACATTTCTCTTGCTGAGGAAGTTGACTGAGAAAAGTGGAACAGCCGGAGAAAATGCAGCCCTAACAAATACCATTTGCAGTTAAACTAAGCAGAAAAACAGAAGAAGAGTGGTTTTGACTTTCAGAGTTCCATGACACTTTTTCAGCATCCTTTTTCTCCATTGAAACAAAGGACCAGAATGGATCAGGGAGCTGTGGCCATTGATTTTCACAGCTGCCATCAAATGTCACTCTTGTAATATGTCTCAGAAACACATCCCACAAACTACCAGCCACCTGCAGGCTCACCTCCCGCTGCTTCCGAGCCAAAGCCGGGCTGCCGGCAGCTCTGCAGGGAGGATCAGCTCTGCTGCTCTCCGGAGGGGGCCTTTTCCCTCTCTCCCCTCCCTGCAGCAGCAGGCAGAACACAGGCAGGCAGCCTGGCAGCGTGGGGGACTGCATGGGTCTTCCAGTACGCACTCCAGCACTTCCCCCTGATACTCCAAGCCCATTCCTCTATGACATCCTTCCAAGTGAAGTGAAATGGATACCTGGGACTGTGTAACACTTCCACCTTCATTCGACTGCTACAGTGCCTCACTCACAGATACCTAACTGCAATGCTGCAGCAAGCAATAAATTACATAGCTGGCAATTCTTTCTCCCATTAATTCTTAAAAAAATCCCATGATATATGATTTTGTAATACAGAATTACGCTTATTTTTCCACACACAGTGGTAATAGACAGTTTGCTGCAAGGTATTAGACACTGGTGTTTGAAATGCAAGTTCCTTGCTTGTAATTAAATACACAGTATTTTCGATGCACACTTTGATGACTGAACATGCAAATTTAATATTGCATAGGCAGGTTTGATGAAGTAAATTAATTTGAAGTATTGAATGAAAAAAATAGGAGGTAATAAAGACTGAAGAGTTTTAAATGTTTCATTGTTAATTTGTCTAGACAAATAATTCACATTCTGTAGGAAAGACAAATTTCATTGTTCAAATTTGGATGCAATGTGATGTACTCTTCCTACACTCCCACCAACTAATTTTCTCCACAACAAACTAATTCCTTTTTCTACACATGTGTATTGAGACTGGTACATGTTAAAGGGATCAAAGCTCATACAGAAAAACCTTTGACCAGGATTAGAAAAACCACACCTCTCTGGAGTTGGGAAGTGATGGATCCACCTTCTGAGTCATCAGGTTTTATGACAGAAAAAGGGTCCACTGAATCAGATCAAAAGTCCAAGTAAAAATGGTGGTCGTATCCAGTAAGAGATATTTCACTGAAAAAATAAAAGTAACAGAGCAAGACTTTAGTCTCGTGTATCATCCAGCTTGCAGGAGTAACTAGCTTAAGGTCTCTTGAGCTGGAACTTACAATCCTTTAGTAGTTTTCAGTGGATGTATTATTTCCAGGTAACAAAATGCATGGAGATGCAGTCAAGTGAAGAAAGAGGAATGCAGCATATGAATAGAAAACATGGCAGTTGCCTGCTCCATCATGAACAGAGATAGCTGAGACTTATCTGCTCTGCAGGAACAAACATATTTGGCCAATTATCAATGCATTTATTCAATCCCAAGGAATTAACAAAGTTCAAAGAGATGCAAGGAGGTAGATTCCCAACCATGTTCTCTGCAATAGGGAAGCCGCTAAACAACAACACAGGTGTCAGACCCCCAGGTGCTGTGATTTATCACCCCTTTGCTCCAGAGTCAGCCTGTATTGCCTAAGATGGTGGTAGCTATTTGCCTCTCAAGATCTAGCCAGGAGACAGTTTTATCTGGATACCCAGGAATGCTCCCTGTTAGGTACCTCTGCTTGTTAAGAAAACAGCAGGAATTTATAGCACCTTCCACAGTGAAGTGCAATAGGTGGCCTTTTTCTGCTTTGCTGCAACCAAGTTAAGGCAGTGGCAGCCATTCTGTAAGGACAGCATTGGTATAGTCATCAGCTGTTTGTATAAATGAGTCTGAATCCCTGGATGGTGTCAGGATGGGTTTGGCCAGAGTCATATACAGATGTCAGTGTTCAGGAATTACAAAGTCAAATCTCTTCAGGCTGGAAAGTCCCCTGCTAATTTCATTCCTTCCAGCACTTCATTGAGAGAAAAAAATGGATCTGATGCCTATAATGGTGTATTTTATTGCTTTTTGTGGGAAGGTGGCAAGGGAGAGGTAATTTCTGGTCTCTCACAGTTCCAACAGATAGGGGTGTGTAAGGAGAGATGTTCACCTGTGTCTTCTGAGAACAGAGGATAGCACTCACAAACTCTGGATTAGTATTATACAGAGATTGAAAAGTAGCATTTACAAATGGTGACGGGGAGCCTGTCCTTTTCTTCTGCCCTCTATCTCAGCACGTTGATGTTACCTTTCTGCTAGCAAACACAAAGAGAAAATGCTTTCAGCTTTGTTGGGAATTAACAAGCAAAATTTGTGGCTTCTCAGTTAGGGAGGAAATTTTGTAATAACTTAAACTTCTCCAGGCTAACTCATGTGCATGGCTAGTCCTCATTATAGAGCTCTTCATGGGTAATGAGCCAAATTCCACTCTCTTAAATGTGCGAGGTGTCACAGATCTCTGCAAACTTGCAATTAAACGAGCTCAAAACTAGAGATGACCCACCCTTATACCTATTCAGAATCACATTAGCACCTCTTGACTCATTGAAGACCAATGCCTCTGTCTGCAAAAAAACACTGAGAGAAAAGGTCCCTGCCCTTAGGGATTTACATCCAGACACACAGAGAACACAGAAATGCTAACAGAGGATTAGAAGGAAGGTAACTGAAGGCATGTGACATCAAGTGGTCTCTATTGAACTACTTTATACTCCAAAGCAGCCCGTGTTTTTTAAGATTATATCACTTCATATCCTATATTTTATTTTGCAACACAGGTCTGTGTGGGCTGGTTACCCAAAAGCCCTTTCAACAGCTCAGGCAATGCAAATTTTAAGTTATGCCTCCACTTCCTTCCAGACTTTTTTGCATCCTTTAATCACAGTCATGAGTGCACTGCCAGGACTAGTTGATGCCTCATCAGCCCCATTCGGAGTCATCTCAGGGTACATGCCACTCTAAGGACATGACAGAACAGGCTTCCCAGAGGGGCCAGTGATTGCCTTAGCTTCTCAGGGCTCCTAGCAGGTCTGCTTGATTGAACATAGCACATATATTCACAGCTACCTGGGCTGCAAGCACTGCTTTTTCCTCTCCTTCAGAAGCTTTTGCAACACCAAGAAGCCAGTCCGACCCATCAACCCCAGTGCTCTAGCACAACGTGGTCTCTGAATTCATAGGGTATAAGGCATCCCTCTGCTGATCCATCAGCATTATAAGCTGAACCTTTTATCTACCACCCCAAAGAAAATACCTAAGAAAAAAGGGCTCTGTGAAAGCCTTATCAGGATTGAGGTCAGGTTTACTTTACCAGATGTTAAAATTTCCCTTTTTGTCAGGTGTCTATTGCTTAAGCGTGAGCACCTAGGGCACGGTGGTCTCTCCACCTAGTCTGCCACTGGCCTTTTGAGGAGCCCTGGACCATTCAAACCATCCCCACCAGGATGTTAGATGGGAGCTAAAGAAGTCCTGCATTCCTTGGAGCATGAGCTTGGATCCAAGAAGACATCCTGGGGCACCAGAAACGGCATCAGACACGTATGGGCAGAGTATCCCTCTCTCACTCCAGCCTTACAAGCCTGGAATGTATCTTACAGGGCAAAGACCTGGCCCCTATACAGCAGCATGTGTGTTGCCTGATAACGTAGTAATAACTAATGCTCTTTCCAAAAGGAGTATTCATGGGAACTCTGAAAACAACAGTCTTAGAAGGAATCTTTTAAAACTATTGTCTTGCTGTTCAACAACTGCAATAAGCAAGTTATGTGCCACATCCAGCCATATGGTCCTTACAGTGTTGCACAAAGACAGTGGAGCCCACCTTGGCCTATGTGCAGTGCAATATAAAGAACATCTGCTGTCGGGTTGCATTTCCAATTCCAGGAAGTTCTGCCTTTTGCATGAAACAAGAGCCCCCCTTACACTCTTTAGTCAGGGATGTTGTAACACCGTTTTGCCATTCTTTACTTCAGCTCCACTTTCTTTGGTGTCTCATGTCCTGAGTCAGGACAGAGGCATTGCAGTCATCAGGGGTGTTCTGGACTCTGTTACAAAGATATAATGAATTTATAATTTTATTTTGTCTCAATCTGTGGAAAGTAAAAGCAATGCTGATGTGTCAAACAGCTATTTTGGCATAAGGTACCAAGAAAGACAGGATCTGGGAAGGTCTGGGTAAAGTCCTGTTGGGATTGTTAATCTACAAACAGTGTCACAGTTGGTAGTGTAAAATTTTACTGGACTTTTAAGAGAATAAAACTGGCCTCTTGTTCACCAAGATGTGCAAGCCCTTCACATTGGCATGTAGAAGAAAGTTGCTGAGGAGTTGTTCATCTTATGATTAAAAATGCTTAAAAAGAAATTAGAGTTGAAGTCATACTCATTCAATAAAATATGACATATATCCCTCAAATTCCTCAGTGTATCAGCCAATGTACTTTCTTCTCTTCAGCATACCCTCTGCATATGGTATTAACTCTACTGAGCATCTGTGATTATACCATGGTAATAAAGTGTAGTGTAATAATTTATAAACACCTTACTAAATACTTGATTTTCACAGACCTTGGACCTGCGTCAAAAAAAAGAGGCGAGAGATTCACCCTGAAGACCAGCAATAGAGAAACTCCTGTTTTGAGTGATAAGGGTATAGGCAAAACACATAAAGATAAAAAATAAAACAATCACTAGTCCTGATATTTCAAGCTCCTTGATGAGAAATGCTCAAGAGTAAACATTCATTGTCAGGCATATCTTTACAGCACACACAAGACAACTTATCCACTTTTTGACGATGCCATAAGATAAGAGTATAGCATGAAGCAGATGAGATGCAGTTAGTGAGTGCTGGAAGTGCCCTGCGTTGCCTGCAGGCCGTTGTCCTCCCACTTCCCAACCCTGTGAGAGCCCCTGAACCACACTAGGGCTTCAGTACAGGGCTGCTCAAAAGCTGGTCAAGGAACTGAGGTTTTGGGGTGGACTGGAGCAGCCTTGTTTGGGCCGTTGGACAGGTCCAGTGAGAGGAGGCAGGAAGCAGACTACATGCTCCCCATGGAAAGCAGCCAAGTTAATTTTCTGGGGGGAAAAAAATCGAGGCATTGCTTGCATTTCTTATTTGCACACAGATTGACTAAGGCTGGTCCTGGAAACATTGTCTGCAGAATAGATTGTGCTTGTTTACAGGCTGTTTGATGTAAATGGTGTTTCTTAAAATTGTTTTCACCACAGAAATCAAACATCACTACTGGTCTTACATAGACAAAATACAGGACACAGAACTGAACAGTTGTTTGTTTGTTTGTTTTACAACCTTGACAATACAAATGTAATTGATTCAATGCTTGAACTCCAAACCATGACAGACTTGGCAGCACGCTCCCTCCTGACGATGCTGGATTCACCCCAACTTTTAAGAAGCAAGTAACACTTCCTTGATTTCAAAGGGTGCTGGGGAAGACCCTGGGCTTTGCTAACAACTGCCTGCCTCCCATTTTTCCTCTCTCCTTGTCCCCCATGCACACAGGCACACTCCAGCATTCACAACACCACTCACGTTCAGCTGCACATGGGCTCAGTTCCTTGCTCACCATCATGTCAAAAGCCCCTGTTCATTCACTTTGCTCTTTTATGGAAAAATAATTTATATAGTCTTTGTAAAGGCAACATTTCCCTTCTAATTTTCCAAGGGTTTGCTGTATATTTGTTGTTTTCCTCTGTGGTCTCAGAGACCCTATAGCCTGACCTTACCGTAACCCTTATTTCCTGTTTCAGACAAAATTCTGTTAAATGGCTAACAAAGAAAAAAAAAAACAAAACACCTCCCCCCCCCCCGAAAAAAAAAGAAATTAAAAAAAAAAAAGGCGACAAAAAACCCAGCCACAGAAAAACCCCACCCAAGCAGCTGATATTTTTCACTTGAGTAAAGATAGGGAACAGTCAGCTTGTGTTGTAATTCTGAGACTTTGTAAATTGCCTTCACTCCATATCACCAGGTCCCTGCTAAGCTTTGAAGACAAATGTTATGTCACTCATTATATGTACAGATGTATTTTTAAAAAAAAAAACTAAAATAAGCAGGCTGTGTTCCTGAGCCACCTGAGCCAAGATAAACACAGGGGAGAACAGCTACTTTAAGATGGTCGGACTAGACATCTCCTGAGGTGCAGCAGGTGTTGTGTGTGAGCAGGGGAGGGGCAGCCAGGTTGAGGGCACAGCACGTGGGGTGCTGCAGGAGGGGATGCTGCCACAGGGGGCTGCAGTTGGGGTGCAGATGCAGCCACTGCCTACCCCCAAGGCAGCCCTAGCAGCTCCCATGACAGTGATGGGGGCTGCCCTGATCCCCAAAGATGGCACCAGAGCCAAGGACTTGGCTTTCTGCAGCACAGGGAGCATTGAGGGCACTGGGGTCTGACACGAGCAAGGAGGGCTCCTCTGAATGCGGGCTGAGCTGATCCTCATGTGAGGGGGGTAGAGGAAGGCTGACCCCCAGGAGAAGCAGGTCTTGGCTAGTCCTCATATTTCATTAACTTAGCCATAGCTTACAACATAGCCCATTAGTTTGCCTAATGCTTCCTGGTTTAAGAATCTGTTTTCCACTCCTTATCCCACTATCAGCCACAGGTTCCCTCTAAATATTTACATACATATGCATATACAAATAAACACACATCCATACATTCAAGCCTTTTCAACAAGGAAGCCAGAAAAAGATTCCCTGTTTCTCCATAATATATATATAAAAAAATAAATGTTGTTTTCCTTGAAAAGCTCTAATTATTTTAAGACAGCCACACCAGCACAACTCTGAGGAAAACAGAGTGAGTGACCACAATATTTGGACTTAAAGCCAAGCTTCCCTCAAGGGGAAGCATGAAAAACCCTGACGTCCATTTTGGCTAATTATGCAGGCAAACCTCAGGCATGAAAGCTAGAGGTGGAACTCATTGTCAGTGTTTTGGTTCAGGGGCCCATATTTAATATAATTGCTGTTAATATGAAGGTTCCTCCTCTTCTTCCTTGCTTTTGGGCAATGGTAGGGATGCATGTCAGAACTGACCTGGGTTGTGGGGGATTGTTGCCAGTCCTCTTCCTTGAACAAAACATGCATGGGCTGTGTTTCCCTAGAGCCAAGTGAGACACCTCTGTCAGCTGCAGTTATCATGTAAAGATACTCACCTCAACTTGGAAGACCTTTGACTGTTTTGAGCTGGTAATCATACCTTCCTGTGCTTGGGAGTTTTGAATAATTCAAACACTACTATGTCTGGAAATTCAATTTTATTTTTAATCGGTACACTTGTTTACTTTCTTAAAGATATGTAATTTTTATTAGAAGTTGTTAAGAAGTTGATGAATAGGTGCTTTACATAAAACTTTGTGCTTCTTTTGGTCAAGTGGAAGCAATAATATAGCTTAAAGTGTATTCAGAGTCTTAAGTTTCTAATGTTATGAAAGTGTTACTTATATACTTCATTATCACTGGATGCTTTATTGTTTCTTTATGTTTTGTGGTGAGTTCTGTTTGGACAGAAATTGGAATCCAAATAAACTGCATATGACAGCTATTTCCATGTTATTTATTATCAGTTAAATGCTCTGAACACAAATTGTGAACTTAGATTTTTTTTTGCGTATCAAAACACTCAGTGATCTGAGGTAGTAATTTCTATGGTTTTAGGTCTACTGGGTCTTGCCCCGTGAAGTAGTTTTTATGTGTTCTATGTAACTTGGAAGAGGAAAATGGAGATTCTCCTTTTCCAGCTTTTCTAGCTGAGCAGTGCAAAGACCAGACAGTGACTTGAAGCAAAACTGCCTTCTCTCAGAAGCTTCAGCAAGTTCTGCCTCCAAGTGCTCCACTGATGGCTCTGCTTTCCTTGACTTTTTTAACCAGTTGCTGAAGTTTACCAGCTAATTCACTGTGTTCAGTGAATAAATGTACAGCTTGTCACAGTTTGACTCAGGATTGACAACAATACTCTTAATCCCATTCCCCTCCCACCTAGGTAGGGAAGGAGAGAGAGAATGAGAGAGACTTTCCTGGATTGAAAACTAAACTACACAGCTTTAATTAAATGCTGGTGATAAAATAAAATATATACAATTATATATAAATGTGTTCAGGGAATGTACAAAACCCCTCTTGCCTCCCCCCACCCCCAGCAACTCCCACAACACTCCCCTCAACTGGAACAGTCCCAAGAAATTCCGGAGCTGCTGCTGGAGAAAGCACAGAGTGATGAGAGTCAGGAGAGCTCGAGCCTGGTGGTCGACGGTGCTGGAGGGACGGAGTCATCCCGGGACACTGGCCATGGACAGAAGAGAAGGGAAGAAGAAGCAGGAAGGAAGTTGTCTTCTGTGATTTCTGACCTTCCTCTGAGCTTATGTAGATATATGGAATGGAATATCACTGGCCAGTTTTGCTGTCTGTCTAACTCAGCCTCCTACTGGGGTGTCATAGATCTTCCCGTAGTGTCTGAGCCAGCAGAGTGAAGGTGCGACCTTGGAGTCCCAGCAATAACACTCCAGCATCTGTTATCAGTCCTAGCTGGAACACTTTGCTGCTAGTTGAAAGAAAACTTACTGAAGGAAGAAAAAATCAGTAAAATGAAAATTGGCTTCATCTTGGCTCAAACCAGGACACAGCTGAACATGTCATTTTATAAAATGTGTTAAATTGCATTTTCAATCCATTTTATATTTATTTAATTCTTCCTGCCTTTTTCCGTCAAGATATGTGACTCCAGATTGACAGTGGCTACTTGAGTCCTCCTAAATTAGTTTGGCAATTTTAAAGTGAAGGTACCCCAATATTTGATCTATGTCCACTGCCAAACATCAGGAAGAAGTCTGTTACCCTGCAGGGATACTGCAGCAGGGGCTGCATGGCAGGCAGCAAAGAAGGTCCTTCTGCACCAAAACCCAGGGTTATGACCTGAGAGGATGGCACAGGAGCTGAGGTATCTCACCACACTTGGTGGCCTCTCTCACAGATAAGGCCAAAGGAGGCATGCACTGGATGTGCTGTGACACATACTATGTCAGTATCAGTAGCCATTTTTATAGTGTTTCTGATTGTTATGGGCTCCTGTATTTACTAGTTTCAGAGGAAAAAGAAGATTAAGGAATCTTTAGTGTGCTTTTCTTAAAACATCATGCTACCATTTGTTGTACTTCCTGAAAACACAGACATTTGCAGGTCATCTTTGTGCCAGATGAAGGGGCTGATTTAAGATTGCTAACAGAGAAGAATTCATAACTATTTATATAAAAATAAAATAAAATAAATAAATAACCAGTCCAATTTCATATGTAATAAGAGGTAGGCAAAATTTTTTCTATTTTATATGTAAATAAAGCCTTTTCTGAAAATGAAATATTTTCAGAAAACTTGTCATTACTGAAACAAAAGATTATTATTAATTTAATGAAAAGCTGTCATCCTAGACCTGAACTTTTGACCAAAATGAGCAGCAGCCAAAACAGACCAGCATGTATTAATCTCTGATAAAGACACCTGAAATGGTGGTCCTGCTTTCTGAAAAGGAGCAAGTCCACACCTTCCATGTTTTTATACTGACATCTGAATCCCCTGTCCTACTTCCAAAGCTTATAAAAAATCTTTATGGGCTAAATCAAGAACAAATGTCTCTACATGTTTTAAAATATTTATCTGGTAGTAAAAGAGGGGTTGGGCATCAAAACAGGTACTACTTTACCTGGATGCCTGGCTCAGATCCAACAACACCAAGCCAATATTTTAGGAAGGAAAATCTATGAGAAAACATCATGATAAAATGTGTGTCAGACAATTTTATTTCAGAAGCATTGCTCCAGAGACAATTGAGAGTTCAGTTGTTTCTAAGTGTCCATGAAGAAGCATCAGCATGATGGATATGAGAGAGGAGAACCAAAGGCAAGATGGCAATAGTTAAATGTGTGGTTTGAGTGAGTACAATAATAATTTAGGAGACTGTGGTCATTTCAGACACAGAGAAAAAAGGATGGGAAGTGCTGTAAAGATAATTCTTCTAAAAGCTAATTTCTATATTAGTGAGCATGGAAGAATGAACTTGATTCACTCACACCTCACATTTCGTAACAAAAAGAGTATTTCCTGTTTTGAAATGGGTGTTGATTGCTTGAATCAAATAAAAAATGCCAGTGGCAAAAGCATCTTCAATTTCTAAAGGAAGATGTCTGAATTGATTACTTTATCTGTTTTTCTCCGTCAGTGTATGGACAAGTATCAAAATCAAGAGATTCATGACTGAATCTAAAAGATACACTACAGCTCTGCCTGAGGTGCTCTATCAGGATGAATCTGCAGCAAGGCTGGGCATGTCTCCTCTTCCACGACACACAGGTTGAGAATAGCAATTTACTACTTCTCAGTGTGACAGCAAGTTATAGAGAAACAAAAGATAAACTATCTAATTTTGAACCGTTATTGTAAAAGCTTCTAAGGCTGAAGCACAGAAAAGACTCATCATGTTATCAAATAAAACAGATATGCTTTCTGGTTCAGATTTGGCTACAAAGTAGATCAGCACAGTTCTATGCTGCTCTAATTATTTGAGATTGTGGCCTTTCAAAGTGCTATATTTTCTTCTAAAGGAGAGACTTTTTAAAGTTTAGCATTCTGGAAAAACTGTAAGTGTACTCTTACATTCATATGAATTGTGTTGTTTAAAACCACGCACACAAAAAATTGTGGCCAATAGCCATCATGGTTTAATAGCTGTAGTTCATGGAAGGAGCATTACCCATAGCTTCAGAGGTGGTTTTGCCTACATGCACACACAGTACACTGCTGCTGGACAAACAGATAAATGTAACCCACTGGACCTGCAAATCAATTTTTGTATTGTTAGAGACAAGTGAAAATGGGTCTTTTGCACTATTGACCCCAGAGAGGCTGGACATTGGTAAAGGCAGGTCAGCCTGCTGCTTCCTTTATGGCTAAACACTGATAACCCCTCTAAATTATCTCTGGCTGAAACCTGGAGATTATGGTAAGGAGGGAATAAGAAACATGAGGGTTTCCCGTTCTGTTCTGACACTCCAGTCATGATGAAAGCAAAAGCAAGGGGAACCGAGTTCACAGCAGAGCCCAGTGTAGCCACCACCACCGAGCTCTGAGAAGGAGGATCCAGCAGGTCCTACTGGGGCAGCTGCAGGGGAGTTATTGCCCCTAGGTGTTACTCCTGGCCCCCACAAAGGTTCCCACCTTGTCTTGGGGTAGTTAACAGCAGAGTAGGTGGTGTGAACTGGTGAGTCAGCCCCTTTTCACTGTGAGGAAAGTTCTAGAAGTCTGGGGTGGTTTTAGCTAGAGAAGGCTAGAGGAAGGGATTGGTACCATCTAACACAAAAAAAACACCAAACCGAAACAAAAAAAAAAGCTGCTGCAAATGAATAAAACCATTCTCTTCATACTTGGATAGCAGAAATTGAAAGGGGATGGGCAGTAGTTGCAGGAGGGTCGAGTTCAGCATAGACAGGCTTTCCCAAATACTAAGGGCAGTGCACTACTAAGAGCGCTTACCTGAGCATGATGGACTCATGCTTAAAAGCTCTGAAGACTTTTAAGAACAGGCTGGAGAAATGTCTGTCAAGAACAACATGGGTCTTCAAGCCAGGTGATGCTCCCAGTCCTCTCCAGCCCCATTTTTCTACCATTCTAGGACTTTGCTGAAACAGTTTTTGAAAACTTTACCCTGGGGATAAGCTTTATGGTTTACATCTCCAGTAAGGACAACAGTAATGCAATATCTGATGTGCACAGTGTGTGTACTGCTATTGTAGGGCTGTACAGTAGGTGTTCAGGTCTAATTTTTACCATCCGTCTCTCCATCCTGAAAACTACTCTCTACAAAGCTTTGAGGTGAAGGGGCAAGCCAGTGTGCAATTCTGAGCATATCACTTCCAGAGTGAGATGAGACATTAACAGCTAAATGAAAAAATCAGCAGAAAAACAGACTGCATCATCCCATCCATAAGTTAAATAAATCTTTTCTTCATTTCTACATTGTGCTCTATTCTCCCTCATCTTTATCTGTCTCTTCAGAATTCATTTTCTCTTCACTGAACTTAGCACAAAAAATCCCAAGTGGCTAAAATCAGATAGTACCTTGACTAGCCTTCATGAGTCTAAAACCACCACAAAACTACTCTGGCTGTGCAGGCAGGAAGAAGATTGTACAAATGGCTAATGTAGACCATGTCAAAAAGAGAAAAATTGCATCTATTAAAAAATTTACAAAAACCTATACTGCAGCATGCTGTTTATGGGTGCCATCCAAATGCCGATGCACATGTTGTCCTTGTGGTGGAGGGCAGGCAACTGTAGTATGTTAAAAGACGTCTGTGTCTTTCTTTGTAAATAAATTGTTTAGAGTTCTCAGATTTCTAGCTAAATGGTTATGAAGTTTATCAGGGATTGCAGATAGTGTTGGTTCAAAATAGGAACTTGCAATTATCACTCAATTACAGTCCTTCGAAATCAGACAACGAGGCACCATTGGCACAGCCCCAGGAAAACATTCACTACAGAGATACTAATCAAGATGCTGTTCCTAACAGCTAACAAGACATTCATTTTAATACATTGTACACTGAGCAGTTTGATGTTGTCAGATCAATTTGCTCCTTTGATTTTGCAGAGTCCCTGTGAATAAAGTGTAAGCTAAGGCTCTGATTCATTCCAGCTATTCCATTATTTACTAGTGTGTCAAAAGATTTTGCAACTGATCTTTTATGAGGAACTTAAAGCATGTTCTCCAGACGAGGGAGGGAGGGCATTCAGCAAGCTGCTGAAAGGTAGTAACTCAGCCCACCAGTCATCCATGTCAGCTCCACAGAGCTTTGTCTCAAAGATATTCCCAGTTCAGGAGGTTGTGGTTATGGGTACAGATGGCTGGACTTTTGAGTGGAAAATGCAGTCCATTTTCTAGACACTGGGACCTCTCCCGCTAGCACTGCCTGGGGGTGTTTTACATTGGGTGTCCAAGAGAAGACACAGCAATGAAAGTGAAATAGGAGAAATGAGACAATTCATGAGATTATGAGATGAAAGCACAGCTGCTGCACGAGTCAGACAGATTCTTCTTTGTTTAGGAAGTCCAGAGGGGCTCACCTCAGGCCAAAAGAGCACTTTGGCATGTGTCAGAATTTAAGCAAGTTGTCACATAAAGTGTGACAGTATTGACTACTGTACTAGTTTAAGGCTGTAACCAGGCAAAGAAAAAGGTGTGACATTGTTCCCCCCTGAATATTTCATACAGGTAAGGTGAAATAAGCCTGCGACTAATTTCCTCATAATCTTGCAAATGAGGAGAAGGACTTCTTCTGTGTGAAGATCAGATTAATAGAAACTCTGATCCAGCAGTGGAAAACTCCTTTCTGCAAATCCTGAATCTGAATTTGTTAATCTAGAAATGTGGTATCATTTCTTGGAAGAACCCAAGAGAGTCACAGAAACGTGTCACACTTTAGTTCTTTTTATACATTACCAAAATGTAAATGTGCAATCAAAGAAGTATTCAAACATGATCCCTTTGTTTATTTGTATTTTGCCAGGCTCTAGAGATTCAGAAGGCTGAATAGCAAAACTGTAATACAATTACAGGATTAAAAAACAAACAAAACAAAACAACATACAAACCCCCCCCCAAACAACAAAACCTAGAGCAAGAAAATTTTAGTAGTCAGAAGGAAAAACACTTCAGTTTGAAAAAGTGCTTCCTAGATTCTTATCTGATATATCTAAACTTCTTGTTTTGTATGAAAATAGAGATTCCAGTCAGGCCAAGGGAGAATTCTATTCGAAACAAGCCATTTTTACCAAACCTTCCTCCAGAAGACACTGTCATCACACTTTCTATGAACTCCAGCAGTAACACTGTCAGCTTGTTGCTAAAGCTCTCCTGCATGGCTCTGCGAAGCCCATGGCGCACTGAATTTGCAGGACTTTGTGCACCATAGTTGTCGGGAACTAAGTTACTGAACATTGGACCTGTAACTGGATGAATCAGCTAAAGCTTTTGTGGGATACAAGAGCTAGGGCTCCTTCTTGAAATTTCAGGTTATGAACCGGGTATTTTCTAGAAAATCTTTCTCAGTTCTCCAAAAGCCTTTCACCATCCGTCCAGCTCTTTCACCTAGTCCCAGCCTCTGGCAACAAATGTGAATCACCCCTTGGCACTGCTGCAGTGTCTTGCTCTCAGCTGCAGTGAGCATACAACACTGAGGAGAATGATTGTGCTGCTGTTTGATTTGTAACAACTGGAGCAAAGCTATGGCAGAGAGCAAGGGAGTTTCCTCCCTCTCACTGTCTCACAGAAGTCAGTTCCTCATGCTGCTGTTTCCTGAGAACGATGCATTGATGTCTGGGGCTCTTTGCAGCTACTTCTGCTCAAAGGCACAGATGTATGTAAAGCAAGATAAACAAGTGGCATAAAACAAATACCAATCTCTCTGTTCATCATTTCTCTCCCAACAGGAAGAAATCATCATCACTCTATGACTATCATCTCTCTGTGTGTCCTTCAGCAACAACAGAGGAAGAGTGTGGTTTGGTTGCACTATGCTGTTGATTGTCTGCACCTCAGTTTCAGTGTGACTGCCACTGGCTCTGCAACTTGACTCAACTCTGAAGAACTGGGGAGAAAAAAAATACATTTGGAGTAGTCCAAGTTTCTCAGTTTTCATATTCTGGCTTGGCCTTTTGGTCAGTTTTAGAAACCTGAGGTGGGGAAGAAAGTATATATTTCCAGCAGACTAATTCCTCCATTGCCAGCTGCCCTGGCTTCCTTCACTGACTTCTGTCTCTCCTTTCTTGTAAGTGAAAAAAAAAATAATAATAAAAAAATCCCCTGGCTCTCTAAAGGGAAATTTTAGCCTCAGTTCAACAAGTTTCTCTGCAGGCCAATTGCTCATATGCATTCCCAGTCTCACTTGTTAAGAGCTGGAAGAAAAAGAATGGAAGGGGCTGTGCACAAAGAGTGGGATGAGGAAAACAGGTGAACACAGAAAGGGAACAGCTGGGCTCAGGAATGGACCTGCACTCTGCGGATGAGACCAGGAGAGTTAGGGTAAACTGTGTTCTGTTTCTTCTCTCCAGAAGCTGAGAAGTGGTGTGGCAGGATCTGAGACAGCCAGAGCTCTGGGATGGCTATCTTCTTCCCAGATAGAGCTCCTCAAAGAAGGATGAAACTACAAAATTAACAGTGAAAGCAAAGTGACCAAGAAGGAAATTAGTGTTTATACCCCTACCTGCCCACTCTGTCTTTGCAGTTGGGTTTTTCTTTTGAGACTTGATGAATTTCTGGATTTATAGAAACCATTGTACTGCCATTTCGAGTTCCTAGGAAGTCTTCTTTCAGTCACTTTTGATGTCTTGCTAGGTGTTTGCTCCTTGTTTCTCTCAACAGCCAGTCAGTCTCTTTTTACTTTGAGCAGCTGGCTCACAGCACTTTCCATGACTATTTTCTTACCTGCCACTCCTGGTCTTGGGGAGCCCTATCTCCATCTCTTTCCACCTGACCTGAGGAAAAGAAAAGGAAAAACAATAGGAAAGAGGAAGAGGGGAAAAACACCACCACAGGGAAAAAATAGACACTAGAGTCAAGCTAGAGCTGCTCATAAGGTTGTAGGAAAAGTGGAGGAAAACAGACTTGGCATGATTTTTCACTCCACAGTCAGTACAGTATTAACCATTGTTCTCCATACATCTTCTCTAGTTATCAATCAAATGCCCTAGAAAAATGCTCTAGCTTGCCTCCTGACATTTAGATAAGAGGACAAATGAAAACAGAAGAGGAAAGCAGTGTCACAAGATGGGATTTTTCATTACCTGTGGTTTCTGGAAGCCTAACAACTCTCCTATGCGTTAAATGTGATTTAGAAAATTGTTGCTGTTTTCCAGCAAACAACTTAACTGCATTGAATTTATTTTGGAAGCCAGCTGCCCTCTTGGAAAACGTTTATCAGGAAACCAGTCTCCCAGAAAAGTATAAGTCAAAAACTTGCTCTTTGTTTGCTGAAAGCCAAAAAGACTTAAGTGAGAAATTTCCACAGGAAAAGAAAAAAAAAAAAATCTTGTCTTCAGATGGACACAAATTTATAGTCAGATGAATCATAAATGTCACACTTTAAAGGAACTCTGCCCAGAGAGTTCCTTTTCCTGCTAATGTCGTGCTTCTGACTTTGTGGTTCACTGCTTGCATCTGTCCCTGACTGACATCCACCTAGAAAGTTCAGTGAGATTTCAGAGAAATTTCCCCCCACCCTGTGCGTGTCATTTGTGTTTTATTGCACTTCCCGCTGTGCTTTTCACCTTTCACAAAGGAAAACGCATTGGCCCAGTTATTGTTCTGGGCTGAAGTGTAAGTGTGTGTATGCATGTGTGTGTGCATGTACATATGTATGCATACACACACAGAGATATGCGTGTATATATATGTCCCTCTCTATCTCTATATATATCTGTATATCTATATCTATATCTATATATGTATATGTGTGTGTGTACATATATCATGTAGCATTTTTACAGGCCAACGGGAAAAAAGCATCAGGTAGGGTCACATTCCGTACCAGCAGGATGCACAAATATTCTGTACTTTAAATGGAACTCGCCGTCTGTTTTGTGTCCTCTTCATTTGGGTGTGCCGGGGTAACAAAGCTAATTTCTCCGAGAAGAGCGAAGCCACGCTTGGCAGAGGCCCCCCAGGCCCAGAGGCTGGTGCTTGGAGGCACACGCCGAGACAGGGACACTCAGCCTCGCCCGCCGCGTCAGTTCAGCTCGAGTGCCCCTGTCAGGGCTGTCCCCCTGTGAGGTGCGGCAAGCTGCGCTCCAGGCCCCAGCCCTGTCATCCTGTCTCCCATTTGGGCTCATTTATTAGGAGAGCCGGCAGGAACCAGCCATGGGGAAAGGGGGATCACACGGTGACAAACCCAAGGCACAAAAGAGGCTCTTGGCAGAGGGGCTTTTCAGGGCTGCCCTCCCCAGCCTGGGCCACAAGCGAGATCTCCAGCTTGAAGCCAAGCGCCTCCTCGCCCCAGGGCGCTCCTGGGGGGCTCTGCTTCGCTGTGGCTGGGGGCTCTTTGGGGGCCTGCAGCTTTCATGCTGGTGTCAGTTTGAGGCTGGGCACAAGTTTGGGTTATTTAGGTTAAATGAGTCTCCAGTGGTCAAATACTCGCAACAAAGGCCAGACCACAAAAATCAGCATGATAGTTATTTACCATAACCATATACAAAACCACAAGCAGCAAAGGTTCCCTCAAATTCATCAGAGACACTGCACATCTCTTTATTAAAGCATGTGTGTTTGTTACACTTCAGTTTGCCTTTAAGTTGCAAATAAAACGGGAAAGCCAAGTCAGCAGAAGAAAAACCAAAAAAAAAACCAAAAAAATGACAAAAATAATAACAAATGAAGCAAAACAAGGTTCGGAAAATCCTTCCCTCTATCTCAAATCTTATTTTTTGTTTTAGCTTTGAATTGATTTTACTCCATTCCAGCACTGGAGATTAGTAATAGGCAGCTATAAAATTATTTTATTCACTCATAAATAAAATATCTGCACTGCTTGAGAGTTATCCACTCCTTTTGACAGTAATGAACTTCCCACACATTTTAGTAATCCATTATAATCAATCCGAAGTCCTTTGGCCAGAGAAAGCAGATACCTGCTCAGACATTGGCTCTCTCTGGCTCTGTGTCTGTGATTCTGCTCTGCAGATTCTTTATGTAACTCCTGTTTCTGTTCCAACACCAAACACAATCAGAAAAACACTGTTTTGAGGTACTTCTTGTTTTTAAAGGGTTTTATTTTCTCAGTCTTATGAATCATTTCCATAATTGTCAATAAAGAAATTCAGTCTGGCTCCTAAATTCTAGGTTTTGTACACAAACGGATAAAAATGTTGAGGTATCCTTTGGTTATTGGGTTATTGTTTCCGTTTTTTGTTTCGTTTTTTTTTTTTCCCAGCCCTTCTCAGTCACAGCCTTTTTCCCTGATCTCTCCCAGTTCTCCTCCTAGACCACTGGCCTAAAATTTGCTGTTTTCGGTAATATTTCCTGGGAGCCTGGGGAGTTGTGTCCCTCTTGTGAGCTCTGTCCAGCTTCTGACTCCAGGGCCAGCAGCAAGAGGGTTTTCCCACTCAAAAAGAAAAGGAGATTGAAGCAGATTGACACTTCCCAAATATGAGGAACTCAGAAATGAACAGTTCTTGTAAAAATTACTGGTTTGGCAAAAGGAGCAGCAACCTTTAAAGCCACCAGAAGGAGGGAAGCTCTCAGGTGCTTGGGAAGAGGCAGGACTAGGGATGTCCACCCTTCTGTCCACCCTTTCCAGGGCTCCCTTTGGCATCTGAGCTTTCTTCATCTTCACCCAGACATAAATAAAGTGATCTGACCTTCTGTGTAATTATACTGAAGAGGGTTTAATGGGTGTATTTACTGCTCTTTCTCAGAAAGTTTTGTCATTAATCAGCCCATCAGTAAGAGGATCTGTAAAAGCACAAATGCATTTTAGAGCCCAGCCACCACCTGTGGCTTTGAAAAATCTCTCTTTGTGGGACATGTATATCTTCATGCTTCATTATTAAGTGTAGAGCTGGTGGAATTTTCAGGGGAAAAAAATGCACTTTTACTTGATCTGAAATTGTTTGCAAGTTGAAGTCAAATTCAGCTAATAATGTTACCAAATAAAAATACAGGAAAAATTGTAACAAATGTGAACTTTGGTCTTTCGGAGGCTTTGAAGAAAACATTCACAAACATTTTAGACACCAATCACCCCTTCAGTGATACAGGGAGAGGGTAAGCAAATTTCATGCCCCACTATGAATCAGGAGGAGGGATACCACCTCCAGTTTACTGCTCCTCACTTCAGTGTCATAACCAAAAGCCTTCTGTATAAGTAAGGCAGTGATTTTCAGGGGTTATACCAACATTTGGCTCCAAACTGTAATTTTCTTGGTTTTCTTTAGCTCAGGAACCAAGTAAAAAATATTAAGCAATTATTTGAGTAGAAACATCCCATTACCTGTATGAAATACATCAAAGCTGTTCTTAAGAAATAAAAAAGTAGGGGGAAAAAACGATGGCTAGTGATAGGTCCAGAGAACGTACTGGGTGCTCAGTGAGCAATAGGAAAAGATCTATCAGTCCCTATCTGTGAGATCCCAGGCAGGTTAACAAACTCATTTTTCTAGACCTCAAAACAACAAGTAGACCTAAGTGCCAAACCCACCAGCCTCTGGTGGTCAAAGGAAGGAGAGGAGAGTCAGCTGTTTCTGGGCAGACTGAGAAACAAGCAAGGGAATCAGAGGAGCAGCTCCTATCTCTCAACACAGAAGTAGGGGGTACACAGGGTTTCTGATTTTGCAAGGAGCGTACAAAGTTTAGGTAAGATCAGGATGCATGAACTTCTGTTTCTTTAAACTGTTACTTCTGTATAAGCATGTCTTTGGGTGGATGAACAATGCATTGGTTTTGGAAAGCTGTTCTGAGTCACATCAATCACCACTCACAGCCGCCTGGAAGGAAGTCTCTTTCAGGTGTCCTGCACAGTTAAGCTCCATGGCTTGAGCCAGATTGATAAATGAGATAAGGGTAGGGCTGTAACTCAGAGATCCGCTCTCTCTCAGAGAGATGAGGAACACAAAACCCTCACCCAAAAGCCAGGTAAAATGGCTGTTTAGGAGGTAGCTGTTAAACGATTTTGGAGAGATGATGCACAATGTGTGGTTTGGGCTTTTATTAGAAATGAGCAGTGTGCACACATTGTGTGGTTTGGGCTTTTATAACAAATGAGCAGTTTGCATCTAAAGAGGGAGCTATGCCTTGCACTTCCTAAGGAGGTGCTGAAGCAGATGTGATTGTCAGCAAGGCTGCATGCCTTGATACTATTTAATCTTTAAATTCAATGGGGTAGACCTCAAACTAGCACTTCTTACATAGCTCACACTAGCATTCATTGCTCTTAATTGCGGAGACATGCCAGACTGGTTCTCTTTTCTTCCTGCAGCAGACCACAGATCTTTGTTTGGAAAGTACATGATACGAGCTTGTGTCTTTCTTATCCTGCTCTTTCTCCTGGGACTGGGAACAGGGAATAGCTGTGGTCAGCTATCAACCCCATCTTGTTCTGTATCAGGATGCAGTGTGTGGAGGGCAGGCAAACATGAGGAGCTGGCTTCCCTCCTTGTGGTTCAGTAACGGGCTGGCAAGTTTTTCTTCTGCAACATGTGGAGCAGCTCTTGCCAATAGACATCACCTAAAACTAGTGAGTCTCTCTAGAAATGAGTGATTTGCAAGATCTACATTCCCTCCCTCCACCTGACATAAGCATCTTTAGCCCAGCCAGGAGGAGCCAGGCAAGAAGCAGGAGGGCACCATTGATTTCAGTCAATCTGCCCCAGCCAAGAATCTGACTCTGAAGTACACTAGTTAGACTGGAGATGTGCATCAGCCCATGTACAGACTAGTTCAGATTTCTTCTCAAATCTAATTTTAAACCTCCTCTGCTATTATTTATTCAACAATGTGAATGAGATATAGATCACCTACATTGATTGTCTTCTTTCCTTTCTTTGTAGTTTGTCTGTTCTTTCTTGAATATCTTACAACAGGCATATTAGTGAACTGTTTCAAGACTGGAAGAGAGAAAGATATTTTATTGAATAAAAATGGTTTTTAAGAAAAAAATATTCTAAACCATATTAATTCTAAATTTCATTATGTTAGTCATAGGTTAAAGTTTTTTTCCTATGCATATAAATAGTTGCAACTGTGCTGTTTCAAACCACACCACACTTTTTTAACAAGGATAGCAAAATGTGGCCTGAAACTGATATTGAATGATCCTCAGCAAATGCTGACATTCCACTATGTGGCAAGAGCTTGCTTTAATTTTTGTGCCGTCCCCTTCTTATTTTAGTTTTTGCAGTATACAATTAACATGGCAGCAAAATTAGGTATATGCTGTAAATACTGTGTATCCCATGAATTACAGGCAATTAATTAAAATAGAGTATATTGATAGTTTATTAGCTTAGCTTCAATAAAGGCAGGAAGATATCTGACAGCTCTTTTTGTTGACTGAGAGGGCTCTGGTTACAGGATCCATTCAGAAAAAGGCAAGTTACTACCTAAGACAATCTGTAGAGATAAAAAGCGGGGTAGAAAATAAACATGGAGCACTTTACCTGTGAGGACTGCCCTCACTAGAAGAGCAATCCTCATCTAGGGTAACCAATGGATGCTTCCTTGCAGTCTCAAATTCATTCCAGGTTGTGACTGTATCTGATTTCTGCCCCCGTGTATTTGCCCTTTCCCATCAATGCCACTTGCATGTGGTAAGTAAACAAGTGAAAAACATGAAAATAAATTATGTTCTTATGTAATATCAGAACCAAAGCCACCAGGCCCTGCAGAAACCACATATGCTGTGAGATTGAAAGCAGCCCTTGAAAGACTGGGCAGATGAACATTTTATCTTCATGTGCTAGAGCCTCACACCCTCGGGACCTCCTTTGGGAACCTGCTGCAAGAGCAGCTGCAAGATGAAAGGATAAGGCAGCACATAAGCACTCGGTGCAATTACTTTGTGTATGGTACATGAAGACCTAAAATGTTGATCATTGCCATTGGGTTGGGAGCGGCTGTCTTTAGAAGGAAAGTTCTCCTCCACTCTCCTTAAAAAACGGCCACTGGATTCAAGAGGCATATTTCAAGTAATGGGAAATGCTCTGCAAAAACAAAACAAAACAAAACAAAAAAAACAAAAACACACATACAAAAAAACCCAAACAAAAAAACCATGGCAGATCTAGTACAAAGCTCCTACTTTGATGATTTTTCAGAAAAGAACGAGGTTTGATGGTGCAGCTGGGGAAATCCAGAACAAGTATGTGACTAGCCACCCTGCAGTTCAGCTGCAGAAAAGTGCATGTGCCTGTCACCTACTGCTCTAACATTAAGTAATTTTGTCAGTGGGAAATCCTGGGTACTGTACTTCAGCAGAGGTGGCTTGTGTCAAGCTCAGGCATCCAACCCAGCTAGACGTGTTCTAGCTAATTCTGACTGACTAAAAATGGGCTAATTGCCTGATTTCAGATAGGATGTTTTGATGCAATAGGCTCCTCCTTGAGCATTATGTTTTCTTTCAGGGAAAGCTAATTGCCTTCTAGGAAGCTACCACTAGGCCTATAGCAGATCAAATTTTGGACATCAACACATTCAGAGAAGATGAATTTTCTGTCATATACAGAAAACTATCTATCTGTGCTAGTTTACCAAACAAAACCAGTAAGAACTGGGATTATGAGCCTGAGATTTATCTTTATGTAGATTAATCATATTCCTGTCATGTGGTGTCTGTGAGAGAGAGAATCGTAGAATCACAGAAGATGCTGAAGTGGTTTGTTATAACTTGTGGAAATTGAGGCAGATAAATATTTGCAGGACAGCTTTGGGAGGAGAGAGAGGGTCAGTGCCAACATAGTCAGTGCTAGTGTAATCAGAATGTTTCGCTCTAAAAATCACTTTCTTCAGTTTCTTCCACTTATTATTGATCTTGAATATAGCAATAGAAGCGGACTATCTATTTCCTTATATTCTGGGCCAAACAGACTTTTACAGAGGAGGCATATTCAGGAAAGTCATTCCCTTTCAGAGATATGAGAGCATAAACCGTAATGACTCCTTCTGAGTCACTGGCTTTTCCTACCTGCTTTTCACAGTCAAGGCACTGCAGGACTGGTAGACACTCCTAGTGACCCTCAGGTAAGATGTCTCTTTCTTGTCAGCATAGAGGAGGTTGTAATGACACAATGTGGGATGAGAAGAGGTGGGTGGGTAGAACAGAAGCGTTATCATAATAAAAAGAGTGACATAATTGTTTTTCAGCCTGGCTTTGCAAGTAAATTCCTCCAGCAGCTGGACTGCTCAAAGTCCGCTTTCTGCAAAAGCCAGGAAAAGAGACAGTGTGTTTTCTGTAAAGATGTGGAATAGCTGCCGAGGTTCCTCTAGTTTTCTGGAAAGGGCTGGGAAGCCCAGTAGTGGAATGCTTTCCAGAGGTAATGTAACTCAATGTGTCATTAAGTCAGGCCAGTTCATAGATGACACAATCCATCTCTTAGCAAGAAAAACAAGGGTAGTTCATCCTGCAACTGGTGCAGCAACTATGTGCTGCTGAAGATGTGTGATTTTGGAGGTACTGAACTTGGTGCTTTTGATTTTGTATGTTAAAACAGCATCACAATCCAAAGGGCAGGGATTTCTTTAGCTCCCTTTATTTTTTAAAGGAAATGCAATTTTGGAACAAGGTATAAAACACTTAAATAAGACTTGAAAGCCACTGTAGGGGTGTAGTGTCTGCCAGATTATGCAGCACTGTTGACAAGAAGTTAAGAGCTGATAAATTGCAGTACCATCTGACACAAGCATTTCAGTTAAATGCAACTGGAAACTAACATGCATGTCTAAGAACATTTATAACTATGTCAGGTAAAGCATAAAAAAGCCAGTGCCAATGACTCTCCACGGAGGTAGCCTCAATGGAGGAACCCTTAAACAAACCAGAATTTTTTTACTTAAGTATGTTCACTGAGGATCATTAACTTAAAGAGTGGTTCAGTGGAAGTATCTACAATACTGGTGTCCATGTCAGTGCTGTTTTCACAGACTTCTCTTAGAACCCTGAGAGAAACAGGCTCTCTGAGGACACAACTTGTCTCCTCCTCTCAACAGATCTTTGAATGACGTGGACTGTTTGTTCTGGGGCCTCTTTCTACCCACTCACTTTAATGACACTCGGGACAACAAACTCAGATGTGGGTTGCCCAACATCTGAGGTCAGATGAGATGTACTCCACCTAGGGTAGCTAGAGGCATTGCTAAAACTATACTGGGGCAAGACATTCCATACCACTGTGGGCAGCAGAGCAGCCCCATTGCCCCACTGCCTGCATTTCCTCTCCCAAAGGCTCTGGGAAGCTGTCTGACTTCTACCTCGGGCAGACAGGGTGGCAGCTTCCTCAAGAGTACAGTGACTCAACAATACTTAGCATTGTATTATGGCCAGGCTCTGACCTTTTCCTTCCCCTAGCAGAAGCAGCACAATTTGTTTCATATTCACTAAATAAAAAGAATTACCACTTCTGTGAAAGCAGTATCTTGATCATAGACTGGCATGTTCATGATCCATCATCTCCTTGCTGCATGTTGCTAACCTTTACAAAATGTCCTCACTATTGTATATCTCTGCTGAGAAAGCATCACAGTGAGTAGAGCAGTTTGGAGGGCTACCCACACAGTTGCACTCAGCTTCTTTCCTACCTGGGAAGCAATAAAAATATAAACTCTGTGGGAAAGAGGTACAGTAACCTGGATCCACTGGCCCTCATTCTTACCCCAATTCACACCCTCTTAACAGAGCAGGAAACAGCTAAGTCCTCTGCTCCCTTCCCTCTCCTACCAGTCACTGCATGGGAGTTGTGTGCAAGTCTCACAAAAGTCCTGAAGTACAGAGGACCTGGACCATGTTCCTGAATCAAGAAATTCTCATTCCTCTATTTGTCATTCAGAAAGCCTTGCTTTGCAAAGGTTGAACCCGAGACTGAAGTGTTTGCTTGCACAAGCCTATGCCAAAAACACATCCATATAAGCTAACCCAACAGCAGGAGTGTGATGCCACCCCTAGGACTGCCACAGTAGGATTTAAAACACTAGCTTAGGTGGTCTCCTAATTCTGGGCATCATTATCAGAAAAACATCCTGTTGGTGCTGCAGTAATCATTATTCAAACTTAAGAGAAAGCTTAGTTTAAAAACATATATCACATTGAAAAGGTGCTCTCCAAAGTTGCTTGAGTCAGCTGGTAATGTGCGCATTTATCTATGTAAAATATCAACTCACTGACAGACATAATTACTGAGTTTGTACAGCATAGAGGATAAGTTATATTCCCGTGTGAATCCTGAAATGACAGTTTGTCTTCATTCAGTCTGTGGTTTCCCTTGCCAGGCTTGCCCTGTGAAGTGGTTACATGTGCAGGATGACAGACACAGTGGTGCCTCACTGTAGTGGGTGAAGTGGAGGGTACCTGAGGTCTAACCACAGAGATTCGATACATCTTAGTGGTTGTGTTTTTAAACTCTGGTTGCCCAGTTCCTCAAGGGGAGTACAGCCTGCAGGTCCCATTGCTGCCAGCAAACCACAGATGAACAGCAGCTATGGAGGCTCACAAACTCCCTGACACAGCCTTGATTTTAGAGGTGCACGAAACTGGGGTGCATGTCTGGTCAATATGTTAGACCCATGGCAACCCCTGGCCAAATAGAAGAGGGGACCCATAGAGATTTATATACAAGGGGAAATGCAGATGTTCTCAAAGTAATTAAAATACGCCATTCTTCTCACTTTAAATATGAGTTGAAATAGCATCTAGATACATTAATGACTATTGAAATCAAGTGCACAGGATGTTTTCCCCCTCTGAAAACTATAACTTGGCTGCTGCACTGAGAGGGTACTAATGGGCAGTGATACTGCACACATCCTACTCCTCACATCTCTTCCCTCAGCACTTGCTACCAACCACTGCTGGAAGCAGAACACCTATGTCCTCAGAGTTCCATATGGCCATACATCAGTTCTTGTGTGGCCTTTTTCTTTTAGGCAATGACATCTCCAAAGGTGTTTTAACCTGAGCACTGTGCCACTGTACTTGCATACTGCCAAAGCTTTTATCACATAACAGCCTGGCAGAATGGCACAGCTAATATAGTTTGTTGGGTTTTTTTCTGCTTGGTAAGTTGTCTTTTAGCACCATATAGTCCATAAAAATGATCCGGTGTTCTGCAATCCTTCTTATTTTCTCCATTCACTGTGTAAAACAGAATGATATATGCCTACACAGCTACTTAGTCAGATAACACTATTTGCAACATAAATAATGGTATAATGCCTCTACTTAGTGTAAGGCAATCAAATAAAGAAGAGGCCTACTATAATACTTGTATCGTTAGGATAGACAAGATAGAGGGAGATGCAGTAAGGAAATCATGTCTTCATGATGTCCATTTTTCTGAGCTAAAATGTTGTGAAAGCTTCCTTGTTTGTTCCACTCCCAGTTTAAGGCCAAGTTAATTACAGCATTGCAATAATACTCTTCAAACTGCATTTCAAAGCAGCATGTCTTTAAAAGTTCAAAAGTTAATGCTGACTAAATCAACAATTGTTTATGGGAAAAAAATAAAAAAGAATACAGGGGTGGTTTATTAAGTTGCTTTCAATTTTCAAAGTTCTCCTTATGCTAATACCAGGTCTCAAAGGAGGGCAGCAACAGAAATTTAACAGCACCCTTTGGAATGGTTCACTAATTTGAAAAACTGACTCATGATGTTTGCAACTGATGTTCATGTTCACCTCTGCATGCATCCTGTCACTTTGAAAAAGAGCCAGCCTAAACTTTCACCCCTCTGCAGATGTAGAACTCACTGCCATAGACTCTTGTAGACACTAGAAATATGAATCAGAAAAACTTTAGCAAACGGTATTTCACACCAAGATGCAGATACACCCTTCTGGCTCAAAAATTTCAGAAGTCACACACTGCTGAAAGCTGGAAGGACATACACTTGGTGGTGGTAACACTGAATGCTTGTTGTTTGCTTTAGCACCTGCTGTTAGCCACTGCCAGCGGCAAGGCAACATGGACTTTTGATCTTACTCCTGCTGTCTCAGATTTTATTAACAGATTTTTTACATTTGCTTCAAATTAATTACAATTGCCTGAAATTTAGAAACAGTTTTGTTTGTAGGTTACAGGTCTAGGTTTCTGACCTTCATGAGGACATAGATGTGGATGGGCCTGTAATTCCATGGATGATGCCAGCCTGGCAAAATGCCTATCCCAGGACCACGTGCAGGTTTCTTTTTGTCTTGCCAGTTCTTTGATTTTGCCCTGTATGATAAGTCATGCCTGTGTTGAGGATCTGTGCTGTGATTTAGTTAGTTAGGTATTTCAGCATATCCCAGAGGAGTAAACCCTTTAGGATGGGCAGAAGCAGTGCAGTTCCAGCATATCCAAGGAATCCTGCAGTTTCTGTGCCTCCTGCTATGCTCTAAATGTTTTTTCTTAGAATTTAAGCCTACTTTGTTCTCTGGCTCAGTCTCCAAGCTGCTGTAGGTCAGCACAGGCCCATCAAGTTCATTGGTGACAGCAAGATGGGGCTCATCTGCTCCATTCAATCAAGAAAACTTGTGGTCACCTTCAAGAATAAGCAGTGTGCAGTTTGCAACCTTCATGGTTTCCTCAACAAACCAATCAGTATGGCCAAAAATTTGTCATCCTTGATAACAATTTGACTGTCATAATTGATACAATTGATTCCTCAGAAAGTTCAAGAACAGCATCTTCCTGCCAGGAAGGAATGGAGGACAGTGTTTCCCAAAGAGCTGCAGCTGTTCTTCCCTCCCATGGGGAAACAGGGAACTGGAAGTGTCCGAAGAATGGCTGAGGACACCATGCCCAATAAACATCTCAAAGAGCCAGAAAGGAGCCAGACCTGGCATTTTAACCTTGGCCAGCTGAAAGAGGAGCTTGTTTGTCTTTTTCTCAAAACATACAGATGGTTTCCTGGTACCAGCTGCTTACTTGGGTTTGCATCTGGCCTCCCTGCCACACCATGCTGCCATTACCAGCCCCACTCCTGGGAAAGAATTTTGCCAAAACCCAGAGCTGGAGACAAGGCTTCTGCATTTTCCTGGCCAGACTCATTCTGGGAAATCCAGCAGGCACTGTATGTCCTGTCCATGTGGGTGGGAAGAAAGTGGAGCTCGGAAACAACCCACTGCAGCCAAGCACTGACAGGAACAGCCCCTGCCACCCACACCCCATCACCGCCCCTGCTGCCCCACAGCCCACAGACTGGCCAAACCTCCAGGATTCACAAATTCCCCCTGGGTCACTGCTAGTGGGGAGAGACAGCCAAAAGCATCTGGAGAAGAGAAAAATGGGAATTAAAAATGAGGCGTAGGCTGGACTGGCAGAAAGGTATGTCTACATGGCTTTGAATAAGGAGCAAAGGGAATTTTTGCACAGAGCATAAGGCAGTTCAGCTTTGTTATGAACACGTTGCCAAAAAAATTAATTTAAATACGTGACAGTGGATCAGCAAAACTGACAACTCCCTGTCCAGCTGAAGGGTGTAGTTTGTGTTACTGGGACAACTACTGCCCCTTTTAAAACAGTGTCCTCTGAGTCATCGGGCTCACTGGAATTAAGATTTAATTTGAGGCATTCTCTGGAAATCACATGGGTACACAGCAACTCTCACTTTTTTTCTGAAATGCAGTACATGTTTAAGCATTTTCTGCCAAATGTGAGAGCTTCCAGAGAGGAAGTTTTCCCCCCAGAGTACCTTATGACTGAGGCTGGCACATCACCCGAGGCACAAATCATGGCCTGAACAAGGCAGAAGGACCGAGACCCAAGTCTCCATGCAAGGAGCTACTCAAAGGGTTGTTGAGTAGGAAACAATTACCATGTGCCTGGGTTTTGTGCAAGTATTGACAGGAAAGAGAAGTGTGGTAGGGAACCAGGTGCTTTGTTTACAAGGATGTACATGCAGCCACCCTGGTTGTGATGGCTCCAAGCTAAAGCCTACTGGAGCCATGGCAACTAGGGTACCTGCATGCACATCCCTCAGCTGTGTGCAAGACTTTCAGCACCTCAGAAACATTCTGGCAAACCTCATTTACTTACAAATTTGGGTGGCAGACAAGAAAGAGTCAAATGATCTATATTTGGGGCTTACACAGGTACAATGTCAGCTAAGCCCCAGAGTTTCTTTGGCAATAAAGCTGCTCACATCCCTTGGAGTACAGATGTGGCTGCCACATGCACTGACATTTTGCTAGGCTATTTTTTCATTCATAATCAACTCTGTACCACTGTCCTCTTAGGCAGTCACTGCTGTAAAGCAGGCAGATTGAGCCAGTGTTGTCCAAACTGTGCTTCAAAGCTGGAGTGACCAGAGTGAAATTGTGCTGCAACTTCCACTTTCTTCATGCTAATATCTACAAGTGGAGGAGACAAAGAACCCCCTGTGCTAAGTTATTTAGTACTTTTCCAGCAATGTATCCACCCGCTTTGCACAATTCAGGGTGTTCAGTGCCAAGGAATCTGGTATCCATCTGACTCTGGTGAGAGCTTTCCAAAGGTGTATTTCCCCACATAATCCAACTGTTCCCTGTACTCCCAAAAGTCAGATGATGGTGGTCAAAACAAGCACACTCAGTTCAGGAGGCTGTGCAGGGTTTTGCAGAGATATGGACTCAAGCTGCATCTTCCCCAAAGCAAGATGCCCCAGGTACCTTCACTCACACACAGCACCTTCTCTCTGCCTTTGTCTGTGCAAAGGTAAACACATGCTGCCAGTAGTATTGTAGCCCCTCCATTATCTTTGAAGCTAATAAAACAGATGCAATGCAGAGAAAGCATTAAAATTTCCTTGGGATGGGAGAACAGTTGCCACCTGGATGTTTAGCAGAGCAACTTTAGACTGGGCAAGAGGAGAATCCTCTAATCCTCTACTATTGTTTTATTTGGAAAAGTTTGGGGTTTCATTGTCAAGACTGATTTAATATGATAAGTCACAGTGTTAAAAAACCCTGCGCAGGAACAAATGAATAACTGTATACTGTCTGCTCAACCATGCTGAGACTGAAGTCAAATATTTGAGGTTTGCCACAAACCAAGATGAAGCTTATTTACACTAACAAAGGACACCCAAGGAACAGCAGTGGTCTTAAGTATGCACAGTGTGTTTATCAACACCAGATATTTACCTTAACTTTTGTATTTGGAGAGCGGCTTCCCACATGCTCAGAGTCATGACCTACGTGGTTAGCTTTGTCTTGTCTTGCTTCTGTACAGCACATGCTGTGTACTGTAGGAAGAGACCAGGCTCAGAAAAAAACCCATGTGCAGCACAAAACAATACCCTTGAGTATTCATGGAAACCATCCTCCTCTATTATATCCCAGACCATAAGACTCCAGAGCTTTCTGCCCTTGCTAAGTTCTCACAAAAACTTCCAGCTATTAACTATAAATTGGACTCTCTTTCTCAAAGACATGTTTATGCAGAGAAAAGATGTTTCATTGCCAACAAAGTGGAGTGAGCTTCCCTCATATCATATCCTCTGGCAGCTCCCAGAGGCCCTTGTTAGCATGTTCTGGTGCTCATGGGGGAAGGCTTCCCAGCCCCCATGCTGGACCAACTACGGCCAGCACCAGAATGCACACAACAACATGAGTTCTTTTAGGCTTGCAGCAAGAGTGACTTCTGTCTGTGGCAAGGCCTGGAGAACTGGGTAGGAGAAGAGAAGGGGCAGCATCCACAGAGAAGATGCCAGGGTCGAGAAAAGAACACACTCACCTGGCCCGAGTCCTAGGAGACATGGATAATTACTTACTATGACATGCTCACTACAGACAACTTTTAAACAGGGAAACTAGTTATTTCTCCACCCCACTAAACAGACCAGGTCTTTCTATCTTGCCTCATATGTGCAAAATCACTATTTATGCATGTCATCCTTTTCCTAGACTCTCTCCAACTACCCTGATTCAACAAGGAGGATGGGAGTGTTACTTTGGTGATGCACAAGGATCCAAACCAGACAGCCTAACAAAGGACAGCATCTCTAGAGAGAAGAAGGCTTTACTGGCTATTAGTCAGGATTAAAAAAACCCACCTGGTTTCCTCAAAACAGGGAAGAATCTGAGGACAGAGCACCTCAGATGTTCTTGGACCTGTCTGCAGCCTGTGCCCTGCTCAGTAACTCAGTTTGCAAGGGTCTCTGTGGCTGCCTGAGTCACTGTAAGGTGTTAATTCAGATTGTCAGTTTCCTAAAATCTCCTTCAGACTATTTTTTTGATCCAGTTGTCCATAAACAAGGGTCTATTTTCAGCTATGCCAGGTTCCTGGATCACATAGAGCAGGTTATTAAAACACAATTAAGAGATTATCACTGGTTTCTCATCAATATTTATGCAGCTTAAGTAAACCTCTGTAAAAAATTAACTGTAACGAGGCATCTCTGGCAGAAGACTTTCTAGTTAAGTCTTGGAAACATTTTGGGAAGAAATTCCATGGTTTTCCTAGATAACCTGCTCTACCATTTTATTAACACGGGTTTGGCTATCTGGATCATGAGACCAGCTTTGACAAATGTGGTCTGCTGGGGGCTGATGGGATCTAGCTATCAGAAAAGGGGAAGAGCATCTTCAGTCATAGACTAGTCAAAATGGTGAAGAGGGCTTTAAGCTGATGTGGCTGGGGGAAGGGAATCTCCATTCATCCCATACTGGTGTGGATGAGCAAGCAGCTCCTAGAAAAGCTCAAACTGAAGAAGAAAATATGCAGAGGGTGGAAACAAGGGCAAGTACCCTGGGAGGATTACAGAGAGATTGTCTGAGCAGCTACGGATCAGGTAAGGAGAGCCAAATCCCAGAAGGAATTAAATCTTGCCAGGGATGTGAAGAGAAATAAGAAAAGCTTCTACAGGTATGTTGGGGATAAAAGAACAACCAAGAAAAATGTAGGCACTCTCCTGAAGGAAACGGGAGATCTAGTTCCACGGGATATTGAAAAGGCTGGGGTTCTCAATGACTTTGTATCAGTCTTCTCTGGCAAGTGCTCCAGCTTCATAGCAAAGGCCACAGCAGGTGAAAACAGGGACTGGGAGAACTAGCCCCCTCAACTGTAGGAGAAGAACAGGTTTGTGACCATCTGAAGAACCTGAAGATGCACAAATGTATGGGACCTGATGGGGTCCATCCACGGGTCCTGAGGGAGCTGGTGGATGCAGTTGCTAAGCCTCTGTCCATCATATTTAAGAGATCATGGCAGTCTGGTGAGGTTCCTGCTGATTGGAAAAGCGGGAACATAGCCCCTATTTTTAAAAAGGGGAAAAAGGAAGACCCAGGGAACTACAGGCTGGTCAGTCTCACCTGTGTGCCTGGTAAGGTCATGGAACAGATCCTCCTGGAAAATCTGCTGAGGCACGTGGAAAATAAAGAGGTGATTGGTGACGGTCAACATGGCTTCACTAAGGGCAACAGTTTGGTCACCTTCTATGACAAGGCTACAGAGATGGTGGATAATGGCAGAGTAACTAACATCATCTACCTGAATGTGTGCAAGGCATTTGACACTGTCCCCCATGACATCCCAGTCTCCAAACTGACAAGGCATGGATTTGACAGATGGACCACTCAGTGGATAAGAGATTGGCTGGATGACCACACCAGAGATTTGTGGCCAATGGTTGAGTGTCCTAGTGGAGGCAAGTGACAAGTGCTGTCCCTCAGGAGTCAGTATTGGGATCAGTGCTGTTTAACATCTTTGTTGGAGATATGGACAGTGGGATTGAGTGTATCCTCAGCAAGTCTGCTGATGAGATCAAGCTGTGTGGTGTGGTTGACACCCAAGAGGGAAGGGATGGATGCCATCCAGAGGGACCTTGACAGGCTGGAGAGGTGGGCCAATGCCAATCTCATGAAGTTCTACAAGGCCAAGTGATGGGACCTGCATCTGAGTTGGCGCAACCCCAGGCACAAACACAGGCTGGGGAGAGCATGGCTAGAGAGCAGTCCTGAGGAAAAGGACTTGGGGGTGGTAGTAGATGAGAAGCTCGACATGAGCTGCCAGTGTGTGCTGGAGCCCAGAGAGCCAAACACATCCTGGACTGCATCAAAAGAAGTTTGGTCAGCAGGGCCAGGATAGTGATTCTGCCCCTCTGCTCTGCTCTGGTGAGGCTGCACCTGCAGTACTGCGTACAGCTGTGGAGCCCTCAGCACAGGAAAGATGTAGAACTGTTGAAGAAGGTCCAGAGCAGAGCCAGGGAGATGATAAAAGGGCTGGAGCACCCCTGCTATGAAGACAGGCTGAGGGAGTTGGTGCTGTTCAGCCTGGAGAAGAGAAGGCTCCAGGGAGACCTTATAGCAGCCTTCCAGTACCTGAAGGGGCTACAGGAAAGATGGGGAGAAGCTTTCCCCCAGAGAGGGTTGTGATAGGACAAGTGGTAACAGTTTTAAACTGAAAGAGGGTAGGTTTAGGTTAGATATCAGCAAGAAATCCTTCACCATAAGGGTAGCAAGGTGCTGGAATAGGTTGCCCAGGGAGGCTGTGGAAGCCCTTTCCCTGGAGGTGCTCAAGGCCAGGCTGGATGAGGCTTGTGCAGCCTGGTCTAGTGTGAAGTGTCCCTGCTCATACCAGGGGAGTTGGAACCTGTTGATCTTTAAGGTCTCTTCCAACCATAACCATTCTATGATACTATGATTCTATGATTCTTTTAGAAAGAGGAACAAAAAATAAGATGGCATTTTGCTAATAAACAAGAGATATTTTTTTTTGCCACAGATCGAGCAGATTGCTTTCTGTGTTTCCCTAGGTGAATCTGAAAAAAAATTTGCCAACCCACAACAGCCTGTAAGTATTCAAAGACTTTATATACTCTTCACCAACCTTTGCCCTTGAATAAGCCCCTCACTTCCTTTAATCTTTCCTAACAGACAGTGTTTTTAAAATTTCTTATTGTTCTTGTAGCTCTCCTCTGGCCTCTCCCTAATTTTTCTACATCCCCAGGCACTGAGCACATTTGCATTATCCACTCTGATCTCCTGAAGAGCAGTTCTCCCTCCCTTGTAGATTGATCATTAAAAGCCTTTTTCTGCATTATGTTATCTTTGAAATGTGATGTGAAATTTCAAAATGAGAATAACAATTGCCGTCAATAACACATGTGACTAATGGACTTGCTTGCAGAAAAGTCAAAGCATACTAAAGCAGTCCTACCTTGCCTGGGCCTACAGCTGCCCCTGACTGGAAACAAGTCCAGCTAGAATCATGGGCTAGCTCCAAGGCTCCAGCTTCAGAAAAAAAAAATCTACATAGAAAACAGAAGCCTGATTAAGACTTTTTCATCCCTCAACATGACTACCTGAGGTTTCAGGTACATCAGACTATCTGGTTCTTTAGAGATCGGTTACCTGTTTTAATTTGTTTCATATGAAATACAAATAACAGCAAAAAAAGAACATGAAGTCCAAATTGCAGTTGAAGTAAGCCAGTAGAATTGTTCTAAATCACGTTGGTACATCCTGTGACTGAGAGGAATGACCAAGGAGAGATCTACACCACTGTACTCCACCTGAGGACATCTGTATGGGAAACCATAGGGCCACCACCACCGCTACTGCAATGTTTTTCTCCCTTTTTTCTTCTGACAGAGTACAACAGAAAGCTGTTGGTCCTTTCCTGCCACCCAAAAAGGAGTGAGCTGCTGCTCTTGAGTACTTTTTGGTGCAGAAACCCCCAGGTTTACCCTCCACAGGTAAGATATTTCTCCTCAGGGTGGAAGCTATGGGACCTCTCTTCACTTCATCAGAGGCCCAAGGATTTTTCCCCTCCTCATTCATGCATGAGAAAATATTTGATGTGAAATAATGAATGTGGGTTTTTGCTTTAATCTGCAAAATCAGATGCTGTTTATTTTCCAAAGAACTCTTGGAAATGAAAAGAGATGGGAATACAAAAAGAATGCCAAAATGAATTATACAGAAAAGCTCAGCTGTTGGATACTGCTCGGTTAAACTTCCTGGATAGCCTTAGAGGCCCGTAAGCCAAACACAGAACATCATTGCTCCAGACACATTAAGCAATCATTACCTTCCCTGTGTGAGGGAAAATAATTAGGTGTTGCTCAGTGCACCGTGTAAGAAATCACTTGTATAACCAGGGGTTAGCTGCGAAAAGCAAAATCCTGCAATGTAAAAACAGAGGAAGTTGTATGCTTACGCAGGTAACACAAATGAATGTGTGTGGCACAGCCCTCCCTCTCCTCCCAGGGTCCCTCCTATCCTAGCCTCCCCAGTCCTACTTCCCTTCCCCTAATACTCAACATTACTGCCTGCTGCCATTGGTGTCCCACTTCTGGTCCTGCACAGACTCTCTGGGTGTTCTTTTTGCAGAGTATTTTTACAGTGGTGAAGGTTGACTGGTGTGGGAATGACATGCCTGAAACTATAATATTTCAGGTCAGCTGTTTGTTTTCTCTCAGGGCTAGTGTATTGCAGGGGAACTTGTTGGTGAATCCTGGGTTCCGCTGGGGGCAATGGCACAAGTCCATTGACTGCACTAAAAGCAGGGTATTGCCCACAGGTTGGGAAGCTGTATGGGAAGTTAAAGCTAATTCTTATTCCCAACTGTAGATTGTAAAAAGAAAATAAATGGTAACTTCGACTTGTCTAAAAATTGCATTGACCAAGTTCACTACAGAGCATGAGTAACTGAGGATGCATGACACAGGACAGGCTATGCTTCCTGGCTGTGCATTCACAACACGTTAAGGACAATGGGAAAGAAAATTTATCAACACAGCCTGGATTTTGATCCTGCTATTGGAAAGCCTAAAAATTTTCTAAAAGTTGCTACTATTGGACAGACTATTGATCTCCACCGAAATCCCTTTGTGTCTTCAAAGTAGAACTGTAGATTCTTAGACAAGTCATTAGCCAGCTGTAATGATTGGCTAAAGCCAAATTTACTCAGCCCACCTTCCCTGTGTAGGAGCCCATCACAACCAAAAAAGTGAAGATGAAGCAAAGTGCACCCTGACGATGCCAGGCCTTTCCAGCCTATGTGTAATGGGCTATATGGGACTTTCCCAGCTGGCAGCAGCACAGGCCTATGGCTGCTCAAACTTGTAGGGGCAGCCGGTTCAGACCTCAGGAGCAACATCTGAGTCAGTACAGCAGGGTATGGCTGAGCACAGCCAAGGAGTTTCTCACTACTGAAGCTCTGCCAAACATCCCTGTTCCTTTGAAAAGTGCTTTACTGTCAGAGGAGTTTGAAAAAAGTCCCATCTCACTCTGGAATTGAGGTGCCCTTGAGAAATGGCATGAATATTACATGTTCAAAAATATATTACACAACATGTTTATTATTTACCTTGTTTTCAGTTAATTGTTTTTTTGCATGGACTAGAAAACACTACAGACTTTCAGATACTGGCATTGTCTAGCACACTGTATTAAACCCCCGGGGCAGGCCTAATTGGCTTGTGGTTGAAGATATGTTGTAACAGACTTGGCTTGGAAGTTTTGCTGGCCACTACATTTAGATCCATCTTTATTTGCTCCTTTAAAAAAGGAAGAAGGCACAGAGATTTCTTGGGTGAGGTCAGTATGAGGTTTCTTTCCAGACACAGGGCCATTTTCTCCCAAATCCTTCACAATGAATTGAAACAATAAAAGCACTTTGGACCATGAAACTAATGCATAGGAGCTTTTCCTCTTGAACTGTCTATTTAAACTGTGAGAAATTTTTGAATTTCATCTCTTAGACCAAACCTTACATGTCTTCTCTTGGACCTCAAGCTCCTGGCTAGTGTCAGGATTGCTTTACAGCAGTGCAGTCCAGCCTCCAAAGGGTAGGAAATTATAGAAAATAAGTTGTGATTCTCTAAATGCCTTGTCTAAACACAGTTTCTGTATGCATACAATAATTCCAGTCAGCAATGTGACCTCCCCCTCACACAGGGCTAGGTCTGTGCCACCACAAGTGGGAGTGCCACATCAGAACATGTGTAAAACATAGACAGTAGCCCTGTGTGTGCTGCCCCCACATATCACTGTTTCAGCGTGCTCCTTCTGGCATCTGCTCCTGTACAAAATTAGCCCTAATGAGATCAGCATAAGGCTTGGTGGGGATGCAGTTATGCTGAAATAAAAATGCCTTGTTGTGGTAAAACACACTCTGCTTTCTCTGTAAGAATAACCCAGATTTGTATAAACATCTTTATAGCTGTGTGATTCCACCCGCACCAAGGAGGAGTGGGGGAAATGTAGAGATTGCTTTACTCTAATTATACCAACAAGGCTAGAGCAGTACAGCCTTTCTGTATAGGTGAGGCCTTAAGGTCAGGATTAACTGTCCAATAAGTGGTGACCTTTGTGAGCTGGTAGATGAATTATGGCTTCTGATAACAAAGGGTTTCACTGGATGTAGTAGTCAGGGCACAGCCGTGTAGGACTGCAGAAAAATGGCAACGGGAATAGGGAATATAATTTAGCAGAATGACTCAGGAAAGTGCACATAATGGGAAAACCTTATTTTTCCACATCATTCAGGGTGTTCTCAGGAGCTGAGGTCTGGGAAGGGCATTGGATATTGGTAAGTTCAGTCCCTCGCTACCTCAGGCAACATATCCCATAGCTTTTCTCGTAACTGACCAAGCTGTATGTTGAAACTGCTTACCTAGGGAAGGGGGAATGGTGCTCTACATTTTGACTTCTGGGTGGCTGACAGTTACTTGCACTGACATTTCAATCTGGAAGCACAAAAGCTGAGTAATGCAGCAGAGTACATCAGCAGTGCCAGGAGTCTAACATGCTCAGCTGGAAAGCTAGTCACAAAAAGGCAGGGATTTTAAAAAAAAATAAAAAAAATTGGCTCCCAGAAAAACAGCGCTCCTAATTCTCTTAGGAAAATCCTAGCACTGGCTGTTGCAAAACGTATGCCTCCAGGGCTGGCACCATAGTCATTCAGAAAACATTCCCAGTCTCACGCAGGCACCGTGAGAGGTTAGTGTCCCTGGCAGCTAATGAAAGAGCTGAGCCATGGACGATGACCATACTGACCAAGTGTGGGAAACTCAGAGGTTTCCACAGCTTGTGAACCTGTAATTGCATTTCCCAAAATGTTGATTAACACCCACTGTGTAAAGAAAGAAATTCCTCCGTCTGGGCTCTTCATGCAGAACCCACCCAGGGACAGAGCTGGGGGGGGGAGCAATGATACACCAGCAAAGCTATGCCCACACAGCAAGCCCTGCTCCTGTGAGTCACCCAGATGAGAAGCTGCACACAAAGGTCTGCGCACACGCTGGGGCGAGGGCAGCCTGCTCCCCAGCCCCACGGCTTCCCCAGCTGGTCCCCTCTCCCGGGGTTGGGGAGCAGGCACCGGGCATCTCCTCTCGCATGTCTCCCCCTCCCGGAACCGAGGGGAAATTCCATGAGCCCACTCGGCAGCCGCCCTGCTCTGTTTCCCATGCGAGCAGCAGAAGAATGGGCATTTGGGGTGTTGAAAACACCAGCTACACGGAATATCTGAGAGGGATCCTCAGTAAGATGACAGGGGCAGCTCGCATGTCAGGGAACTGATTTTCCATGTTCTGTGCGGGAGTTTTGTGCAACAATATATGAGGATGTATTTTTCCAATCCAATATGGTTGAGAGCATCTTATGAGGTGCCAGGGTTAGCTCAAGCTAGACCTTGAGCTTTGTGCCTTTCTCTGACCCTTCAGAACCACTCTGATCCTGTTGCCAGAAAGATCCTCTTTGGTGTCAGCATAAAAATCTGTCAGAAACTCCCAGGAAACTTCAGCTCTCTTCTGTACCCTGGCACTATCTCCTGCCATATTTAAGGACCACAGATGTGGAGTCAACACACAAAGAAACCCCCCCCACACACACTACTAGTCGGTGCCTCTACCGCACACGCTTCTCATGGGACAGTTTTGTCATGTTGGCCCAACGCTGACTGCAAGCTTCAGCTCTATCAGAGTTAAGCAGCTTCCTTTCCCGTGCTCTCCCATCATCACCTTTCCCAGAGAAAACCCAGAGGGAGTAATAATCTCTACAACAACTTTGATGATTTATTCAAACTTACCCTCTTCCAGAGACAGCTAAACTTCCTACTCTTGGAGCTAAGGATCACAACTGTTCCAAGGGAGTTCCTCCACCTTCCTTCCATCTTTGGCACTAAAGATCTTCTTCCTGTACTGGAGGTGGCTGAGCTGAAGCTCAGTTCCTGAAGCAACTCAGGCACTACTGTAGGTGACAGGCACTTGTCACAAGTCAGGTCCCACTATCTGTTCAGGGGTAAATAGGTAGCTGGACTTTTTGTCCGGGCTGTCTTCTTGCATATCAGTAGAAGAGCAGCCAATGAATTGCTGGTGGCCAGGCAAGTCCCATGAAAGTAGTACAGCGGGGGTAAGCAGAACCCTTCCAACTTTCAGATGAAATTACCCGGCTGGAAATCAGTCCTGATAATCTTCATCAGGCTGCACCACCATGTGGAAACTCTGAAGCAGAAGATGAAGGAGTTGCGGGGAAATGGAACCGAGAGAGGTTACGTAAACACCATGGTTTCAGAGAAGGCTACCCAAATGCTGAACCCAAACAGAACAATGGTTCTTATTTAATTCAAACCAGTTACTTTCATGATTCAGGTGATCAACATACCCTGATTTCTCTGCATGTGTGTTCATCTCCATCTCCTCTTGACCTGCCTGCCATATCTAAAAAACTGTAGCAGTACAAGCATGAGAGCTGGAGGGGTAAGGAAAGGGACTTTCAAATGCTGATTTTTTTTTTCTCATTACCCTGAATTCCAGTCTGTCACTTTCTACCTCAGCATAAATCCATCTCTGAAATTCAAACCAATCCCATAACTCTGCCCTTTGTGGCCAGTTATTATAGCAGAGTACTGCTTCTGCAAGGATGACTTGGGGAATCACGTTACTCCATATGGTTGCAGACATGCATTGTTCCATACCAGCAGGAGACTAATGCCTTTCTCTTCACCTCAGACCCACATATTCTTCCTACCTGCCAACATAACCCAGTCTATCTTCCCTAAGCCTTTATTTTCCTATGGAAACCACCCTTCCTATGGAGACCACCCTTTGGACCTATATCTCATAAAACCCTGAGCTCTGCAGGCTTTCTCTAGACTTCGTCCTGCTGCAGCATGTGGCCACAACCTCTCCCACCCAGAACCTAGAGTAGGCACAGACCAGGTCCCGTTTCTACCTAGAGCCAGGTCCAACTGAATATTTGAAAACAACTGGCTTTTCTCCATCACTCACACAATGCATCATCAGTGACCAATGACAAAAACTGGATGAGAAAGGAGCTGAGTGCCATCAGAATAATGATGTTAAATAAAGCACACAGTCCTTCTTGGCATCACACTCCTCATACCCTTCCCTCCTCTGCAAGGGCCAAAAGAGTAGCAGGGACATGCCAGAGCAGTTAATGGTGAGCAGGTAATGCTAGGAGAAGATTAAGTGTCTTTTCAGAGCTATTGAAGTCAGTGGGAAGACTTTACATTCACTGAAGGTCCTTGGAACAGGGCCTGAAAGAAGCTGTTACATGGTGCATATCTATACAGTTTGAAATTAAAGATTATGACAGCTTGTACTGAATTTAAGGTCCTGGATCTGAGAAATTGGGTTTTTTTATCATCTCAAAACTGAATTTTTTTGTATTAAGAGTATCTATTTGGTAGAGTTCATAAATATGCATTTAATTGCTAAACCACTGATGTCTCTATAACTATAAACACTCTACTGGTTTAATAATGTACATTTTAAAAGCTTCTTATCATCAGTATTTACACTGCAGGGTCAATAATTATGTGTAATTCATGCCTTTCATTGCAGAAATTTTTTTCAAAACAAGTACCAGCAAGTTTGTTTTGCTACATCTTTACATATTGCATTCAGCTCCAGGCATACCTTGGCTAAGGTACACATTGGTAAGGCTGGACTAGGTTTAATACCTTAAAATAGAAGCTTAGCCAGTTAGATCAACTTTAAAAAATAAAAATAAAAGTTAGAAAATCGTGCACGTTGTTAGGGAAAGGATCTCCTAGCCAGGAGAAGTTACTGAGGTCAAGAGCTTAGCACAAAGGAGAAAAGCATCTGACAGGTTCAGAAGAATAACAAGAGCATACAGAGTTAGAATAGCACTAATTACAGAAAGCATCATCAGAGAGATGAAGTATTGGAGTATAGACCCATAGGGAACATCCAGCTACCCAACGAAAGAAAATTTTGAGGGTGAAGAATACCCTGTTGTATTTGCCTACTGTAAAATTCCCCAGAATCTCACCTGTAAGTAAGATCAATGCCTCCCTCTTTCCGAAGCCTTGACAACCAAGGCTAAGGAGCTGATTAGCTATGGTATGTCCCACTACTTAGTGCAGAGCATCTGAATGCTCAACTTTTTTACAGTATTTCTTGCACTTCTACCCAAACTTTCTTCTCCCTCTGGCTCGTGTGTAGTTTTTTTCCCCATCCCTTTCTGCTCCTTTTCTAGGCCCTTTTCCCCTAGTGCCAATACCCCTGCATGTAGCCCCAGACAAACATGCCCAAGAACGGAATTTGCAATCCCATAGGCATTTGATCCAACACTTAGGCAACATGATTTCTCTCATGATAGCTCTTGTTTATCCATGCAAGCAGAAAATGGTTGTGATTCAGTCTGGCTTGGCAGTAAACATTCAACAAACAGTCCTACTATTAATGATAAGAATCAGTGTGTCTCCAAATGAAAGGGAAGAAAACTCCTGTCTCCTCCAGCCTGAGCCTGACAAAGAGGGGTCAGTAGGGGAGGCCTTTTACATTTTCTCTGCATGAGTGTCAAGGTCTGGATGAGAAGATCCCCTTATAGGTTGCTCACCCAATGTGCCCCTGTCTCTCTGGATTGCCTGAGACTTCTAGAGAGGACAACTGGCTTTGGGGCAGCCCAACCGCACAGAAGCGCCTCGGTGGGAGTTCTGTCACTTGGACTGCTGCCCTCACACTGGGGCATTTTGGAGTCTGGAGCAGCCACAGTCTGGATTACTTGAAATGGAAACTAAAACTCTGGCCCACTGTGACACCTACACTTCTGCCAGCTACTAAATTCAGTCCAATGAAATTCTTAGGATGGGACATGGTTTTAAACATGTGAGTAATCTTAGTAAAGCCAGTGGGTCCAGCCATGACACCTAAGGGAGTCTGTGTATTCAGGGACTTTACAGGATTAAAGCCTTAATAACACTCAATAACTGCTAATCTGGAAAAGATTTGCCTTGAAACGCGTGTGCACAAAAAGGCCTAAATGAGAGAGTGTCTGTTATGAAGGAATACTTATTTTGTCTCTTACGGCTTTTGTAAAGGTGATTCACAAATTTTACTTTCTTACACAGACTCTTTGCTTGCCATATTTACTCTGGTCCTAGCTTGTGAGAAGACCTCACTTAGCAAATTCTGGATGTTTCTTCCTGTTATTCATTTAGTAACTACAACCCTTCCACCATCGATTAGTGTGTTGCAATATAGGGTGTTAATCGACTTTAAACATTTAATTATGGTTTGTTTGAGCACAGCATTTTACAAGCACAGTGGTTCATCACATTGCTGGAACAAGTACAATACAGCATCTTTAAAATTATGCACAAATAATAGATTAGTTTCAGCAATACTTTTTCAGCAGCATTAATAAAATCTCTCAAGCATGCACAGAGCCAATGGCCAGGAGGATTCTCAGGAGGTCTTTCATACAGGATGCACATCTTTGTTACGAAATTCCTCAATGCCTTTTTGCTGTCTCCCTAATGACCAGTTAAATGGGCTCCCATGAGAATGCCTGAGTCAGAGCCAGCTTGAAAACTGCTGAGGAAACATCCTCTCTTACTGGAAATGATTTCCATCAAACTGCCATGTACCATATTTAGACTAACGGATCAGTAACGCCAAACAGAGGGAGCTAAGTTCACAGGGCTTGGGATTCTGCTCTATGTGAAAAGAGATTGCCTTTGTCTGGCCATCATTGCTTTAGGGCAGGCGGTCCAAGAGCTCAGTATTGCTCAGAAACAAATTCCAGTGGTGAACAGTTGCCACCAGGCAGAGTTGGAGTGGGGCAGGCGATGTTCAGGAGTAGCAGCTGACCTTGTGAAGTCTGTTTTGACCTGCAAATGAGATATCAGGCACATCTTCTAATACCTAACTGTGGGAAAGCTAGTCTCATCAGTCAGCCTGTACTAGCTATATGGTTTAAATCTGAAGCAATATTTTTCTTTCTTATGTGGCAAACACATAACACAGAAAACTTATTTTCAGCTATGTGCTTGTTCCTCACTGAATGCATACAATAAACCAGCAATTAACAGAGCATAGGGACTTCTAAGGTCACTGGAAAAAAGAAAATGCCTGTCCTCTGTTATGCAAGAAGTCTAACATAAATCTGCTCTTTTTTATTATGCTTTTCTTGCTTAGCTCAGTGTCTATTAAACAGATAACGGTAGCTGAAAGCAAACCACATGCAGGAAGTTTTCTTTATTTTCATATAATAAAGAAATTTGTTGAGTCTGGATTGCTTAGGTAGCTGTCTAAAGCATTTTTATTTTTAGAACTAGTGAAAAATATTTACCAAGGACTGGAGGGAAAAGTGACTCCCTGAACCTCCTTGTACTTGTTCTTTGTATTCAGAGGATAGTACTTTCAAAAGGCCCCAGGTTTGCCCAGTTGTTTTTGCATGAGTAGCTGTACTAGCTTTCACATTATCTGGGTCAGATAAACACCAGCTTTGAAAATCCCAGTGTGGAGGAGACAGGGCAGGAGTGGCGTCTGGGGGGAGCATGTTCAAGGCTCACTAGACCCCACTTCCCTCAAGGGCCTGAAAGATCCTAAGCCACTTCCCTGCTGTTCATAAACATCTGCGAGCACCTCAGTGAAGCATGTTTCTTCTTGTCCTTCCTGGCTGCTGGTCCTGCCCAAGGTTGTTATCTGGTGTTGGTAACAGCCACTGCATTAGCCCCGGCAGAGGAGCTCTCTGCATTAGCTTCACACACTTCAGTTCTGCTCTCAAGCCACAGAGGTAGCAGTAAGGTTCTAGTCCACAGACATCTTCCTTCTCTCCCCCTCCACCCACAAAGCCTAGGAATTACCCACTTCTACTCTCTCCCCTTCCAGGAATAATATTAATATCACAAATCCAAATATTCTGAAATTAGGGGCTGCTGCAATTAAAACTCTTTATCTTTGATCACGTAAGAGATGCCTAGGTCTGAGCAAGAGAGTCTGGCTTTGAAATTGGATTAGAAGTCCAAGTTGCTCAATGCCAATAAGTGGGAAGGATGGCTCTCTACTCTACCTACAAGTCTAAAAAGGCAGACCTAGGTTTGGGTTTAGGTTAGGGTCCAGACAGACTTGACATGTCCATTCTGTGATCTTTTCCACAGCAGCTGTGCTTTGCTGAATGAACAGAGGAGACCTGCTCTGGGCATGAATCAAGACCACGTGGTAAAGTAGCCTAAAGTCTGAAGTACATCTGCTCTATTTGCTGCAGAGGTTGGAAAGTATGAAGCCAATGAGTCATGGGACTGGAGGAACAGAAAACCTGACTGCCTCCTTGGGGGAGCTGAGTTCTGCTCTTGCCTCTGCTACAGTGTGTCTGCATGATATCAGGTCTGAGGATTTATCACAAGAAGTCATGCATTCCTCATTTTCTGCATGCCAAACTTACAGTCTTATGGCCTGACTTGCCAAAATGTTGAAACTCATAACTTCAACCAAATTCAAATGGCATCTGTCCTTGGATGTTGATGTCAGTGTTAAATAGATTGAAAAATAAAATTCTTAGGTTCTTGGAAATGAGACATCCAAACCATTAGATGTTCTACAAATGTAAAACAAGGGTATTATATCCTCTCCCCTCCACAGGGCACTTGGAGTTAAAAACCAGTCTTGTTTATGAAGTTCACACACAGGCTACTGGTGTCTACTACAGGAAAGACAGTGAGGAAACTGATAGCCATATCTTCAGAGCAGGCTTTGAACATTGTGCAATGAGCGAAGCCTGGAATCACACATTAGACAGAATACTTGTAGTTATTTGTGTGTAGCCCATCCTGTGCACTGAAGGACACAAAAGCTCGGTGGAAAAAATAGCATGCAGACAGTGACTGAAGCCTGTCATAAGGCAAGCTCATAAAGGCTACAAATAAAGGTTGCACAAGCATCCTCATCTCAGGCAATGGCTAATTTCTGAGGGTTTGACTTTGTAACCTTAATAATGTTCTTTTAACTTAAGAGCTTTTTGTTTATTTGTTTTAGGAAGACAATTGCTTTCAGTCATGCAAGCAGATTAGCAACTAATTCTTTGAGGAGTACATTTAAAAGAAGGGGCAGATCCTGTCTGGTTAGGTTCATACTAATAAATAAAATAAAGACGAGAGCTGCTCTCTGGCCCAGAGGCTAGGTGGAACCGTATGGTTAAATCTCTTCCTCCCCCTTGCTCTCTCCACCCAATGGGAGTGGTTCCATCTGGACTGGGAAGAGACTCTCACAGGTACCATCTCCAAACCTTGCTCTGGTAAAGTGCTATTTGACACAGGTCTAGACCTGAACAGGGAGTCTGATAGTAGTTAATATATAGAAACAAATCACAAGCTGGCATTTGAACCTGTGCCCTGGGTCTGTCTTGTTTCCTAGTATATATACAGCTGGAGTACATGTTTGTGCTGCTAAATAAGATTAGGAGCATGTCCCCAGCCAAAGCAGGAGCCTTCTGACTTTCTGCACTCAACAGATATTGTACTCCTGAGCTCTGTGCTGAGGCCACCCCACTAGTTCCTAGAAATAACACTTGAGCATGTTACAGATATTTCTAGAAGATATTTTGTATAGGTGGTAAAGACCAGAGTGACTCTTAGTGCACCCCAGGATGCTGTTGGTCCTTTTGGAAGTGGGGGCACATTGCTGAGTCATGGTCAGCCTGTTGTCTGCCATGGTTCCCAGGTCTTTTTCCTCAGAGCTGCTTTCCAGCAGGTCACCCCTTAGCTGGCACTGGTACATAGAGTTGGTCTTCCCCAGATGGAGTCCTTCAGAACGTGGCTTAAATGGCATGGTGGTGTTCGGTCGATGGTTGGACTTGATGATCTTAGAGGTCTTTTCCAACTTTAATGATTATATGATTCTATGACTGACTTGCTCTGCCTTGTTCACAACACTGGCAGTGACCCCACAGAGTCTGTACCCCCACATCCTTACTCCACACAATGGAGAACAGCATGCACCCTCACAGCCTGCTTACCTAAACACCCCTCCCAGGGGCTGCTAGCAGCCCTTTTGTTTGTGTGGGCTAAATTCCCCCTGTTGGCTGCAGAAGACAAGAAAACACACAGACAGGTGGCTGAAGCACACCGGAGGGCTGCAAGGGGGTGCAGACAAATCCCAGGTGGCCATTTAGGGGGAGGAGGCTGGGGGGCAAGTAACATGAGACAGGAGAGCACACAGAGCTCATGACCTGTCAGGTACATGGGCATGCACCCTCCTTCTGGAACACCTCTGGGATGGGGCTGAGGATGCTGCATCACTTCCAGAAATGCGCCTTCCCACCCCAGCCAGGCAAAAGAGCCCAGCCCTTCCCAGGCACACCAGGAGTGGGCAAGCCCAGCCAACATTACAGTATTTATTTGCCTTTCGCAATGCTACAGAATTGGCTGGATCTCTTCTCCAAAGGGTGCTCTGGGGACCCAGACCCCTCAAAACATGGCAGCAGATGTAGGTCTTGGAGGGCAGGTAGCCCTAGGAGCCCTGAGTGCTCCTGCTGAGAGGTTGGCAGGAGGAGTGGAGAGCCTATAAATCAGATAGCAATGGGGCTGAGTTGTTCCAGTGAGTAAATAGACTTGCACAGACGGTGAAGGGAAGACTTTAAATGTATTTTGCATGACTGGATATGTGAATATAAGCAGAAATGTCCTGCTTACAGGAAGGCGAGAAGGAGAGAGGAAGGGCTGAGGGAAAGAGTAAAAGCAAAAGCTACATCCATGCAGAAAGAAGTAACCCGGATATTTTTTTACAGCTATTGCAATAAGGCTAGAGACCTTAGTAGAGATGATACCGCAATGTGGTATATAATGACTGTGATGCTATTATCTTCTGTCAAAGAGGCCTAGATGAATCCTCACCATCCTTGCTGGACCCAGGTGGTCCATGAAACCAGCCAATACCTGGCTCCATGGTCAGGGAGCCCAGATCCAGCTGCAGTGGCTCAGCAAGCTCACACTGCACAGGCAAGGATGGTGGTAGTACAAGACACACTGGCCTGGTAGCACTGCCATTCCTCCTGTCCCTCTGTTCAGGGGCACCAGCCACAGCCATAGCACCCAGTGGTGATGGCAACAAGTATGCCTGGACACATCAGCCTACCTGGGGCTGCAGTGCCCCTCCGGGCCAGTAAAGGCAACACCTCCCTGCTCTGACCACGGCTCCTGCTCCCATTTCATAACAGGTTGCTGTGCCCTTTCTTCCTGAAGGCTCTGACACCTGTGGAGATGAGGCACAGCATGAATTCAGCTGGCTGACCTCCATGCTGGGCAAAAGCCACGTGATTGAAGTACAGCAACACACACCAGTGCAAAAATTGCAGCTGGTGGTTTTGCAGCCTTCCACCATGGTCATGCCTGCTGCAGATCTGAGGGTCCTGAGCTGGTGCCCCAGCAAGTTGTAAGGGTCAGTGGCATCTGGGCTCCCAAAAAGTCACAGGCTGCACATTAGCCAGACTCTGACAGTAGCCCTTGGGGATGTGGAATGCTTCCTGTTGCTGTTGGATATAGTGGCATAGGATATATCAACGTGAGTGTGAGCGCAGGTGGCTGCAAGACAGAAAACATGGAGCCCTTCAAAACACCAAAGAACCTGCCACAATTATTTGTCCCCTCTAACATGCATCAGGGGAGAAGCTGCTGGGTGGCTAGGACAGTTAATTTAGTTCCCTTATTATGGTTTCAAGAGCATTCAGTTTTGATTTGTTAATAAAAATGTGGGAGAATGTTATTTCATGTTAGGTTTAGCCGTTTGATGGCTGAATAGTTATTATATTTTCTCATTTTCTGAAATGACCTAATCACCTACTCTGTAACAAATTGTCACTTTATATTGTTGTTTTACATGACCCAGTCAAGTTTTCTTTGTACTGCTTTGAATTTTCTTTATCTAATTGAGTTTTCATAAATCCACTGACAATTGCCTCTTAAATGAGAAATATAAACTTGATTCCTTTATCTCTTACATGCCTGGTTAAATAGGTTCATTTGCTTACACCATATGCTTTGAAAAAAAAAAAAAATGCCTAATAACAAAAAATAAGTAAAATTTTATATACTGGCATATATCTTCCTATTTATTTCACATCTTTAGAATTTGTTCTTTGAAAAGGTATACCTAAGTGTTCTCACACTTAACAAAGCTCTTAGCAAAGACAGACCCAGATTTTACTATGATGTACCCGATATAACGATTTCAAGTAAATTTAGTGAAGGGCAAAATATGTGTTTGTTATTAAACTATAAAATACAACTGCAGCTGTAGAAATTTTCATATTCATTTTTGATTTGAATTTAATTTCCTCGCTTTCACATTCTAATTAAAATTATAGATTATTAAAGTTATTTCTTCCAGCAAAACTTGTCTGCTCAGTATGTTCCAATCCTGTCTCTCTCTCCCCAAAGAAGAGTTGATCTATGTACCACATTGTCCACTTCCAGAACCAGAGGTGCACCAAGATCCTTCAGCTGGTTTGGATTCAGTGACATGGGCCATGGCAATAGCCAGGCTTTACAGCAGCTCTTTCACAGCTAGACACGGATGAAATATCCTCTCTACACAAGTATACGAACAGAGCTGTTCTCTCCCACTTGTGCTGTTTTGCCTCTTTTGGTTGTGGATGAACCCCAGATGTCCAGCTGTGGGGACTGCACACCACCAGTCCAGCTCCCTGACCCAGCTCAGCAAGGCGCGGAGCCTGAGCACGGGAACCTGCCTCCAAACTAAGCACATGAGTGGCCAGGGTGTTTATTTTCCCACCCAAGTACTGCAGGGCAATGTCACAGATCTCCAGGCCCCAGGAATGGCACCAGGGCCCCAATTCTCCATACTAAGTGTAGGGTTAGAAGCAAGGACATCCCTTGGTACCTGCTCAGCACCTTCTGTGACATAGGCAGGAGCTGATACGCACATGTGAGAAGCAGAGGACAGCTGGTTATTCTCCATCAGGTTTGTAAATGCTCCTTGGCATTCCAGGTGGGCTGGAGACTCTGCTTGAAAAGATCAGGTAATCAAGTAACCACATCTTTCTGTATTCCTAGGGATGTGTCAATAAAGTGCAACTGTGCCCAAGCGGAGCACAAGAAAAGCCTGTTCAAAAATGCCAGCACTAGTTCAAAACAGCTACCAGAAGCAAAACAGCTGCATTAATGAGACCATCCTCATGGGATCCTCAGCTCAATGGAGAAACTCACTAATAGCACAGGAACATTATAATACTGTTATTTTCTTTCTCCAGGTCTCAAGCAACGTCAGGCTTTGGTATAACTGCAGTACTTTTTGTGCCATGTAAAAGTATCCCCTGTGTCTAAGCTTTAATTGGCCCTACCCTGATAGTCAAATAAATGTGTATTTCCCTTTCACTTCAAAGCATCTACCACTTTCCGGGAGCAAATTTTCTTCCTGCTCCATTGTCTTGCACAAAATCCAGATGTCGAGGTCAATCATTGTTCAGCTGCAGCAAGGAAAACAGATTTTATTACCTGGTAGAACTAGGTTACCCCCAGGTATAGGCTGGGGTGTTTTTTTTTTCTCCAGAGTTGGAAATTATCCATTACTGCATACTAAAAAGGAAATTGAAAGCAGTTCACTTTTCCTTTGCTTCTGCTAAAACAGATGAATTGGCGTTTCAGCTCTATGGAGAAATTCACCGGACCAATCAAAAAGCCAGAGTATGGCTTTTATATAATTAAATTGTAGGCAGTTATATTTTCCAGCAGCAGGTATGTTACTTGAAATGAACCTCCATGCTGTGTATCTGAGCAGTTCCAATTAAGAAAGTTCTGCTTTGAGATCTCGCAAGCCAAAACACACAGTATGGCATTGTGCCCTCAGCTATTAAACTGGAAATACAAACCACTTTTTTGTGGTTCAAATAATCTCCAGGAGATAGCTTTACTGGAAGTTTTAAGTCATATTCTTCACATCATAGTCATCTAAATTGATGATTTCCATGACCTTTTCATATAATTACAAGAGTGTTGTGTGTCCATTTTGATTAAATGGTTCCATATGCCATTATGTTGCAGTTGTTTCTAATGTTGCTGAAGTAATTAGGTGTTCTCTTCTACCTCTTCTCATTGGAGGCTATGGAGAACACAATGATTTCTTAAAATCAGTATCTACTTTTTATTGCATTGCATTATCTGATATTTCCACTCAGCTGATGTAATAAATTGGTTCATAAATTTCATGGACTATCAGAAAGAACTGATCATAATCACAGACAGAAATTTATAAGAAGACCATTAAGAACAGTAAGCCATACACTTCTGCACTTGGGCTTCCTTGCCATGTAATATTACAAAAGAATGACATACTTTAATGATTAGTAAATTAAAATGTAATGGACTTACCATTGCCGCCTACTGTCTGTGCTTTATTTGAACTCAAGGTAGAGAGCCTCTATTTTCATTCAGTTCGGCTGTCTTGTTGGATGTTTTCCATTCAGTTAAGTGACCTAGAACGTGTACTTGCTGGCATTGCTGATAATTATAAGTGGATAAAATCAGAAACATAGATCCTCCAATTACTTCCTTATATTTGTTCTTGTTGTTATTCTCAGCCACCCTTTTCTCTCCTGTGACAGTCCTATCCTTAATTCTTCAAATTCAACAAAAGTTGTGTCTCCCTGTAGAATGGGGAGACATGTGCTTTACATTCCCCCAGTACAACACAGTGGGTGCTCTACAAGTCATTAGGTAGGCTTGAAAAGTATTAATAGCAATTGCATTGCTAATTTCATTAGCCTTTGCATTATCATTATGTATTAATTATTATAGTGATGCCATTGAGTGCTAACATCAAACACTGACAGTACCAATTCCCTGAATGCGTTTTGTGGTCACTGAATGTGCTCACTGCTCAGCAGGCTGCTGCTTTTTGACAGCTGCAAGGTAACTGACTCTGTTACCTGTGTTTAGCAAGCACCACACACCACTGAAGTCTTTCATACATAAATTTGGTGTGGAATTTAGAATTCAAAGTGGAGTAAAAGCCAAGCAATCAGATCACATCAAGAAGTTTCTGCTGCCAAGATGAGGAACAGAATACTAGTCTGGATGATCTTTCTTTGTTGGTGGCATTAGTCGTAACTCAGAAAAGCAAATATTTCCCCAGGGGACTAACCTGGGGTGACTCTAGATGGCCAAGCAAGGCAGCAGCAAAGAGCATCCCCATTGCCTCTAGCAAGAGGGGGGACAAGGGGACATGGGGTGACAGCAGTCTGCTCACTACCAGCCAGACAAGGAGCAAGGGGGCAGCTTGACCCTCTAGCTACTTGAGCTCCCTCACTCTGAAATCACAATTGTCCCAAAATTGTACTGGCCTTCTAGACAAGCAATGCCAGACACCTTCTGCCCACCTACCCAGCATGGCAAGGACACAGAGGGCAGCTGGCTGTCAGGTGCTCTGGAGCCTGTGCATGCAGCAAGAAAGCTGGCCTTCATCATTGTTGAAAGTATTGGACAGATCTGAGGTTTCTTCCTTTGGCCTCTCATCCTTCACAACATCTTTGTTTTCATATTTTTAACTTTTGCTTGTTATGTCTTGCCTTTGGTTGGATGTACACACAATATTTCTATGCCAGTTGGAGGTGAAACATCTTGCTTTGCTAGTTGTTTAGAAAACTCAAGCTTGCTTTAGAATCAAATCTATGTAAGCAGGCATTTAGGTAACATTTACATGTGCTACAGGCTTCTTGCATCACGTACATGTCTGTGTAACAATGGAGAACTGATTCTGGTGGAAGCCTGCAAGTTACTTCAGGAAAAGCTACCATGTTGAGTAATAAATAATAATTTGCATTGAACCTATATTATTTCCCAGTCTAGTTTAACTCTGTATTGTTATGACATTCTGCTTCTCTTTTATTTTTCAGCATCTGGCCTCAATACAATAAATGTGGTTGTTCAAAACACAGCAAAAAGCAAAAACACATTATGTCTGTTAGTCAGCCTGATCTGCAGCATCCATAGAAAGATGTTTTCCAGTCATATAACAAACAGTAATTCATTCATTCCTTGCAGATTCCAGAAAACACTTTAGAGGCCTCTTTGTAATCCATTCACTGCTCTATTGACCCAGAATCCTCCAGGGAATGCCATAAATCCATATAATGTGTTCCACCATTTGTGTCTGGATCCTTGATTTAACTGAAAGATATGTTTAAAGATCACACATAAGCCATACAGTTCTCTTTGGTTCATACACAGAAGAAGTAGCTCAGATAGATTAATTAATTCTACAAAGGGTGCTCAGTTTTGCCACAATACAATAAACTGCTCAACTTTAAGCACACACTTAGACTTCATTGGCATGAATAGAACTTAACCACATATTTAAATCTGAACACACACCCAACTGAATTGCCTCACCAGTCAGGAAACCAAGGTAATTCAGAGTACTTAAGCATGTATTTCTGTCCACTTCACTTATCACTGCATAACAGCTCCTGTGCTCCAGCTGCCCCTCAAACACATGTGCTCCATGCAATAGAAGTGAATTTGCTCAGTAAGAGACTGAGGTAATGCCTAAAAGTCAATATCTATTTAATAGCTTGGATGAATGAAAGGGTCAAAAAACCTGCAAGGCCATGAGGCAGTCAGCAGGATCAGAGCCCTGATCACACAGCCCAGTGCCACACAGAGGCACCACAGCTGCTGGCTCAGGCAGCAGAAACTGCACCAGTGCTGCCCAGGTTGGTGCACCATGAGCCTCCTCAAAGCTCCATCAGCCCAGGCATAAACCTCTTTCAGCCTCCAGGACCATAGCCAGCTCGTTGAGGACTACCCTGGACATCACTCCAAGGCACAGTATTGTGTCATGGCAACTTGCTATTACACATACTCTTCTGAGCTGAAATCTTATGCAGAGAGATCCTACATGATGGTAAACTGCTCAGTCATCTTTTCTGAAACCAAACCATTCTGCCTGGATCTCTGCCCTAACAAGCAGAGAGATCACAGAGATTTGGAAACCCACGTTTTTTAAGGATGGCAGAATATCAATGCTTTTCCAGCTAAAAGCAAACACATTTATGAGTCTGGCACATTGAACTAGAGAATTTGGCTTTAACAAAGAGGCTTATACCAAGACAAATAAAACAACAAAACAAAACAAATACTTTTCTCTGATAGTAATAGGTAGTAACTTGCAGTACACTCCTTCAAGGCTTCCCATGATTTTGGTACACTGGAGAAGTCGCATTGTGCTGTCACATTATTTATACGAGCTGAGGAAACCTCCTCTTTGTTGCTCTACTTAATGATGGATCTCACTCACAAGAACTGCAGCTGAAATTACGTTTACTGTTCTTTCTGTATTTTTCCCACCAGATATTCATTCCTGAAAATGTGTCAACCTCTCCAGAGAGTAGGGTAGCCATCCTCTCCTCCAGCATCGCTTTTCCTTCAACAAGCATCTTTCTGAGACCTGGAAGAATGAGCCTGTAGATCCCAAGGGGCATTAGCTGGAACAGTGATGTGCCAACGTTCATCACTGGGAAGACCAAAATCTGTACCTTCAGCCTTTCTATCCCATTTTCTCACTAATTTGTGTACCTTTGCACTGGAGTGGCTGCTAGGAGTGTCAGTATTACCACAGAGCACCCCACAGCACAAGCACCACTGCCTTTGACAGACTTTAAATGCAAAAATCCCTCAGGTCTCTCTATGTCTGGGCATGGCAACACATTCTACCAGGGATCAGCAACAGTGAAAAAGGACAACTTTTTTATCCAGAGCTAGTGAGGGGATTATTTCATGTATTCTGGATCAAATGGTACATTAACAGTACCACAGGAACTGGCAAGGAACTGGTGAGGAAATGTCTATTAATTTAACATCTGAATGATCACTGCCTAACACTACATAAATGTAATAAATCACTTCACTTAATCTTGAACAGAAGTGACTGTTCTGAAAAGAGCCTTTTGTTCAAGGCCCAGTGGTTTTGAGATGTGAATAAAGGACTAATAAAAAAGGAGGAGGCCAGGAGAAAATTTTCTTTAAATGGGAGTTTTGCTTTGACCCTCCGAGAACTGCAGTCTGGTGAAATATCTGAAGTTTTTGTATTTTATTGAGCAATAAACTACAGTGAGGTTTGAGTCTGTGGTGTCTCAGAGAAATTGTTAAGCCTGGAAATCACATGGCTGAGTGACTGGCATGGCAGAAATATTTGGCACTTCAAACAACTCGCAAGACAAATGAGCAAGAAAGAAGAATTTCTTACACAAGTGTAACCCAATTAATGTCAACAAAAACTTGTAAAATTTATGGTTCAATTTGTCTCAGGGAAAGTGCAGAACTGACCCTTTCCTGTACCTTCTGGGCAAGTTCATTAGCAAATTGACTGGTGTCTTGTTAACTCTATGGTCCAGTTACACAGTCAGCGACAGGTTCACAATCCTACATCCCTACAAGTCAAGGTTAGAGGTGGAGTGTCATAAAGCTGTTAAAAATACATGACCTCTTGGATCAAGTGCATGCCTCCAGAGATGCAGGTAAAACATATTGAACCAAAGCAAACTAAAAGCTGGTCTGGAGCACTAAGGGGGACAAAGACCTTGGTCCAAAGCCTACTGAAGTCCACAGAAAATACTACTTGTCTCAGTAACCTGATCACTGTCTCCTTCAGGTGTTTTCTTTTGCATGCAGGTGAGGCAAAAAACACATCAGAACCCCCAGAGAGCACCCAGAAATTCCTCTGCCATTCTGCTGCTGCATAAACCTTTTCCTCTCGGTGTTCTTGTCTGCACACCTGCCTGTTGACCTGAGCTCCTGAGCACCTGCCTGTGTCCCCAGCAATAGAAAGCCATCTACTCAAAGCCTTCAATGGAAAGGGGAAAGAGACAGATCATCATGATATCAAACTGAATGCAGTCAATCACACTAAAGACATCAGAAAGGAAATAACGAAGCTGGTTTGGACCTTTGAACAGCTCATCCTCCCTTTGAATCTAACAGTTTGCTCTTGCCTACTGCCAGATCTTTTGGGCACATTATGGTCTGGCCATTTCTTGGACTGCTGTATGTACTTATTTAAACCAGCTGGGAGTCTGATATCTCTTTTAGTGTTTTATGCTCTTGGTATGCCACTTAGGTCATTATGTACTTTTGGTTACATGTCTGGACAATCTCATCTAAGATGCAAAATTAAGTTAATAAACAAAAAAATTCCTGACACCACAAGAGGCATATTCGCATACTTTCTCAAGAATTTTTTTTTAAGAAGTTTTTCACTGGAAAAAAAAAAGTATTTGTGAAAAGGAATTTAAACACAGCTTACTTCTTCTCTTCATGCAAAGGTTGTTAAGGGTCACATGGAGAAAAATCTCTCAAACAAAATGAATCCAAGGTAAATAAACCAGCATTTCCACATCACTTCCCCCATTTAACTTTTCATCTCCTGCAAGACTGCTGAAATTGCTGTGCATTATTATTACTATTGTAACACCCTGGTGGTAGTTCGACTTTTTCACTTTGAGAAGGATAATTGTTTTCTTTAAGTATAATTACTGGCACAGGTTATATTTGATCACTTTGCAAGACTTTTGGAGAAGTTCCTTGTAAAGTTTTATGGTCTCTATTTTAATTCTCCCAACTAGGTTGATTGGGTTGATTAATTTCTTTCCAGTTTTGGAAGGCTGCTTTTTAATTTTGCCCCTTTCTTTTTTTTTTTCCCTATACAATCTTTCTACTTGCTTTCCACTCAACTAAAATTACATATGCATTATTAACTTCTTCCCAGTTCAGTCTTTTCTAAAAGGGCTAGCTCATGCCTCGAGCTGTAGTACCAAAAGCAGGTACAGCTAGGAGACCTGTGGAGTCAGGGGAGTTCCACTATCTAGGATCAGCAGGGAATGCAGACACTGAAGGTCTTCAGATGATTTTGTAGCATCTACCACAGTTGTTCAAGATACTCGGCAAAATACAGCTGGTTTGAGTGACTACATTGCAAGTCATTCTAAATTCCTACATGTAGAAAACAAGGAACAAAATTAAATGTCAGATGTGAGCAATCACAGGAGATTTCCAGTGTCAGGTGCAGAGTCTGGATCCTTCAATACTTTACCTCTGGGTCACTCTGCCAATAAGCATCAGTCTTCAGTGGGACGGGTTACCTGAAGAGACAAGGGTCCAATCACAAATCCGTTCAAGGCAATGAGGAATCTTATAAAAATATCTGTAATAACACCCTGACATCCTTGTTCAGAAAAGCACAAACATTTTATAAAGCTCTTGGTACTTCTGTAACCAATAGAGGCAGGTACTCTGCAAAGAGTTCAATTTCACCACACCATCCTGCCTCCCCAGGAGAAGGAACCAGTAGAGGAACCGACAGTGAAGCAGGTTTGAGGACATGTGTGCTTTTCCTGAGGAATAGCTCATGAAAAACCAACTTGCTGCACCAGAAGACAAGAGCCAAAGAAACACTTAGTTCCTGCCAGATTTGGCAATCCCTTCCTCTGAATTATGTTAATTCAAGGTCAGGGATGAACAGCAGTCATGAGGACATGACAGTTTTAAGATCCAGTTTATTATTCTTACCACTTTATTAGGGCTAGAGTAAGGGAGCTGTATATCATTAGTAAGGGGAATATTTTTATATGTCTGACTGCCAGAGTACTCCCTTATAGACCTGGCAAGTTTCAAGGTGTCAGATCTTTAAAATCTATTATATATGCAAGTTTAGTAGTTATTTTTAGAAATATCTTAAAATTTACATAACATTTATGCTTCCTGTTTTTTCCTTCAGACCTATAGTGTTGCCACAAAGTAGTGCCTTCAGTCAGAAAGCAGACACATGCTGTCAGTCATGTGAACCATCCTGCAGAAGTCACTGGTACTGCTGGGAGGGCTGCTGGGTTACAGCCTAAGTCACCTTGCTTTGCAAACAGATTCACCTGAAGCTGTACTTTTGAAAAACATGAGCCCTCCTGCAAGACTCGGATTCTGGATGGTCAGCAATGTTGTGCTGGAAAGACAGATCTGACAACTCTTTCAGGACAACCTACACCACATCCTTTTGGCCTTACCCCTGGGAGCGATGATGCCCCCTCAGACTCACGTTGTAAAATCCTTATGCTTCCCATGATGGATTCACTGTGTGTCTGATTCAACACTTATTAAATCCCAGTAAAAGGACTCAGATAGATCTACATGGCAACCAAGTTGGATTTCTAGTTAGAAAATAGGGGAGTGCTTTTATAGACACCAGCAAGTTTCTGTATAGCAGATGGTTTACATCATAATATCATCAGAGGTTTATGGTAAAATCCTGCACTTCGTTTCATATAAACTACTCCATGTAACATGAACAACAACAAAAAAAAGGTAGTGGGGGGGATCATTTAACTTATTTTTTACCTGAAGTCAGAGTTAAGCCCTTGCAGGAAAAGAACAGTAACACACTGTGGACTGAACGACTGCAGTGCTATAGTTGTTAAAACCAAACGGCAGTTCCCCTGAACACACTTCAGACAGAAGTCATAAAATACTGCATGATGTTATTTGTTTATTGTAAAATGCCAGGAAAAATAGGTTCACCTTTGGGCATTTTTAAAGGTAAGGAACCGTAAGGTGTGAAAGCATGCTGTCAGAAGTCTCATTAAGACATTATTTACTAGTTCAAAATGAATTTACATTGATCTTTTTAAACTATTGCTAACCACAAATGCATTAAAACTAAACAGTCTTCATTTACTGAGAAATAAATGTGTCAGCATAACCTTGACTTTTGTCCAATGCTGTTCCGGCTTTTAATTCACAGGAGCTCAGTGTTAAGCAGTTTATTGCTTGTTGTGCTAAAACACGCTAATTTAATTGCTAATATATTTCCTTCCTGCAATCATTTTCAGAATTGCTATCTTGAAAAAATATCTATATTTTAAAGAACCTCCTCCAAATTGTAGCAGTGCAATATTCACTGAATATTTTTTCTGCTACGTATTTGATAGTCCTTAAACAATTTTAACAGAAGAAATAGGTAAAACACACTGAAAGAAATCTGTGTTCATCTAGATTAAAAGAGGTTTTGTAATGTATGTGCTCTTTAGCATTTAAATCAGTCATTTTATGTTTACATTGAAGAAAATTAAAACTTTGCTAATGGTTCCAGACCACCATCTAAAAAAACAAGTGCTTTTTATTTGTTTGATAACTTTATAATGCACACAAAATACGACTACACGTGCCTGATTCAAAGCCAAACGGAGCTTACAGGTTCACTGCACACTGGTCTTTGGATTAAGTTTCTGTTGCAACAAGAAATTCAAGTCAAGAGGGCAAAGAAGAATTTGCATTTGGTTCCTGCCAGTACCTGGTATGGCTTTGTCATCTGTCCCTCAGAAAAACAGCAAATTCAAGTATGGCTTTTCCTTTTTGAGTCCAGTGGTGGGAAGATCACAGAGGAAGCACCGAGTTCTCTGCCTTTAATCAAGAACTTCAACAGTCTCATCCTTGTACTTTGCCATCCTAAGGCAAAAATAATCCATTTTGAGCTCCTGCTCTATCCTTTTCACTGCGGAGTCTTTTCATTCCTATGTATTACTACAGAAACCCTGTAAGCTAGAGTTACCCTTGTTGCACAATGCAGAGAAAATCCATGTTGCTGGGCATGTGCCTGGCAGGAAGAGCTGCTCCATGGGGCCAGATGCTATGCAGAGCAACCTGATCCCATGCCACTGAGGAAGTGTCTGGCTGAGCTGAAGTGGACTATTAGGAGCTGAGCCTGCCAACTAGGGACTCTCAACATTGCAAAAATAACTACTTGCTGTGTTTTGGAAAGTCACTCCTTCAATCCCCACTCTCTATGCAGGCTTCAAGAAGCCTTTTACAAGGAAGGGCAGGGACAGTAGCCTAGAACAAGCTAGGGTGGCCCTTGTAGAGCTGATTATCCAAGATTTGAACAGCGACTGATTTGAATTGAAGCACCTGAGACTCTTGAAGTTAGCTCTTCATTTCAAGTTGTGAGTGACAAAAGCTCAGGACCCGAGGGTCCCATGAAAGTAACCTATATCATCTAATCCCCACAGGTGGGCACAGGGTGTTCAGGAATACAGCACGTCAGGCTTTCTACATTAGCATTGTTCTGCTGCAAACGTGGTTAATGTATATTGGGACATGAGCTGGAGTCTGCAAGACAATGAGGTAGTTTTTCTTCTCAGTCACAGCTGGAGTAAAAGAACCAGTCTGTGGGGCACAGGACCGAGAAATATCTGGAGCAGAGTTCAAAGAAGAGTAACATTGAGAAGAGATCTCATGCTGAGAATTATCATCGCAAGGTCAAGGGAAAAAAATAAAAGAGTAAACTGTTTATCCCAGAGGAGACAACTGTTGGAAGACACAAGAATTATCATGTCTTTTACAAGGCTGTAACAAAAAAGCCAGTACTCTTATGCTTTTTGTCACTGCACATGGAAAAAAAAAAAAAAACCACAGAAGGAAAGATGCCTGTTACACACTATAAGACAGAAGAAGGACATTGGGCTGTGAGAAGAAGCTCGGACACCTTGTCTGGTTGAGACCATCCCTTGGGAAGTGTCCTTGGCATAGTAGCTCCTCCCCTAACCTGGTGGGTGGGTTAAGTGGCTTCTTAAGGAGCCTTCCAAACAACATATTTCTGCCCCTCATCATCATTTCATGAAAGGGAAATCTTGGCCTCGTGGCCAGACTCCTCCACAGAGCAGCCTGTTTTCTGTCAAACTTTGCATTTAGTGCTTGTCATAAAATCACTGTAACCATTTCATTCATTCATCTGTAGCTGGCTGCAGAGGTATGCCTGAGAGAGGCTGTATCCAAGAGCTCTCACTTGCTGCGATTCCTACCTGGAGAAGACATGGCCTCGGTGAAGCCAGTGCCCAGTGTGCCTAGACCTGACAGCAGAAAAGATGAGCCCACTGAGGCAGAGGGGCAGTCAGCAAGCTGGCACAGCCAGCTCCTCTCCTCTGGACAAAAATGAGCTCTGCTCCACAGGTCTAGAACACACAGGCTATCTAAATGTCTTAAGCCTTTACAGTTCCTCACTTCTTATGTTTAACTCAACTTAAAAGGTGTTTTCTAGATCTGATTCATGTTAAACACATTCTTAAGGTATCAAAGCATTGTTTTATCAAGATAAAGATATTTTCACAACTAATACATGAAACAAAACTTTTATGGAAAGTCTTCAGTCATAGTGTCTCAGACTGTATTAAAACCTACTTTATTTGTACTTTCCTCAAGATACTGATGCTATGACTCCCTCTCCAAAACCAGTAACTACATATTTGCTTAATGTGAATGATAATTTATACTCTAGCATTCCAAAAGTCCCTCAGAAGCTTGTGAATGCAGGTGTGAATACAAACTTTGTATTACTGGGGGTCATGAAGTGCACAAGGATAACTCTAAATGGAAATTACATTTTGCCCAAGTAAGAGATCATAATGGGTTATGGGCCCCAGGATTCTTGCATGCTTGGAAGTAGAGAAGAAAACACATGTGAAAGTTGCCAAGGGAATTATTATGTAAATTCTTGAGACCTGAGAATTAATAAAGTGCTATGTGATGGCTACAAGTCATGTTATTTATTCCCATGCTGACCCTTCATTTCTACTGGGCAAAAGCATAAGGTATATTCTCTTAGCTTTCATACCTTACTAAGTTTGAGAGAAGGTTAATAATAATCTGTAATAATAATAATATAGGTTAATAATAATCTGTAATAATCTGAAATAATCTGTTTTAGCCTTTTATAATTCCCTGCTCTGGTCAGGACAGCTTCACATCACTGGACATGTCTAGACTGTTACGTATCCTGCAAACAGATCTGTGTTCAGAAGCCAGCCCAGCAATGAAACACTGTTCTGTGCAAGTACTTGTATTTTGTGAGGCTTTGTCTTGAGGAATCTAAGTCCTCTTTTGAATTACTCCCCAGTACTGGGTGCTATAGGTCCTGTTAAGGTCCACAATACAGGCAAGAGCTCAGCATGTCCTGCAAAAGTAATTATAGGAATATCATTATAGGAATTAAAAAACAACAACACATAAACAATTAAAAAAGCAAAATTAATATTCTGTATTACAGCTCTACAAAACTGCTCCTCCTTTTAACAAGAGGTGGCTCTTTAGGGTCTGTTGATCTGCCTGAGCATTACATGATAATGAAACAGTGATATTCACCCTTGCCTAGTCCTTGTGTCAGTTAACCATGCCTTTCCCTCTGCTCCTACTCCCCTTCTCTGTTTCCATCTCAGCTGTACCTGGCAGCACTGGTTTTATAACTCTAAGTCACAGAAAAATACTTTACAGCAGTCAGAAAAGTTCTTAAAATCTTCACTCATTAGCATACGGTCATCCAATCAAGAGAATAAACAGTGACCCAAGTTGATTTGAACTGGCTTTGCTTCCCACATTTCCACAATTTAAGATGGAAGTAATAGGGGAAATGTTGTGTAGAGAATGCTCACATATTCCCTGCTAATGGTGGAAATGCTTAAGTATCATCTGCACAGAGCTAATATAAACCAAAGTGGTTTATTACCACCGTTTTGTGATTTATGACTCACATTATGACTTTATTTTGAAATGGTTTCATTAAAAATTCATGTGTGGTGAAGGAAGAATGTACAACAAGTTACAGTGATCAGGTTCTATCAGGGACAAGACCACTTAGTGATTTATTCCTTATAATCCACTGAAACAGGCATTTCTAGGCTGCATCTATTCAGATGCTACTAGTCACAGTGCATTGTGCTGGAACTTCCCAGGTGAGGTTGTCTCACTGTTGTATCCAGGTGTCTGTGCTGGACACCACCAGGGCTTGGGGTTTGGGTCTTTTTGGGATCTGAGTAGTTTATAACGAAACCTGAATAATTTATAAACAATGTTCTCAACATTGATTAGTGTTCTTTTGTAACAGAATGTCTTTTTTATAATGCTGCATTCCTTTAATGTCTTGTGAAAACTCAAGGATCCGGCTTTTGCATAGCTTAATGGAAAAATCAGCTTTCATTTATATCAGTTATGTAATGGAGAATAAGTATCAATATTTTTTTTTCCTCTCTCAGGTATGCACAGCATTAACATGGAGACAAAAGAGGATGAGTCAGAAGACAAGTTAACAATCCTAAGGATCTACTTGCCCTGCCAGGTTCTGGGAAGATGCTTTCCCTGAGCTCTGTCTTGCCAGGTTCACTCACTGGGACAGGGTCCCCTCAGTCCACAGAATCATCCCCTGTGCCCCATTCTGACCTCCTCCCTGGGGAAATCATGCTTGGCTACTTCCATGGCACTCTTCCCGTCATCAGCATCATTAAGTGACTCACCATCACTTCATAAATTAATAGGCCCACATGGGAAAATGGAGGGAAAGAAAAGTTGTTGAGAGCAATAAAGAGCGTCAAGAGTTGGGAGAAGAGAATTGAACCCAGGAGGCCTGGTGTCCACAAATATCATCCCTTCTCAGAGTCTGCAGTCTGATCCAGTTTTGCAAAGTTATACCTTCCAAAAGGTTCAATCTACTTTAAGCCAAATATATACATATACATTTAGTTTTAAAAACAAGTATTTTATTAATATGCAAGCAACAGGAAAGAAACAGTTCCTCCTCATTTCTGAAATTTTTTTTGTGGGTTTTTTTGGGTCTGTTTGTCTATTTGTTTTTTTTGTGTAGATTGACACAAGAAAAACATTCTGAAAGGAGAATGTTAGAATGTTTTTCTTCTGGTGACATAGACAACATCCACTCCAAATACCTTCATAAAAACTTTTTTGTTCTAACAATACCTCAGTTGAAGAAAAGATGGAATCTAGGTTTAAAGTAAAGGAAAACATTTTTAGCTCTGGATTTTAAAGTAAAAGTGTTCAGAGAATTATGCACTAGACATATTTGTTGTAACTTTTCTTTGGATTTGGGTTCATTGTTAAATGCTGCCAGGGTCATAGGCAATATCCAGTGCTTCAGCCAGATTCCAGACACCTTTTTATTTCAGGAGTACATTCACCTCATTTAAACCCATTTAGAACTTCTCTTTCTTGGTTTGGACAATAAAGCAGAAAAGGTTTTACTGAACTAAGTCCATTTCCCAGGGAAGTTGTGGATGCCCCCTCCTTGGAAGTGTTCAAGGCCAGGCTGGATAGTGCTTGGAGAAACCTGGTCTAGTGGGAGGTGTCCCTGTCCATGGCAGGGGAGTTGGAACTAGATGATCTTTAAGGTCCCTTCCGACCTGAATTGTTCTATGTCTTATTCTATGATTCATTATGCTCCTAGTAAAAATATGCCCTTTGGGATTTAATGTGTATTCTTCATGAGGACTGCCTTCAACCCTGCAGGTACTTCATCTTAACTTCCTGTTTGTTCTTTCTTCTTCAGCAAGATACTCCAATAAGCCCTGTGTTCAGAATAATTACACCATTTTCTTCATAGATGACTTATTATTCTAGGACTGAAGGGATTAATTTCTAGAAGATTTATTTCTGAAATTATTGCATGAGACTAGTGAATTTCCTTCCAAAATCTGCATCTTTCAAACAAATTATCTCCTTTATTGTTGCCTAAATAATCAGAGTCTGGTTATCATGCACAGGCAAATGCTTTGTAACTAGAAAAGGTGAGGTAAAAGAAGAGGGTTGGGAGGAGAATATTTCTTCTATTACATTTTAAAACTTGTATTTTGACAAAGGGAACCATAAGAGACTTCTGCTGAGAAGCTTGCAACTGACACTTCAATTGACATGTTCAAGTAGTGCAGAGGAAAAATGGCACTTAAGTGGAACAGCTTATTAGACTTCATCTTTTGGGAAACAAAGTACTTCGTGTTTTGTCTCTGCATATGCTTAGCTTGATGGGGCACTGGTCTGCCATAATGTTATTACCATTATTAATAATACATCTGCACAAAGCTGTGTAGGAAAGCTCTGCCTTCCCAGGCAGGTTGCACAGGACTCAGGACCTTGGATTTTACCCCACTCTCTGTGCCCTCCTGTGAGAGCTACAAGGGTCAGCCTGACCCCTCGCCCAGAGCAGGCCCTCCTCAAGTGATCCCACCCGGTCTGGGGTGACGCTGATGCAGGTCATGCACTCAGGTGACTCCAAAGAGCTGACCCGACTGTCAGGCTCCTCCTGGCTCCTCCAAGCCAAGGAGCCCAGGTCTGGGCAATGTGCTCCCCGACCCCAGGGGCAGAAAGGCTCCTCAATGCCCTTGCTTCACCGTGTGTGCTGAGCCAGAAACCAGGGCTGGGGCTAGAGGCCCATGGTTGTTTATCTGCGGCCGGCATCCTCCTGCCAAGCAGGCGGTGGCAAGCTGGTTGACACCATGTTTCCAGGTCTAATTCCAGAGTACTTTAGTGCTCATAGGAAATTCTTTGTAACATTCCCTTTGCTCTAATATTCAATTAGCTTTCAAAAGAGTGAAGAGCCTAGATGAGCTGAGATGGCCATTTTACCAAGTACTGTACCATCACAAAGAGTTCACAGACAGCTGTTTCAAAGTAATTGAAGTCATAATGCGCAGAAAAATGACTTTTCTAATGGTTGCCTTGAAGATTTATTTTTTTTAATGTAATTAAAAAGTAGATTTAGAAATATGCTCGGCAACCCAAAAGATTAAATATTAATATGGTGCATAATTAATAAATTATACATCTCTTGATTACTAATGGGTTATTGACTCTAAAAGCCTAACATTATGGAATATTAGGGCAAACAAAGGCTTTGGGAGAATATCTCTAAGTTTCCAGGATGAAGCTGCATCTTTATCTGTCTAAAAATTGTACATTTCTTTCAACACCCTCCAAACCACTGAAAGTAGCATTAAAATAAAAGGTATGATTATTATAACCACTTCTGAAAGCTGTGTTCTTGCCATTTATTCTACACTGGAGTCCCACCCTGGAGGTTCTTCTGTCAATGAAAATTCTTCCCAAAATGTTTTTTTTTCTTAGAATAGAAATTTATCGCATTGCCATTGATTTTATCACATTATTCTATTCAAAAATACTAGAACACTTTGCTGAAGTCAAATGTCAGCACTGGTGTCTATGCTAAGTGTAGTTTGGTAATAACACAGAACTGAGAAGGCTGTGAAATATTATCCAAAATCCTTTATCCCAAGACAAACACTTCACAATTTTGAAATATAATACTCATTTTTTTGCAAGAAATTGCAATATAATAATAGCAGCATTAACAATTCTGTACTGTAAAATTGCAGAGACTGGAGAGAATACAGAACTGTGGATTTAGTCATATTGGTAGATCCTTTTACCTTCTCAGTTTCAAACATCAAACTTACAACTAGATGATCACTAGTTGAGATTTTGCTGCCAGCTGGCCTTCATTGTACCCCTAAGTCTGAAGATGTAGGATTGGACAGGAAAATTCATTTTATCATGGGAGAGGCTGAGAATTAATGAGAATATAAGCAAGTGTTTTAACCCAGGAATTGTACCCCATTTCTACTCAACTGAAGCTAATGCTGCTTTCCAGCTCAGCAGCATGTTTCATTTAAAAGAAAGAAACAGCTGTATTTCATAACCATTAAAACATCAGCATCCTTATCCCAAAATGCAAAAGTGGTGATTTGTCTGCTCCCTGAAGGCAGCTCTCAGCTGAGGAGACACCTCAGACCTGAGCAGCAGCTCACAGCCCACCCGCTGCTGCAGGTTTCCAACATATCCTTGGGCAAGCAGGCAAAATCCAGGGTCATTTTGTAGCAGTCTCACAGCTCCCATGACAGAGTTGTGGGACCTGACTTCAGTAGCTTCCCTTGGGGCTCAAGGCAGGGCTGGAATTGCATTGCCCCTCTATTAATTTTGTGATTGCCACCAACAGCCCAGGTGCTGCTGGGCCATTCTGCTGCCCAGCCCGTCATTCCCCTCTTGTGCTTGTGGAAATGATTGCTCTTATTTTATTGTATGTGCATCTGTCCTTAGCAAATAAGATCCTATGGTTTGGGTTTATTTCAGATTGTTTATCAAGATCATGTTGAATTTTAATCCTGACTTCAAAATGTACTTGCAGCTTTTCCCAGTTTATCTGTTGCAAATTTAATTCCTGCGAGTGGTGATTACATACTCATGCCTATTTAGGGTCCATTAGATTTAATTAGCTTAAGAACTAAGGCAGGGGGGGGGCTTGAGGGAAAGCTTAAGAATAAATTCTCCTTCAAAATGCAGAAGTGCAAACTATGGTACTCTTAACTGAGGAGACTTCTAGAAAAAAAGTCCTGACCATTTTGGTAAGCTATTAATACTCACTTAAACCCACAACTAAAACATTCATTGTCCTTTAAATGTTTGATATGTATGGTGCTATCATAACTTTCAAAAGCAACATTCACAAAACCTGCTCTTTTGGTCCACCCTCCCCTATGGTAGGCTCAGGTGTTTTTGTCAAAGCTCTGGGCCTCCTCTTGCACTCTGTGCTGCTTACAAATAGAACAAAAAAACCCCATATTTTTGAGGGCAGAATAGGTGGTATCAGGAAAAAAAAAAAGATGTTTTTCAGAGCAGGTGGTTTTGTGTTTTGAATAATTTGTGTTCACAAGCAAAAGGATCATTCCTGAAAGGACATTCGGCCTACCTCCCAACTAAATATATGGTAGAATAAGTATCACCTCATTAATTAATAACTGATAACTGGTAGCAAGAACCTAGATCCAGCTTACACTGGAGCATGACCACAGTGTTAGTTAGCTTTTGAAATTATCATGTCTTGACAAGGTACAAGAAATGAAGGTGATAATGAACCAGTTGATGTATTAATTTTTTTCTTTAAAGCAAAGTTAAACTATTCCTGTATAGATGTAGTAGGTCTAATGAAACAGACCAGGACTTCAGAGGCTTCATACGTTAGATGGCGTCAATTTTATGCTTCAAAGGTGCTGCAGAATCTAAATGAAAAATACTTGAACAGGATGTCCAGGGAAGATGTGGATGCCCCCTTCCTGGAAGTGCTCCAGGCCAGGTTGGATGGGGCTTTGAGCAACCTGGTCTAGTGGGAGGTGTCCCTGCCCATGCAGAGGGTTTGGAACTAGATGATCTTTAAGGTCCCTTCCAAACCAAACAATTCTATGATTCTATGGTTCTTTTGTTAGGAACATACAGAGATAAACCTGTTTCTATGGACTGTATTACATTATTTGCTTTCAAAATTGTGTTGTTTAAAAGAATACTACTTCTAAAAGTGTCTGATATATTACATCAAAATTCTGCTATGTACAGCTATGTACAATGTACAGCAAGAACATTTATTTTTTAGTATATTACACTTCACATACATATTACAGAGAGGTAAATTTTGGTAATTTTGTTTGACTTTCATAATACTGCCTTACAGAATAAGTCAAATACTACATTTTTGAGACTTTTATATTTAGCACTCAAATCAATGTTCTAACACTATGTAGTTGACATTAAAGCCAAACCCCATTTGTGAATCTCACTGAGACCATTAGCATAAAACCCAAATGACTGCACAAGGGATAATTTTCAGATTTTTCTGGGTGAAATAGACATTTTGCCTAACAGGGGATGCTGCAAGATATATCACAAGCAATTAGGAAAACTTTTGGGGGAAAAGACAGCTCTCGCCTCTTGGTTCACTTAGTTTATCTCCCTGCTTTTTAGTCTTGGGATGGCAAAGCCACTTTCTCATTACGACAGATACAGACTAGTCATAGCTATCAAGCAACCTGCAGTTCTAATTCATAGCACAAATTCACCACGTATTTTGCTGTTGTATCCTCCTTCTCCTCCTCTCCTCTCCTCTCCTCTCCACTCCTCTTCTCTCCCTGTCCCTCCCGACTTCCCTTCCCTTCCCTTCTCTTTTTAAATTTGTTGTTGTTGTTGTTGTTGTTGTTGTTATTATTACTTATTTCCTCTGATTTTGGGCCAATATGCTCTTCTATCTAAAGAGAATGGCATGAATGAGCATTTCTGATGTCTACCTCAACAATGTTTGGTCTATTAAGTTACAGAAAAAGCAGTATATTATTAAACCATTATATTGAACAGCTGCATTTTATCCTGAAGAACAGTTTTGAGGGAGCTGTGTTTGGAACGGATTCTGTTTTTCTGCCATGGGGGGAAAGCTCAGAGAGGTGAATTGGCTCTAACTCCCCAGCTGGCAGAAGAGGAGAACTTCCTATCTCAAGGGAGGGGTCTGGCCATTCTTCTTCTTTATTGTTCCCTTGGCATCCCAGCCACAAGACAGCACAGCCTGTTGCTGCTCCGGTAAGACCACTGTCCTCTAGCCCTTCAGCAGGATAGTAACACCACAAGAGCAGATCAGTCAAACAGCAAACAGTGTGAGCAGAGAAGGGCAGGTTGCATAGAAAAATGTTACAGATGTAATAATAAGGAACGAACCCCTTGAAACTCTTAGGATATATAACAATAAAACAAAACAAGCATGTGCTGGAAATTAAATCTCCCAGCCGTATTGATTGCTAATGGCCTTTTTTAAATTTCAACCTTATTTACTATGTAGAGATAAGAGCTGACTCTGAGCACTTTGTCTGATTCAGAACCTCATGTAAGAAATCTAAAGATCACTCAAATTAAGAGGAGATGGCTAACTACTCCCCTGGGTTACAGAGAAGAATATTTTATTTGCCCCCATTAGAGCAAAAGAATAGCACAGAACAGATGCAGTCCAGACAAAGATACCATTCAACAAAAAGTGGCAGCTGCTTTTGTTTTTCTTAAGGAGCATGGACAAATACGTCTGTTTCCATTTGCACTATGCTTTCCTCTCTTGGTTTTTCTGATGCTTTATTGTTGTCCTTCTGCAAAATCTAGCAAAAAAAGAAATCACTCTGATGGCAAAATGACCTTTTAGCTGTTCTAAAATATAGCAAAGTATTCATTCACATTTGAACAATGCAAGTTTCTGGCAGAATAGGAGTGTCCTGAATTCTAAGACAGAAAGCAGTATTTTTAGCAAACAAATACAAAATATCTACTCTCTTTCTAAACAGGCTACATATTATCTGTAAGATCAACAGCACTGCAATCACACTAGAAGGCACTGACAGAACATTTGAGTAAACAGTACTGATTGAAGGCTCTTATTAACTATATTTTAGTTTTATATTCCCCATGTGACTTGGCATCACAAATATAGCTGTCATAGGCAGCAATAGAGCAAGAAGTGGCTGTTCTTTCATTATTTTTAACTTTCCCAGCAGGATTCACCACTCTGGCTTTTTTGAACAACTTGTGGTTTGGAGCATGCAGGCAGTATGCATTATGTACTAGCTTGCATATTTCTACCTTAAATAGGTGGTGTAACTCTGAGAGACTGAGTAGACCTGTTTGCAAAATATGAGTCACTCCAAACCTCAGCATGAAACCTCAAACCAAACTTCATACTGTAAGGTTAGGATTGGTTCAGAAAAGTACTTCTGTCTTGTAGCTCTGTAGAGAATAGGGTTTATGCAGGGAGGCCAGCACCTTGGTACAGGATAAAAAAAAAAAAACAAACCACTTTTTTTTTTTTTTTTTTTTTTTTTCTTACAGCCTGACAGAACATCACTTAAAAACAGACTGTAAAATAAACAAAAAAACACTTTTCCAGAAGACACCAGCTGTCAACATGTTATCAACCTTGAGGGATCTGAGGGGCTGGAGGAAAGACCTCAAAATCAAAAGATATATACATCAAAAAATATTTATCTTGTCCAGCTTGCTCAGGAAGCAGTGGCAGAGACACCTACTGCAGCCCCACGTAGGGCCTCAGCAAAGACAAGCAATCTCTGCAGGACTAGCACAGCTGTGGAGAAGAAACTACATGCCCAATGCCTGACAACCCTGGTGCAGGGCAAAGGTACCAACCAAGATGATTGAAGCCAGTTCAAAATCCATGGAAGTCACCATGAGCCTTCCTTGTTATTGCCTTAAGTGGGCTGGGGAGATCAGGCTTGTTTAGTTTTATCCATGTGCTAAAACCTGGTGGTTTTCAAACCTCACTGCAGCTATTATGAAGTCAGGATTGACTGGAAATGTCTGGAAATAGTTTCAAGTACATTCTGGAGCAGACTGAAACCTTCTTCTATTGGTGGTCCCTCTGCTGAGGCTCTGAATTTGGATTACAAAATGCTTTGCAATCAGAATCAACATTCTTGTTCTTCAGCATCTTGGTTATTGCAGAGGAAGTGCCGGTATCAAATCTTTCCAGTGCTCTCCCTAGATGATTCAATGAAGGCTAAATCCTTTTCTCTAAAAAGAATCTCATAACTATGTACTTTCCAAGAGTTTCAAGACAAAGAGGGTTGTGAAATAAAGGCAGCAAAAGGCAAATTTGTCCAAGGTCCTTAAAGTGTTGGGTTTTTTTAAATTTTATTTTTTCAGTGTTTTTATTTTGATATGTTGCAGAATGTGGTATCCTGCCTGGCATCCAGCTGTATCAGTTTACTTCTTTTTCCTGGAGACAGACTTATTCATACTTATTCCTTTCTGTCTTCCTTCCAAAAGAAGGAAGACATAAAGGAATAATTTTTATATTTCCAGATTTTCTAGAAATATTTAATCAAAGTCTGAAGAACAATGAGGCTCTTTCTGTTGTTACTTAATACACATTCAAGTAGGGCCCTTACCAATAGTTATAAATGTCTATAATCAAAGAAAGCAAAACTATCTTTTTAAGAGAGCTCATTAGAAAAAGAAAAAACACTATTTTATTCTCTACCACAAACGCAATGCTTTCCTCCATGTCTTTAGCTGGTAGAGCAGGTTTCAGGAAGATAGCAAAACTAAATTGTCTTCTGCAGGATAGCTCCATAGAAAATGAATTATTCCTTTCAAAGTGGCTGGCAAGATTGCATTATCATTTCTCAAGTACATACCAATTTTGCAGGCCCTGAAACAGCTATTAGATGCTTCAGCCTAACAGACCCAAAGTGTTGTGTAATTTCTCTGCCGGCACAAAGTGGACTTCAGTTCACATTTGCAGAGACTGGCCAGTCAGGTCTATCCACAAGACCATGACATACCCACTCCAGTGCATTCACTATATGCATTTTTTTACACCACTTAAATTAATCTGAAAAAAAAAAAATATATATATATATATAATAATAATAATAAAAAAGAAATCCTTCAATCAAGGAGGTAAAATCCTGCAAAACTTAAGTTGAAGCAAGAATGACATTGCAACCTGTGTCAGTAACACCATAAAGGAACTGAGGAAGGAACTGAGGAAGCCTGGAAGCCCACCATTACCCCCAGACACAGGGGGATGCACAGTGGGAAACACATTTCTTTACCCACTTGTGATTGCCAGCAGCTTTGGTGCCTCTCTGGGTGAGCAGAGAGAAGATGAAGCTTCTCCCGTAGAACAGCATGAGTAGCCACCCTGCCTGAAAGGCTCAGTTTTCCAATGAGACAGGAAGCGTTGCAATCTCTCCTGTTAAAGAGGCAGAAGTTATGGGAACATGCTGCCATCCCTACTAGCAAAAATCCTGAAGTATTTACTAAATGAATATAGATTTTTTCTGGCATAGATCAGATTCAGCTCTCCTTTAAATCTGATGCCACATTGAGTTCTGGAATATTTTCTTTTAGATCACAGGAAATGGTATGTTTGCCTTTTTTTTTTTAATTATTATTTTAGTTGCTAGGAAAACTTCCTAGCAACTCATTTATTTCCCTTCCATACCAATCAGCAAACTTAAAAAAAAAAATCTGTCATTGGTACAGCTCTACCCACGTCTTTCCTTCCCCTGTCTGCTCAGTCCTGTCTTGTGCATCTTTTTCTCCACAAGATGCAGGAGGGCAGACCAGGGTGCAGCCTTTCTGGGGTCCCAGGGAGACAGAGAAAGATGTTTCCCTGCTTGCAGATTTGCATTATCACACAGCCCTGCAGCAGCTGATCACACCGTGCCTTCCTATGCCCGTCTCATCTCTTAGACTTCATTTCTTGAGTTCTCCTTTTTAACAGCAGGACAATGAATGAGAGCTCTTGTGCTAATTTTTTCTTGCTAAAGTTTCAGTGATGTGTCAGCAGCCCAGGCCAGCACTTCCCTGCAGTATTTGTGCCCTTCTCCCCTCACTCAGGCTGCAGCAAGCAGGCCTCTGTGACAGCAGGTCTGGCTGACATGATCCTCAGAGATGCTCTCCAGAGCACGGGCTGAGCCAAGGCAGGGCTGGGTAAGGATTTCCTGAACAATTTATGCCATCTCACTTACAGCTGAGCATCACTGCCCTAAATATGCAGCCACCTTACCGACTGAAAGCGATGGGCACACCTATGTCAGAGATCTTAGCAGGAACTAGGCCCGAAATATAAACTTATAGTCCTTAAGTTTGGGGAGCTTAGTCGTGCTCGATGCCTTTTCAGCAGCGACCGTCACCTGCTGACAACTCTGCTTTGTTCTGAAGCGGGGAGAACCAATTACGAGGCTCTTTGCTCTCCTTGTTAATCACAGAATGACACCAAAAGGCCGAGAGAAGAAGTGCAGGCAGGGAACGTGTGCTGAGCTCCTTCGGAAAGGCAGCGCCCAGCCGGAGGGGAGCTGCTTCGCTGTGTCTCTTGCTGCTTCGCTGTGTCTCTTGCTGCTTCGCTGTGTCTCTTGCTGCTTCGCTGTGTCTCTTGCTGCCTCTGCGAGCACCGCCCCCGCACCGCCCTGCCCGTGGCAGCGGAGGAAAACCCGCAGGTCCTTCTCGTGCGAAGCCTTCCTCAGCTACTCCTCAAACTTTCAGTCAAAGCACTCCGAGTGGCAGGGAATTTCTAGTTTTAAAAGTTTCAGATGTGGAACGAGCATCCAAAGAGAGCTGGTTCAGCAAAGTGAAAACGGATGTCACAGCAGCAGAGGGGAGGAGGGGAGACAAAATGTTGTGGAAGGTACAAACTTCTGTTCAGAAAACCAGAACTCCTCAAATCCCTTTTTCAACACAGTATTTAAAAAAAAACAAACCAAACGAAAACCAAACCAAACCAAACCAAACCAAAACACCTCCACACACTCCTAAGGGAAAAAAATATGTAAATGTACATGTGGTAGGTAGAAACTGACCATCAAAAGAGTTTGTAGGCTCCACAAACAGCCAATAGCCTGAAGATCCCAAGCTAGTTCAGACTCCATAGCTTGAAAAAAAACTCAACTTCCTTAAAATCTGCTCATCCCAGGAAACTGGTCCTGGCAGCTACTGCCCTGAAGTGGCTCCTAGGTTTTGGTTCTCTTTCAGGGTCCACAGATGTGAAGAAAGGAGCTATAAGGAGAACATGTCTATGACCAGACTGAGTCAATCTGATTGGGAGGTGTTTAACTATCAGGACATAAAAGTGCAGCACAGCTTCAGGGATGAGCAAAGAAGGCCCATCCACCCACAGTGTCCCCTTCATCAGCTCCTCTCACTCACCAAGAAACCATCCCAGAACCAGGCTACCCAGCTCTGGGGGACAAGTCCAACAGAGCATTTGGGATTCTGTTAACAAAATGTTAACATTGACTAACCCACTGAGCAAGACACATAACTAGGCTTCCTGCATGTCTAAAAGTTACTGCACACAGGATACACATATATATTAACCTTCAGTTTCTATCACCTTACTTATGCAACTTGTTTTTAACCTATAACATAGGTTTCACCAAGACCTTTTTGGCTACAAGTTTAAAACTGTGCTAAACTTAACACCTAAATACTCTTTCTTAATTCAAGGTACAAATTCTCCTCAGAACCTTGTCTCTAATCACTCACACCAATTTTTTTCTAAGACAAATGAAGCCCTGAAATCAAATAATGTGAAAGGGAGTAAGTGCTGTTTGTTAGCACAGGTGTTGGCAGGTGGCAACTCAATCATTTTAAAGGGCTGCCCTTTTGCCTGAGCCCTGCCTTTAGCAGGTATGTGTTTTCCTGAAGTATTGCCTTAGATGCAAACAGGCAAGCAAAAATAGAGGTGATGATATTTAGAGGTTCTGTTTTGAAAGAAAATAACATAAAACATCATCAGGGTACAGCACAGAAGACAGGTTAAGCAGTCAGCTCCACAGAGAGATTTGTGGAAGTAAGGGATGAGGTGTGGAAAACAGTAGAAAATTAAGCAAGATGCAACTATCCTATGTGTTCTTCTCATTCCTGCCTCACAAATTAAATCTTTCATCTTTTAGTGATTTGTGAAGTAAGTAGTTCCTCGGTTCCTTAGCTCACAGAAGTGTTACCTTTGATCACCCTGGGATGCTGCTGTAAGCTTGAGGTGTCTCAGCTGGAGCACAGTTATATCAGAGGAGAGTAAACCTGCTGCAAATGCAGAACCCTGATGTTGTGCCTAGCTTCTCTCATAGCATCACTGTGAAACAGCTTGGAAAAGCAGTGCAGCAACTCCTCTGCCTTGGAAAATGCACCACTGCTTTGCACAGTGCCAGCTTTTTTGCCCTGAGCAGTCCCAGAGCACTTGGGCAAAACAAACCATGTTTAACTGTAGCTGCAAAAGTGTTTACTTTGCTGCCGTGGTGGTGTTTTTCAAAAGCTAGCCAAATAATAAAGATAGCTCACATTACTATAGGGCTGATATTCTACAATACTAAGAGCAAGCATGAACTGAGGAGGTGGAAAGAAAGGGAGGAGAATTAACACCAGTTTAAGCACTGTCAAGATGAGGCAGCTTTAAATGCAAAAGGGACTAAAGGTTAAGGTCTTTGCTTGATTCATTGTTACTTGATACCTACAGGAAATTAAACCGCAGAAGCTCAGGTCAAAAAGCATTAATAAAAGCAAGGAAATTCAGAAATTTTGAAAAAAAAAAAAAGTTACGATACTTAAATGTAATTTTCCCTGTTTCAGGAGTGTTCATGCAAGTGCACCACATTGTGTACCACACTGTGTAGGCTGCAATATGTAGCATGTGCTGTGGATTTCGGCACTGTCACTGGATTTTCCCAGATTGGCTGGTTCCAAGTTGTAGTGGAATATTACTCATGCACACTCCTCATACAGTTTAATCCAAACAATACAGTGTATAGACGTTCCACCATCTGTTAGGAATTGTGGTAACTCTGTAGGGCACAGCTGATAATGTTTGAAGTAGAGATTCTTTGGTTTGGGCAAGGAGCTGTGGTGAACAGCTTGCTGCCATTGGTGGAAAATAAATGGTAAGTTGCTGAAACAAAGGAGAGAATGTTTTTCCTTGTATAGCCATTTTAGCTAACAGCTTTGCATTGGCCAAAACCATGTTGCATGGTCTAACTCACAGCAGGAATTTTATGAATTAGATAACCAGTCTGAAATGGCACAAGCTAGCTTGGTCATCTTAAAGATTATTGGGTTTGCAGTCAAGAAATTTTTAATCCATGCCCTTTCATTGATGATAAGAGAAACAAGATGCCCATCTTTTACTTGTAGTGATCTTTGCAGCCGTAAGAGAAGCCTCTGATCTTGTTCTTCTCTAGGTCTGGTCTATGGCTGGTTTTTGGATGTGCAAAAGTGCCTAGGTATCATTCTTCAAGTAAGCCCTACTGACCCTTTCCCACCACTTAAAAGAAAGCTAAAAGTCTGTATCATCATAAAGGCATGCCCTTAATGAAAATCTTTGACATGAACAGGGCAGTGAAAATACTCAAAGTGCTGGAAATGGCCAAAAGAGAAAGAAAGCCAAAAAAACTCAGCAAGAATAAAACCAAAGTGTGCTATATGACAGTGAATCATAAGCTGTATTCAGCTACAAAGTGTACCCAGCAAAAAGCTACTTGAGAAACAGTTTATGTTCCCTATACACAATAATAAATCAAGATCACTTACTTGAGGTGCTTTGTCATAAAGCAGTCCTACTTCCTTCTTGAATTAATTATTTTAAAAATCCTGCTAAAGATTAAATAGATTAGTTTAATTTCATTAAAGGAAAAAAGACATCATCTCCCACATCTATTCTTTTTTCAGCTTTGTACAAGCCCCCACTCTGTACTTGCTTATTGGATCAAAGGCTGATGAGGCAAAGTCTCCAGAAGTACTTCTGTATCAGGGAATGCTATTCCCCAAAGTGTTTAAAAGACTTGGTCTATTATTCTTGCTGTAATAATTCCCACATCAGCACAGAACCTACTAACTTCCCAGGAGTTTGGGGACTCAGCTGTGCAGATCAGCATCAATGGTCACAGTCTAAAAGCTAAATTAATGGGCATCATCTCCCCATGTCCCTGTTCATGCACATGATAAAGACCAAAATCTCAGGCCTCTGGTTTTGGACCTTTATTTGAACTGAGCTTCCTGGGCATCCACTGTGATCTGGGCTTGCCCCCTAAAAAAGTAAAAATTAAGAGCTTCCCAGGAGATACAGATGCTGTCTGCATTGCACAGACACCTTGGATTCACAGTATGGTGGCCAAAGCTCTGCTGTGAGCAGTGTGCCCTTGCAGAGCACAGTGGAGGAGCAGTTTGCTCTGGCCCTGACCATGCTGTGCTACAGCTGTGCTGGATGCCTGTGGGAGGTCAGTCATACAGGACCACATACTCTAAAGTTTCACAGTCCAGAGCACAAACCTAGAACTGGCCAAATAAATATGTCCACATTGATCACACACATCTTCATCAGTTGATGTGTATTGGCCACACAGCTTCCAGGATTTGAAGGATTCAGCTACATAAACTTCCTAGTAAAGCAAATGTTGGGACAAAGTATATGTGTTCACATTTCCCTGGTGCACAGCAGGAACTAGATAATGTTTAAAAGTTAAAAACAGAAAGAGCTTGCCACATTTAAATTTATAATTCATTCACAATACATTCTGTTTTCTCAAGGTATAGGAGAAATGATTATGCAGTCAGCAATCCTGAAATAATTAAAAGGTCATCAATTTGCTGTCTCTGTACTGATAAGGTTTAATTACATTCTAAAAATATATTGAACAGGTGATCAAAGGAAGATTATACTGCTGAGATGTGTTGTTATTTTAACAACAAACCAATGTCTGTTGAGGAGAAGGAATGCATGAAAATACGATTGGAGCATAGTTTTAAATGAGCACAGCTGATATTAATCTAAATCTGCTATCCTGCAGCATTATCTTAACTTTTCAATCAGAGAAATGTGCTCAAAATTAAGAACAAAAGAAATCACACCTGTGGAAAACCATTGCTTCCACATAGTCCATCTCTGGATCTCTGGCAATGTTAGGATAGGCATAGCAATGTTGTCAATTAATCGTGAGTTCTTAATGAATAAACTTTACATTTCAAAATACCTTTTTGAAGATAGAAAAGGAAGTGCAGGGCAAAGAGCCTGGTAGCCAGGAGCAACAGCTTTGTTATATGTTAGCAGAACACCTCTGTGTTCCATGAACTTACAGAAATTTATACTATCAATGGATCTTGCACATCAAGAGTCTGCATGAAGCAACATGTAGTAAATTATTTCTATATAAAAATTGTTAATCCTACAATTTTTTTCCTTCTATTTTTTTAATAAGCCTCAGCAAATTTGGAGATTTAGTAGTTCTTCCACTACTGTCCAAGGAGACCTTCTTTACTGGCTACCTACCTGTGCTGTGGTCTAGCCAGTTTTATAAACAGACAGTTGTCATAATGTAGGAAAGATGCTAGAACTGCATAAATAATGAATTCAATGGTATTTATGGTACTAACAATAGACATTCAATTGTACTCCAATAGATTGAGCTGTCAACTTATTTTCCAGTCGTTCTGATGCACAATTATGAGAGTTTCTCTGAACATAAGGAAAGCTGTGTTCTTAAGTGTCTGTAACATCAATACACACAAATTCAAACTGAACAGTTAAGATGAAAATTCAGTATTTGTTAAAAATATGTTGTACCATTCTGCAGCTAAGTTTTTTTGTTGGTATGCACACTTTCCAGGCTATTTTTAAGCCTTTGAATGTCACTGCACATATGTCAGATTCCAAAATAAAATACAACTCCTACCCCCAAATATTGAAGTTACGTATTCATACACAAGCCGAATTATGTCCAGCTGAATTGCTTCCCAGTATACTCAGCCAGAGCATCTGCAGTTGAAATCTTAGGAGGAACCTCAAATAAGAAATTAATTTTCTTTGTCCTATAAAGAGTAAAAGTGTTTGTACTCCTGTAAAGGCAGAATTTCATGGAAACATTCCCTCAAGTGGAATGAGGGTAAGGAGCAAAGCTGAGTTCAGCAAAAAGAACTGAATAGAAGAGATTTAAAGATTACCTCAAGGACCTATTTATTTGAAGTTAGTCTGCTGTGCCTGTTGAAAGGGTAATTTTCCCTTTGCTCCACACCATGACAAAGGAGGATGGAGAAACAATAGAAAAATAGAAAAACTGCCAGGCCTGAAACTCTGTCCCTCAACTTGGCTGCAGCACTGAGACTCAGCGTCTGCCTCATAAATTTTGCAGGATTAAGCAGCAACACTATAAAAAGACAGCTTCAGAAAGAAGGAATGAGTCAAGGGGCCATAACACCCTCGGGAATTTGTCTGCCCTCCTCAAGAGTAGTCCAAACTGTTCCCACCATCTTTCAGAAAATGTACTATCAAAATCATCCCTGGTAAGATGCAAGACATCTAAAATCTCTGAGTCTGCACATAGAAGACTGTTGTCATCAAGTCACAAGGATGCTGAAGGAGTGAATGACCTTGATGTCACAACTCTGGAGCCAGTGAGACAGCTTGAGGCATCTTGTGGAGCCAGTGAGCACAGTGGATAGGGATGCAGCCCAAGCAGGAGCAATACTCTGTCATACATCAAAACCCAACTGCAGTCAACAAAATGACACCAATGTCACAGTCTTCTCCTACCATTGATGGTGCCTTGCCTATTGGAGCAGAGACTCCAAGACCTGTTTGGACTTGTGGCTGTGCCGAGAGCTCATGTCCTCACCTATTCCTTGGAGAGCTGCCAGGAGAGAAGCTCTCCTACATTACAAATTGTGATTTCCCTCCTTATTACAAAGAAGGAGCATATCACAGCACCCTGATCCTGATCTCCTGCACTCTGGAGGTCAGAGGGTAGAAGCTGGCTACAGTTCAGACCATCAGCATGTCCCACTTCCAGACTAAGGCAAAGATAGGCCATCTGGCTTGGTGTGGTCTTTGCCGCACTCCTTGGCTGAACAGATAATATTGTCTTAGCAACATCAACCAGCTTTTCCCAAGAGACAAGATGATGGCTGAAAATGCTGTAGACTGAGCTTGTTCTTCACCTTGGTGGATTGCCACAGGTCTACAGTGACGACAGGGGTGTGGCAGCTATAGTTCAATGTTTGGACAGGTGACTTGCACACAAACAGCATGGCCAGTGCACGTGCACCTTGTAAACCAGTCCTTGCAAAGAAGGTGACACTTGAAAACTGCAAGTGGAGAACTGATACGTAGTTGAAAAGCAAATCATTTCAAAAATAAGCCCTACCTAGTAGGGTCAGTAATCCTATCACAGCAGAAATGTGTAAACTGGTATTTAGGAGGCAGAAAAAGTCACTCTGTAGCAGAGAAGGTTAACCTTAGGAGTGAAAGAAAGCTCATCTCAGCAGAGGAAATGAGCATATGGGTCACACACGGCCCCACACAACACAGGCTGTCCAGACTTTGCCATAAACTTTGCACAGAGTTTTGATGAGACAAAACACATCTCTAGTATTGAGCACCTGGACACAGGTGTGCTCACGATTTTAACATCTGCAAAAAATAAATAAAATACTTGGGGTAGAGTCCTTTTCTGCTTCCCAGAAGAACCTCAAAATGCACTTTGAACAGACACTATAAGCACATTTTGCGAATCAGTTTCCTCTACTAAAGCTCACACGTAGTGTCTCAAATACTAGATTATTCTCTCCTGCACATAGTCATATAGGCAGCCAAGTAAAGTTGATTTAGGCCTAGATTTAGCAGCTAATGAGAAATGTTGTCACACACAATATACTATAGTGTTTCACTTTTTGATCATTCATCATACACCATTTTGGCCTGTGAGTTGCAATCTGAAGACTGAGGAGTCTCTCGAGGCAAGGAGAAGGGGTGAAGAAAACGTTTGAAAAGTGCCTAGGAAGGTGGGGAGGCAGGGCTGTCTCAGATGTTTACCTAAATAACATTTCTATCTATCTAGGATGCATTTATTTAGGAGTTATGTTGTTCTCCAAGAAAGCCCAAGAAGTAGTTTTTAAATGGTTCGTTTGTATTTTTATTCTATTACTCTGTGCTACCTGACTAAAATGAAAGGAATAACCTCAAGGTACTTCATCTTCCTTGCCTTTAAATAAAAAGCATATAAACACTGAGAATTAGAAGTTCTCCTTCTCTCCTCATTACTTAGTGCTTACAGCTCACTGTGGAGTGGTGGCATTGTTTTTTTCTTCTGAGATAATTCTTTTAATTCTCCCACTAGCAAGGCTGGATTTCACAGCAGAATTTGGTTGGGAAAGCACCACAGCAAAACTTAGGACTTTGTCATTGCCTGTAGGAAAAGCTTTCATGTCACCCAGAGTGCTGGCAGCCACATAAGGAATCAGAGGAGCACACAGATTTGTTGCACAAGACAAGTGTCAGCCCTGAGCACACGAAACCTCGCTCCCTGCCACCTCTTACTGGAACAGTTGTGGTTGGAAGCTGTTTACATATATTAAGTTTGCAATCAGCCCTATGTAAAATACCACCCGATTGTGGTCAGTGGTTGTATGCAAACTTTGTCATTTTGCTTACTGACCACACGTTCCCATTGATCAATTCTAAATTGGATTATTGTTAGGTTTAAAAGCGCCTCAACAGCAGAAAGTGGCGGTGGTGGCTGGCAAAGCAGAGATGGATAGCAGAATAAACAGGGAAAGTGACAAGATTTCAGACTGAATTGATCACTGTCAGCGAGTTAGTGGTCAGCTGTCTGACCTTTGGTGCCCAAACCAAACATCAGAATAATGTTTAGACAAACACATTTGATTTTTGAGGTAATGGGTATGTCAACTAAATGACAAACCTTAGAAAGGTCAAAGGGATATCCATTTTTCAGACTTTTTTCAAACATTAATCGTTCATTGGGGAACAGTGTCTTTCTAAGCTGGACAGAGAGAACTTCACTTTTCAGGGAGCAGGGGAACAGCATAGGCACTGCAAATTGTTCTGCCACAGCCACCAGCCCCAACAAACCCAGCCAGTCACAGTTTCCTGCAGGCAAAAACTTCTCAAGATTCACTTAGTGATACAGCAAAATGCAAGAAGTTGCCAAAACCATAAATTCATTCTCTTAAATTTCAACTCCACCTGTTTGGCTGACAGTTCATGATGATGCAGACAATGCTCTTGACATGACAGGTACTCTGCTATGCACAGAAGTTTACCGTATCGTGAGTCTAAGACCACTCTTCCAACAGGTAGGATGACTAAACCCAGATTTTATGTGGAAAGCAAGAGAACTTCTGGCATATCTTAACAATACCCAAAACAACTGTTCGTCTTCAGACATGTAATATATTCCTGCAAACAAGAAGGAATATTTTTCATTTAACGTTCTCTATTGCTTGACATTTAGGTCTCTGTCCTACCTGCGGTAGCTAACAAAGTTTCATGGTAGAATTGATTGAAAGTCAGAAATTTTGTTTGCAGGAAGACTTTAATCCAAAACAGAAGCACTACAAAACAGAAACTTTACAGTGCAGTAGTTTTAAAGGCTAAATAAGGTAATTTCTCACCATCTTGACATAATTGTTTTCATCATTATGAAAATCTCACTTTCTCTAAAGCATCATTCTCTGAAGAAAATCTGTTCAGGCAAAACTTTTATATCAACGTTTTGCACACATTAATAATTGGAAAGAAAAGCAGTGCAGAGAATAAGGAGTTTCCTCATCATTAGTCCCACAGTAAATCCTCACTGCATTCCTGGGACTTGTCTAAGTTTCAGCATAGGAATAATTTACCTTGGCTAAGTGTTAGCTGAATTTAGCTCAGACTAAGAGCTGAGGACATAGAAATACTCAACATGAGATTCAGTGTCTGCCTGCAAATTTTATTCCTACCACATATACCCATATTTACAATCAGGAGTACGCAGTATCCACTGCAAGGGTATATGGAACCCCCATGGTAACCTGCAATGGGCATTAATTACAAAGTGTTTTTTGTTCATTAAGGGACTGTATTTGCAGAAGAGCTAAGAGACACAGCTTATTGCACCTGATGTTTTCAAGCTGTTTTTCCAGCAAAACCAGATGGACCCTAGAGGTGGAATTGCAGATATACATCAAATTCAGATGATTACTGTTGAGACAAGGCCTATGGCTCTGCCTCCAGGCCCCTCTCATCTCCTCCCTGGTTAAGCACTGAAGTGGGAGTTGCACTTTTTGCTGGCAATTTGGACTCGGTGAGGAAATAGTTCCCTCATCCCCAGTTTTGCCCTCAGCATTTTATGGGTGCCTCACCATCCCTGAACTTTCCATCTTGAAGCATTGATCACTGAACTGTCTGGCCTGGTAACTGCAGACATCCTCCCTTGCCTAGTTCTGGATCTGCATTTGACCACAAATGTTAGCATGTCTAGAAAAAAAATAATTCCACAAACATTGCAATATGGTTTCTCAAAATTTATCTAGGCAGACAACTCAAATCTTTAAATTTTTCAAATACATGTCACAAGTGGGTGACTTCCAGAACACATCACAGTGAATAGATCCTCCATACTCCTCATATATTCTGCAGGCTATAGATAGATAAGAAACATTGAAAGCCCTATGGTGATGCCACAAATTTTAAAGTAGTGAGACATGATAAAGCATGAAACTCGAGTGTGGGACTCCCCTTGATTTATTCAACATGCACAAAGTCACAAGCTCTGTGATAACAATATGTCAGGCCCTTGAGTTTCTTCATGGCAGGGGGTATGGAATGTCCTGATTCACTGGTCTCCCTGTGGGGTGGTAATATATTGCAATTAACAAAAGAATCTCTATTTGAAGTTTTCCAGCATCCTACAGTGGTAATTAATGTCCCATGGCTGCATACACTTGCAGGTAAGTTAAATATTGAGGGATTTAACAGATGCAACTAAGCAGTGTATGAAACTTGTACTTGCCAAACTGAAACACACGAGGCTCTGTCAGAACATCAGGAAACACTTTTTCACTGTGAGGGTGACTAAGGACTGACACAGGCTGCACAGGGATGGTGTGACGTCTCCATCCCTGGAGATAATGCAAAAGCCACTTGAACACAGGCCTGGGAAACAGGCTAAGAAACATGATCCCTGCTTGATGCCCTCTAGAGGTGTCTTCCAACCTCAGTCTTTGATTCTGTATCCAGAATACCAGAGAGCTCTACTTAAGGCTGGAAATTACTCCAGACTTTCTACCAATTAAATTGCAGTATTTTAACAAAGATCTACAACCTGGCCTCTGCAGCACAGTGCTGTTACAGAAACAATTGACCCTACCATGGCCAAGAGTGTCACTTCCATGAGCACACATGAGTCATCATCAGGACCACAACTAGCCTACCTCAAGAGTCCTCTTTGTCTGGAGGCCCCAGTAGCAGTTTGCTGTAGTTTGAGATCAAACTGGCACTGTGACTTTTCAGACCAGATTCGGCTCGTGTCTATTACTCCAGCCTTTGAAAAGGTCCTTGCAAATACACAAGCTCTGTATTGATTATCATTCTGTGTATAGTGGCTGGTATGCAGCAAAGTATAGTGTAATATGAGAAAAAATATTGATTTCAAGAAAGTTAATATTATTAAAAGGTAGTTGTATTAATCTCTTTCTTGAATTTTAGCTGGGGGTTTTCCTCCTAGAAAATCAATGAAACTAATAGTCTTGTTATAGCAGAAGCACTTGTTAGACTATTTTTTCACTCCAGTGCTTTTAAGTTATGTTAAAAGCAGAAGAGCTGAAAGGCTATAAACTTATTGACTAGAATTTAGAAGATTTGAATGGCTGACAACATTATGTTTGTTGCCTTTTTGTCACCTTATCTGGGAGAGAAATATTTTAATCAAACAGAATTTGAATTGTATCTGGTTTCTGTCTGTACCACCAAAAAAAATACAACAAACCACACCTGCAGCATTTCAGGCAGAAACTCATTGCCCCAATTTGCTTCAATTATAGTAAATCAGAACTGTGTGAGGACTCAAACATCCCTCAAAAAGAGTCAACCTTACACAAATGTGCTTCTGAAAATGCCTTGCAAATAGAAATAACCGATCAGCAGATGTCTAATACTTCACTTTATAAATCCCATTTTCTATCTCAACATTTGCTCAGAATTTTTCCATATTTCTGTTGTGTATATAGGAACAACTCATAATACCTCCTTACTGATGCATGCCTGTATGCTAACCAGGCCAAACCTAGGAACAGTTTCAGCTGAAAATGAAAATCTTCAAGTTTAGCAGTAAGCCAAGTAATCCCAGAACATGCCTTCTTAGCCAAGCACTTCTTTGCCTCATCTTTGCCTGTAGGTTTTCCTGTACTTGTTTTTAGTCAAAACATTTATATAGACAATAGACAAAATGTGTGCTAAAAGCCATTTTAACCTGGAATGTTGCACAAACAGAGAAGCAACTGCAGGTTGGGCCAGTCTCATCTCTTGAGACAAGTGCCATAGATGCAACTTTGTCCCCAGTGCTTCTACGTACTCACATTCCGAGGTTAAAAGGGCTGGCACAACTAAGAATTTTCTCCATGGCCATCTTTTGCCATGGAAAGATCATATGGTTCATAAAGCTGATTGCCAATATAACCTGGTTTGGGAAGATAAATATTGTGATCTTCAATAAACACTGTGGTCAAAGTGTGAACTAATATAAATGATGGAGGAGCTTTCCAAAGGCATAAATGGGTGTTAGTCCAGTGAAAGGCTGTCTCCCTGTGGCTTCTGGTTGTCAGTGAAACCACAGCCTCCTCCTTCTCCTTTTTCCTTTGTAGCACTCTGGCTCTTAACTCTGCCTTATCTCTCTAAATCTGTCAGTGCAATTATCTGCCATCAGCTATATGCTATCAACAGGAAATAAGTGTGCTCCATCTGATAAGACAAGCACTACAGTAACATGATTCAGAGCCAGATGAGGCTTGACGAGAGCCTATCACCTCTGCTCTTGAAAATCAAAGGTGTAATTGGCACAACCTCTTCCCTCATACTGATTTCTTAGCCAAGTAAATTGTTTACCCAAGTGTATGTGCACTTACAAGCACCATACACACCCTTACAGTTAAAAGTTGTCAGTTATTTTTGTAAAATATGATTATAAATGGCTCATGTTCTGGAACATCAATATCTAATTAAAACCAAAAAAAAGTCCTAAAATACCTTCTGCTTCCTGCAGTGCAAATGAAAGGGTTTCAAGAATGAGTGATTACCAACAAATCATCTTGTAGCGAAGATGAGATGGGAAATATCCTACTGTTCCTATAGCATGCTGGTTTTTTACAGCCACCTAATAAGAATGCCTTGTGATGAACTTGGTACGTAAATTCATGACCATCAAAGCTGTGTACCTCAATTATATCCTACACCCCAACTGCTTTACCTGAGGATTTGTTGGCACAAGAAATATAACCAGGGCCATGGTGTGACAAGCTGGGAGAGGAGTGAAGCGTACAGCCTTTTTGGTACTGATTGCTCTGCAAGGTGGGTGAAGCTGACACCCTTATGCCAGAAAAGAAAGGAAGGCCACAGACAGTTCTTGTTTTTCCTTTTATTTCCCCTACATAGTGGACCAAAACTTAAACTGAAGGGATATTATATGCAGTCTAACTTCTGTGCCCAACAGAGTATCTTGTAAGGAGTCAAGTCCATTGCACAGTGTTGCCAAAAGCTCCAGTGTTTCCAAAAAAGTGAGCCTCTCCTGCACCACCCGTGCTCCCATGACAGCATATGGAGTCCCTCTTCAGAGGATGGACATGCTTCTGGAGCATCGTTGCAAATTTTCCTCTTCTTGCCCCTCTGTGCTCAGCAGCTTTGGCTTTCTCACTTGCTTATTGAGTAGGTTTACTAGAGCCCTACCTGGGGCAGATGACCAGAGATGAGATAGGACATGGCCCATTTCTGAGGACACAGGGGATTAAGCACCAAATAGCAACCCAGGTACTTCTGGTAGCATGTTGGGCCCCTAAGCCAACATACCTGATACAGTCCAGCTTTGCAGATGTATTTACACCATAACCCTCACAAGCACCTGCAGGGCTGTGAGCAGCTCTTGGGGTGCTTCCAACAGAGCAGGATCCCAAGAGCCCCTTGCTGTACATGTGACATGTTTCTAAGAAAACATCCTCTCTCCACCCAGTAAACCATCTCTCCACTGCCAAATCACTGTCAGTGAAGAGAGGAGTGAACAGAGGAGGCTTAATGACATATCCATCAACTCAGACATGAGATGATGTCTTCTCACATTATCCCGTCCATCACATTCCATCCCTTCCCATTGCATTGCACTGCATCTGATCCCATCCCACCCCATCCTGAGGAGCTCCAGAAATCAAAGAGATGATGCTCCTGCTATGCAGGGATTTCACAGATGTTCCACATACAACATCTTTGGCTGCTGTGTGGTTAACCATGGCCCAAGCAGTGGCAGGATCAGGCCTGTGGCCAGTGGCAGGCTACCCAAGCCCTGGGGCACAGGTACCCATCAAAGGACCTCTAGTTCCCATCCCTGGGAGAGAAACTCACTCTCAGCCAAGGTGGAGGTGCTTCTTTTTTTCAAGTAAATACATAGAAACAAAGATGTATGATTTGTGAGCTAACTGTGGGTAGCTTCATTAATATCTCATGCCTGGGCCAAATAAACCACACTACTAATCCTTCACCCTCTCCCCATCTTGTCCCCACCTTCAAATAATTGATTCCTTATGTCCAGTGATCATCAATAAACACAGTGGCCTTTGAAAAGAAAGCTTTAACAACAATAGTAATACTCAGTTGCCTAGTCTCACAGAGACTTCAGATAGAGGCAGCTGGAATGTTTTCAACAAAATTTTCATGAAAATGTGTTGTTTATCAAAGCTGAAACGTTCTGTGAAGATATATTTGTTTTCACAAAGGTTTCTGAAGCCCAGGTTTTCTAACTAGAAGGAGAGGGAGGTCTGAACCAAATCCTGGAGGCTTTCAATCTGAAAATAGTAATTTTTTACACAATTCCAAGTCAGAGAAATGTTCTAAAAGTTTTGTTTTCATTCTGGTGTGGGAGAAAAACATTTCTGGAACCTTAAAAGTTTCATGACAGTGAATTTTTACTCTCTGGTCAACTGAGGCAAAAATTCTCTTTGTGTGAGCTGATTCTGAATAAAACAACTGCATTTCATAGGTGTTGATGTTCTTCTGCATGGGTGCATGTGTGTATAAATTCAATTTATATTGTTTATCCTTTTTTTGTTTGGGCAGCTGTTTTTTGTATTCATTTATTATGTTCTTGCTGTGGATCAGCTGCAAAAGAGAGAACAGTGGAAGAGCAAAAATCTCTCAGGAGTGATTAAGAAAGAGAGGTCACTTAAGGCTTCTCCCATGCTGCTTCTCTCTCCTCTGTTCCCTATTGCTGTACTTACAATTAATATTTCCCTTTGGCTTGGGTCTCCCGATAGGCCATATGAGGTCTTTTGTTACCTATAACATAATCACTGTCTAAGTTACAGGGCTGTTTTTTTTCCATCTTTCTCAAAATGTTATAATAGTCGAACTGAGACAGAAGAAACTGGGCACAGAATGTGTCATCTTTTTCAGTTTTACCATTAGATGATAAATATTGATGGGTTTTTCCATCATGATCTGCTGCTTCCACTGTTTGTAAAGTACAACATACTTGACAACAACAGAAAAACTGTTCAGCAACTTACTTAATATCTATGTTGTACCTGCAAAAGAAAATCACATAGCTCAGAAAGAGCAGAAAGGATCATGGTTTAGGAAAGCCCATAAATCCTGTTGTTTCACACAAGTCCTGATGAATTCAAAGCTTAAATATTTTTTCTGGGCCAGAATCTTACTACATTTTGTAAAATGGATAATACACAAGTATCAGATATTTTTCAAGTTGCCACCTGTGGAAAATATTTTAGTACACTGATGTAAGTTAATATTCTCATAAAAAAAAAAAAAAAAAAAAAAGAATGTCATCCACTGGGGAAAAAAAAATCGGTCACAGTAGATAAAGCATTTTAAAATGTTTCAGGAACTTTCTTTCCTCCTGGATGCCTTTGACCTTCACTTGTCATTTAACAATCAGAATTGTTTTACATGTGTTCTTAAGCCATGTTGATCTGTTAAAGACTCATGCAAACCAAAGGAAACATCATTAAAGGATGACCATGAAGCACATTATTCACAATGCACTGCCCAACACACAGTCTAAACAAAAGATGTATTAAAGCATGTATTCAAAAAATTCTTCCTTTCTTGTCTATCATAATAATAAATAAAAATTTAACTGGTACAGGACTGACTTTTAAATTTACTATATTTCTTTCAAATGGCCTCTGTTATATATTGCTGCAATTTATGCTTTGTCTCTTATCTTGAAGAGTTACCTATAACAGCAGTGCTACTTCACTATAAGGTATTTCTGCAACACTGTCCTTTTAATCTTAACAAAAGATACCAGTGTATCCGTCCGGGGTGCTTGTTCCTGTAACTGGCAGAGCAGAACTGTTTCCAGTGCATCCCAGAATCCCTTGGGCATTAAGCTGGTGCCAAATGCCAAACCATCAACCCTGTAAAAAGGCTCATTTCATCAGTACCAACACCCCATCCTTACACCAGCTCTATAATCAGGCACATGGTATCACGCCAGGGCGACAACTCAGAAGCACATTGGCAGTGGGAAGCACAGAGCAGCTTGGAAGTGTTTCCACTCCCTGGGAGCTGGTTACCACTGGCCCTTTGCCCAGTGCAGAGGTTTCAGAGGGCTGGATAGAGGCCAGGGACCCCTGCAATGCTCTTGTCCCCCTCTCACCCAAAACCTGGCTTCCTGTTTCTGTTTCAAACCACTGGTCTTTGCAGAGTGACTCATTAAATACACTAATACATGCCCCTGGCAGTTTTCTGAGATGTTAAAAACTGCCTTGAACCACAACCCATCTGTGGACACTAGCCCTGTGCTGTGGGAAGCTTCTGGGTCTCACTGTGGCAGCTCAAGTCTGACCCTGACAAAAATTATTTCAAGCTCTGAAACAAGACTACATACTTGTTTCCTCCTTTTTTCCTTTTTCTGTACGCCTAAAGGATTTTGTTGACTTGACTGTTCATGCAAAAAAAATATTTGCTGTCTTTTGTAGATCTGGGAAAGGAAAATTGTTCCTTGAAATTTTCCAGTCCTTATGAAATCATAAGGTTCTCAAATATCTTCTATCCACAAAAACAAAACAAAACAAACAAACAAAACCACCAAACAAACAAAAAAAAATTAGCCCCTGAGCACAAATCATCCAGTAATTCCAAATCAGAAGTATCCGGGCACAGATAATCTGTAATGGAGGAGAGGAAGGATTCCTTTGATCTTTCTCAGATATCTTTTTCAGCACCAAAATTTTCTTCAAAACCCAGGTACTCCAAAAAAGAGATAGGAAGCCAAAAACCTGATAGAATATGTCTCAAGACACTTCAAAAACCTCATGTTTTCAATTTAACAATAGTGAAAATGAAGAATAATTCTGCTCAGTGTCTTTTCCACTGATATAACAGTAAAAACAGCAAGAGCCTCATGTCCATTTCAGAGAATCTGCAATGGGCCAAAGAGGATTAGACCAATAGATTGTTCTCAAGAGATTTCCTTTGATGGGAGAATCTCAGGAAAACTAACTCCTACAACAACTTCATGTAAAGACAGAGGTTATGTCCTCTCATCCATTCTCCAGGGCGCTAGTCACTGGTTTGCAAAAGAGCTACATGTCTAGCTCCCAGCTTGGGTGGCTTCTGCAAACAGAGGAGACCTAAGACTAAAAGATTTGGAAACTTCTTTGCATACTGTGCTGTAAGAAAGATAAGACATTGCCCATGCAAACTCTCCAGGACTCTTCAGGTTGCACAACTTGGGGGGCCTGTGATCTCTACTAAGTAAATAGTCTGAAGATCTCATCTTTATTATCCCAGGTTTAATGGCCATCTGGTTTTGCCTTATTATGTCCCCAGACAACACTGTTGGGAACAAATCTTTTAAAGCTTTATTGCTTTTGTGTTTCCATTGTTTCCTTGTAATGGGTCTGCTACACAAAACTTTTCTTTGACAATGGCTGCTTCTTCTTAAAAGCTTATGATTCTTCCTTTCTGGACCAGCAGGCTCCATAACAGCCTTTCTCTCTTGTAATTGCCTTGGACCAATTTCTCCTAAAAGAATTAAAAATGCAAATCTAATATCATAATTGTGTAATATGATAAGCTTGGCAGCTCAATCAATACTATCCCCCACTGTCAATTATACAGCTCCGATGCACGTTTGTCAGACCTGACCAATCTCACTTTATCACTGGCACTGTGGTCCTTCCACATCTATAAGATATGACATTTTATTAGTAGGTTCCTATCAATCAGCCCTAATTTTTGCATCATAGAAATTAATTTTGTCGTCTTGCTGCCTGGCGGCGCTGGGATTGCTCTTTGAGCCAGGCGTCAGAGACTCGCAGACTTCGACTTCCCCAGGCTCCCACGTTACAGTCTGGCTGAGGACTGGGACTGACAATAAGACACTTGGGTGTCTTCATTTTCTAGCCACAAATGAGATGGGGTTAGCAGCAAAGGACATGGCTGGTAACCACTGTAGAAAGGGAAACCTGTGGATCAATAAAAGAATGCCCACTGGTGCTTGTACTGTTGGGTGTCTGTCTAAATTAAAGAAGATTTAATGTGAGATAACTTTTCACCCCCTGCTGAGTCTACAAAACCCATTGCAGACAGTACTTTGTTACTCAGTAATGCCTCTAAAGTAGTGTTTCTGAATATGTCAAAAAGCCTGCTGGTCTAAAATGGAGGCAAACCAGAAGACACAGTAATTGTATTAACTCAGACATTGCTTCTTCCTGCCCAGTTACAACCACAAGAAATGAAAGCAAAAAGACAATTTGCATTCTTCTAAAATCCACACCCACCCTCAGTAAACCTACTTCTTTCTGCTTGGACTTTTCTTTGAAATGCTACCTCTAGGAAAGGTCCTTTAAAAAAAGTAGTTTTCAGAAAGACTCCTTTAAAATGTTGCTGTGTTCGAATTTGCTCTCACGGTAAACCTTTAATGTTCCTCCAGCTCTGCTGACTTCTGTAGAATTGTCCTTGATCTGTCCTGAGAAGAAAAAAATAGCTCTCTTTCAGCCTGAACCATACTGGTAGAAAAGTCACCACCCCTGGAAACAAAGAAACACACAAACAAAAATTAGCACAAAGTGAAAACCGTGTCTGATTCCTTAATTCTTTCTCTAACGTCTGCAGCTCAGATTGGCTTCGACAACTTGCTGTCTTGGTATGATAGGTATGTACACTATTGCCTCAGTCATCCACCTGAAATAACATATACTCAGAATTTTAAGTAGAGAAGCAAGTGCCAGTGCTTGAGTAAGAAATTTATGAAGTGAACAAGATTGTAAGGATTACAATTTGCTTTTGGAAAATAGTTGTTTTCTGTGGCATCATTCCTGACAGACATGACTTATCATATAAGCAATAGCAAGGCGGAGAAATCTACCCACCTTCCCTTCTTCTGAAAGCAAGGGGATTGCACATAAAATTGCAAGCAAAGGGCCCAATTCAGGGTATACATGTTTCTCCACACAAGAACAGCCCCCATGAAGGAGAGAAAAGAGACTGAAGCACAGACAGCATCCTGGGGGTCAGGAGGCACAGGGATGAAGAGAATCCTGCCAAAACCCAAGTTTAGCTAAACTCTGTGAAGGAAAGGAGAACAGCAAAAGTTTCTTCAGTTACGTGAATAAAAGTGAAGGAGGGTGAGGACAGAAGCAGGGCCAGTTGCAACACTGAGGATAAATTAAGGATTAAAAGTAACTCAGATAAAATAAAAAATATTAAAAGAATTATTTACCTCACATTCAGTAATGAATCTGAATACACAAAACTGGAAAATAAGGATAGCTGATGAGGATGAATGTATAGGAGAATAAATTACCACACTGAGCTGAAAGCAAGATACAAAGATCTTCATGTCTTCCAACTGGAGACACTGCAATGCTCATCCCAGAATGCAGCAGGAAGACACAGGTGAAATTGCATACAGCTGCACGCTGTTAGAAAGGATATTTAATAAACCTGTCAAATCAGTGATCATAGCAAATCTTCAGAGAATAACAAATGCACCACTGAAGGAGTTTCCCAGTTCTAACTTATGTAATTCTGGGTTTATTAGACTGACATGAGTAGAAGGTAGAGCTTTAAAAGAAATTTTGAAGAAAATAATAATTAAAATCTTGGAAGAAAATATAAAAGGCTATTAAATCAAGATGATATTTGAAAAGATAGTAATTCCAGGCTGATCTAATATCTTTCACATGATGTGATGACTGATTTATTCAATTTTAAGACTCCAATGGAGCCTGCTGGATCTATTAATAACTTAGCAGAATATTTCCTTTGGTGGTGTATGCGATGTTATTAGGTAATAAGAGCAGATAAAGACTGTTAGAGAACCACACCAAATCAGTTGAAGAGAAATAATAAAGAAGTCTGCTGAAAGAAGGACGTTTGGATTGGTAGGAGGTTACTAGGGCTGTAACAAGGAACCATCTCAGGACAATCTTGTCTACTACTCATTAATGAATGGTGTAAAATATAGCATGTAAAGCTATATAGCATGCTATAATATAGCATGTCCTAGTAAAGTAGAGATAGGAAGGTTAGAACATCCTTGAGGGAGAACTTGATTATCTTGATAGTACCTGTGTTGGGATGAAATTTAGTGATCAGATTTGTGAACCAAATGAAGTAAAAAATTAGTAAGGACCAACAACAAGAAATTCTGAACAGAATTAGGAGCTTATCAATTAGAAAAGACACAAGATGAGAGACTGTGTTTTATTTACTATTTAACTGCAAATCACCCAGTTGAAGAGCCTGAGGAAAGGCAGGTGTTGTCCAAATATGTATGAGGAGAAACACTACCAGGAATGACCTAAAATATTTATGGCAGAACTTTGGACTTACACTGCATTATAATCTCCAATAACTTCCATGTTCTGGTCCTCATCTTCAAGGCAGGTTAATTTGGTCTGGGAGTTGAAGGTGATTAAGGAAAGAGGATTCCGTTTGAAGGACTTCTGTTTCTGCCCTGTATGTATAAACCATTGTTGTTTTCTTAATGGCACATTCACAACATTTCATTTACAGGATAGATGAGACACAAGACATAATTTTCTTAACATAGCCTTTTTTTTATTTGCCTTAGTCCTGCAACTCTCCATCATTTGCTGACTTGTGCTTTGCAGTCCCCACCTTCAGACTCAGAATAAGAATTGCACTTCTCCTTTGTTTGCTGCCTAACACAGTATAAGTGTTCAGAGGTAAACAAGAGTTTATTTTATTTCCCTGTAACTCTGCAAGTGGAAATGTAGTGCAACAATGTCAAAAATCATCAAGACAATCATATCTTTCTGCAAGGATACAAATAACATCATATTATTAATGTACACATATTAGAAATGGATTTTCCCAGTGGGAAATATAAGCACCACATGGCCATTAATATACTTATGCTACCCATTCACTAGCAGACCACAGTCATGGCCAGTTAGCTGCAGATGAGCCTTGAAGTTTCCAGGCTGAACAGAAGACACATGAGCAGAGAAGGGAACTAAGAAAATGAAATAAAGTCAGTGAAACAAAGAAAGGGAAGGACCAAACTTACTTTCTGTCTTTGATCTTTTTACTTTACTATGACTGAGATCTGGGTTGATATTAGCCCTATGATAGTATTGCTGCAATAACCACATCAGCACAATGTTTCCAAACATCACAGCCATGACAAGAATAGAAATAATGTTCATGGCTACCAGCAGGCCCTGGGAGGGATTTGCATCTTTTAGACCTGTAACTGTAAATTGTCTTTCTTTCTGATCAGCAAGTGCTGACCATTTGGGGAAATGAAGGAGTAAGTTCAAAAAGACTCTTAATACATTAATATTTTTCAAAGAGGTCTGCTTGCCCTGGACTTCACATTACAATCCCAAAGAAACCAGGAATGTGACGAAGAAATTCTCATGCCTGTGCTGTTTGGAACAACACAAGTATTGACTGCAAGAAAGCCCCAAATGAAGCAAAATGTATGCACACTATCTCTGATAGTGAAGTCTGGTGTAGAGTCAAGTTTAGGTGAATTCTAATGTAAAAATAATCAGAAACTCATAAAATACAATTTCTTGAGCTTGGAATAATTTGCAGTTAAGAAAACCTAGAACAGAAAAATATACAATATGAATGTTTGCCTTCAGTCTCCTTGATTTGTAACTATCTCTTCTATAGGAGGGCATTACCAACCCTGACAGCATTGATTTTCAAATGTATGATTGCTAGTAAAATATGAAACCATATTGATTTGAAATTCAGGATCAGATGCCTGTTAGATACTCTGCATATTTTGGGGATGGATAGTTTCATTTATCAGCTCTTCCAATTGCAGAATAATTAGAACTCCATCATGTTTCTGTTTTGAGATGTAGAGGTTCCCGTCAGATTACAGCATCCGCAATCTCAAAAAGTGTTCTATGCATTATGTTTACTAATTGATCAATTTATCTTCCCTCTGAAGCTTTTTTGTCCATTTTTCAGGAAACATATTGGAACTAAGACATCCATCTGAAATTTCACATTGTTCCTCTTCTTCACCCATGGAAGAAACAGGAGAGTAATGGACATTTCCACAATTAATAATAATCAAGGAGGATTAATACTAAAGGAAGGGAGACCCTGACCCGCTCAGATCAAGTAAAGTTGTGCTGATTATTTTCATGGGGACAGGGTTTAATCTTTAGGACCTAGTACAGGAATACTGGAGACTTTACAAATGTAATGTATTAACTCTACCCTAGGAAAATATACAATAACCTAGATTCTGCCATTCTGCCTTACAGCAGTCATGGGAGGTATATGACAAAAGACTGCCCACTAGAAAGTAAAGCCTTAAACAGTTTTTTGGATTCTAGGAAGTGATAGACCAAGGCAAAGCTATATAACATGGCAAATAATTTGGAAAGTATGGGTATAAGTCCCCTAGCTAAACTTCTCCCAGGCCTCTTGTTTCCGTGTGTTTTCCTAGAGATAAGGCCCTGATGCAAAAATGTTGACACTTTTGGAAGTCAGCACATCAGTCAGGAAACAATATTTGCTCTACAGAACGTGGAAGTTGTGGACACAGAGATGGGACAAGATGGAGAGGCATGGAGGGGACGAGAAGAATCTGTGGTTGACAGTAATAATAAACACAGGGGAAAATAACAAAACCAGTGGAGGCAGTCTGTAAAAAAAAAAGCAGAACTTCAACATAGATTACATTACTATGAAGGAAGCTATCTGCAACTCTGGATTAGGGTTTTGGTGTGAGGAAGAGTGTTTATTTTTTCAACACACAGTATTGTACCTCAGTGAGTCCTATACAGGAGTAACTACAAGATCCATGGGTTTTAGTAATATGTTCATTTCACCATTCTGTAGTCCCTCCAAATAAAAATTATTGGGTTTTCTTGATCTCCATTTTTTTTAAAAAAAGAAGCTGGATCCAGATTAAATCCATTAACACAAACTCATACAGTCCAAGTAGACAGGAATTTCCAGCCCACAGATGAGTCTGATCCAAACCTCTGAATTCTGTGGAACTTTCTTCTCTACAAAGACAAGAGCAATTCCCCAGTAGATAAAACTCTTAGCCAATCTGCTTCCAAACTTCACAGTGGTTATGCTAAAATTTTAAAGGATGAGAAGCTTTATCTATGAATCAGCTACAATGCAAGCTTTTGTCATTGATAAATAAGTATCTGTAGATATCTAACACATTCCCCAGTGAATTGTGGGTTTTTTTCTTTTGTGTGTTGTACACACAAAGAATACCTGATAACAGCAATTTAGTTTTAATAAAGAGATGCCAGTTTATTCTCCTTCTTACTTATGCACACTTCCAGTAAGGACATAAAGAGTGGTTTAGGGTAAATCTTCCCAACAGATAGGATCAAACTTTGTAAGTATCTTACAAGAAGAATTAATAAATAAGCCTTTAATTTAAAATTAAGACTTTGATTTTCTGGGGAGACTAAAGCTAAATCCCTTCTCCCTTACTTCACTCTCAACATTGAATCTCTACCTGGTGCTGACATTTCTATTGCTTTGCTGATTTATGCCACTGTTTGTTTTTTTTTTAAATTTATATCACTAGGAAAGCAACTTGACTCAAATCAGCTTATTTGTATCCTCGGGGTAATGAAGGATGCAGAGTCTCATTTGTGAAGGAATCTAGATTTGTGGTCATGGTGCAAGTGAAGGGGAGTTGAGTAATATAGGGGTTGCCTAATGTGCAGCAACAGTGCTGGGACCCTGGGATAGCACCCTCCACACTAGTAACACCAGTTAAGGGCCAGCTCAGAACCAGTGGGGCTGGGACTTGCAGGGTGTGGGGTGCAAGCTTCGTGCTGTCTGCAGGCACAGTTGCTGTTGTCAATGCCATCCATATGCAAGTTTTACAGATGAGGATTTACTATTCTAGGTTGGGAATCTAATTCAAAACACCACAGCTTTGCCAATTAGAACAATTTCCGTTCTCTAGAGGCAGGGCTGACACATATCTCTGAGAGGTTTGTAGGCTAGGCAGAGAAACACTGGCTCCTGAGCAGCCACCAAAGGAGGATCCAGCCACCAGCTCTAAGGGAAAGAAATCTGATCACAGAAGCACTGCTGGGATCTGACAGAACTTTTCTTTAACTGACCCTCAGCTAGAAACCTCCTGATTGCTTTGTCTTAATGTAGAGGCAGCAGAGACAATGCATCATTCATTATGTCATTTTGGTGTTTGACTTTTTAAAATATTAATGAACAGTCTAAGCCTTTCTTTTGCTGACCACTGAAAACAGCCCCATTCCCCTGAGTAAACCAAGGCTGACTCTTAAGTCTGTGATTGAAATTCAGTCAAACCTCTGGGTGAATGGAAATCATTTGTTGCGTTACAGTGACATGCAGCTCCTTTTTGTTTTCAAGAGAGCTCAGGGATTCTGTGTCTATTTATTGTCATCAGCTGAGGACTCAGTATTGATGGTTACCCAAAACTCTGTGGCTTTGGAGAGGGGAGTCTATACTGCAACTGCAGATTTGGCAGAGACGGTGCCTGAGTCTGAACAAGGAGCACTTTGTTAATTTCTGTTTAACAAAGTCTGTGCAGAACCCCATCTGGTTGGTCTGGCATGGGGAGGGCATGGCAAGGATGATCCCAGGTGATGATGGGATAGATATGTCAAGGAAGTGTTGCCCTCTCTATCCACTCTCTGATGCCTTTCCATAAGTGTTTGCTACTGGTCACTCTCCAAGACAAAATACCAGGCTAAGACAAACTGTTGCTCTAACTCACCATAACAGTGATGATGTTCTGGGGAGCAAAGTCAGGTTTAGAGGTAAGGAGGTGGGAAATTATCTGCCTGAAATAAACTGTTATATAGAGCTGACAGTAACTTCTTTGCATGATCCTTTTCACCCATCACTGCCTAGCCAACACAGTCTGAAAAGCCAAGAGGATGATGCTAGGGAGTAGGCACTTTGCAGACATCTGTTTCAGTTCGTAAGCTGTCTTTCAAATGATTTTTTGGTTTCTTGCCTCCTCTGTTACCAAGCAGCACAATGTTTGACATGCACAGTGACATGCCCACCAAAAAATTTGCAGATCAGATTTACTTCTTAAGGCCCCATGAATGGGTAATTTACCTTATTTATGAAACTGCTTTACTCCTGCACACACGCTCAACTTGTTACTCCTGAGTTGCTCACTCAGTTTTCTGTTACAGCAGCCTTAGCAGACCTTACCTAGGCAGGCTGTACCAAGCACGTTGTAGCCACATAGAGACAAAAAGCAATTCCTGACTCTATGAATTCAAAACATTAGTCTGTTGTGAGAGAGAAAGTTAGACCAAGTAAACAGGACAAAGCAGTAAAAGCAAAGTGTAGGTGAAACAATTAATAGAGTAGCATTGTATGTTGCTATCTTAACATACCACTAACAGTCTTCTCTAAAAAAAAATAAGTCTTGTTTCCTACATGATATACCATCTCAGATAGATGCCAAAATGATGAGATTTCCTGGAAAGACTTGAATGTGGTACAACTTTTCCTCATTTAACAGTAATTGCCTTGCAATATCTTTCTACAAAAAAAAAAGAATTTCCTGCTGAAACACCCAGTGAGACTTTCACCAGGACTGTCTGTTAAGAAATCCCTTCTCATCTTTTTCTCTTGCATAAATACCTTTTCATAGTTAAAAAAATATAAATAAATAAATGATGCAAGCTCCCCGTTTATAGCTGAGACTGAGTGTTTGTGACCTTGAGTCCCATAGAGGTTAAGCTACTCTGATTAACTTTCCCATGTTATTCCATTAAATAAAAACAGTTTTGACACCCAGAGACTAAGGCATCCTAGAGATAATACAATAACCTTATGCAATCATTCCAAATTGAATTGCAATAATTCATTTAGGTGACCATACATATTTGTTATGTGTAATATGAAACATTGCAGAATGAAATCAATAGAAATGTTTCTTGTTAATGAAGATATACTGTGTTGTTATGTGTGGGGTTTGGACTCCATATCACAGAAATCTTATTTGTATTCTAAATTCCAGGGTATCATACTAGTTAAAAATGATGAAAACATTATTTTAGAATTATACGGCTGGACAGCTGGAAAATTATATCATGCATTTTGTTCCATGACTTGTTCATTAAAAATAAAAGCCCGAGTACCTAACATCACTGAGAGTTTGGCTGTTTTCTTCAACAGCCTTCACCCTAAGATTTTTTAGGGCTTATTATTGGATTCCAAATGAAATTTTATGCAACTGACATGGACTTTCTGGTTTTGACTGTTACAATAGGAGGCTACCAACTCTAAATGGGAGATTTTAAAAAATAAACCTTACAAATATCTGTAATGCTGACTAGGTCACATGAAAGATAAATGTGGATGAATCCCTTCATTTTACACGTTGCTTTGCAAAACTCCCGTGGAGGAAAATCAGATCAAAAAGGTCTCTCACTAAACTGTTTCTAGTGTTCCTGGCTCTTATAGAAGCCATACAAAGAAATGGAAACCACTCCTACCATGAACTCCCACTGCCAGCTTGGCCACACACACAAGCCTACCTTGATGTACAGAAAAGGCCTCCATGAGTTTGCATTTAGCTTCAAAGGTTGGGAGTCAAATTTCTCTTGGTGTATGGGCAGTGCACAGTGGATTGAAGACTCTGAAGACACCACCTTCAGGCTAAACCCTGCTGATGCAGAGCTGGGGTCAAGATTGTCACACTCAGTATGAACTAAACCTGATCTTATTAACCAGCAAGCCCCCCTTGAGAAGCTGCCTGTATTAACCAGGTCCTGGCAATATGTCAGACAAACCAGAGTAAAATGCAGCTAGTTGTCATTTAGTGCCCAAGTTACTCCGTTTCAAACTACTTGGAAAATCACTGCATTGTAGTATGGACATACCCAGTGCTTTTGATACAGCGTATTTCTGCTCACCTGGTCTTTGCTTCAGAGAGCTTTTGAGCCAAAAAATCCAGGGGATTAGCAGAGCTGCCTAAAGATCTCTGGAAAGAACACAAACAAGCAAACAAACAAGAGACAAAACCCCCAAACAACTGTGGAAACAGCAGAATACTTAGCAGCACTTAATGTAACTGTGATCCATTTGCATATTAGAAGCATAGGATGCTTTCAGTCATTACAAATATTTAGACAGCATCAAATGTACCATAAATTGGCTGAAGAAGGCTCCTTATAGCCCCAAGCAGAAACCTGTAATAAGTTCAGCCAAGACAACACTGAAGGGGAAGCTGAAGCAAAGATTGTAACTTAACAGTAGGTAGTTTAAATTGCACAGAAAAGCCCTTTGAATGTAATGGAGAGCTATGGACACAGTGATTAAAGGCTGTTGAACTCCCTGACCTAGAAAATCAAATTGGTGACAACTCAGTATGTTAAACTACATTAAAATTTATGACTTTGAAGAAGAGGATCAATGTGTGTGTGTGTATAAAGCCTGAATTAAGAGATCTCTGGAGCAGGGAAAACAATCACCTGCAGGATTTTCAAGCATCGGAAGAAGCAAAGGTTCCACGTTCAAGTACTGACCTCAGAGTGGTGTGAAGTACTGTTTGAAAGGAAGAGGGAAACAGACACAATGCCTTGAAAAAGAAAACTGTTAATGGTCATTAGAAAGAAATATCTGAAGAAGTGTCACAAAGTAGCTGTCATGGTTTTTCTGACTTCGGCAAGTGACCCTGTACAGCAGTAACCTCTGGCTAGGGAACAGGGCGCTGTAAACTCAAACACCTTTGCTACAGTTCAAGTGTCAAACAGGGGTTTGTTCAGTGCAAAACAAACTTGCTGTAGAGCTAAAAACTTATAATGAAAAGCAGTGCACTACAGCACACTTTCTTAAAACAGGTTGTTCTTTTTAATTTCAATAATGATTTCTGAAATTAAAGAGATGCTGTCAGAGTGAAGCGATCTCTTAGAATAAGAAAAATAATCAATATACCTTGCTAATAGCTTCTTTTTTATTTCAGAAGTGGTCATTAAAAGCAATTCATTTGTCAGTGGTTTTGCCTTTAGCTAGTATTTTCGTATAGCACAGCAGCAGTCCCTGTCACACAGGATTTCTACCTGCAGAATTTATACGCATCTTGTTCTTTGTCCAAAAATGAAAAGCTTCAAGAACCTTAGTTTACTTCAAGGTTCTCTAGATAGATAGATAGATAGATAGATAGATAGATAGATAGATAAGTAAGTTAGTAAAGAAATAAATAAATAAGTTAAATAGTGAAAGTTAATACATTTACAGTACTTTTAAGGGAGAGTCTCCCAAGAATTCCTGGGAATCCCATGAAATACTGTGTGCTAATACTTGACATACTAACATATGCCAAATGTGTGACAATGGTGACCCCACAATGGCAAAACAGACAGCTACTACTCAGCAGGGGTAAGCCTTAAAGAATGCTTTCACTGGAAGTTGACACTTGGATTAGAGGTGAACTCACTTCCACAGTTTCTTACTTCTGGGGCAGTTATGTCCTTAGACCAGAAACAGGTTTTGAAATCTACCAGTGTGACTCATGGCTCATTTACCTCCAGTCCCCTTGCACATCCATGTCCATGGTCAGGAGATGAGGTGCACAGGCTTTTACATTTTCATGCTTTCCAGTTCTGGCTCCTACACCAACCTTCTGTGAGAGTTAGTCAGTACTGCCTCAGCAAGAGTGATCCTGACAGCAGAGCTGATGTGTTTAACAAGTGATAAATTAAGATTTTAAGCTGCTTTGACTGAATACACTCACATCTAAATGGCACCTTTGCCATGCTGAATGATTCCCTCATAATGATGAATGAAAATTCAATAAAGATTTCAGAGCCAGAAAGGGAGAGTGTGTGTGACTGCAGTATCCACATACAGCTGGCCTTCTGCTCTGTGTGCATCATGGAGGTGTGTGGATTGGGGTGAAAGCTGAGGTTCGTATTGGAAGGACTGAATCAAGGCAAAGCCTAGCAGTGTGTAGTGGGTGAAGGAATTTGGTGGTTTGTTTTGGGGATTCATTTAGAAAATGACCCCAGTCTCCAAGGAGATTTGCACTGAGTCTAGAATGGAGCATGCCTGAGCCACTAGAGCTGGTAAAATGGGTCTGGATTTTTCTAGTCAAGTTCATTCAGCTCCCCTTGTACACCCACTAGAGGATGGTGGCAGGGCTGAGATTATATATAGAAAATGTAAAGCTCCTGATGTAAGAGAAAATTTACTCTCTAACTCCTGCCCATTTCCACAGGAGATGTCAAATCTCATAACACTTAATGAAGAAGGTACAGATAAAGACCTGTCTTCACTCCAGCTTTTATAATTGGAGCCATTAAGACAGTGTTCCCTAGCTTCACAGTGACAAAAATACTAAATCAGGGTTCACAATGCTAAGCTAATGAATTAATATGAGGGGATAGATAATACAAAAGACCCCTTCTATTGTGTCTTCATCCCCCTCCCCAAGGGGAATTTAATTCTCTTCTATACAGAATAAACTTCTTCTCAAAATACTTTTATTTCCTCTCAGCTCTGCTCAATCATTGTCCTCTCCTGTCCATATGTTTTTAAGTTAGTGTGTACCAGTGACACCTGGATCCATTTCACTGAATCCCATGCTTCTCCCCCTCTATTTTTTTCCTCACAACCATCCATCCAACTTTGGACTCGTATCACCATTTGATTTCTCTCCCTGCTTCACCCCCCACACAAAAGCGCACCAGTGTGGTCAGATTTTACCCCGCCCTCTCCTTGCACCTCTCGTGGCAGTGTCCTTTGCTGTGGCTGCCCCTCAGAGCCGGACCGGCCTCCGGCCACCAGCCCCGCCGCGGAGCCGAGCGCCAGGTCCTGGCGCCCCGCGCGCCCATCCCTGCGGGAACTGTCCAGCGGGAGGCGGGTGCTGAAGGAGCCGGGAAGCACCGACCCGCCGCTGCTGCCACCAGACCCGCGCCGGGACCCCGAGGGAGCTCCCCTCCCCAGTAAGCACGTGTAGGCTCTTCCTCCAGAAGGCAAAGATCAGCAAAAGGTCCTTCACTTTGGTGTTTCCCCGAACTTGTCTTCTCACCAAAAATGGGGAAAAAACTTGCCCCTATGATTCTGACATCTGCTCTGACGGGGCTTTCTTCATTTAAACATCTTCTCTAGCCCCTCATTATCTCTTTGTATGTCCTTAGTTTGTCGGAAATTTTTCAGAAACTCAGTTGTGGCTTGTGATTGCATTACACCAACTCAGGTGATTGCATTACAGCTCTTTACGTTGAGTTAGTTTCTGCTAAGAAAATGTAAATGAAAATGTTCATTCTTCCTTGTGTGTGTCTGGCACAACATTCTATTCTGCCCAAAAAGACAGCCTTTCCTTCTTTTTTCGTCTTGATTTTTTATTCTCTGCTAAGATCTTAATTTAAGGAAAAAATATATTGGATTCTTCCATCAGACACTCTTTCTGACCTCTGAGGCTCTGTGAACCAACAGCCTGGGATGTTGTGATGAGTGAACAAAATAATGTTCTGGTCTGGAATTTTATTTATTCTTTGTGGTTACAAGGTGGAAGAAAATGTCTCCCTTTCCCCTCCATAACATTCCATACCAACTGGCCTACACAGAGCTTAACTAGTATTCCTATTTCATGGCTGATATCTAAATATCCAAATAAAAGACAAGTCTTCTGCCCAGTACCTTATTTGTCTTTACACATACTGTCTTGCCAGCATAAAAGATATACCATTTACCTTCACTTTTAGTTGTTAGTCACCTCTGGCCCTGATGTGTAGTCCTGCAATGTGTCATTGTTTAGATAATTAAGGTTCTACCTAGCACCATGATGTAAATATTGACACCATCGTATCATAATGGCCAAGCTGGACCACGGCATTACTTTTTTTACTCTCCTCAGTCCACTGACAGTTGTTTAGATGATGTTTCCTACCATAATGGCTGCTTCCCTGCTCATGTAGACTAGCATAGCCAGCAAATTAAGACATAACCAAGATAGATCATAGCAACCACATCATATCTGCTTCCTTCTTCTCTCAGCCTTTTGGGTTGTTTGTGTTGTTTGGGTTTTTTCCTCCTATTACTTTAAATTATGGCCAAACATTAAAAGTCAAGATCTGGAGACATCAGAAGCAAAGCATTATCCTCTTGTCACACTAGCTCTTCTTCCCACGTGATTTAATTCCTTTCAGTTTTATTTTGCAAAGTCATCTGCTGCAACTATTGGTGGACACTGTTTTTCAGAAACATGACTCTCTCAAGTAGAAACGGTGGGCAGAAGTACTTTCCACCCCAGGATTTATCAGTAATTGATCCATGTTCAGCCACATCAGCTTCCAATGCTTTTCTTCTCCAACCAGCATGCTTCTTTTTCTTACTGGGTTTTTCAGAACAGTCATTTCACATGGGGATATTCTATTGAACATTTTGGGGTCAAAGCAGGAAAAAAAGTAGAGTCTAGGCACTTAGTAAAGACCTCCTGAGTCTGTCTTACATTTGCAGGCAGGCAAGTCCTCGGTGATTTATCCTACATAAGAATTGCAAAAATGCTATTCTTTTAAATTTCTAATAGGCTTTGAAAAGCACACTCTTTTCTGCAGATCCTTTCAATGTAGGTAAAGTACACAGAACGTTTCATGGCTGGCTATTTCTAGTTTTTATTTTACCCACATTTTACAAGACAAAAACCTGAGGTTCTAACTGGAGGATTAAATAGAATATAAGACAGGACGGCATCATTCCTAAGAGAAGATATTCTGAAAAGAACAAGTAGATTTCAAGAGAAATCTGAAAGGTCATCCTGAAATTTTGGACTGTACTAGAACTGGAAGAAAGTTCCTATACGTAGATGTCCTCTTTTTTAATGGCCAATAGTTTCAGTGAGAAGGCCTCAGCACTCAGGTTTAGATCCATGCATCCAGTGCAGTAGAATATTGAAAGTACAATGCATAAATTGTTCCCAGCTCTTTGGCAGATCTTCACGTAATCTACCAGAAAATTAAATTCCTCCATCATCTACTGCATGCACAAGTCCAGAGTATTAATTAGCCAAGATTCAGCTATTCTAAAACAAAAGTAAGGAGGTTCTGCATTTGATGTCAGACAGAAAGAGTAATTTGTTTGACTCATGAAGTATACTCCTATTAAGTAATGCCAATTAAAACTACGCAGCTGGCTAGTCATCAGTGCAGGTCTAGGTTACAAATGAAACTAAGAGAACTTTCCATCTGAAGAAAATGTCAATGCCCAAAACTAATTACCTTCAAGAGAAATGCATAAATAACTAATCTGGAAAGTTATTTCTCACATCAGAAGCCTGAAGGTTCAGGCATTTGATTAACACCTACAGAAGCAAAGTCTGTTCCAACAGCAACGTCAGACTTCACGATAAACAATAAAAGGAAGGAGAGTTTTAGCCAAACAGTTGTTACTCAAAGATTACCTATAGTATTTCAGCATATATTTTAAAATGTGGTTCTGCAATCCTGCCTTCATGGTTCTTATCAGCATCATGAGGAACATTGTATAAGATCTGAACAGAGATTAAGGCTGGAAAAAATTATCTAAGACTTGACTATCCTTTCTCCACTGTACCTCTGGCTGATAAAAGTGGCAGAGTCTCTGGGTAACTTGCAAACAAATAAATTCTGCCTGGAGAAAGGAAAAGCAAGGATATAACTTTAACTTGGGTGGATATAGTACTTTTAAGAAAGCCTACATAAATTGCCTTGTTCAGGGGTCTTCTTCAAGGCAAATTTCAGCCCAAAATAGGTATAACACTGGAAAAAGGAGGAAAAAGATCTATACCTTCTTATGTACCTCCCAAACATAATAATAATGGCAATAGTCTCTAAAGGGACACATCTCTATAGTTGAGACTTTTACTCCAGAGCAGGCAATTTTCTCTCAGTTTTGCATCTTCTTCTTCTTTAAACTGAGTCTACCTCACATAAATTATTTTAAGGAGCCACAACAGGCTGCCTAAGTTAGGAATTTACTTGAATGATGCTTTCTTTTTAATTCAGAGAGACAGGACCTTAGTGAGAGGCCCACCAAATGTTTGCAGCACCCTGTGGAAGTATCTCTTTTCACTGAGCATAAGAAAACTTCAGGTGATAAAATTTCTACCTAGGATACCTTTGTGAAGTACCTCTGAAAGTGGCAGTCTTCTTATTTAAGGACGCAAAAAGAAAATGAGGTAGAAGAATAAGAAAATGAACCCATGTCTTTGCAAGTGCCCTAGCAATAAAACAGAGGGAATTATCTTTACTTCAACTTGAAATAGAGCATAAATGGCACCTGAAGAAAGAGCATAAAAGTGACAGTGAGAAGCAAATATCCCTTTCTCTGATGGCGTTCAGTTTTACCTTGATTTCAGATAGACTGGCTGAAGTGCAGAGCTCAAAGTGTTGTGAGTGAGGCCACATCTGACTGGTGACCAGTCACCAGTGGTGTTCCTAAGGGTTCAGTTCTATGGCCAGTTCTGTGCAACACATTTAACAGCAACCTGTGTGCAGTATTTGAATGTACCATTAATGAGTTTGCTGATAATACCAAACTGGAAGGTGCTGTTGACTCTCCGGAGAGACAAGATGCCTTGCAGATGGATCAAGATTGGAACATTGGCCTATGATTAATGGGATGAAATTTAACAAGTCCAAATGATTGACTCTGCACCTAGACTGGAGTAACACAGGGCAGAAATATAAATTGTGAGAGGAATGGCTGGAGAGCAGCCCTGCAGAAAGGGATCTGGAGGTGCTGGTTGAAGCTAAGCCCAATGTGAGTCAGTCATGTGACCTGGCAGCCAAGAGGGCAACCTGCATCCTGCGGTGCATCAAGCACAGCATGACCAGCTAATCAAAAGAGGTGAATGTCCCGCTACATCAAGTGTTGGTACACAGTACTCACCTTGAGTACTGTGTGCAATTCTGGGCCTCAGTATTTAAGAAGGATGTGAAGGTCCTTGAATGCACCTAGAGGAGAGCAACAAAGCTGGTGAAAGGGCTGCAATGCATGTCCTGTGGGGAGTGGCTGAAGAATCTGGGTTGCCTTGTTCAGAGAAAAGGAGGCTGAGGGGCAACCTCATTGCCCTCTACAGCTTCCTGAGGAGAGGACAGTGCTCATCTCTTCTTCTTGGTATGCAGTGAACAAGACGCAGGGGAATGGCTCAAAGCTGCACCAAGAGAGGTCTAGAAAGGACATTAGGAAACATTTTTTTACCAAGAGGGTGGTCAGACACTGAAACAGGCTTTCTAGAGAGGCTGTCAGGGTCCCAAGCCTGTAACTTGTTAAAAGGCAATTGAACAATGCCCCTAATAATGTTTTAACTTTTGTTCATCTCTGAAGTGGTCAAGCAGTTGGACTAGGTGATGGTTGTACGTCTCTTCCAGCTGAACTATTCTACTCAGTAGGCCAGGTAAGCACACCTTTGTCTGAACTGCCAACCTGATAAGGAGCTTGACCTCCTTGAGTATGCTGACTCACCCATGAAGACAAGGGTCTGGTACTCTCTGGAACCTCAAGCTAACGCAGAGGTACCAGGCAAGAACCACCAGCCGGGGTCCCAGATGCAATACAGCCTTGAAAGTAAAATGCTGTGTCATAATTGTAATGAGCTTATAATCTCTTCTTTACCTCTCACATTTCAGTCACACAGTATAGACATGCTCTAAATTAAATATTACTTGACAAACAAGAACATATGCTTGTCAGTTCCATTGTGGCACCCATTTAATGTTGTTAAAATAAAAAAAAATGTTAACTTAATTGAATGACAATTTCTAAATCTAATAGATGTGCATCTTCACTTGCAGCAGGCTTTAGTTATCTTGCATTTTGGGGAAAGGTTAAGCATTAACTCTTGTGTTGTGATTGGAGGGCTCCAATATTGGGATTTCATTAACAAGATTTAGAGGTGCATTCAGTGACTGCCATAGTAATGGTTTACCTTGGTCTGTAACCAATATTTTCTGTATTTTATCATTAAAGTAAAAATTCTTCTTAAATTCCAAAGCTAAACTTAATGTTTACAAGGTGGGAAGCCTGATTTAATGAGATGACTGTCATATTATAACACTAAATCTTTTTTTTTGGTCCTGAAACCCACTAACATAAATTAAATTAATCCGAATTTCAAAATGCCAAATTCTCATGTTTTTTACACCATTTAAAGAGTGCTTGCCTCAACAAGTCCAACCAATATCCAGTGGAAAATGTTAATGATACAAAAGAGAAAGATTCAGAAGAGACAGATAGAGTAACTCCCTGCATGCAAGTGATCATACAACCCATGGTACCCTTTGTGTCCTGCCATCGTGGTGTTCATGGGGAAGAAGGAAAACGAAACACAGCATGAGCTTGTCACCATGTGGACCTAAACCAGTCCCATTAGTGAAAGTAGCCTAAACTGTGGACCTGGCATGGCTATCTTAGTAAACACCTTTCCTTTGGTTGCCATTGCCATTGTATTTTGCCCTGGGATATTAATCATTCAATTTTCAGAGTTATATTATTGCCATAGTTATCAAACTGGAGTTTCAGTACCTTCCACTTACTTCCTGAAGAATTTTATTTTTATTTGGAAAGTATTTGTGAACTCCTTCTGGAGGGCATTTAAAGAACTTATAATGATGTCTGGTCACAAAAAGTGTTTTACAATGTTCTTAATCTTTGATGTGCTAAAATCTATAGAATTTATACATGTTTTATGTCATGTCATAAATATCCTTAAGTCCTAGCTGTATTCCACACAACTTGTGAGTAAAGCTAGGTAAACTTTTTTCATCAAAAAGATGTGTGCATGTGTAAAATCTTCCCATGTTTCCTACTGCTCTTACCTATTGACTCACATCCACCCGGCTACTAAGTTCTGATGCCTTAGGAAGAAGCTATAAATGATTTACCATATCTTTCCTTGCCTCTTTATTCTCTTAGGCTCTGTCACCATTGCAAAAATACTGAAAGTAGTGACAAGTACAATATCAATAAACATAATAATAATTGATTTCTGGGAGATGAAAAATCTGAAATTAGTGGCAATTTCCCCCAAGAGCATTGTCTGATTAATTAAATGTTCATCTTAGTCTTTCTAACTCATTCAAATACTGCTTATCTGCTCAGCAAACCTTTGTGATGTGTCTGTGGGCCAAGGCCCAAAATAAAACATTTTTGCATAGTCCAGTGCTTTTTAAAACTGTTTAAAAAAGGGCTCATCGAGATGGTAAAAGTTGTGACTTTACCTTACCTTTTAAATTCAGCTTCTAAATTTAAATTAAATTTAAGTTTCCAAAGGTAAAATATCTGACAGGATCTGTAATACACAACATAGTCCCATCTCATGGTTGCTACTCCTCTATCTGAAGAATTATCTGCAAGATATGACCAGCAAGTATGAGTTGGTCTCAAAGACTGCAAGGAATGATGGTGAAAGGTGAACTTAGACAGGAATATATGCAAAGAAGCATTATCAGGGTGGTCAGGGCGACTGAGATCCTGTGGTGCAAGTGCAGATTTAAGAGACCTCAGCTTTGTAATATTGCTAAATGAAGGTTGTGCTGGCCTGTAGTTTTGTCCACAAACTTCAGGGAAGAAAAAAGATGTATATTAATGAGAAAAGTGAATGTATGAACCAGCAAAGAAAGCGTCTCAGGAGAGAAACTCTGGTAACTTTTCACATGACCCAGAAGGAACAGTAGTAGAGGAAAGATGTGACCAGTTCTGCTAACATGAAATGTGACCCATTTTCCTGAGATAATTGAGGAAGGGGTGGTTGGGAAGCATCGGTACCTGTGCAGTAGAACAACTCGACATTTTTCTATTGCATGATGTTTTCTGGTAAGCTATACTGGATTTCATTGCTGTTGCTGTTGAATTCTGACCAAACTATGTAAAGTTTTCAGGCACTACCACCATGTTACAGTCAACCTTTGTAGTTAAAAGTCCAAATACAGATTACAAAGGAAGGAACCTGTGAAATCAAAAAATCACTGCATAACACAATTCTGAGACAGAGAAGTTTTCTTAGTAGCCTATTAAAGCTATTAGTGATACAGACACCATTGGAACAGTTCATTACTGACAGAGACAGTGTTCATTTTGTTTAGGCGATGGCATCCTTCATCAGTCCTTAGTAATATCTAAATTGAGCTCTCCTTAGTGGGCTTTCTCTCTTCAGAAAGTAGGAAGAAACCCTGCACTACAGGAATTGTAGTTAACTGCCTGATTCTTTGCACCCAGTGTGGTTTCAGAGAGGAAATAAAGAGCATTTAGAGTGACTGAATCACATCAGATCTTCCAGACATCCTCATTAAGCTGTTATAATTAGGGTTGTGTTGTTTTCTTCATTTTCTCTCAATAGTGTTAGCTGGCAAAGATTGATGCCTTTAGCCCTTTAATAAATTAATTATTAATGTAGGACTTAATAATTCATGTTAATTGGTACTATGAGCTACTTTCCCCAACAAATGTGAGCAAAGGTCAAAACTTGTTAACAGCAGAGGTGAATTCTATTTTTAAGTTTTCTGTTCATAATATATCTGCAAAATCAAGCTATATCTTGCAAAAGTTAACTGTATTTCAAAAGACAAGCACATACTGAGGGCAAAGGTCTGGTATATTCACTTGATTTCAAAGTACCATTAAGTGGGCATTTGCACTGCCTTTATCATACCCAGATGCACAAAGAATTTCGGAGAGCTCTCCTTGTATAAGCTGAAAGTATTCTATATGTTGCCAGGATGGTACAAGCCTGAGCAGGGAATGATCAACAAACAAATAGATGGAGAACATGTCAATTACTGAAGCATCAGGGTGTTATTTTTAATACCATCTGGGGAGTGCATTACAGCACAGAGCTGCCTTTCCTGAAACAGAAGAACCTGTTCAATCAGCATCATAATTGTGAGGTTTACCTTAGCAGAAGATCAAATAATTCTCTATAATTATTCCTTGCTGCTCAGAGAAGAGAGATTCACCACTCACTCATTGTATGAGGTGCAGTGCTTTGATCACTGTCCTCTTTAATGCAACGCAATTTCAAGTGAGTGCCTGTCCCAGCCCCATGCCCTTCATCTGGAATATTAGAGCTGGAATCTGCTTTTAATTTGATAGGACGTTTGAACCAGGCCATGTGCTGTCACGTGTTTAGCAACCAAACATTTTCCCATGTAAAGAATAAATCCAGTCTTTCTTCTACAGCCACCAGGAAATAATGTTTTTGTTTGTGTTTTGTTTATAAAACAGAGATTCAAAAAAGCAAAGTGCGGAAAGATATGTGTAGACTTTGTGAACAGCTTGAAAGCAACCAACAAAAATATGCTTTGAATATAAATAATCAGTTTTTCTTAATTGTTGTCATAATCTATTGTAAGTAACTTATATAACACAAGGCTTTCACTGTAGTCATTAGAACTTGGCAACACATTTTTCAGTGTTTAAACATGAGAATGAGATGGGACTTCATCCAACATCCAGTGTCATCAGTGGGAGTTCTTCCACTGACTTCTGTGGGCACTGGATCCAGCCTCTGCTCAGCAGGACATTTTCTTTCTGGGAAGAAAAAGCAATGTCTTTGGAAAGATTTTCCTTTATGACATGGCCAATATAGCTATTTACTCTCTTCTCATTGTTTTGCAAAAATCAAGCCTATGTTTTACAAAGAGAAGAAAGTACGGTTGAGGATAAACAAGTATAGTTTTATAACACTTTGGTCTATGAACAGGAAGTGTTAAAAATACTGATTGAAAACATCTCACATCATCTGACCTGTGGCAAGTTTTTCACTATAAGTTTATACTGCTTCCATAGCATAACTGAAGTACTATTAGAAGCATTATAGGAAAATTTACAAGTACATGTAGAAAATTCATTGCTGCCATTACATAATTGATATACGCATAGAGTACCCAGATGTGAAGTCACTGTTACATATACTGGTGCTGAAGAAACAAAGACCCTCTCATTTCTTCCAATAGCAAATGCAGAGCTTGTTGTACTGACTTGAAAATGCAACATGGGACTAATGGGTTTTGTACCCAGTAACAAGGATTCATCCTTGTGTCCAGTAAGTAACAGGAAGACTCTCTCACAAAGTGCAATTAACAGTTTTTCAGCATGTGGCTTGGGAAAGAATCACAGACTCATAGAATTGTTTGGGTTGGAAGGGACCTTAAAGACCATCTAGTTCAACCCATTGACCCACCCCACCCACCCCCCCCCCACTGCCTCTGCCATGCTGAAGCAAAGTTCCTCATGGTATTAATCCTTTGATTTACAGCAGAACTTGGTTTTCCTCATTCTGTTTTGGAGGTGTCACAGTTTGACATGCCTCACAACCCAAACTATCCCTGGATACTGGTGGTGCAATAACTACAGACATGTTCTTTAAAAAAAACTGGTTTAAAATGAAAAAGACCTTTCAGATAAGATTGTATGTCCTACCCAAAGTCTCACAAACTATGTGGCAAGCGAAAGTACTTGAGGTTCCCATCTTGAATGGTTTTCCTCTTTCTGTTACTATATGGAATAAGGAAGCTTCCCAGATTGCAGCCAGGAAGTTGACAATGGGATGAAATAGACCTCCCTCTCCAAAGTCTACTGGTATCTCAGCTGTCCTTAGATAGCAATAACCTCAGATTAGAAACTGTCTTCTTCTAGTACATTGTATGTGCCTCATCCTGGATTGCCCTGATTGTGATTTGAGTTTTCAGGTGATGTTTTGATGACAAATGACAACACTTCCATGGGATAATCTAATGTGGCTTTCTGCAGACTTGTTTTATGAGTCCTTCCACTCACACTATTCACTTGCAGAAGATACTTACAGAGGAATTTCGTCTTGGCCTCCTACCTTACCCTCTGCACTTCTGAGACAAGTTCCCTGGATCTGGAGCCAGAGCATTTGGAGCTGAAGTTTAGTAATCTGGCTATGTGTTGCCCATTATCCTGAGCTATCACTTGAGTTTGCCCCCTACATGGGCTGCGGACACCTCCACAGAGCAGGAGGGTAGAGGAAACTCAATTAGCACAGAACTCAGGATGAATCCATGAGCTCAGTGATCTGGCACATAAGCAGATCTAGCATAGCCAAGGTAGCACTGAAAGCAGCACTGAAGACCAAAAAGAAGCTGGCTTGTAGAGCGCATCAAGTTTTGCCCAGAGCTTCAAAAGGTCTTTTCTTCTGCTACTCCAGAAGAAGTCATAGGAGAGAGAAGCAACTGTTGCCTCTCCTATTGCCACACCACTTGGCTTGGCCTTTCACTTTTTCTTCCTGCTCTAAAGAGTTTCTCATCCATTTACATCCCCGTGTTACCTAGGAACAGAATTTAGTCCTCTTTTTGTGATTGCCCTCAAAACAAGCAAGCACACACTCTTGTTGCATATTACAATCATTTATAGAAAATGGCATGGGTCTTCTTGCTTTTTAATATGAACTCAAAACTATGTTTTGAGAAACTATCTGTTTCTATGTACAGATATTATGAAAGTATTAACAATTTGAGTAACACAGGGTGAACTTAAAGTGAAAGCTCTGCACTGAAAGCAGGCAAATACTATTTTATGTTATGAGGTTTGCAAATAAACAACTTTAAAAGAGAACACAAAATTCTTTCAACCATTCTGCCTTTTTCTGCTATCCTCTTATGCTCTGGCTGTGCCAAATGTGTACAGAATATTAACTATTTTTAATACCCTTTTAAACAATACTGCAGAGGTGTAAATGTTGAAATCTGGTTTAAACAGTGGTATTATCATCAAGTTAACAGGTAGTGTAATTGTACCAGGTCGACAAGGATAAAGCAAGCACTAGCTTTTGGCTGGGGGTGATGTCTCATTTCTTTCTCTACCTTAGGGCCCGTGCTAACCTGCCATGCCACTGCACTAAAAATCCAGAATGGAGCCTGCCATGTGTACAAAAAAACCCCCAAGCAAAACAAAACCTCAAGCAAAATGAAACTCTCTATGCTGGTGCCTTACCCTGACTCATACCCAGCCGTAGGATAAACTAAATTTTTTCATCCCCTTTAGGCTATATTAAGGAAAGAATAATTTCAAATTGCAGGAATCAAAACTGAGAAGGAAAAAAATTCCACAACGGACAACTTGTAAAAATCCTGCAAATACTGACTAGTAAGTATGCACATGTGTGGGAGGCTACAAACACAGTTTTCTTTGTAGGCCTGGGAGGTGAATCAGTGAGGCTATTCATGGTAGAGGTACCACTGTAAGTGTTTGCAGGACTCTCCCTCTGTATCTTCTCTTCTCCATTATCAGTTCCCCAGGCCCACAAGTGTCACTAATGCATAGCAAAATGTAGCTCAGAGGGTGTTTAGTCAGGGGGATGAGTAGTTTCTTGTTCTCTACTCTCATGGAAGGAAAAGGGACAGAGCTAAAAGGCTAACGTAACAGCCTGCCCTTGGCATCGGCTGTGGCTAATTTTCTTTGGCATGCTTTGACTACCTGTCTGAAAGGCTGCTGCAGTGCAGGAAGGAAATTTTTCAAGAGATTAAACTATTATTGTTTCCTGTGTGGCTGTCTTTGCTGTATATGAAAAAAGCTTTAAGGGCACTTGAAAAGAGATTTGTCTGAATAGCAAAGTTGTTGTGATTCATCCCCCGCCTTCCTCCTCAAAGAGTCGGGATTTGGCCAATTTCCTCAGGAAAGTGGTTGATCAGGGCACATGGATTTATCCACAGACTACATATGAGATGTCATAAAGGTGATTAATGGCGAACCCTCCATCATAGGAAGCTCGGAGTTTAGAAAAGCTATTTTCAAGGGCATGGAAGGAAAATAAGTCATTTGTATTTTTGCCAAAATGCTTCAATGTTTAAATGCCTCTTTGTGCTCCTGGTAATTAATGCTGCTGCCTATCAGAGGCTGGTGTATTTTCTGATTTTACAAGTTTGTTTGAAAAATTGATTCAATGTGTTTCAATGTTTATGTAAGAGGATATTGTGGAATTAAAATAAAATGTTTCCACAAGACCAGCATTTGTCGCTATCCTCGAGTCTAAGCATGATGTTGGAAGCTTTTTTATGCCCCTTCTCAGGAAAAGGTTCACCTGAGTTTTCCCCAGAAGGCAGTGCTATTATAGTGCAACTTGATGAGTGCTTTGGGAGATAATTACCTACCCTGACAAAGAAAACCTGCACTGAGCCTTTAAGAATTCACTAAAGGTTCCAAAACATGAGATTTTTCTTATACTTCTCCCGTCTAACACATATTTCCTTTGTCCAGTCCTCCTTCCCACTAATTTCAGTCCTAGCCCTCACTACAGGAGCTATGTGCTGACTCTCACATATTCTTGTATTTTTTAACAGAATAATGGGGCAAAAGGAAACACCATAAAGTACATACAAAGACTTAGTTCCCTCTTTTTTTTCCCCTTTTTTTTTGTACTGCACTCAATGTAAGCACACAGAGCAGTGTTTGTAAGTGTCAGGCATTGCAGGAAATATGATTAAACCCCTGTAACATCAGGCACAGCAGAAGATCAGAAAGGTGGGGTGCTCAGTTCCACCACATACACGTGACATACCTGTATCCTTCCTTGCTCTAAGTACTTGCTCTGTTAAACAAAGCAAAACACGTGCAGGTGGAAAGTGCAATCCTGGCACAGTCTCAAGATCCTCTCTCTAGGGCTGAGTAAACTCTGCAGACCTTCCACAATCTTGTGGGACTGAAAATGTCTCTGGAAAGCAGGACACCTGCAAGCCATACTGTGCTGACTAGGATGATCTATAACAGCAAGACCAGCTTTCTATTGACAAGTATCTCAGTAGATGAAAACCCTAACAAAGGCATTCAAATAAATCCCCCAGAAGTATGTGGTTCTGGTATTAACAGAGATCACAGACTGATGCAGGTGAGAAGACAGCCTTTCCAGTCCTCTCCTGGAGAACCATTTCTAGTACTCTATCTGCTGATAGCAAAGCAGATCTTTCTCACACGATGAAGTAAACACTTTATGCCAGGAATAGGATGGAGGAAACTAAATACATCTGGGCATTGTGCAACATTATGCAACATCTGTTAATAGTAACTAACTTCGGAAGAAAAAAATGAGGACTCCTCATGAACTGATTTCCCAACTGTGTTTTTCAGAGATTCTATGACCCAGTTTCTTCCTCTTGAATGCTTCAGTGTTTTGTCCCTAGCCCTCCTTCCTCTTTTTATCACACTTCTTCTTTCATAGCTGCTCCCATTACCATCAGCTACCTCACTCCCATGATTCTAGTCCTTGCATCTATTTGTCCTGCTCCTCCTCTCACAACCCTTAACCAACATCTGTCTTTTCCTTTTTCTGGCTTTCAAGCTCTTGTAACTCCACCTTGTCTTCTCATCTCACTCTCACTCCCACATTCTCTGCTGTTTTCCAGGTCCTGCTGTCCTGTTAGAGCCACGACAGCACAACTTGCACTTTCAGCACTACCAGAAAGAGTGCTCAGTCCAGTACCTCTACACTCTACATTTTATGTGTTAGCTTGCTTCTGTGTTGTTGTGAGTGCCAGAATGTTTTTAACACAGCCATTGCTTACTGAAATCATCAAGGAGTCATCCACAATTAATTGCGTGCACAAATTGTTATTTGAGGTATTAATTTTCCAAGTAGCAAGAAAAAGGGCATATTCTTTCCATAGATACATGTCTTACCTTTTCCAAATCTGTTGAAAAATGTTGGATTTTAAGAGAAAACTGACCCAAAATATTGCTGGACTATGCTCATCATGGTATAACTAAGATGAACTAACTCCTTTCAAAATTATTTTGTATACACAGAAACACCTGAATTGGTCATCAAAGCTGCATTTCAAGCTCTTCAATTATATTAACATACAGAACTCATGAGCCAGGCTAGAAAAATCACAAAGGGTCTTGGTTTGTTTTGACATTTTAAGAATAGAAGACTGTTTAGCTGGATTCTTCACCTTTTCTGCTGCAAACATAGCCTAGAATGCCACTGGCATCGTACTGACAGCAGTACTGGCTGCCATGAGATGGGCTGCACTCTGGTGAGTATGGGGGGACTTGATAAAGACTTGGTGAGAAAAAGGTGTGAAAGGTGCTTTTCAGAGGATGTGTCACTGAGCAACAATTGGAGGCAGAGAGAAGGTAACAGCAGAGTTGCTCTCTCAAAAAAAAAAAGAAAACAAAAAAGAAAAAAAAGGGATGTAAGTGATAACACATGTTCTTGGGGCTTTGAAATATGTGAACTTTTAGCAAGGTCTGTGGCCTTTCAGCAGTTCCAACACAGTTTAGATCTTCTGGTTTAAAGTTCAGGACTGAACTCCAATGTGAAGTAATAAAAAAAAAATAATATTAAGACTACTACAGAGGATCTATTTAGAGCTTCCTGGCAGTAGGCAAGCAAGGAGGAAGCTGTTTATCTTGACCAAGGATTTCCTTAGTCGTTCATGAAAAATATTCTCTTTGTCAGAGATGGCCAGCAGTCACACAAAGAGTGGCACTCAGGAGGCCAGGATCACCAGGGCGTTGCTGGCAGTGCTACAAGCCCAGACAGGAGGAGTATCTGCTGACTTCAGACCAGGGCACCTGACATCTAACAGCCCTGATGACAAAGAGCTGAGAGAGGAAAAAGGTTATGCAGTTCATATTTTCCTGTAGGGAAATGTCATTGCCACCCACCCACTAGGCAAATAAAGATCATAACAGAGGAGGAACAAACAAACTGTATTAGCAACCATTGGTGTTTGCACTAAGAGTTACACCTAGAGCACAAATGTGAAGTTATCTTCCCAACCCACAAACATTTTTAAAGAGATGAAAAAGAGCCCAGAATTTCATTATGAGTAAGATGATGCTCCATCAAAATAGCCAGAAGACGTTTCCCTGAAACCATTTCTAGCAGCTTGTTTTCTGGTTCTAGGAATATCCACAAGAGTAAATTTCATTGCACATGGTTTCCCTGGGACTACAATAAGACTTGAAGCCCAGTCCAGCAAACAAAGGGAGTTTCCCATTGTTTGCTGTGTCATCTGGTTTGAGCTGAGTGACCAAAATAGCAGCACTGAGTTTGCCATGATATGTGAAAATATAGAAATGGCTATATTTAACTTTTCCAGGATAACCTACTGACCAATTTCAGCACGTGGAAAAATCTCCACAATTCCGCACTCACATAATAAATCCACTGGTTTTAATATATTAGTAGGAATTCTGTAAATGTATAGCAGATGTTATGACCCTGCAGAAGACTGAAGCCTGAAGCAGCTATAAGAGGGTTGCCAGTGGTAACCTATTCTTGTTGTGTAGAACATACAAAATTTGCTTCTATTCAGAAGTTCTGTGAGTAGATCCTCATTGGAGAAAAAGAGAACAGTAGAAACTCTGTGGCACTCAGGAGTAACACACCAGGGCACACTGAAGGGGTTCTGAAATCAACTATATCCTATTTTCTTGGATTTCATGTTCATAAACAGAGAATGGGGCCAGCTACCCCAGAACTAATTCTAGCTTCTCCCTGGCATTCTCCTTTCACAGCTAAATGAAGTGTTCTTCAGCACTGCATTGTCACAACGATTTTGGCCAAAATTATCCCAGCTTTATTCAAGAATACTGCAGAATTACTCAGGCCAAAGAAGCAGATGAAAAATACTTTTTCAGATAAAAGGCATATGAAAATAATTAGAAGGAAAGTACAAAGAAAGATCATGTCAAATGCAAAGTTTGCCATCTCTTCTTGATCATCTGATTAAATTTTATAGTCAGAAGATACAGTGAGAAGTTACAGGAAAGAAGATTTCATTCTGATTACATTTTTCAGACACTTCCCTGATATTTGTGACCTGTTTCATCAATGTGTTGCTTGAAAAACAAAAGAAACTGCCAAACTAACTCATCAAGAGGAGCAGTAAAACAGTTATAATTTGCAGTTTCGTGCCATTCCAGGACAAGTGAGAAGAGAGTGAACATTTTCTTATATTGCAGGACTGGCAAATTCTGCATGCCATGTAAACATCTTTAAAATAACTGAAATAACACAAAGTTCTTTCTGAGAATGAAAGCTCTTAGCACGAACATAGCAGTAATGGCAGCTCTACTCACTCTGCCGTGAGTACAAAACCAAGAGAGAAAAGAGTGAGACATTTCTCAGAGCATATGATGAATGGGCTATGAAGACAGGTGGGGATGTCATATGTGATATGGGATGATGTGATGTAATGTAACATGCGTTTCCTCTTCACAGGCCTAAAGTTTGTGCTGCACCTTCTGCGAAACCAACATGAAGACAGGATTCTCCACAGCCTTGGCACAGAGCAGAGGAGGCAGCCCTTCTGGGGGAGCTGGACATGGTTCACTATCATGTCCAAGCATGTTTTGTTACAAATAGTTTGTTGGCCTTATTGTAATGAAAGGGGGAGTAGAAGTCCAGCATTTACCTATTGCTTTCCATGCTAGGAAATGCTGGTGCCATCTTTCAGGAATACCTTCATAATTTGCGGTAGGACCTCTGAATTTGACTAGGAGATGGTATCCGGCTCAGACTGCCTTTAAATTTGCTCATCTTCATTGCCTTCCTTGCCAGTCCAATACACAACCTCTACTTATCGCTCCAAGGTTTCTGTCCCCCATCCCTTATTCTCTCTATTTCAATCTAACTGAATAGCTGTGACTTACAGTATATCCTGTGTCAATTCCCTGTTTTCTCTACTCCAGGAAGGGAGACTGGAGCTGCTGCCATTTCTCTGTCCTTCATTCCTTCATGGTGACTGAGGGTAGAGAGTGGAGCTAAATGAATCATCATAGATTTGTTTAAATAGACTAATAGATAATGGGACACAAAGGATGCATTATTTGTGTATTCTAATGCTACAAACCATTTCTGACATAACAAATGCGAAATCAGTTGTGTGGATGAAGTATCCCACATTAGGCTACAGGAATACAAAGGTTTCATCAGCATTCATTTAAAACCACAGTCTTATCTCCTCAGGGCCTCACATGAGAGACTAGTTGTGCAACCCCACCTCCCATAAAGGACAAACTAAGGCAGAAGGGCAGATAAACAGAGCACACGTTTAAATCAACACTGTTTCAAACTGTTGTTTCTTTAGAAGGACTCCTATGGCTTTGTTAAAATCCATTGATCCCTTCCCAATTAGCCATACACTACATTTCATTCTTGACTTAGTTTCATAAGAGTGATCATTTCAGAAACGTATAAAGCAAGATTCCAAAAACAAGCTTATTTTATTAAGCTCAATTATTAAATTTTCTCTGACATTTGCTGTTCATATTTGCTGGTAAGCATTTATCCATTAGTATTTTTCGAGTTCATGTGGAGTTTAACAATATGAATTTCTTATCAGTGAAAAGTACTCTGTTCATTGGTGGAAGCCAAGTATATGAAGAATTAACAGTTATCAAATTCCAGAGGGAAAACAATTTCTGTTAGAACCTGTTGCCAACTGTCATACTTCCATCTGCAGATATGAATTTCCCTTTGCTGACCATCAGCTGCAGGCAGTCTCTTAACATTCATTTCCTCAGCACAGAGCATATTCATATAAGCCCTAGATCCAGGTCCCAGTTCTATTTCTATAGTAGTCAAAAGAATATTTTCATTTATTTCAGTGGAAGTGAGATTGGAAACCTCACTAGAGTGAGATCTTTCAGCATTCTTCTGGCCATTTATATTTAGATATACTGAGAACTCTTTTGGATAATACCAGGTTTGATGTTTGGCACTAGGAATGACTTATTAGACAGCAGTGTATTTCATTAATTAGTAACCACCTCTACATTACAAATAAGGGGATCTTTTTTGAAGTATACTTTTCTTGCCTGCTTCATAATTTTTTCTTTCAACAAAACCCAGTATTTTCCACAAAAAAAGCCAACAAAAACCCCCCAGCAACAAACAAACAAACATACAAAAACAAACAAACAAACAAAAACCCAGACAGCTGATTTCCATTAGAGACTTTTCATTTTTAAAAAGTGTTTCGTCAGAGAAAAAGTTTTCCATAAAAAATAGCTGAATGGAAAAAATTCTTTACCCTCTCAAATATTTTCCCATTTTAAATAACTAGTGTTGGACTTATTCTTCTGGGGATACCCCATAGAGTTTTAACGGTTTCATTGCCATATTGGAATATTGCTGATCTTTCCAAGATAACCAAAACTCTAGTCTTGAACACTGCAAACCCAGACCAACTTGGTTTCTTTTCAGTCATTTTTAACACTGAAGTTGGAGAAAGAGACCAGCTCAGTTGAAGCAGAACTCATGTTGAGAGCTGATCACTCTTCTTTGATCTAACCCTTTGTGAAGCTTCAGCAACAAACAAGAAGTCTGGTGGAAATCAGTTTATCTCTTCACTATGGTTTGACATACAGATCTGACAAAGCTGATGATGCAGGTGCTCATCCCAGTCATGTCTCTCTTCTCTGTTCTGCCAAATGTCTTCTTTCTCTTCCTTTCCCTCCATCATACTCCTAGTTCACAGATTACTGTGTATTTTTTATCTTCTTTTCCAAATCAATCTTTCTTTCCAAAGCTAGAAAAAAAAAGAAATCTTATTATAGTTTGGTAAGCATTAAAATTGACAAAATTTATGAAGCATCACTACCAATAGATAGATGATTGATTGATTGATTGATTGATAGATAAACTATTTTTCTCTGTCACTCGAATACGATATAACCCTGGATCTTTGATGCCACTGCAAGGAAATGCTGACTTTTTAACAATAATTGCTGCATATTTCTGTACTGTGCTATAAGCTTGGTAATGATCTGTCAGACTCCATAATAGCATGCAAAGTCTTTATAGAAATGGAATAGTGACTAACTGTCATACATCCCAGGTGTTGCACATACGAAAGAGAAATGGTGCTAAGAATGAGAATGGAACTCTAGACAGCCCAAACTGATGAGTTTGCCCTCTAAGTTGTCCAAAAGATTTCAAGACAGTGTTCAAAACAAGACATAGTTTGAGCCGGTCAGTTGTTTTCCCAAATAAATCTTTTTTTTTTCTTCACTAAAAGGGAATTGGCAGAATAACTTGACTTTCCAGATAAACTGAAATAAATGTATTGTGATGCAATTGTACGGTCTTCTTCCCAATGCAGTTGATTTCACATCTTCATTAAATAACTAAGGGACAGCTTTCCTAGGTAAAATCAGTTAGACACAGTTCTGTAAAATCAGGTTTAAGAAAGCCACAGAAAAAACTGGTTGTTTTTGAATGAGCTTGAATGGTTGCAACACATGCTGAAACATCATTCACTATTTTTAATGAAAATACTAAATACTAAGGTATGCCTAAAGCAATTCTTAGATATCCCCTCCCCCCCCCCCTTTTTTTTTTTTTTTTTTTAACTCAGACTTCTCATATAAGTACTGGATTGTCTGCAGCTGAGTGCAGCATGCCACAAAATGCCTTTCTCACCCAGGTTATTCCATCTGCAATACAGACAGACCCCAGTCTATATGAAATATAAAAGCTTACTTTTAAAAAATGTGGCCTATCACAGAAAGATACAGTAAAAAATGGCAATCAGGAAGGGTTTGAGGGGTTTTCAACATTGTAAGTATAATAATTTCTGTGAACAGGATATTCAGATAAAAGTAGGTACATCAAGAACAGTTTGAGCAAGATTCTGTGGGACAGAGATGTCAGAAGATGACCTTCACACAGCAACTCTCCCAAACCATCCAACTCAGTAACCCATCTCTAACAGTGGCCAGCAGCAGGAGGTTATGAAACAAGGAGAAACAAAACAGGGCAGGCATACAGTGCCCTTGGTGTACACTCCCAGTCATGTACCATTTAGGAACTTCCTGAACTAAACATGAATTTTGTGTAGCATGACTTAACGAGGCCAGAATTCTGAACCTAACAATATACACAAAAGGCATTAAATTGACACCCCTGAAAACGGTGAGATGCAGGTTACGGAAGCATTCAGAAAGCAATCTGACTGAAAAATATTGATAGTTTTAAGGACAGCAATAAAACCAACTGACTGGGTATGGAAGACTGCTGTGACAAAAGGCTTAATGAAAAGTGAGGAGGACGTTAAAAAATTATGTGTGTGTGATTAGAAAAAAAGGAAATTGCCTGGTGGAAGTAAGTCTGAAAAGAGCATGGATTTACAACATAGAAGACTGAAGAGAATTGAGGATCAATCCGGCAATAAGAAAACTGCCTTCTGCCCTTCAAAGTGAGGAGTGTTTGCCCATGACTCTGACTTTAAATGTGTGGATCATGTGTGTGTCTTCCAGCTCCCATTAATACCAGTGAGAGCCCTCAGAATATATCTTTCACCCTTCCTATGATTTATCCATATCTTTTCTTCTGCCATCATGTCACTAAGTTTTATCTTACCTGCTGTCTTTGCAATAAAATCCAAGAGGAATAGCTACAATTAGTGTGGGATCTAATACATTTTTACTTCTACTCTTTTGGCACAAGAATGAGAAGTCAAACTTGCAGATGTTATTTTCAGTGAGCTGGACATATGTTTATAGTAGAAAGCCTAAACAGTGTCCTCTAGGCCTCTGGAGCACAGTACCAAGGGCATATTTCCTTGTAAAATACTAGAGGTTGACAAACAGGGAGAAGACAATTAAGTAAAAAAGGCAAAATTGTGTGACATATATTTCCATTGAAAACTGGATAAGTGAAAGCCTGGATGAGACTTCTGGGAAGAAAGAAAATGCATATAGGTATAGTCCCTTGTTACAACACTACATGAAATGAAGGCTGAGCTCTGTGTAAGAAGCAAATGAATACTTGATGGTAGACATCCCAAAATACTGTTCTAGAAATTGTATTAAACTCATAGATGCTGAGAAAACACAATCTTTTGGCATCGAAAAGCAGCTTTCTCCTTTAACCTAAAGTCTGCTTGATAGTTACCTAACTATTCCAGCAGGCAATTCTGACTTGTCTTTGCTTAAATGTGGTTATATAAAGTAATACAAAAATAAGTTTTGGCTTTGCTGCAAATGTGCATAATGGAAAGACAAACATTATTAAAAAGACCATCATTTTTAGTGATTAAAATAATCCACAACAGAAAAAAATTCTTCTGTAACTTTCCAAGTTCCCATTTATCATAGTTTTGCAAAAAGAAGCCACGGTAATTTCATTTTTCTTGACTTCTATTAAAAAGATCAATACATATGATTCCAAAGAGTCTCGGCTCATGAAAAGATGGAGCTGGTCTGTAATCACATCTGAAAGTATTGGTTGTCATTAGCAGTAAGATTGATCTGTAAAGACAGTCAGCCCAGAGTGAAAGTACTTAAAAATTTCCATCGGGCTATTGCTGAACAACACTGCCCAGCAACCTTTCACCTTGCAGATAATTAAATACAGATAACGAATTACCATATTAGAAGGAAGAATTGCATTGGGGATATTCAATAGATGCCCACTTTAGTAAAGCAGTTCCAAATCTCTGAATAATGATTTTGTTTGGGGCATAAAACCTAATGAGCTCTGACAGTATAAAATAATTTTTCAACATGCATTTAAATCTGACTTGTCAAGTAAGATATTAATAAGTCACCTGAGCTACAAGAGTTGCTAATGGCTTTGCAGCATGAACACTGCAAGTCCTCATACAATCTTGGCTGTCAGAAGAGGATCAAGTGGGCTTTGCAAGGCAGAGCCTTCTGCTAGGAGTCAGAGAGGAATTCTGGTCCTACCAAAACTCATTGGCTTGGATGAGGATGAAGAACCTCCCCTGCACATGACCTACCAGCTTACAGCTGCCCCTGCCGTGCCACAGAAAGCTTCCATACCCCTTGTTCTTCGCAATCTATGACAGATCCTCTTTACCCCTATGACAGGGGTAAAATAAGAAGAGACTCAGGAGTACTGGGGGGATGGTGGGGGGTCAAACAGTCATTATCAGATAGATCTGCTGTGACATCTTTACACTTGTACTGTTTCCAAGAAACCACTCAAAACCAGCAGTTATCTCCTTTTGGTCTTTGATTTCCTCCATGCTTCAAGCATTATGACTTTGAATCAGTGAACAGTTTGGTCGAGAAAGACCTCTTGGAAATCATCTGACTCAACACCCCTACCCACAGCATGGTCAGCTTTGAACTTTGATGAGTTTGCTAAGGGTCTTATTACATCTGTACTTTGAATACTGTCCTCAAGGGGATTTCACAGCCTTCCTGGGTACCTCTGCCAGCATCCAGCCAGCCTCACGGCTAAAACTGCTTTCTGGATCTCCAATCATGGGTGCCCTTGCTGCAGCTTGTCTGTTGCCCACCCAAGGACCCATGTCCCAGCATAGCTTCAATCCACCCCCATCCCCAGGAAACTGAGTGATACCCAGGGCTGGAGCGTCCTCCAGCTGCCCTTCTCCTGGCTGGGGTGGTGGGGTGGGACAGGCCCTGACTGCCAGAACCTGCCTTGCTGACTGAGATGAAAGTACCCTGTTCTAAGCTCACCTCTCTTCAAGTGGTTTTGTGTAATTTGCACAATAACACAGCAAAGGCCAAGCAATCTTCAAGTTCTTCAGAGCCTGCCCTTAGCTACGTCACCCTGCAGCTCAGCACAAGCAAGAGGACAGATTTCCATTTCCAGCAGAACCTCCACCAACCCCAGCGGGATGGGACTGCACTGATTGTTACATGCAGATCCAACGTAATTTGCATAGAATATCTTCAGAGCATAGAAGTAGAACATATTTGAAACTGAAAGCAAGGACAAACAGGATGTGTTTAGATCTTGAGGACATTGTGATCTTTGACTTCTATTGAAACCTGGAAGCAAGATCATTAGTCATGGACCAACAACCTCAGAGAATTTACAGCTTTCTCTGAGCAAGGTCAGTATCTTACAGTTACAGGGGCAAAGTGAGAAAATGAGAGAAAAATCTGATAAAAGGTGAAATGTCAGTAAGAAAACAGCTGGAGGAAAAAAAAAAAAGAGAGAGACATAGAGAAGGAAGGCAGGAAGGAAGGCAGGAAGGAAAAGAGAGAGAGAGAGAAAGAGAGAGAGAAAGAGAGAAAGAGAGAAAGAGAGAAAGAGAGAAAGAGAGAAAGAGAGAAAGAGAGAAAGAGAGAAAGAGAGAAAGAGAGAAAGAGAGAAAGAGAGAAAGAGAGAAAGAGAGAAAGAGAGAAAGAGAGAAAGAGAGAAAGAGAGAAAGAGAGAAAGAGAGAAAGAGAGAAAGAGAGAAAGAGAGAAAGAAAGAAAGAAAGAAAGAAAGAAAGAAAGAAAGAAAGAAAGAAAGAAAGAAAGAAAGAAAGAAAGAAAGAAAGAAAGAAAGAAAGAAAGAAAGAAAGAAAGAAAGAAAGAAAGAAGATTTCTGGAAGGAGAAAGCACCAGTAGGCAGCTGTGATAATTTGGGATGCTAATTAGTCAATGCATAGCAAAGGTTCACAAATGTCTTTGTAGAATCCAGAGCAGAAACTCATCAGGAAGAATCTTCATTTGACAATGGAGAAAAGAACAGACATTAGAGTCCTGAGATCTGTTTGTGAACCTGTGAGCCCAGGTGAAAAAAATACACAGCCAAGAACATCACATTTCCTTTGCTACTCAAATAATCCCCAAAGCATGTTTATAAAAGGTTTGCATGACAGCTTCATGCAAGAAATGAACACAGTAAATGAAGTGTAATTTGGAGTATCCACAAGGAGGGTAAGTCTGGGAAGGATACTTTTGAAATTTTTGCTGAAAACCCTGTAATACAAGAAAAGATATTTTTTACTGCTTCTAAATAAAACAGTGCAGGACAGAATGTTTTTATGGAAATGCTGTAAGGTAAGGAATGCTCAGTTTCCTGGTATTTCCTGTAAAAATATCAGAGAGAGAGTGTTTTCTTATGTAATTGCACAGAAGAAGAATGAATCTGGAAAGGCATTATTATTCTTTCAAAAACCAGAATTATATTTCCCTTCTAAAATGTGCTTAAAATTAAATCTTGTGGTATTATTTTGCTTCTACCAAAAATTAATCTCAAATATATGACAGAAGAGCATGGTTTCAGACAGCACCCTCTAACCTTCCATTATCCTCAAATACCATCACAGCAGCACAGAAAAAATAAATACCATTTTAATTAAAAATCTAGTTAAAGCTGATACTTAACAGCAAAAAAATACTTACCTCTCAAGCTGTTTGCAATAGCCAGGCATTTAAAAGTAAGGAAATGAGCAGATGAGGACATTGTTCCATTTATATTGGCCAGTAGGTAAATGTAAAAACCTCAGAGAGTTCAAATAGTGCCATCTGGCTTCCCACCACCAATCCACCTGTATGAGCCACCCAGGAAGCTTGGCAAGGGAGTTTGTCAGAGGATGGTGTTGCAGCAATGCTCTGTGGCAATATCCCCCTCCCAACATAACCCATGAGCTACAGCTGTAATTTATTAAATCCCAACATGTCCTGTGTGCTCTGGCAGTAACGATTGGCGTGGTGACCTCATCCTCCAAGCTTTCAGAGTTCAGCTTCACCAGGGCCAGCATTCAGGCTTGTTCCCATCTTGTGAGATCCCACCTATCTTGATTTCAATGAGCTCAGTAACTCATCCACGACTAAATCTGCTTCAAGGAATTAGCTATTGCACCACAAAAAGGCAAACAGCCTTGGCTCTTACCTGTGGAGTACTTCTCTTTTGGTATTATAATACTTTTCATTGGAAATGTGATCTAGTAACTGTATTTCTCAACTGACACAGGAACTCAACACAAAAAAAAAAAATAAAATCTGAAAGTGGAATAGATGTGGCAAAACAGGAAGAACTGGAATGCAAGATTGGGTCTTACTGAAATTAGGCTATCCTGTGGCTCTATCAGTCCTGCCAATCATGTGTTCATAGCTGACTGTTGTATTTCAGGACAGGTTTATTCTGGTTTTGGTTTGGTGTTTCTTGATGTAATATTTTGTATCTAGAGCCAGAATGATGGTCCCTGTGTTGTGATGACATGTTCACTTCTCCATAGTTTGTAAGATTGATAATTGTGTTTATCATGTGGGGAGTGTGAGATTAATGATCTTCTAAATTATTCATTTCCTTGCCTTTGAGTGCTTGAGTTTTGTAAATTATGTGATGGGGTAAAAATGTTATGTTGCTTAACAGCTTTAACTGACTTTTCAAACAAAGAAAAGGGTTTTGGTATCTCTCTGGGGCTTAAATTCTGTCACTAAAAACCTTTATGCAGATAATACAATAGCTCTTTTACCAAATTATTCATTTTCAAACACACATAGCAGTACAGAAAGCACTAATCATTCCTTTGGAGACCATGCTATTGTACTACCCTGTCTGGAGCTCTTCCTTATCTTTCGGGAAAATGGGCAACAGAAGCAGGGAGGGAAAAAAGGGATCTGGCACCTCACTCTAATGCATGGTTCACTTAGGCATCTACTTGTTCTCCGTCAGAGATATAAAACACAAGGACAGCCTGGGTTGGTGCTTTCACTTCCCTAATGTGTCTTCCCCCCTAAGGTCAAAGGACACTTTTAATCCTAGACAGATTTAGAAGAGGTCTTTCAAATCTTCCTAAAATCCAAAAACCCCAGAGAAGCCAACAAGCTCTAATGGATATAATTCATAACTTTGCCTATTTAGAAGTTACCACCTTTAATCTAGCAGGATTCAACAGTCCCACTTTCCTACAACTACCATTATTAGCAGTGCAGGTATAAAACAAATTGGGAAGCAGGAGGCAGACTATGCACTGTACTAGCACTAGCACAGTAACCACTTAATACTCTGCCAAGGGAATCAAGTGCTGCAAGCTGCTCACAGTGATGTCCACCGGCAGCGACACGAGGGAGAATCACAGAACTGTCAGAGCTGGAAGGGACCTCCAGACATCATCTACTCCAACTCCCCTGCTAAAGCAGGATGGCCTAGAGCACATTACTCAGGCCTGCATCCAGGTGTGTCTTGAATATCTCCAGAGAAGGGGACTCCACAACCTCCCTGGGCAGCCTGTCCCAGTGCTCTGTCACTCTCACCATAAGTAAGTTTTTCCTCATATTTAAATGGAACTTCCTATGTTCCAGCTTGTGCCCTTTGCCCCTTGCCTGTCACTGGGAACTACTGAAAAGAGGCTGGTTCCATCCTCCTTGCACCCACCCTCTAGACACTTGTAGGCTTTAATAAGGTCTCCCCTCAGCCTTCTCTTCTCCAGGCTAAAGAATCCCAGCTCTCTCAGCCTTTCCTCATAAGGGAGATGCTCCAGTCCTCCACTCATCTTCCTTGCCCTTCACTGGACTCTCTCCAGGAGTTCCCTGTGTCTCTTGAACTGGGGAGCCCAGAACTGAACGCACTATTCCAGATGTGACCTCACCAGGGCAGAGTAGAGGGGGAGAATGATCTCCCTCAACCTACTGGCCACATACTTCCTTATGCAACCTAGGATACCATTGGTTCTTCTCTGCCCAGTTCTCCAGCCTGTCCAGGTCACACTGGATAGCAGCACAGCCCTCTGGAGCGTTGGCCACTCCTCCCAGTTTGGTATCATCAGCGAACTTGCTGAGGATACACTCTGTCTCCTCATCCAGGTTGTTGATGAATGTTGAACAAGACCAGCCTGAGTATTGACCCCTGGGGGCCACCACTGATTACAGGCCTCCAACTCAACCCTGCTCCTTTAATCACAACCCTCTGAGTTCTGTCACACAGCCAGCTCTCAATCCACCTCACTGTCTACTCATCCAGCCCACACTCCCTCAGTTTCCCTATGATGATGTTACAGGAGACAGTGTCAAAAGCCTTGCTGAATTCAAGGTAGATGACATCTGCTACTGTTCCCTCATCCAGCCAACCAAAGATGTGTTTACAACACATTTGAGTCCCACACCAATTTCTTTCTTAAACAAAGTAAATTTCCTGGACAGTTTTAAGATTAAGTATCCTGCAGGGTAAGCTGACTGAATTTGCATTCTATTTATTTGTCTGAGAGGTGAAACTTGCACTGTGCCATCAGTGGCTTAGAACAAGGGCTGTTGTGATAATCCCTTTGTCTCTTAATTTAGATGTAGATGTACATTCTACAGTCGGGGTCCAGGCAATGGCTGAGGAGAAAATTGCACTGAAAACATTTTTCTTTTCCTAAAGCAAGCTCAGGGAGGAACATTTATTTAATAAAATGGAAAATCAATATAATTTTAATTTTAAGAAGTCAGAGCCAATGCCAAGCTGTCCTTTAAGGAAGCTTGATAAGAATTCATGACCCTTTTTTTTTCCTTTAGTAAGAAAAATAAAATTAAAACCAGCATTGATTTAATGATTCTCCTCTAAGTTTGTTTAGAGCCTGGAAGTTTTGTTCATCACTATTACTTTGGCATTTTCTTTTTACTTCTGCAAAACCTGCTTGATCATCATGTATTTACTACTTCAAAATTATCACAGAACCATAGAATCAAGGCAGCACGATTAGTGCAGATTATCCATACTGCCTGCAGTAACATTTTCAACAACTTTTGCATTCCAGCAAAAAGTTCAAATCTGTTTGATTGACATTGTCAGAAGCAATAGAATAGTAGATCCTCAAAGAAATAAAAGAAGGAAAGTAATATTTAAGGTGAAACTACATTGGAATTGATTTAATCCTATTGTTGGAAGATGCTGCATTCAGACTGAAAAAATTGAGAAAGCAGTACAGAAAAGTTTTATATCACTAAGGCTTGCTGGTTCATTTTAGCAGTTCCTCACATTTCCATAATAGGTACCTGATAGCCATATTTCCTACAGGGCTTTTTACTGTCATGGCTGATTGAAACAACCTGATTGTTAGCCATGAGCTCATTTATGTCTCATTAATCCTCATGTAGAAAGAATCAGCTGTACACAGATATGTCCAAACTATGAGGACAGTGTTAAATCAAAGATGAACCACCTTCTTGGCATCAACCCAAAGTCTGTTTGGAGAAGGCCTACTGAAGACAGCAGAGCTGGAGCTGGAACACGCCTGGCTCTTCTCTCCCTGGAAACTTGAGGATTAAATCTGTGTTGCAGTTGCTAGTGATATAAATAGTGAATATGTTTACATGACTTGGTGCATAAAATCAAGTGCCTTGTGGGGCATGTAAAGACAGGAGGCCAAAGAATTTTGGCCTTCTGTATAGAAATGCTCTTAAATCTCTGGGACTTCAGCCTGGACAGAGTGATGACTCTCATGGGTGAGGAAGAGCCAGTACATTTACTGGTGCAGTTCTATGAGCCACAAATTACCTCCCAGGCTGCTTTTGAGACCTTCCCCTTTTTATGGTTCTGAAGGGAAGCCCCAACTGACCCTCTAGTTAAGTGCAAGGATCTTTTTTTAGTGCTAGGAAAATGAACTGACCTGATTTTTCATTGTTAGTGGTATTGAACCACACAGTGGAAGTTATCACACCCCAATAAAATCAACTTTTCTCTTTAACATAACATCAGACCAAAGAAATGAACAGTGACCTTAAAGACCACAACCAAACACACAAATTTCAGAATCAAAAAAGAGACACTAAGAGGCATATTTTATTGTGATAATAAATTAAATCCATGAAAGCTATGCAGTTAGTAAAATAACATCTTATTACTATCCAAATGCAGCATTTAAAAAACAAATAGATGGACCAATGAACATTCCTTACAAAATAGATTTCTGGATAGAAAATATAAATCTAGATTACATCTTTAAATAATGTGTGTGTTTGTATGTGTAAGTCATGATGTAATCTCTCTAGCACAGCTGAGGACATAGCCAGCTTTGTTAATTGTTTATTTTCCTCTGCAGAGGACCTGTCTACTTTATTAGGCCACAGAGTTTTGAAGGGTAGTGAATTGGCTCTTGCCTTTCAAGTAGTGCCAAAGTCAGGCTGCCATTACTACAGACTAGGGTGACCTGTGGAAGTCTCATTGCTCTCCTCAGGATTTGAAGCAGACTACTCCAAAGAGCAGCAAAGCAAATAACCTGACAAAATCATAATATCACACAATGCCAAAACTAAGTGCTTTTTCTGTGCAGCATTTTTTAGACGTGTTGAAGTTTGATTGTGTAAAGAATTTTTAAAAATGTGACATGGATGACATGAACACCTTTCTTATATGTTGATGAAGTAAGACAAGAAGAATATGGTTTTGGTGCCTTTAACTGCTTTTTTTTCTCTTGAGTGTCAAATTAGGGGTTGTCTGGCTTCTGATGAACCCCCATTCAGGAAGGAAGTTTGATTAGTTTCCAAGAGTCTGTGTGTGAGAGAGAGGTAGCTTATCTACTAGTCCTTCGTGTATGTTATTTATATCCACTTGAATCTGGAGGGAGGCTATTTAGAGACCTAAAAGGAAATTATTGTCTGCTGATATTCCCTGAAAAGTGACAGTCTGTTGACTTAATAATGGTCAGGACAGAAAAAGCATGAAGCTTGATAAAAAAAGTAAGGAAGCAGAGCCATAATTCACCCCTACCCAGTTCCACCACCACAATTAACCAGTGAATGAGAATGGTAATGTATCCTAAACTTTATGAAAAAAAGATTATTTTTGTGACCAGCATGTTGACATGAGTGTTTCTGTGCTGAACTGGTTATGGAATATTATCTGCCGTGTTCAGTATTTTTCTGAGGTGAGAGAGACATGTTAGAGGAAAAACTTAGCAAAAGTTGTGTCTTAAAATGAAATGCTGGACATGGTACACACTCCACCTGACATGTAAGTATTCATCTCCACTCCTTACTAAGACAGGTAGCACCCTTTTGCTCCACAGGAGTGCTCATACATGTACAGAACATTCTTGTAACTAATGAGAGCAAAAGAAGTTATAATAGTGCTTTCAAAAGCTTTGTCCAGCCAGAAGGCTTCCTCAAGGAAGGATTCATTCCTGCAGTTATTTATTATATATTAACAAAATTTCCTTCATGTATTAGATTTTGGGGAATGTTGATATGGAACAACACTTGAGAACTGAAAATGGGCCTAGATGCAGAATGGACACGCACATATGTGTTCTGCTTGTACTGTGTCTCTAGGGTCTAGGATGTCTGCTGGTCTTATATATCAGTTCACTTTGAAATTTGTGAAAGCAGGCAGATTTTTGCAGCCCTTAATGTGATATATAATGGCATGGATTTTAAGGCTGTCAGCCCTTTTGGTGCAATTTAATACAGGCTGAGTTAAAAGGAGCAACAGGAAATCTATGTGAGCAGTTTCTAGCTGTCAGCTCCAATTTGCCATGACAGCCCATGATGCAGACAGCCTGCACTGCTATTGAGCAGTTTTGACCATCTCCAAAAAGGCGTTGATTTGAATGTGTATGCTCTCTGGTCTTTCCCCTAGAAAGCCGCTGGTAAAGCTATCCAGTTCTTCAGCAAAAGAAGAGAGTAAAAAACCTGCAGACCCTGGGAGGATGCAAGAGAGCAGAGCTGGGCTGCAGCCAGCACACAGCTCCCACCTGTCAGTGTTAGTGGCTTCAAGGGGATTGGGTGCTGGCAGCTCCATGCCCTCCTTGTGTGCAGGGGTGCTAAGAGCTGGAGAAGCCTCTGTAAACCCCCTTTATCCTTTGCACAGTGTGGTACTGGTCTTGCATTTATATGACTCTTCTCTGTTGTGCACATCATTCATTTTCCTTGCTTGGAGGGGCACTGTAATGCCATACTGCTCTTTCGCTATTAGTTGCAGCCTGCCACAGTTAACTTTAAAATCAGGCTTTGGCACATCATATAAATAGCAATACATTTATGCAATTGAATGCCTATGCAGTAGTTCAGTCAAGGGAGTGCTATCGCTGGTCATAAACTACTTAAGCTGTTTGACTCTCAGCTTAAGACATCCACAGAGGTCATTGATTGAATTACAGCCTTAAATTCACCTGTGCATCTTCTATTATTCAGTGCTACCTATATGTGTGGTGAAATATCTGAGACAGTGAGTAAATCTTGAACTGTTACCAGAGTAAACTGCACTGCTATCTGGGTGTGATCTTACAAAACTGACATCGAGGGAAGTTTTACCTCAGACTTCGAAGAGGCCAAGCCTGCAGCCCTTTTGTTTTTAACAGCAGTGTTGTAGTTGCAGCTGTCCTATGATACACACAGCATTCCTGAGGGCAGGTAATAGCTTCCATTAGTCCAAAAAAATTTTTTGGGATAAAAAAAAAAAGGGGGTAAATTTGTGGATGTGCAAGATCTCCTTTTAGTGTGACGAAGGCTCAGAGAGCAATGTAATGAGTTCAAGCAAAGAGCAACAGCTCTGAGTGTGGCTTAAGTGCCACAGCCTGGGAGGAAATCTACTGACCTCACACCAGCAGAGGGTTGCACGTCAGTGGGGTTTACCAACAACTGTACTGAACTCGTAAGGTGTGGCATCTTGATACAGAATTGACACAGAATTGTGACCCTAACGCAGGGTCACCTAGAGTACATTATATAGGACTGCATCCATGCAGGTTTTTTACTATCTCCAGAGAAGGGGAGTTCACAACCTCCCTGGGCAGCCTGTTCCAATGCTTTGTCACCCTCATAATAAAGAATTTTTTTCTCAGAAGAGTATTAGTTTCAGTTTCCAAGTTTCTGCCTTTTGAAGGTGCTGTCTAGGCCTCCTCTGAGGATCAGGACTGAAGCAATTGTATACAGGAAATGTTTTCTTGAAAGATGTTTCTGCCCTTTATTGACTGACTGTGCAAGTTCTGTAATGGTGACCAAAGTGACCATTTGGTTTCACCCATGTCTTCTCCATGGGAATAACTGGGGTATGTAGAAAAATACGTTACATTCAGGTACTTGTATAAAAACCAACAACTGAGGCATGTGTGCTGTGAGGAGAAATTTATTTTAACTTTTTCTTCTGTACAGATGCAGTCGTAAGCTTTCATTACTTCTGTGAATGTAATGAATCATTCACTCCTGAAGCACTGCCATTTCAGAGGAGTGCTGTTGTCCAAAGGCCTCTTCACCAGCACAGAGGGTGGAAATGGCCCTGACAAGTATTCAGCACTTACATGACCTCCTTGGTATAGATTTCCGTTAGCAGTCCCATACACATCCCATTCCCAATTCCCAGAGCAGGAGCATGTTAGGACAAGCTGTGATCTGGCCAGGAAAAAAAGGAAAGAACTGTTTTTTTCCCTCCCAAAACAGCAGTGCTCATGCAGAGAGCTCCTGTGCCTGAGAGAAAAAGCACAGACATCTCAAAATGTAGATTTGGACGGAAAACTAATATGGCCCCTAGGAGTTCAGCTTCCGGTCGTTCAGACAGATCTGGTACTTGTATCAATGCTTATTGCCAAATACAGATTAACAAAACCAGCTGCTCCCATTGCACGTGTGAATCAGGCTGTCGCTCAAGGCAGGCAAAAGCTTCGTTGCTGCTGCTGGTGTTAGCAGCTCTGGGCTGTGAGCAGATATTTTTCATTTTGCCATTGGAAATCAGGATACTCTTCCAGTTCTCCCTGCAGAGCAGAGAGGCATGTTCCAGCAGAGTGTATGCAGCTGAAAGGCAGTTCCCCATGCAGGAGGCACAAGTGGGCAATCACAGCAGCCTCAGTGGCATCACAGCAGGACCTCTTCCCAGTGGCAGGGATGCACAACCATCAGGTGCTGTCCTCTACTGTTTTATGAGTTCAGAGGAGAAATTTTGTTAGATGGAAAGTGTGAAAAAGTTGGGGTAGACCTGGCTTATTATTAGTCATTGGACATGACAGCAAAGAAACTCGCCCAGTACTGATGTGCATCGTCAACAGCACCAATGTCAACAGGGAAATCTTGTCCCCTACACCTGAACCCTGCACACAAATACCAGAAGAATATCCCCATGAATGTGAAGAACTCTGATCAGACTTTTTCTCTATTTGTGCAGTGCATAAATCACAGCAGCTTACACTGTTTCTCACACTAGTATCAGCAGATCTAAAGGCAGAGCAAAGAACTTCTCAGGGTCTGAGACACTGTATCTTCAAGTATGCTTCAATATTTCTTTTTAAGAGGAAACTCAGGAGAAAAGTAGTGGTACTGTGGTCTTTTTAAAGTCCACGATCTTCAGAAAAACCACATAACAGAAAATGGAATATTGTGAGCAGCCCACATAATTACTCATGATAGATAACTGTATTAAAAATTAAACATAAATTATTGGAGGCATTACAATGTTGGCACAAGATGAAAAAGGTGCTTCGTATTACTGAAAGGTTTAGCTAACTGCCTGAAAGTTTGGCTCAATAGAAAAGAGACTAGCCTGGATAAATGGAAAGCATTTATTGTTTGAAATATGGATTTTAATATAGCACAGCATAACCCCAAAACATCAGTCCTTTTCAATACTGTTAAAGTAAGATGGATCTTGAAGATTAAAGTAGCCAGCAAGATGCTCTTTGGCAGGGAGAGGCAGGAGAATTAGAAAAGGAGTCTCCCTGGAGCCACTCCATGTCTTTGGAGGAGGATTCTTCATCTCTTTTATAGGGCTCCCCAAAGCCCTACCCAGCTGTTTTGTATTTGAGCACTGGGGCATACTGATGGCCCTCGCATGTGAATGACCATACTGTTGCTGGGGACACTCAAGTGTCACATGAAGAGGGAAAAAATCCTGTGTTGGAAGTAAAACAAAACTCACTTCAACTGGCCAGGAAGATCAATAGCTTCCCCAGGCTGGATGAGGATGCTGGCAAGAGTACATGTTTTTCCATGGGTTTATACAGTTCTGTCACCGATCAAGAAAATCTTGGAGCCTCACATCAGTTCTTTAAGGTCAACAGTATTTTATGAAGGACTGATACCTTTCTGTGTTTGGCATTGCAGATTTTAGCAATGCAGACAAATGCATGTTCCATTTTAGTAAATATTTTATTTTTTCATAATGTTTAGTAGGTTTTAAATATTCATAACTGTTTGATTTCCTAGAATTTCATTTCCACGTCTGACATCAGAGACCAATGTAGAATTTAAGAAGTAGGTGAAAATTCCTGGATACTCCTTCAACTGAATCTGGTCTGACAAGAATGTGACTCTAAGAATATTGCTAGTCAACTTTGAAACAGTACTGCTAAATAGTTCATTGAAAGTGCTAAAGGAAAGCAGATTAACTTCTGTACTAAAATCTCTGCTCAACAGGGATTACTGAGGAGGATTTAGCTGAAGCTGCTGACTAGTAAAAGAAAAAGAGTGGGGGGAGAGAGAAGGAAATGTATAATGTTACTTTCCAAAGCAAATAATTTCTGTATTCAAAAGGTCCCATGGTTTTGAAATCCATTGTGATCAGAGAATTTTAAATTATCATAAATCTGAAAATGCCATTGTGATTGGAGTACTGCATATAGTTCTGGTGCCCTCAGCACAAGAAAGATATAAACCTGTTGGAGAGGGTCCAGAGAAGGGCCACCAAGATGATCAAAGGCCTGGACACCTCTGCTATGAAGACAGGCTGAGAGAGTTGGGTCTGTTCAGCCTGGAGAAGAGAAGGCTCTGGCTTTAAGCTTTGATATTATTGTAGTATAAAAATTTCTCATGTAAAATGGAGGGAGGAGAATACAAGAAAACCATTATCCCAAAAATCTGTCACAGTTTTGTTAACTTTCTCAGGTAAGAGCTATCTTTTTGTTCTGGGTTGGCACACACATTTGCCCACTTTCCTAGGTAGGTTTCCAAAGGTAGGTAGGAATGATCATGTTAATAACTACTACAAAGTAAAAAAACAAATAATTTTCCACTTGTCTGCAGGACAAAAATAGCAGGTTATGGCTTTAAGCTATGAGGTGAATTTTGTATTATTGTTATTGTTGTTATTATTGTTGTTGTTATTGTTGTTGTTGTTATTGTTATTGTTTTTGTTGTTGTTATTATGGTTTTGTAAAGAGAGATGCTGTGAAAAAAAATAGCTGTGTGTTCATAGATCATTCAAATACAGTGACTGGGACTCTGGAGCTAAATTGTACTCCACATACCTTTTTACCTATTCTGCTCCTAGCAGTCTTCTGGTTTGGAGAACCAGAGCTGGGGCTCTGGTAAGAAGCTGAGAAGCTCCCCTTGCTCCAAAACCCAGTCAAGGAGCCATGAGAGGGACAGTAGATGCCCCTCTGCAATTAACATACGAAAGAACTGAGATAACACCTGAGCAGAGGAGCACTTGAGGGAGAAGAGCTGTGCTGGGGAAGGAGAGGGGTGCTGGTGGTTGGTGAGGAAGAAAAGGAAGAAGGTGCCCGAGCAGAAGTTTCCCTGCAACCCATGGCGCGATGGCAGCTGTCCCCCTGCACTCGTGGAGGAACGTGGTGGAACATTCCCTGAACACACCAAGAGGGGTGAACTTCGCCAGTGGACTTGGATTTTGTGGCCAGTGGATTTGCTGCCAGTGAACTCTGATTACACAGCTGTGGAATACCCCAGTGCCAGGGGAGGTGACTCTGTGGGGAGCCCAGGCTGGAGCAGCTCCGGACCTCATGGGAAAGGCTCATGAAGGAGAGGTTTGTGGAGGACTCTCTCCCATGGGAGGGACCCCATGGGGAAGCAGGGACGGACTGCAAGGAATCCTTCTTCCTGAGGAGGAAGGAGCAGCAGGAGCCACCAGCCTGTGAACTGACTCTAAACCCCATCCCCTGCCCCCCTGTGCAGCTGGGGGGAAGGAGGGAGAGAAACCAGGAACAAAGTGATTTGGGCCAGGGAAGAAGGGAGGGGTGGGGTAACATATGCAAGCCCTGCTCTCTGTGTTGTCTGTGTCCTGGGTGTGTTTGATGAGTGTGAATTTTTTTTTTTTTTTTTTTTTCCCCAAGTTGAGTCTGTTTTGCTCGGGACCTTAATCAGTGAAGAAGCCTCCTTGTCCTTTGTCTCAACCCATGAGCTTTGTCCTCCTCATCCCAGAGTGTGTGTGTGGGGGGGGGGAGCTGAGTGAGCAGCCATGGGGCTGTTTCTTTGTTGTCGTGTTGTCCCAAACCACCACACAGTCAGATTCCTCAAGTGCACAACGCCTTGCTACAGACTGTGGGCTGGCTGGCTTTGCTCCTCTTGCTTGTTACCATTGTCTCATGTCATCATCAGCACCACTGTGACGTAGTAAAACAGCACATTGTCATGTGTAGATCAGCCAGTGAGCTAAATGTGCTGTTTGTTTGAGTGTATAAATATCTGTCTAGCAAGCTGGGACAATGAGCTCACTTGTACCAGACATGTAAATTGCTCCTTGTCGTTTGTCCTGTTATTCATGCAAGTGTGACTCAAATGTTTTCGGAGAAAAAAAAGTGAGACTGTATGTCTCATCTTTCAGAAAAAGCCCTTTCAAGAGGAAAGCATGGGAAGTAGCCCTGAGGAACTTTATTCTGAGATGTGAATTATCTGGAGAGGAACAAACTGTGGGGATCATGGATACGTGGAAAAATTGTTAGGATAATGTCACAAGAAATACTCCTTCTGCAGCAGACAGTGCAAGCCTGAGATAGCAGAAACTCTTTCAGAAATTCCAGATGGGTCTTACTCACTCAAGAAATACTAGGGAGAAGCCACTCTGTGTACAGCTGCCGGTTTCATGACTGAAGACTATGTTTGCCAAGCCTGATGATCGGACTGAGTTCCACGTGGTGAGGCAGGAACACAGCCAAAACCAGCTGGAAAAGGTTTTTCCTCCAGCTGGTGTCAGATGGAGGGTCCAGAGGAGGCTCTCTCCAAGCTTTCTTAGTTTATAAACAAAACCAAAAGCACAGCTCATTATCTGAAAGACTCAAGGTACCTTTTCAACCCCTCCACCCTTTTCACTACAAAGAACTAGGTCTTCATCTGTTGTGTCACCAGATATATAAGACCCTAGAGACTTAACCCATTCCCAACATACCTCAACCAAGAGAATTTACTTACCCTTACTATTTGGCACAGATTGCTGTTCATCTGACTATTTAGCACACATTTGTCCTAAAGACCATGCTCTGAAAATAGATAAAAAATATGTCTAAGTTTCTCTTTTTAGAAGACACTGTGGGTTGCTGAAGTAAAGAACTTTGCATCTTCCCCAGAGTTGGTTCTGGACTAGGGCAATGAGGAAATGGTGTAAACTCCCTCTCTTCTCCATCTTATTCAACTAATTCAGCCCTTGTCTTGGACTAGAGCAAACCCAAAGGTGTTGTGACATGCCTCATGACATCTCTGAGCCTTGCCATCATGGCCAGCAGGAGACTGACCTGTCTGTGCCACTCCCCCTTCCACCCTATGCCTTCCTCCTGCAAGCCACCTTGAGGTTATGCTCTTCTCCCTGCAAAGGACCCTCAGCACTGGAGGGACCACACAAAGATGAGAACACACCTCACTCCCTCCATTTCAGTGAAGAAGATTTTCAGGACCCCTTCACAATCATAATAACCCATAATTGTGTTGTATCTACTCCATACCTTTCAGAAGAAATTGTTAGCCACCACAGAACAGACTTAATAAAACCCCTTTACTGGCAGTGTAATGCATGAATATCTGAAGCTGAGTTTTGGAAAATTGTTCTCTTTCCTGTATTCTCAAGAGGGAGGTGAGTGCTACAAGATCAACTGGAATCTCTGTACCTAATCACACAATATGTTTCCACTTCAGCTTGGGACCTGGACAGGACGAAAGGGAGAGCAAAGCAAGGAATGAGAGTTACACGAAAAATGGTGAGGTCGTTAAAAATTTATAGAGGAGGGGATCCAAGTGCAGTAATGAGGCATCACACAAAGGCAATGGAGTACTTAGCACTAAAATCCTTTCTGCATGCTATCTAGTTACCATCTTATCAACACGACACCCATTAGCGTCTGATAATAGTAACTAATCAGCTGTTCTGCCTTCCTTTATTTTCCTTCAGAAAATATCTTCTTCAGTGTGCAGTCCTTCCCCACAACAATATTGCTCACTAAATAATGCATAGGATTGCAGCCTGTCATCCAGCCCTGATGCCACTTCCTGACAAGGTGATGTTATGTGCTCAGGACACTCGGACCTCACACAGGTATTGTTCCCATCATGGACCTCAAAAGAAGACCCTGGTCGTCAGAGGCAACCTCCCATTACCATGGATCAGCTGAAGATTTGAGTAGCATCTAGGTTAGAGCTGGGATGTGCTTCTTACAGCAATAACAAGCCTACACGGAAGGAGAGCAACACTCATGGGTTCAGTACAGCAGCCAGAGAAGTCCTTAGATTCAAGTGGTCAGAGTAGAATGAACTACATAAAACACACATTTTTCATTACAACTGGTATTTCTAACCCAGAGTAAGAGACTGCCATCTGGCTTAGAGGTACCACTTTTATATAAAGTGTGAGACTCCAAGTGGGTCTTTCATCATATGTCAGCAATGGTTTCCAGCTATAAAAAGAACTTGCCTGTTTTGTTTGTTTTGTGGTTGAAGCTTTGAACTGCTACACTGGGACGTGGGATTTGAGGCTCCCTACCCAGAATGGCTGCAGACTTCCCATGTGATTAAGAGAAGTCATTTCTTCTCTCTTTCATTTCCCCATCCATAAAATGGTAGTGATAAGAGCTGTATAAATAATTTACATTTACCTCAGAAGCTAAGAAGGAAACAAGTCTCTCATGCTTAAGTTTTCCCTGAAATTTTTAAAATATCACTTTCTTGCCAAAAAAAGAACATCATAAAAATCAAATGCATTTTGTTTTAGGAGATTTAAGTTGCATTTGGTATTTTGCCTCTTTTAAATTAGGCTTTGAAGTGAAAAAATATTTCAGGATGAAAGTTACAAGCAGTTTCACAATAAAAAATGGAATTAGGGACTTTTTGTCTGAAACCTTGTAATGACTTGATGTGGAGGTACATATAGCTTTAGTGGATTTAATTCAGCATTTTTTTGCAAATATGACTTTAACCAAAAAACCCCATACAATTTAATGCTTCCTTTCTATTGCTTGTCTATTTAGATAACAGATTCTGCAGGGGGAAAAAATGCTAAGCCAAACTATAATTAATATTAAAGTTATCTAGGTATATAGATACCAAATGGATTTCTAAGCACTGTTTTACTATTGAAGTATAAAACATAACTGTTCAGGGATTCAAACCCATACTCAGGATCCTTGTAGGCAGTGACAGCTTTTCCTATAAAGATTTCAATACAGCCAAGCACAGCTCATCCATTTTCAGCAAGCTCCTGACACATGGAAAGAATCTTTTAAAAAGTCAGTTGGCACTGAAAATGTTCTTCAGATGTTTGCTCTTCCAAGGTGCTGGGTACTCCCAAGGGACAGGAGTAGAGGGTAGTAGGAATTCACGGTCTCTTTCAGGACAACCAAATTCAGGAACAGAAGTGCCTTCAAGGGTGAAACTAGTGATTGCTGACTGGGCAATGACCTCCATGGCCTCAAAAATTGCACAGAGGAAATGAGATAATATGCACAAATATACGTGCTCTAGTTAAAGCACGAGGATGTGGTTTCATCACCTTCTTTGCTTCCAAATGGAGAAGGGTGCATTTTGTATCATCCCAAGTATTACCACAGACATATTGCCAGAAATTATGCTGGAGCATTCAAAACACTAATTGAGTCACCCTGGGACATCCTTTCCCTTGAAATCTGAGGAAGTTCAGCATCTCTGATTTCTGATGTGCCTCTGCTCCAGTTTCACCACCTCTAAAGGAGAGGTAAAAGCAGGAGGCTGTGAGAATTAATTCATTCATACGGTAAAAATAGGGCACAAATATTCAAAGGTACTGAAGTGCAAGTGTGATAGTATCATTATTTCCCAAACAGTATTTCCAGAAATAATGCCATGTAGAGAGGCTATTAAGGCACATTCCTTTGCTACTACCGTGAAGCAGGCATTTTGACAATACAAATGCTCCCCACTAATGACTTAGGCTTGCACTGTAACAGACAGCAGGGGTGGGATTCATTGAGACTCATGTCCAGACTCCCTTTACACTCAATGAAACTCTACATTTTTAAGGCACAGTTCATCTTACCTTACAATTCATCTATTTCAGGCACCAGTGTTAGAGCAAGAGGAGTAACACCCTGACAGAGTTTATTTCTCCTCACTGACTACAAAGGGACTCTCATGGGAGTTATTAATGTATGCACATCTACATTGTAGTCCCTCGTGAGAGCTTTAAATCCCACCCTACCCAAATCCTACCCTATCATTGCAGTGGGTCCCTAGTAATAAGCTGATTTACTAACCCACAGTCACAATGACCACATCAAAGGGGAAAAAAACACACTTTGCAAATAAAATTGAGGGTCATATTTTGAGAATCAACCGTTCCAGATTCACAGCTCAATCATCTGCATAATATATGAAGCCATGAAAGAAATCTGTTATCTAAATTGTAATAGGACTTTAAAAACCACTATGTCACCTCCGTCGCGTTGTCTCATCTTTTATTCTTTTAAAGAATCACATGGTTTCAGAGAAAGAAAGTGATGTATGTGAATTTATAAAATTTATCAGTATGGAAATTTAAATTGTGATGAAGGATGAGAGGGGAAGGCTAATTTAAAATCATCCCTCCAGTGAGGCTTTTAGTCAGACATAACTTCAATTTAAACATTTAACATTAGCTGTATGAACTAACTTCTAGCAGAATTACTGTTTATCCTCTAAAATATATTCTATATTGTTTCTATAACTGGTATTGGTCTATAAATACACATCTGATAAAAAGAAAACATGACAAAAACCATCAGCACTGTGGTCAGCTGGGTCTCTCCTACCACCACTTGAATTCAGCAGCAGACAAGAAGGCATGGAGGGATTTTGCTCTGTTCAACTTACCTAGTTGAACATTTCCTGGCCAAGGAAATACCTTTCGCCCTCCCAGCCAGGACCTCACAAAGCTGGCAGTTCTCCATATGTGAGCTGTGGAGCCAAGTCTAACACCTCCAGCCTGAGAACAGCCTCTTGCCATATGAGTTCAGCACACACCTCGAAGACAAGCAATACAAATTCACCTATTTTATTGACACTCCCATAACACTTGTAACATGGGCTGAATCCACAGGTAGCCAAGATTATTTTCGCAAAGTTCATCCTCATGAGAGCAGGAGGAGCTTGCTTTCGAATTCGTGACTTGTCATGCCCTCCCTAGAAATGTTGTAGTTCTGCAGCTGTAAAGAATCTCCACTTACATTTGTAAAATATTCATTTCCAGAAAAATGAAAATCTTTGCTGTTTCTGGCCAGGATTAGCAAAATACACTTTGGAAAGGGTTATATCTCATGACCACTACTTTAGCACATTGTATATCAGTGGCAATCTTTTATCAGCTAGAATACTGCACCAAATAAAAGGAAACCAGCTTTGCAGATATACAGGCAGTTCATACCACCAAGGATTAGCTGATGTTTTTTTTACTATGATACACGCAGCTATTGATGCCATACATATTGCTGTCACTCCCTCATCTTCAATGCAAGAGTACTGTCTTGATCAAAACCAGAGCCTAACTCTTGGCATGCAATATGCAATATCATCCAGAGGCTCTCCTTAAAAAGAGGGTCCTGTGTCTACACCACGGAGTAAGAGAGAGCCCAGGAGGGAGCTGAAGTGCCAGGGCTATGCTAGCCCACACTATTTAAATATTACCTCACTCTCTGGCTCTCCTCTGAATGACCCCAGAAAGTTCTCTTGAAGCCAAAGCTGCTGTCAAAGGATGCTCAGACGTCAGCGGCATTAATATAGCCAATCCACCTTGGCACCAGGGACCTGTCTGTCTCTAGTATACCTGATGAGAACATGGAAAAGACAGTGGCTGATGAGCTGAATTAACTCTCCTTAGCAAACCTGAGTCCCAACAAAGAACAGAGTACAGAATTATGTAATAAAAATCACATTGATCCTTTCCCATTGTCTCCTCTCCATCCAAATGTCAGACCTAAGTTTAATTTAGGCATATGAGCATCTGCAGAAGATAGCAGAAGTGCTTTCTCTTTTGTAGGCAACAGGGAGATCTGTGAGCAGCTCCACCATTCCCTACATTGCACTCAGTAAGTTGGTCTTATTTTGCAAGAGGGACAGAGGAAACCACATGCTTTAAGAGATATCTCCATCTGCCTGAGATGAAATAAATCAGGATTAGTACTCATGACTGGGCAGTCACTTGATTACCCAGACATGTGACAAGACAAATGTAGAACAGGACACATACTGGCAAAAGAAACCTTCATGAATATAAAGACCAAACTCCTGTTCTACTCACACAGGTTTTGGATGCACTGATAGTAAGTATTCCTGCAGAGATCTTCACAGGGAGGCAAATATTTCCAGAATAGAACATCTAGGAAAGAATAGCACAGAACTATTTTTAGAGCAAATTTCAAATTCCTGTGTGAGATGAACACGATTCCTTTCTTATTTGGTCAATGAAGAGAGAGATACCAATAAGCTGTAAAGTGAAAAGAAAGCACATAAGGCTCTATGGTAGACTTCCCAGTAAAATTATAGAATCATAGACTATCTTGAATTGGAAGGTACCCATAAGGATCATCAAGCCTAACTCCTATATTCATGAGATTGCTTTTGAGCAGCCTACAAGCTAAGAAAAAAATATTGGACAAAAAATGTGCAGCCAATGGATGGGTTTAAGAAAAATCTTTATCAGCTTACAGGTATTTCATAAACCAAAGCAACAGCTTTGGACAGATTATGAAGTCTGGTATCTGGAGTGTGTGGGAAAAAGCCAGGGAAGATGTACTGCTGAAACTCAGTGTAAGAGCTGGTTGGAAAGTGATGGTCTACTTCTTGGTCTTGCTGAGAAGTGGTGATAGCATCCATGTAAATGCAATGGCTATGTGAGCAGCAGTAACTCCCTTGGCATTTTTTTCTCTATCTGAAATACCCAGGCAAGAGCATCCTTAGGTGGGGCTCCAGGCAAGGCCACATTAGAACCTCATTGCTGACATCCCAGATCCAGCTGGCAGGCAGCCCAGAAGCCTTCCATGAGGCCAAAAGCTGATATGAAAGTCGAGAAAGGTCCGGAGCACCCCAGATACAGCCACTCCACAGCCTTCTCCACCCAAACTACTAGGCAAGAGATAGCCTCTCATGCCAGCTGATGGACTTGACCTTTTAACAGGGAAGAAAGGGTTGACAGAAGCCTGGAAGGGGCTTAGGCTTAGAAAGTTGAGCAAAGAGCAAGAAGAAGTAGAACTGAGACTCTGGAGGTATTTAAAAAAATAAATAAAATAAATAAAATAAAAAGTTTTTAAAAAAAAAAAAAGAGAACATCCGACACTGGATACAGGACGAGTACAAGGAAAGCCAGGGCCCAAAGATCCATGCTGAAGGACCTATCTGTCACAAAATGGATTGTCCAGCCAAGCAGGTATTAAGTCTGAGGCTTTTCTGGTGTCTTTATCTTTTTATGCCAAAAATCTCAGCTATTTAGAAAAACAAGTTTTGTAGAATTTTCAGACATTTCCTTTGAAAAACAGTTGCTGTTTTTTAAATTCCAAACATAAAAAATATTTCCCCCAAAAAGCTTTATTTTTACAGATCATAGACTCTCCTCTCACAGATCCCTTTGTGGACATATTTTGTAAATTAGTAAATTTACAGGGTGTAGCTGACAAATGTTAAGCACTTCAGTCACTCCAAAGTGACTTTGCACTCCTTATTTTAATTAGGAGCCATGCCAGGTTCAGGTGGAGAGCAATGCGTTTGTGCCATGCTTGATTAATTACGTTGTGTGTAGCACTTCTCTGTGATTCCATAAGAAATTCCACACTGGGAGGGACAATCCAGTCCCGTCAAGAAATCATAGCCAGGGTTAAGGCTGCTGAAACACATGGCCTCTCATACAGATTCAGACTAGAGAGACGAAGACCACAAGAATGTAAGATGCTCGCATCTCCAGTTTCACACATTTCATGAGTTTTCTCTTTCCTAATCTGGTCCACATTAGGTTACATCCTATGTGTTCTTCAGCCAGGGTGCAGAGACCCGTGAGCCACCTCGTCGGATTTGCTTGTTCATCCTTGCCACAGTCTACTGATTTAACAGGGAACTGGAGAGGTTCCCCTCCATATCCCTCTGCACAAATGCTTCTCTAAGTCATCTTATCACAAGTAGAGCACCAGACTGCAAAAATAAAATGTCTTTTATTTTCTGAATCATCCCTCCTTTCCTTCATCTCCTGCCTCCTTCATGATACAGCCCTGATTTGCTTGTTTTTCAGTGGATGGGGGAAAGAAGTGGGAATGGGAGAAGGGAATTTGTTTCTATTTACTTGGTTTGATTTGATGATGTTTCCACAATTAATGTCCTTAAGAACGTTCTTATTTCCTGAGGCAGAAGGAGCAAGGAAAACTGCTGTATTTGGGAAAATGCAGGGCAAGAAAATTCAGACCCTGCTTTCCCTGGTCAACCATTATAGGAAAAAAAAGATAAAGAAACACAGAAGTACAGAAAAATTAAGTTCCCTTCATTAACAAATAGAAGCTTAAAAGTAAATGCAAATGGGAAATATTTTCTGTAACTCACAGGAGGATAAACTGCTTCAGAAATGTCTGATGCCAACCAGTTCTCTATGTTTTATGCGTCAGCAGAGTCCTGGCAGCAGCCCTTAAAAAATAAAGAGCATGTTTGTGTGCATTCAACACTCCCTTTGGGAGACCCTCTTTCTTTAGACTGCTCTGTGGGCTGTGTCCAGCACCCAAAACACACCACAAATGCAATATCTGCTTCTCATCTGCTGTAGAGAGGTTACTAATATCCATGTAGGTAAGTCTTTCCTAGGGAAAACTAGCAAAGAGCACCATGAAAGACTCTGAGCACCTTTGAAATGAACCAGGACTGTGGGGAAAAGTCTGACCACACAAAAATTGTGACTCCTCAAGGCATAACTCGAGGACAATATAGCATAGCAAAGTGTGCAGGCAGATTAAAGTCAAGACCAACACCAATATGCACCAAAGGCAAAGCTGATATGTCCATAGACATATCCTGGGATGATATCTGCAAAGTCAAGACAAAGGAATATAGTTGAAATTAAATAATTTCATAAGCAGTGTGGGTGCTAGTAAAAACTAAATAGTGTAGTGCTCAGAACAGGTAGCTTTGATGAGTATGCTTGAAAAAAAGTTGTGTCTTTAATCCTGTGAGACTGGTGTTAGCTAGTGCTATTAATCACAATCTACCTAACTCCCACTGCTCAAAGGGACCCTTTCCCAAGAAAAGTGCCCTTTTTTCAGCTCTGTGTATGGTCTTTATTTTCTCTCATTCAGAAATGGACACATAACAAGGTATTCTTCTAGTCCTGCCCAGGCACACTTCCGAGGCTCTAGCTGAGGAATAGTCCAGGCTGGTCCCAGATGTCTGAAGTAATGCTCTTACATCATTTTATACACTGAAATAAACACATTTCTCAACTGCCACAGAGACTTCAGGTGAGCTAAACTGACAGAACTGTTCCCAGTGTGCCATAGACACCCTCTAGGGGAATGCCCTTCTAGGCTTGTATGAAATGGGAGTGTGACGGGTGCTGCCTTAAACCTGACCACTTTTTGACAAGCCAATCCTGTACTTAACAGAAGCTTGGTAAGTGAAAGCATTATTTCCTCGAGTGGTAATGGCAGCTGAAATTGATCTATTATGAGTCCTACAAATTTGAATGGTTACACTAAATGCTATTAAAATGTATGGAATCTCTTTGTCTTCAATTATTAAATGGAGTAATTTATGAAACTTAATCTCAATAACCTCACTGTCCTACTGGCCATCCCCGATGAAAGGAAGAGTAAATGTAGAGAACAGTGGTATTGATCTTTTCTTAAAGGGGGGAAGAAGAGGATCAGGCCTGTTAACCCTTCACTGCAGGAGAAAGTGGTTCATTCGTGGTTTTTTTTCCCCCCAGGAGGTCATGTCCTTCTTTCATTTCTGGGGTCAGGTTTCAGTCTGACAAGTGGTAATTGATTCCGCTGCTGGTTAGGCTGGGGATAAGTGGGAGATGAAGTTTCAGTGAAAACAAATAGCACTTCACAGGTCTGACCTTTCCTCTTTAAGCTTTTGTTGTGGTTTACTTGGGATGTGCAGCTTAAAGGCTCTAAACCAGCAGTGTCTATCTCACAAAGTTTCAGAGAGTCACTCCCAAGCTTTTGGCCTGGGGTAAAAGCTGGCTTTTGTCTTTGGGTCTGCTGGCACCCTAGCCTCAGAAAGTGTTTTTTTTCATCTTCTTTCCCATGACTTTGCATAAGACATGAGAACATGGTCCAGCAGTAGCCATGACATTTTGCCAGTAGGCTGAGGTTCACAGCTTAGGGTTTCAGCGTTTAGCAGGGCTGTTATGAGACCACATGTATTAAAATATAAAGGCAGTCTATGCTTCTCAAGGAAGTGGCAAATTTCTACCACTTCTTTTCTTGCTACAGCCCTCTCCTTCCACCAACACATCAGACAAACTGCAGCTTGCACATATACCTTCTCATGCTGTCTTGTGAACCTAATTTACTTTGCCATTTACCAGCTCTGAAGCGAGTCCTTGTTGCTCAGTGTGCACTTTTGCAATATATACACATCTTGTCAAAGATCTCTTCTGGAAAGTGGCATTGGATTGCAGGACAGTGATTTTAATACCCCCACTTAATGAGAAACACTATAATTCCAAAAGCAAAAAGCATCTTGACCTGCTTGTGAATGTTTATTCTGTATATAGCGGAAAGGAAAATAGCCTTGGGGGCTCTGTTCAAATGCTTCCAGTTAGGGATAACATTTCTCAAAAGTAAGCCTGTTTATTTACAAGCATGTTGTTATTGCCAAAATCAGCCTTTATTTTAAGGTGTTCTCAGAAGAGTACACATGGCTTGCGTCTTAGCAGAAGCAACCAAAATTTTGCAACCCATATGTTTTGCCAACAGTAACAACACGTTTGCACAAGGAAAGGTTTAGCAAATCTTTTTTTTTTTTTCCTTCAAGTGTCCTGAATTTCTAAGAGCCTTGATGGTCCTCCTGCTCCTCCTATTTCTTGTCCCAGAGCAGCCACCATTCCCAGTAGCACCAGCTCCTCCTTTGGCAGGGCTGAGACACACTTGGCACTGCTGCCAGCCCTCAGCGATCTCACCCAGTGACACGAGGAGTGAGAGCCAGTTCAGATAAATCTGGGATCATCTGCACTTAAAGCTTCCCAGCCCCTCAGCAAAGATACACACTCAGCCCTCCCCGGCAGTCACCACCTTTCCGTGAGTGTGTCTACTGAGTGGGATCAAAGCCACCTGGGAAGAGGTGGTGAGGGATGTGCCATGCCAAAGCATTTTTGGGGAGCCAGCTAGTGGGTGAACCAGCATGCCAATGCCAGAAGTGGGGAGGCCGGGGGATGTGCCTCAGGCCAGCCATTCAGAAGAAGCCCGTGGGATCCACACAGGCACTCTAGGTCCCCTGTACTGCTTCTGGTCAGCTGCGGTGGCCATGGTTGTTCATGGCTTTGCACCATCACCCCCACGAGGCCAGGCCTTGCCATGCAGGGCTGTACATCTCTAGCCCCTCCAGTGGCCCCAGAGGTGTCTTTAGAAATTTGCTTTCTCTGTGGCATCTCACAGTGTGCTTCAAGAGCCCAGTAAATATCCTCAAGTCTTTTATTCTGCAACTGAGGAACTTCCCAATGGAGCTTCAATATGCTGAATACTTGTTTTGGGACCCATAATTCCACTTTGCTCCCAGCCAAAGGAAAAAATACTCAGTACTTCTGCTTTCAAGGATTTATCACCATTTCCCATTTATATTTTTATTTTACTGTACATGATAAGCCAGAGACCCATGGTTGCCTGGCCCCTTTTTTATAAGACCAAACCAGGGAAAAAAACCCTACTCTTTTGCCAGTATGTCTTGAAAGAAAGGTCATATACTGGCTGCTTGTGCAATAACCTACCCTGAGGCAAACCCAGACTCATTACATACTGGTATTGTTGCTTCATTTGTTATGTGGAAAGAAAATATGCCTCAGTCACCAGTGTTGTGGATGATGTATTCACCAGCCTCCACCTCCCACCACAAAAAAAAGGCCCTCTTAGTAATAGTGCCTTCCTACTGGGAACAAAAGTGCACTTGGAGGCACATTCCCATGTGGCCATCCCTGCCTGAGCATGGTGGTCTTCAGGGAGAGCAGAGGACAAGTGGTGCTAAAAATGAGACTCACCACAAAACTCCCACCCAGAGCTTGTTAAGTGGTTGCTCCTCCAAGGCAGCAGCAGCTGCAGAAGGCTGTGGTGTGGTGAGATGGTCCTTACAGCCACCCAGCGAAAGCAAAGAGCAGAGCACATCTGCTGGGGGTGCCATTCACAGAATCACAGAATCCTAGGGGTTGGAAGGGATCTCGAAAGATCATCTAGTCCAACCCCCCCTGCCAGAGCAGGGTCACCCAGACCACATCACACAGAAACGTGTCCAGGTGGGTTTTGAATGTCTCCAGAGAAGGAGACTCCACAACCTCTCTGGGCAGCCTGTTCCAGTGCTCTGTCACTCTCACAGGAAATAAGTTCTTCCTGATATTCACATGGAACCTTCTATGCTCCTGTTCCTCAGTTTAGCTCAGAATATTCATATTACAATATGATTTTAACTGATAGTCAGGAGTGATTGGAAAAAGAAGCTGGAATATTGTGAGACTTTTTACATGTTAATGTAACCATAATCAATTAAAGTAAAAGAAAGTAGATTGCTGTCCTTTAATCTAGACAAAGCCATTCCATAAATGCTGGGACGTTTCTGAATAGTGCGATTGAGGCAATAATTTTTATTTTAAAGTTTTGTATTGAAAAAAGTTTGGAGAAAGTGTTCCAGCACATGCATATACAGTGAAAGAATAAAATGAGAGAAAAAGAAAAAGATCTTAAACCACTAGATGATCCAAATTGTGTATCCAGATGCGCAGAGGATCTTTCAGGCTAATAAAATATGTGACACTGTATGTATCATACCAAAGCTTTTATACTTGAAGGAAAGGGAACTAAAGAACATTCTGAAAAGGACAGTCATAATTACTCAAGTCAAATCCTGATCTATTTTAGCATGGACAGGGTTAAAGCTTACCCAGGAAATATTTAAACATTTGCTATAGTAGCCATGCATACCATGGAACATAGATATACATTTTTTAAACAAGCAGCACCAACTTTTCCATCCTGATGAAAGAGAAATATAATTGGATTGCTAAAAAAAAAAAAATAAACATGTAATAGAACACATTTCGGAAAAGGAAATTCATGTTACAAAAAACTCTTGACTAATCATAAAGCAATGAAGCTTTGAAAGGAAATACTTTGATTGCATTTTTATTCCTCTGAGAAGTCAGATGTTTGGAAATACCCAGGATTTAAAAAAAAAAAAATTCTTGCTATGCACATAAAAACAGTTTGTAAACTCAGAAACTAGTGTCTGATTCTTACCTTCTTTTTTTGTGTTTTGTTTGGTTTTTTTTACTCAGGTGAACCACCTGTGTTTCACAAGAGTAACCCTACAAACTAAGATGAAGATATTTCTGATTTTTATATATATTTATAAACTTGAATTTTTTTTTCCCCACTTGCCTCAAAAATAAAGAAAAAAAGGTATTCTGTATACTCACACTAACCCAAATAGGAAGCAAAATTATGCCAGTGGGGGTATCCTGTGGGTTATCTTTTCTTTACATCAGTATAATTGCGAGAAAAAAGTATTACTATGAGAAGCAAGGAAGTGCAGACAAGCATAGAGGAATAAAGGCAGGCATTCAAATATTCTGTTCTGTATTAATATTTGTCAGGTACTATCTTTCATGCTGAAGTGAAAGGAGTAAAAGCCATGTTGAATGCAGTATGTTGTGTTGCACCTGAGGAACTTCCAGTCAACTGGAACTGTCAGGCTGAGGAAATGAAGCATTATTGCCTGAGCATGAAAAGGTACCTCTGTCATCAAGGAAACCTAATAAAAACCACTGCTTAGCTACCTCATCCCAACCCACTGGTTGTATAGACCATCAAAACTAATTACCAGACCGTGATCCCTTTTTTAAGTAATCCTATAAATACACAAAGAAACAGAAGCAACAGTGTTTGCCAAACAAGCTGGCCTGACCTACGCTCCCAAGGACAAACGTAAGAAGATAAACTGGCAGGTGATGCCTTGTAATTGTTGGCATCAAAGCACCCAGGGCAGAAATGACTTGGCTGGTGACTTCACACCCTGACACTTGTGGCGAACTTAAACTGTTCACCTGTGGAAACAACATCTGTCACATCTGATTCAGCCCTGGGCTCAACTCGGGTGACGTGAAGGGCTGGTCCATACCTCCAGCTGGCTTCCAGGTCTAATTACTTGTCTTCTGCCCCGAGTCATGGAGAACAGAGGAGAGTATTTGGACAACCTTTCTGACACCCACTGTACATCTCCTTGCCTTCATGTCTGCCCTGATGGCTGGGAGCAGGCTCTGCCTGAGCTCTGCCTTAGGGCAAGATGGGAACATGCAATCTGTCACAGCCATTTTTATCAGTTTCAAAATGCTTTTCCATTGCCAAGGTAAAGAAATGAAAAGCTGCAGAATGATGTTGAGTGGTTTAGAATGCACCTCCAAGGAGAACAATAATTTATATTCTTGTATTAAAAATTGAAAGATCATTCATCATCTTCAAAATTCAAGCACAGTTTACAGCTGGAGCTTACAGCTTCACACTCACCCCCATGCTTTTCCTATTTTAACAGCCTCCCTCTCTTGATGTTGGGTAAAACTCCTGGACTAGCAGAAAACAAAAATCTTCCCATTGTCTTTGCTGGGTCTCTCTTCTCATTTCAAGTCTTAAAAAAGTTATTTGAAATCCAGAAGTCTGGAATAGGGAAGTTGGTGGGAATTACAAGTCTGACAAACACTTGTCTCGATATAGACGTCACACGTGAGATGTTCAGAGTCAAGTGTTTCCTGCTTCACCACAAGGGCAAGGTGTGTGACAAGAAAATGTGGAAAAGGCCAGTTCTGTGGAGGACAGCTAGCAGAGGCCTTAATGTATCCTCATATACCCTCTTCCAAAACTGTTAGTGGCTAAATGGAGTCTCCCCTTCTTCTGAGCCATTCAGTCCTCCCCATCACTACTCAGGCAGCCCAGAAGTGACATATACAAACATTCGGGGTAAGTGGCTGTAAAGAGAGCCTGAAAAAGCCTTCTTTGTGCAACACAACCCACTTCCTTCTGAGCATGGGTAGCCTAGGAAAATGCCTTTTTCTGACAGAAAGTTATGGAAAAAGGTATTACAAAAAGTGATATCCAAAACCATCTGAGTGAAGGAAAACAGCTCTCACCAGGTAGAGTATGAGCCAGAAGATAAAAACATTCAGATTTTACTTAGGTAATGAAATAAGAGGCCAGGACTCTAGTGATGAGTTATATTAATGTGTTGTGTGAGGAGCAGTTTTGGGAGAAGAAAACTTTCAACTGAAGGTTTTTGGAAGTACTATTGGGTTAAGAGCCTTCCCACAAGCCTGAACATTATTTTTATGTTTGAAGAGAAGCCGAATCCCCTCAAAACTCTGGATTAACTCATAGGCTGATGATATCTACAGTACAAAGAGTTTTACAAAGAGACACAGCCTTTGCATTTTGGGCAGCACAAAGCACCCTGCATGCACTACCTGCATTTAAATCATTTTTTCCTTGGGAAGGGAAAGCAAAAACATTGGAAAGCCTGAAGAATTTCAAACGATTCATCACAATTGTCTTAAGAACAGAATCATCCTGTCCTTCTACACTCCAGCAACAGATAGTGTGGGATAAAGTGTGTTTTAAAGAAGCAGAGCTATGCAGAAAACAATTATTCAGTGGTTTTAAAGCAACAGACACAGTTAATTTTTAAAGATGTTTACATTTGCTGATAGACCATTTGGGAAGCTGGTATTTTTCTGTTTATAAATATCTTTGTAGCTTTGACTTTTGTTCCACTACTGGGTATTGCATCAACTCTCATAGGGAAGGATTTATCCTTTTTATATCCTCCTTAGATGTTTATTCAGCACCTAATACCCCAGACCACAGTATTGTCAGTAGTGAACTTGGGTCTGACAGAATAAACTCTGCCAATCGGCCCAATAAACTTTTGCCCATCAGTTGCCAGTGTCCAAGACACATGGTGCCACCCACTGGGAACCTGGCTTTTCTTGCTTTTCCCCAGATAGCAAGCAGTGCAGTTTCAGGCTCTCACTTCTGCTGCCAGGCATGAAGGTAACAGGTCCAAAAGATTAAATATCAAGAGTTTTGGCAAAGCACTTTTCACTGAGTCAATCTCAGTAAGATCATACAGCAAATCTCAGAAAAAACTTAGTAGGCTGCCACCTGAAGTGACAGTCATCAGTAATGCATCAGTTTCACTCATAAAGACAATTTTTATCTTTCCCATGTCCAACATTAACCAAGTGAACAAATTTTAGGGAATCTTTTTTCAGTAACACCAAAATGAAAAAGTAGCAACCCACCTGGCAAAGAGTCTCATTTACTGTATGTGAAAAGGGTGACAAGAAGCACCACTGTAAATTTGCTCTGTGCAATATAGCTATTCAGAAATTATTCCAAAAACAGGTCTGCATTTAACATACATCACATGCATCCACATCTACGTATTTATCAACAACTCACAGTACTTAAATCATTACAGTACAATATATTTTACTAGAAAGCTTTGAGTGATAAGGTGTATAAAATTCTTACTTAACTATAATATAATGTAGAAAAACATAGTTTGCTGGTTAGGAGACACTTCCCTAATTAGCACAACAAATTTGGTCTGACCACTAAAATGAGCAGCTCAACTTAATGACCAAATGGAGGTAGTAACTTCAATTTGGCAATTCAGCTGGCCACATTTAGCTAAAATGAGTGTGCCCTTCCTTTACATGATCTTTGTTGACGTGGTAAAACATGGCCCATGAGCGATCTCTCTGTAATGTTCCTGTACTGAAGGGTCACAGGATGGGGGCAGGATTAACAATATTGGGAAAGACTTCACATTCTGACCATCAACACAACCCAGGAAGGGGCAGGAGCACCTTACAACAAACATCTTGAGACAAGCCAGGAGATTAAAACTGAGCACAGAAAGGTCCAACTCAAAGCTTCTTGAAGCCAATGGAAAACACCTCTGTTGATTTGGGCAGAAAATCAAGCATATAAAAAGCATTTTCTGTCAAGCTTTTAAGAAGGAAAATTATTTTTTACCATTATTCGCACATTCTAAATGATACTGGTACAGGCAGTAGCTCTTTGATTTTCATGGACTTTCCAGTTTGCTCACCTGGAAGTTTACAGAAAGCAGCTTTCAGACATACGTAGCAACAAATGCAGGCTCAGTTATCAAAATACAATTCATTTCATGTACCAGGAGAATTAATTTCTGAAAGCTGGACCAGTCTTAGAGCCATATGGCTTGACCTAGCATTGATAGTTAACCAGTCATGCAATTGAGATAACATTTGTTCAAGGAATAATTAAGCCAGTAGTTTTGTGTAAAGATTCATCATTTTGTATAAGGTGAATATGCACTGTGAATATATAGTTAAAAATACAAGGCAAGTTGTGTGCAGGCTGGCACAAAAAGTGCCCTCCAGGGATACCATGCTCTGAATATCTTAATTCAGCTTCCTTAGACTGTTGCTATGCTTTTCAACCTTTACCTTTTTTCAGAAAGAAATCACTGCTTTACACTTGTGAAATTATTTTCTCTGCTAACTTATTCCATATGATTATTCCATTTGGGGGTAAATTATTTCAACTCAAACTCCTGTTTTTTACCCATATTTTCACATTATATCACGTAATTTTCCACCTTTCTACTACTGTAAATAGTTTCTCTCTACCACGTTAGTCAGCCTTACTCCAAATTTGATGATGTAGAACTTTTAGTTTGATGGACAAGCAGTTAGCTATTTTATCATTATCTTAGCTAACAATGTATGTAACATTAAAATGGTAGATCAATGTGTTCTGACCCAAACTGGGCTGGAAACCTCGAATTTGCAGGAACAAGAGGAAATCTACTCAAAGACTTTCCAAGCTACTAAGAGCATTGATCTAAATCAATAGCTATATTTCATTTTTAAAGGTTACACACAACTGGAAGCAATTCTTAGGATGTCATGGATCATGTCACTAATGCGTGCACCTATTTTTTCAGGATTTGGATGTCTCTCTACCTTTATTCTCCCACACCTGGCAACAACTTTGGAGCAAAAACAATGATGGGTGAAAATACTGCAAGATCACTTTCTTCCTCCCTTTCCTACCATGCTTTCAACACTGCCACAGTGAAAAATAATGCTTTTTGTAAAGGCATCTCTTAATACCACAAACACTAAGATTTTTCATGGGCCTTGTATCTCAGGCTTCTCCATACTGCACAAATGGCTGAAAAGCTTAATGTGTATGGAGGTGGGAATTCACAGTTAGCTTTACTATGAAATCTGTTCCCACCCCCTCTCTCTCTTAACATTTGGCTCCTTTTTTCATGTCATATCTAAGTAGGAAGTACATGCACCAGAGACACTGGTAGTCTGGGTGTCAAATCATATTAACTGTCACAGGATCCTGACTAACTAACAGGATCCTGACTTTGCCTTACCTAGCCAAACAACTAACAATGAGTAGTGGCTACTAAATCCTAACTGCAAAAATAAGTCTTAGAATTACAAAATTGTGTTAGCAGATGATAAACATCAGTAGATCATACTCTAAAAATAAATGCTAGTGAACCAAGTTTCTAACAACAGTTCTCCCTGGAGAATCATCAATGCAAACTCAGTTTGAGAATCTGAACTTCCTTTTTCAGAATGCTTTTTTCTTTTTTTCAAATGTTGTGGGGTTTTTTTCAGATTATTTTTCATCTCTGTTTCACTATTTCACATCTTGCTCTGCCCTTAAGAAGGAGATGTATGTTTTCTGTGCTTTTCCAGCGACCCTTTCCCCAGTGTAGATTTCCACACAAGAATAAAAAAAAAAAAAAAACAGAAAAATAAGAGACAAAAAAATGAGCAGTGAATCACTGATGAGAGCAGTACTACAACTCTGCGATGGATTTGAACCCAGAGAATGTAAGGAGCCATAGGAACATGCAGGAGTTTCATGGAAAACCTTGTAGATGGTGGCCAAGAAGAAGCAGCAAGGGAGACGATGGTGCCATCACACCTCTTGGTGCTGGTGGTCCAGGAGTCTGAGAGGAGGCACAGGAAATCAGATTGGAGGCATGGGCAGGGGCAAAGCTGAGAAGGGTTTTGGAAGTGAATGCAACAGCTGGAGCAGACCAATATTTTTTCCAGTTCACTACTACAGCTAAACTTATGATTCCTGTGAAAGCTGATTTACAATTTGAAGTGTGTAAAAGAAGAGCATATAGCAATCACAACAATACAGCATTTAACATAATCCAAATTCCAGACTTGGCAGCTTTTGATATCTCTAGCTTCAGGCAACTCTAGGGCAAGCTAAATATTTCAGAGATAGATCAGAAAGTTCTGCATGCTGCTGTGTCTGCTTTTCTGCTATAGAATCACTTGAGAGGAGGTGAAAAGAATGAGGATCTATTGACTACAACAAAGCTTTCATTATTTGCACATCCTGAAATTCTAGATCACTAACCCTTGGGTTTTTACCTTTTTTCATAGCTATTCATATCAGTATATTGTAAAGCCTGATTTTCTATCATCTTTCTTTTGCTGGTAATAGCAAAATATCACCATTGCATTTCACTTTCCCCTCACACTCACTCATTTACAGGCAATTGGAGGAATAAGAAAATTAAAAAACAATTGACCTCTTTCCAATCTTCCAACTACATCTGTAGAAAAAGCTGTCTGGGGCAGCCAGAGTGACAGTGCAAACCCAGCTCACAAGGGGATTGCTGTTATGAATGCACCTTTTGCAGCTTCGAGTTAGTGTTGAATACTAAACATCTTAATATTTTTCCCATGTTTCTGAACAATATTTTGAAAATTCATATTTGCTATCATTTTAATACTTTTCTTCTTTTGTAAATGCTTGCTTCAAGCCCAAAAGCTTTGCTCCTCTAGTGTGCATACTTTGCTCTATTCTACATATGTTTTTGAGTTAAACCTTGTAGCCAAGGTAGTAGAACACGTAGACTATTTTGTGCCATGTCTAACATCTGACACTGGGAACTACAGGCCTGTCAGCCTCACCTCTGTGCCTGGCAAGATCATGGAGCAGATCCTCCTGGAAAGTCTGCTAAGGCACATGGAAAATAAGAAGGTGGTTGGTGACAGCCAACATGGCTTCACTAAGGGCAAGTCATGCCTGACCAATCTGGTGGCCTTCTACAACAAGGCTACAGAGATGGTGGATGGTGGCAGAGCAACTGATGTCATCTATCTGGATTTGTGCAAGGTGTTTGACACTGTCCCCCAAGACATCCTGGTCTCCAAAATGACTAGGCTTGGATATGACTGATGGACCACTTGGTGGATAAGAAATTGGCTGGATGGCCACACCCAGAGAGTTGTGGTCAATGGCTCAATGTCCAAATGGAGGCAGGTGGCGAGTGGTGTCCCTCAGGGGTCAGTACTGGGACCAGTGCTGTTTAACATCTTTGTTGGAGACATGGACAACGGGACTGAGTGTATCAGCCAGAGGGCCAATCACTCTGATGCAGCCATCCTGGGCTGCATCAAAAGAAGTGTGGCCAGCAGGGCCAGGGAGGTGATTCTGCTCCTCTACTCTGCTCTGTTCAGACCCCACCTGGAATACTGTGTACAGTTCTGGGGCCCTCAGCACAAAACAGATACAGACCTGTTGGAGACGGTCCAGCAAAGGGTCACCAAGATGATCAAAGACCTGGAGCACCTCTGCTATGAAGACAGGCTGAGAGAATTGGGCCTGTTCATTCTAGAGAAGAGAAGGCTCTGGGGAGACCTTATAGCAGCCTTCCAATACCTGAAGGGGCCTACAGGAAGGCTGTGGAGGGGCTTTTCATCAGAGAAGATAGTGGTAGGAAAAGGGGTCCCAAAGAGCTTCATAGCTGTTTGTCTCCCAGTCGTTTAAATGAATATTTAGAAACCTGTGTTCAGGTCACTGAGTGCCCTGAAGACAAAGACCAAAACACTAAATTTGACTTGGTGTCCCTCTTTGAAACCTCATTCTGGAGGCATTAAGCCTGAGGCTTCATACAAAGTTAGTCATCTCCATTCAGCCCAGCCTTTCTTCTAAAACCAAGTGCAAGTGAACCAATTCTTTCACTCCACAACAAAGAGGAATCCTGCTGCCTGAAATGGCCCATGTGCTGAGCACCCTACCAGCAGAGCTAAGAAGGTACAACTTTAGCAACCAACTTGTTAATAAAAATTGCCAAAATCTGCCAGAATTGTGAATGCCATCTCACATCACAGCCATAGCTCACCAAGCTCCATCCCACCTTTATCTTAAGCATCAAAAAGCACAAAGGTTACCTAAATAACAAGGGGTTTTGCCCATTTTATAAAGTGGAAATCCTAGTAAACATGCACAAGGCAAGATATAACCAGGCATGAGGGGCAAAAGAAAGTTTGGGTACCCTCCCATCCCCTCCTGCAGGGCTGAGACTGATGCCAGCAAAGCAAGTATGAGGCACGTGTTTTGTGGGTGCTCACAACAAGCAAAGGAGTCAAGCTGAACATCTAGTTGCAAGCATGGATAGGAGGTATTTGTGGGGTTTGTGTCGAAGAACAAAGAGGTTTATTTCACACAGGATGGAAGGAGTTCCTCACTCCATAGCAATTCATAGCTTATCTACGTTCTTGTGGGTGATCATAAGATTGATTTTCATGCTGTGCTATTTAGTGCAGCTTCTTATGAAAGCTCACCAGCTTGTATCTGTCAAAATTCTCTAAAACACAGCATCAGACCACTCAGAAAAAAATGTAGCTCCTTAAAATCGTGTGTTTGTTCACTCGTGTGCTGTGCAAATGTTGCAAGGAAAGGGATGAAATGCAGCACTTGCAGGCTTTGAGCTGAGAAAAGAATCGTGCAATAACTCACCTGTGGGCAGCAAGACACCCTGGGCACTGTGCAAGTCTAGTGAGATCAGCAGAGGAGCCATTATTTTGCCAGTCCTATCAAAACAGCACAGAAACCTGCCAACCACCCTTGTGAACAGAGCTACATGCTGGAACCACAGCACTGCAAAACTGCATGATGCTCATGTGCCAAACACCACTCTCCACAATGGGACATCAGCCTCATGGGCTGCACAGCTTTCTGACATCCACTTTTTGCCTCCTTTGAATGAGAGTGTATTCACCTAACGATTTGCATCAGTTCTGCCCTTCAGTCAGTTTCAGGGTGCTGTAGACATTCTTGTCTCACTTTGGATGTTTGGAGTGCCTTTGGCTTTCTTCCCCTTCTGACTACATAGTGTTTTGCAAAGCTCCTTCACCTCTCAGTACTTCAGAATGGACTGAATCTCTTTGCTAACATGCAGTATGTATGAGGACAGCTCAAGGGGGTAAAAGCAGATGGGAGAGAAGGCCTCCCAAAGGCACAGGAAGAGGCACAAGGAGTGGCCAGTACTTCCCTATGCCACTTCCATGTCTTTTACCTACAGGAAAGAAGGCAACCCATGCAAGAGGAGGTGACACAGGCCTAGCAGCTGGTGCCATGTCCCCAGCAGCAAGAACAGGTCTCCCCACCTAGGAAAGGAAGGATTGTGACATTGCCAGTGCCCTCTCCTCTCAGGAAGAAAGGCAGATGGATACAGCATCATCTTGTCAGGGGGCAAATGCCCTGAAGTGCAGCTCATTGCAGTGCTCAAGCTACTGCCAGGTAGCTGCAAGTGAGAAAACTGCAGAGGTAGCTGAAGGCTATCTTAATCAGCTGTTTTGTTTCTGGGTACCTGCCAACACAGCCATGCCAAGTCCTGATGAGGGCCAGCACCAGAGAGTACCAAGAGAAACAGGGGGGTGACCTGGGGAGCCCAGACGGGCTGTTCACCTAGAGGCGAACTGAATCTCCAGCCACCTGACTCTTCTGTCTTTTCATGTAGTATCCTTTCCCATCTCCAGCACACTTTATAAAGGAAGGAAATGTTCTTCTGCAAATGATGTTTCCCACAGTTGTCTTTAGTTGCTCATGCCCTCTGGATAGGAGTTCTTATTTTTATTCTTAGCTGATTGAAGCTGTGCCTAAAATCTTGGCCTCAAATTGCCCAATCAAGCAAAAGGCAAGCAAATGAAATCCATACAAATAGGCTATTCTTGTTTTGTTATTATTTGGGTTGTTACCACATCCCATAGCACACTTTCCCACTGGCAGTGTTCGGAAAATATCTTTTTAGCAGCCACTTTTGGACCTGGTGTTATTTGTCCTGTTCCTAAATAGTATAAGCATGTAAGAGAGAAAGACAGGTAGATTGACAGAAAAGTACTTGTTTATATCTCTGCAATATCTCCAATAACTTTATACATGCTTTAGCTTTATATACAAAAGCAAAACACTTTAAATCATTAAAGATTAACTAAAGAAACAAACTAACAGGAAAGAAGAAACACTCTCCTGAGACAGAGCAAAGAGAACATCTTCATTGTTCTCAGAATGCTCCCCCCAGACCTCCTGACACTGCGCTGACGGGTGGACAGGCAAACTCCTGACATTTTAAGTTCCCATACAGAAATTGTATGTTCCTTGGTTTCTCTGCAGAAATTACTCTTCCTGCTTGAGCTACCAAAGAAACTAGTTGTTCTTGCAGTACCTGTATCATCTACTGTCCTGGGATGTACAAAGGAAAAAAAATATAAAGTAACAGTGAAATAAAGTTTACTTTAAGTCCTCCAACATTAAAACTAGGGTTTATAACCTAGTGTTCTTCTTCCTCTTTGTATATTTTCCTCTGTTGCTGTCAACTGTTTTGCAGTTGCAAATAGCTTTCATTCCCAACCCTGATGCTCTTTCCTCTGATCCTTTTCTCAGTCTCAAATGAGAGTGGGACCGGATTCATCAGTTCAGAATGATGTCAGTGTGAGAAGCATTCCTCTACTCTCAAGGAAATAATAAGAAATTCTTGCCAGTACATCTTGCAGAGGAAGGTAGAAATCCCTACAGCTGCTATGACACTCCTGTCAACAGCAAAATCCTGTTGACACCAAATCTCTCTTGATTCTCCCACAAGGGAAGTATTGTGCAAAGCAGCAGAGAATCAGGCCAGTTTCATCAGGGCACAGGAAAAATTAAGACACTGTAAAAAAGGAGACAAGACAAACCCCTCCAATCCTTTTTCACTTCTTACTCTTTGCAGTAAGCCTCAGTCAGGGACACATTCATAGAATCATAGAATTGTTTTGGTTGGAAAAGACCTTTAAGGTCAAGTGATCTTCAGCAAGAAGACACCAGCTGCTGTGCAAACGCACAGGCAGAAGTTCTGCTTGCACCCACAGCAGCAACAAGAGACAGGAAGGAGCAGGAAGCCAAGCAGAGCAGCCAAAGAAGCCCAGCCTAAGGTGCTTCAGACGACCAGCAGCTGAGCAGGGTGCAACAGCAGCTGGATCTGTCTTCCCAGTCATACACCCAACTTACCCTGGTGGGGCAAGACACACATCTGAGAGTCTTCTGTTTGCACCTGCTTAGCTTTTGAGTAACATTATCCTAGTGTTCAACAAAAAGTGTTTTCAGGGAAGCTTTGCATGGGAAATAAATTGCCCAAAGTCAGAGGCCACAGGGGGGTGTGACTCCAAGCAACAAAAACCGGCTTCAGTTTTTAAAGACCTGAGATCCATCTACCTTTCTTCTCATGCAGCTGACACATCTTGAATCACCATAGTAACTCAAAATTATAATCTAAGGGTCATGATCATAACTAAGATAAAGAGGAAGGAAGAGTAAAAGGTTATAAATTAAGCACAAGTATGAGCTGAGGCAGATATATGCTCAGTAAAAAATACACATCTTAGGCTAGCAACTAGTTAGGATGCTGGTTAGACAGAATAAATCTAGACATTTTTTTAAAAAGACTTCTAAATCATGGCACTGTTTTATGAAAACTGCATGTGTATATAGAAAACTTTCCCTTTTTGATACAAGTGACTGTTTATTTCATCAATGCTCTATTTATAGAAGCCTGCAGTTGGCCTTACAAAACATCTATTCAAACACCAGTGACTCAGATTTTGGGGACTTTCCTGCTTGTCTGGGAATAAGGTTTATAACACAAATGTCTAGTTAATTAAATGTCATCTTCCACATGTCACTGACCTTTGTGTTCCGTAAGAAGCAGGGAAATAACACCAGTCCTTCTCCTTTGTTCTTGGAAATACAGAATGACAATTGCAGTGTTTCATTAGCAGATGACAGTGACAGATCCTGTTTTGATCAAGCACTACTTTTTCCATACATGCTTCTGCAACCAACAAAGTTAGCACAGCATTTTCTAAGTTAACATACTGCTTTCCCTGAAGCAGGTGAGAGCTTTATTAGATATAACTGAAAACTGTGCTTCTGGGGGTAGAGGACTATCTTTTCTTCTGTTTTAACACTGTTGAATCCATTAGGGTGTGTAACAAAGGTGCTTAAGCATTACAGTGATATCATTATGATGTAATCAATGACAGTACATGAACACTTGAATTAGTTAGGATGGTCCACAGATGGAGCCCAAATTCAGAGACGCACAAAGAAGAATTTTAGCTGCTCCTGTCTGAGGCAGAGAGAAGCCCCTTTCTAATGCATCCAGAAAGTGTTTCTTCCCTTGGATGAGGAGAATTTTGTTTGAGGGCTGGGATGGAAGTGGTGCTTATGCATCCCATTTGTCTCTTCAAACATAGCAAATTCCTACTGTCACCACTGCTCTGTGTCAGTGAACCCCATAGCTTCACCCCAGTCACTGTACTGGGATATGTTTGTCGCCTGTAAGTCCTCCATCTGCTAGTTTAATTTCTCCTCCCCTCCTCCCTCCCTGCTTCTTGTATCAGGAGAGACAGCAGCCTTGTTAATTTTCTTTCCAGGACTTCATTGGCTTTTCTGGTCAGGGATGCCAATTTTCCGCTTCTCCTAAATATCTTGGTATTTCCCCCTTTTAAAATCCTGTCTTGTCTGACCTCTCAAGTTTTCTGTTGGAAAAGCTTACATAAAGGTGACAATACCACTGAAACGGACATACTATTTTTTATCATCCTATTATTGCGTTTTATAGAAATACTATATATATACTTATATAAATCACATATATTATATATATTATTATAGCATATGCATATGCCCAGACAGACCTAGCATTGACCCACCTTGGGAAGAGGGCTGGCCACTGACCACACTGTTAGCAGAGCTGGGCCCTTGTAGTGCCTGAACTTAGGGGATATAAAGGGGATAGAGTCTGTGGCAGATGCCTCAGAAGAATCAAATCAAAGCAACCATAACTGATTTACATTGAGACAAGACCTGGAATGGGGAACCACCAAATCTGCATGCAGATTTACATGAACTTCAAGTGGGACACAGGAGGCAACTTCATGCCTCCCAAAACTCCTCCATTGGATTGTTATTGGCAAGAATGCTGGAAAATCTGCTGGGAGGTGAATATACTGATAAACAGACAGACAAAAGATAGCTTCCACCCCAAAGTAAAGTTTGCACTGCAGTAGTTGGAGAAGAAAAATAACAGCCAGGAAATGGCTGCCCAAATTAGCAGCCTTAGCTCTGCTGGATTGGTAGCCAGTCTTTAGCAGCCCATGCACTATTGTGAGAATTTGCTAAATGCAGAATATCCATTTGAAATCTGCACATTTAGTTAAAAAGAAGTCATGCTTTTAACTTCATTTACCTTTTATACAGGATTCTGAGTCTTCCTGTCAGCACTACATTTTTCCCAGTTTTGTTTTTATCATTTTAAAACACCCATCTCGTTACTACTGAAAGTTAGACACAGAAAAGAAGCAACTAACTGGTTGATCAATAGTCAGTGCAAAGAATAAAACTGACCTTTGAAAACATCTGTCAAACACATAAATCAAATAAACTGACAAAGAGAAAGCACTCTTTCTGCACTGTTTCAGTACTCATATATATGCCATATAAATTAAGGTCAAAAAAATCAACATGGGCTACTTTAAATTGTACACTGTTTTGAACATATAGAGCTTTATGTCACTCTTACATTATCAGTGTTTCTCCAGCTCTCTCAGGAGACCTGAAAGTGCTTACAGGCCAGGGTTTAAAAGAGAGGGAGTGTCTCAAATGTGTAAGCTGTTGGCAGACAAACCTATGTGGATACCGTGCTAGACAGTGTGCTTAGTTGGATGGGTGGTTTGATTTTACTGGTCTTTCAATATATGGTAGAGGAAAGCAGACATCAACCAACTCATAATTTGCTGGTAAGTCATCTGTAACCTATGAAATGAAAATAACCCTGTGACTGAAACACTGAATGAACAAGGATTCATCCATGCAAGTTATTTGCAGACTTTATTTACTACTTACAGCATGTTACACGCATCCTTTTTGCTGGGCCAAGGATTGCTTACAAGTGCTTAAGTGACAAGATACACGTAAGATAAATGATGCTGATGGAGCCACTAGATACAAACATTGCTTTGGCATCCTCACAGAGCAGGAATAAACAGCTTTAAAACCCACTGGAGTATTATGGGAGCAGGAACCCCATGGGAAAAGTTTAAAAGAATACATTTTTTTTTCTGAGGCTGGTCTCCTACTAGTAGCTAAACAATGTGCACTTAAATCTGCCAGTGTTTTCTGTATTTCCATCAGCTTGTCTCCCATTGTTCATTATCCAATATCATTCAGCCTTATAACATTTGAACAAAACCAGGGCAGCAGGCATGACAGTTTGTTACTGCTGGTGATTAACTGCCTGGTCCCCGTCACCCCCAGGGAAAAGAGAGATTGAGCCCAGGGGAATTTCTCTAATTAATTTAAACCCTATAGGCTTAAGATACGCTTCTCCAACTGCAGTCATTTAAAAGTGCAGTGCTGCAAGCCAAGGACAGGGAGCTGGGAGCCCTGTGCCTATGTCAATACATATACACAGCATTCACTGAAAACTTGTTTTGAGCCTTCTCAGATTTTCTTACTACAAAGGATTTCTCAGGAGGCTTTCTGACACCATCATTGATCCTCTTCATGCCTCCAGCTCTCAGGGAATGACATTTACCCCAGGAAACAGAGCCAGAGAAGTACTTCAGCACCACATGTCAGCCTTCAAAATAAGTCTAGGATAGCCCATCACCACAGGTGGTGGCCCTCTGCACTATGTGGAGAAACCTTTCCTTTCCCCAACGTATTCATTCATGCTAATCAGGCTTAGAGACATTCATGCACCTACACCAAGCACAGAATATGCCCCATGGCATTTTGAAGGTAAATAATATTTAGCAATCATCTCCTTTAAGCTGACAGCCAAAGGAAGTGTTTTTTTCCTGGCTATGCTAGAGTTTTCACTACAAAAGAAATTTTCACACTTGCAACATGTATCTCCTTTGCACTCTGGTGGGATCATCCCAATGCTAGATATTGCTCCTGACAGAAACCAGTTATTTTTAGCTTAACTGAGCAAGGAGTGAATTATTGCCACAAAGCCATGAGTTAATGCTCCTTCATCAGACCACCCTGCTCAGGTAGACATGAAATGAGAGCTGGAAGCTGCCCAGGTGGGGCCAGGGGACAGCCACACAGGGAAGGAGCATCCCTGGACTGGGCTCTGGAAGTGCCTGGGAGCAGCTGTACATGACAGCCCCCGTCTCCCACCACTGCCTTGGGGAAACCTCAGCAGGCAGCTCACTGCACCCCAGCTGGAGCCCCTTCCCCAGGCACCGTGTGGAGCCCATGCTCCCTGTGCCTTGGGTTAGTCCAGGGTTTTATCCCTTTTTAAAACCTAGTGCACATCCTTGTGCTATATGGAGGGCTGGAGGGACTTCAGAAACATAACTGTGAGATTAACGTGCAACACCATCACAGCAGCTGGGCAAAGAAGGGCAACATTCATTAGGTTTGTTAATTAGGGAAGTTTTGCAGCTCAGCGCTTAATATTGAACAAATTGCCAGTTTTGGGTCTGCACAATTACTGTTTGGATTGATAAATTCCTCTTTAATTGGCAAAGCTTGCGTGAGATGAACTTTTAAATCACAGCACTTCCACACAATACAGTGTGAAATTTCTTTCCTTTTTTTTTTTTTTAAAAGGAGTCACAAAGAACTGGATTTAAGATATATTGCTATCTTCTTTTTAAGTGGAGTCAGAATGGCTGTACCATATCCTAATATTGCCAGTGTTTTGTGCCAACACTTTGATCCATACACATGAACTGGATATAGACATAAGAGCTTACTAAACAAACTGGACAGAGTCCCAGTGGGAACACTCAAAAATGTATTAATCAAAGTCAAGCGGCAGAGCAAATTGAACCAGTTCATTAATTATGAAAATTCTCTCACGAAGTGACATGTTGTTAACTGTGTGGATACTTAACACATTTGAATCTGTAGACTTCTCTCCATACATGCAAAATCTAGTCACAAATGGAAATTTTCTTTTTTTCCTTGTCCTTCTTTGAATTAAAAAAAACCACACAAAACAACACAAAAACAACAGAATAAATACAATGAGGGTGTAGCTGCACGCAGCATATTTATTGCAGAAAAGCAGCTTTGCAAAGGTGGGTGCATCATATGTCAAGAGGTCAAGGAAAAAATGTTGTGGTCAGCAATTTCATGAGGCATACCCTTGAAAGGAAGAGCAGACAACCTGTCAGCTGTACTGTAGGAAACAGTGAGCCTCTACAAGCAGGCAGCAGTGATTGCACAGGCCTCCCATCAGCAACATCTGCCCAAGCTGATGAGCTCTTCCACCCCACACTCAGAGACAGGAAAACGTGAGGTCTCGAAATCCAGGCAGGCAACAGTGACTGGGGAGCCAAGCATCAGGATAGGCAGAGAGGGCAAAATTGAGAACCTTGGCCTTTCCCTGGGGAGATCCTTTCAGTCCACCATCCTCCGGTCTGTCTTCAAAAGGGTCAGGCAGAGCCAGGGAGGGAGCACCCAGAGTGACCAAGCACATGAGGAGCCTGGGCAGAGAAGGAACTGGAGACCTGCTGGCACCACAGCAGGGAAGAGCAGAAGGACTCATGGGGGTACCTTGTTCACCTACTCCACAACACCCCGTGGTCCAGCAGCCAGCATGACCCTGGGCCAGGCTGCTGGTGAGCATCCATGTCCCCAACAGGGACTAACCCCTGTGCTTAGACTGCCTGCCTACCTGGTTCTCACTAAGGCAATCTGGGCACCAAAACCCAGAGAGGAAGTCCAGTTTTGCCTATTTTGAATAAAAACTAACCTTGAATAGAGGCAATTAGGCATATGTTCAATGCAGGATGTCTTCTGCAGCATTTGGTATGTCACAGTATGCCTCTCTTTGCTTCAGTCACTTCTCCTGTGAATGAAAAAGCAACATCATCAATGAAAAACCTCACAAACCCTACTGATGGCTAATGTACATAAGAACTATTAAAAAATACTTAATAAACCCCACCTTTATAGGCTCTTTTTGGCTTGGGGGGAAATTAAATAAGAGAGAAAGTGTTTCCTTACTTTGCTCACTAGTATACAAACTCCACAGGTAGATGTTTTTCAGGTATTTGTGCTTGATGGATTCTGTAACCTTTAGCAGATCTCTTTTAGTAAAGACCAGAAGCCCACAGATGCCCACAGGCTAAAAACAACTGCCACTCAATATTGTCTGCCTTTCTCCCAGCAATAAAAGAGAAACTATTGCCCCCAGATTAAATCCTGGAGCAAAGTGATTATTTTTAAGGGGATCTTTTGCTGAGTATGGTCTCAGAGTCAACTACAAGAGAGAGCCTGAGGATTTCCAGGAAGGATGCAAAGCACCTTTACTTACAGTCCTCTTAGAAAAAGAGAGCAATGTGAGTGTGCATTATCAAGTCTTGGGAAAGAAATCTTACTGGTGGTTGAATGCTGGGATTGCCAGTCCCATGGATGCTGTGGTTATCAACCCTATAATAGAAACTTTTCCCTAGTCTCCTCGTCTTTAACACTTTTGTATATATATAAAAAAAATAAAAATTAGAAGAATGTGGTTTCAGATTTTTCTTGCCTTTCAGACTGATTCAAATAAATTATCTTTTTAGTGCAGGAAAGAAGAGAAAACTGTTATTTCTAAGGTAAAGAACAGTGATAAATTATAAGACTCAGCCCAATTCAGCAAGTTCTTTCTGACAAAAGCTGGTTTTGAGAAAAACAGAGGATCTGTTTTTCATCAGACAGATACATCTTATTTGATAAAGTAGATTTAATTCAAGGTTTTCAGATTTATTTGAGGTATTTTCTGCTTATTCTGAAGGTTTGCTCTGAGTCTTTCTCTTTTCCATTTTTTTTTTCAAGCTTCCTACTGCCTATCAAGATTTGCCCTGGTCAGAGACATTTATTCTTTTTCTTCTCTCCTTTCCCTGACCCCTGAAAGGAAATGACCACTCGGGTGTTTCTTGTATTGGGAAATACACTAATCCAAAAAAAAAACCAAAACATTTTCTTTCAATATTTTCAACATGAGAACATGTAAAAACGAAAGAAAAGCACTAACTGCCATGCCTTGGCATTTTTTACAGAAAGACTCAGCCTCACATCAACTAATTTCAACTTTCCAGAAGTTAGATATTTAGTGAGCCAGCCATTTGGGCTTCCCCTATAGTCAACAGAGACAGGCATGTGCCCAGGTGAATTTATCGTACTGATCTTAGTCACCTCCCCTAGGATGGGATGAATCATGTTTGCTAGAGCCTGGGAGGCTGAACTGCTGGCTTAGATTAAGCCCTGAACCTTCAAACAGCCACAGTTTGGTTAGAGGATTTCCACCCACAGTGAATATACACATTATGAAAAATACTGGTTTTGACACAAAACATTCAACTTAGGCAAAGCATGAGGTCATTTTAACTGATAAGTCTTTTTTCTATACATAGTCAAAAAGTACTTACATAAAAGCTTTACTCCTCACTTCCTAATTTTTCAAAATTTGTATGTATTTTTTCCTGAAATTGTATGTCTTAATTTCCAATTCAACATTAAGTTGAAAATTAAGCATTCAAAATTTTGCATAAAATAAAATTGAATTTTGTGCAGCTCTCCTAATTAATTATTATTCACTGAAGAGCTGTGCTGATTCCAAGATATGACACTTGCACACAAGCTGTCAATAAGCAAAATATTTCAAGAAAAGGACCTGCTTCAGAAATAATAATTTAAAAACCCAACAAACTTGTTTCTCATATGTAAGTCCAATGGTATGGAAGTCACCATTCAAAAGACTAACCTTTGCATAACTTTGACTAAGATTTAAGCTTTGACTGAGATGTAAGGAGTACTTTTTTCCAGGGAGTACCTGAATATTATCTCCACAAGTGTCTGGAGACTCCAAGGTAGAGAAAAGTGACCACCTTTTTGCCTTTGCTAAGGTCTAGTCAAATGAAAGATGATAATTAGCCCACGTTCCTTATGTGACTGTAACCCATTAGCCCAAAATCCCCCTGTTGCCTAAACAACCACAATATTCTTGCAAAATACCTTTTCTAAAACTGTAGACATCAGCAATTAAAGAGACTCTTTGGTATATCTTGTTTATACTTCTTTAACTGCTTTTATCCAGTAGTACTAGGAAGCTGTCATATGCTGGGAATATCAAACTTACATTTTACTTGGGAAGGCACTGAGGAGAAAGGTCTCAGCAGGAATAATTTACAGCCCAGAAACCTCAGGAGAAGGCAACAGATCCCCTGACCACATTTCAGAGCCAGGTTGTGCCTGTTGTTCTTCATGTGCCACACTCAGGTCCTAAGTAAAAAGGGCCGTTTGCCTAAATCCTTGCACGTACAGGGAAAATAGCATTTCCCAAAACACCTGACACCTTAACAATTAAAGTCAAGTCTTGGGCCTACTTTGCTCAGTAGAGACTGTTAGTATGGGAGGAGACAGCTTTACCATGAAGTGAGGAAAGTGGGGTTTTTTCAGTGAGATCATGTACATAGTGAGTGAAATAACTCTTTAAGTTGCTACAGGTAGTACTGTTCACTTCTTATACCTGTAAAGCCCCCTTATTACATCAGCCAAAATTACTACTAACATAGGTACCTAGCAACATCTAGTGACCAGATGGGGCTAATGCAGGAATATACTGGGAATGAGCATCTACACAAACACAACTAAGTCTGAAACTGAGGGTAAGCTAATACACTGGTTTTAAACTCTCACTTCATCAAGCTTTTGTTCTAGCTAAAAATCATTCCATTCTGTGTAAAATGCACTGCATGTAAAGTAGTCATCTTTAATCAACATTCAGATTTCCATAGAAAACTTCCATAGAAAGCTTCCCAAATCCCACACAACCAAATGGGTCAAAAAAGGCATGTGAAACTATCAGAAAGTGTTGCTGCGTTGATAAAAAATCTGTGCGTCAAACCCTGCTTCTAAGCATCAGTGCTTGTGTAGAGCCACTGAGATCTCCAGGATATGGACTGAGAGCTATGCTGTATCCTTATTTAGGATTCACAATTTAATATATAGCCTATTAAAACACAGGCAATAAGATGTCTTAAGCAATACGTTTAACAGATGGTGGTTTCTCTGACTCTGTGTACGGGTGCTGGAGTTATATGTAGGCAGCAGAACTCTTTTTTATATATATATTTTTTCTTTTTTTGTTTAACTTTTTAAATATTGTTTTTCTTTGGTGGAAAATGTAAATGGAGGCAGAAAACTTTCTTCTGCTTTTTTTAACCAGTTCCACTGACCAGCTGTTTCCTATATTAGCTTTAATGAGGACCCAAAAGGGAAAACATGCAATTCCTTGTGTAAACAAATTACCAGCAAAAAGTCAAAAGCGGGAAATTTGTGATTGTGTACGTCAGCTATTTCAGATAGAAATCTCTGGGGCCTAATTCTGAATTTGTTATACACCCACAAAACTAAGACCTGGTTGACTCTCTAAAATTATTCCCAACTAAGATAGGATGCAAATTTAAAGAATAATAGACTTTTTTAGATAGCACCCCACATACAGCTCTTAGCTCAGAGTAACAATGTCTTGTTTGGGACTAATTATTTCTTCCTACCTGTGCACGGAAACTGCAGCTAAATGACCACATCTTGTCAGAGGGCTTTCCCACTGCCTTTTTTTCCTGTCACATCAATCCCAAAATGAGGGCAGGAAGAATGTATGGAGTTAAGTGACTCAAAATGATAGACAGACACAGGCATACAATGAGGATCTTGGGGTTGTTGGAGTTTTTTTTTTCTTTTAGTATGAAAAAAATTCTAAGTAGGCATTCAACTCAAAGATGCTGATCAAAGCATTTTCCTACCATGGCTAATGTTCAGCTCATGTTGCTGTTTCTCACTGGCCTTCATGAGTTTCTGCTTCTTCCCTGCATGGCAATTCATTTCTCAGTCATGTTTCAGTGCAAAGACACTAAAAGACAGTATGATACACAGTATAGTCATGGCAAGGCTCTTGATAGGAGCTTACTTTGGAAGAGCTTTACACTTATTTAAGAGAGGAATGATACAAATTACTGTATCATTGTCCACCAGAAGGAGCAAAGCCACCTTTGTGTCCATCAATCGACCTACCTGTCTGTGAGGCATGTATACACACAGAAGGATAGGGGTAACACTAACAGAGCTAAAAGCTCAGATGTCCCCTTATCTTCAGGCAAAAATGAACATCTCATGACACAACCCAGAGTTCTGCATCCACTGAAATCCAGCACCCCACAAATGGCAGGGGAAGTGGACAAGGCAGCAGAGAGTGGTCCAGTGGCACCAGCCCTTTTCACACTCTGGCCTGAAAGGGAAAGAAAGACAAAGGAAAGACAGGAAAGAGCTTTTTAAAAAGACATTTTCTGCCCTTCCTTCAGGAAAAGCTTGAAAATAAGACACCCAAATGCTGTAGTTGCAGAAAGCCAGCAAAAGGAGTCCAAAAGGTTTTGACCATGATAGGAAGGGAAGGGAAACCATTACCCCTCATCTTCTCACTGCAAGTCCCTGTAAAAAGCCCCTCCCCAGCTTTCCTGTAGCACCTTCAGGTACTGGAAGGCCACTATGATGTCCCCCCAGAGCCTTCTCTTCTTCAGGCTGAACAACCCCAACTCCCTTAGTCTGTCCTCATAAGAGAAGTGCTCCAGCCCTCAGATCATTTTGATGGCCCTTCTCTGGACATGCTCCAACAGGTCCACATCTTTCTTGTGCTGGGGGCACCACAGCTGGATGCAGTACTCCAGGAGAGGTCTCACCAGGGCGGAGTAAAGGGGCAGAATCACCTCTCTAGATCTGCTGGCCACACTTCTTTTGATGCAGCCCAGGATGCAGTTGGCCTTCTGGAGTACAGTTGCACATTGGTGGCTCATGTCCAGCTTTTGATCCACCACTACCCCCAGGTCATTTTCCACAGGGCTGCTCTCAAGTGTGACCTCCCCCAGCCTGTATTCATATCTTGGGTTACCTTGGCCCAGGTGCAGGACCCTGCACTTGGCCTTGTTGAACCTCATGATGTTCACCTGGGCCCACTTCCCCAGCTTGTCCAGGTCCCTCTGGATGGCATCCCATCCCTCTGGCATATCGATTGCACCACCCAGCTTGGTGTCATCAGCAAACTTGCTGAGGGTGCTCTCAATGCCCCCATCAATATTGTTAATTAAGATATTAAACAACACTGAACCTGGGCCCAACACTGACCTCTGAGGGACACCACTTGTCACTGGTTTCCTTCTGGACTTAGAGCCATTGACCACTACCCTCTGGACGTGACCATCCAGCCAGTTCTTTATCCACTGAACAGTCCATCCATCAAACCCATATTTCTTGTACTTAGTGAGAAGGATTTTGTGGAGGACCGTGTCAAAGGCCTTGCAGAAGTCCAGATAGATGACATCCACTGCTTTTCCTTGGTCGACTGATGTAGTCATTTCATTGTAGAAAGCCACTAGGTTGGTCAGGCTCAAACCTGACCCTTCATACACTCTGGGTGAAGCACTGATTTTCCCAAATTGTGTGTGCTATATACCTTTCTAAAGGTGATTATTAAGGTCTGATTGTTACCTATTTCATGGAGATACTTTCCTTCCCAGCCAAAGGGGGCAAGTCATTAAATAATATTGATCTTTTTACTTCTGGGTGAATGAAATAGAAAGTTCCCATGAAAATTCATTTGACTATTTAAATGAATTTCCTATGACCTTTTGAACACATGTTCTCATAAATAATTTTACTGGCAAAAATGCTCACCAAGACAGCAACTCTCCAGTGAATGCTGCAGAATATATCAGAAAGCAAATTTTCATCTTCAGTCAAGAGTGCCTGCAGCAGGAACCCATCACGAAGATGCAGCCAGGGGATGCAGGACTCCAGCTACATAATGTACATGGTCAAATCAGGTACAACTTCAGGTTTGGAGTCTGCTCACCTGAACCTGGAGGGAAAACTTGCTTTTCTGCCTGAGATCCCTAACCAAGGCACTAGGTCACCTTTGGCACACAGGTCCTCATGCCACAGAATAGTCCCATCCCACAGACCACCGTGGACCTCCACCTGCTTCACAAAGAGCAGCCTGTGATAGGGACAGTGCAGAACTACTGCTGTTTTGAAAGCAACCAAGCCTCTATGCAACTCAAAACACTTGCAGAAGCAGCCACTAGCCCTATACAGGGCCATCCTCCCCCACTATGGGTGAGAGGCCTTTGATGGAGATATGAAGAAGTGATTGTTGCAGGACTATGGGGCTTAGAGAGCACACTGGTCTGCACCAGAGGCTCTCAACATCATTTCCAAGTGCCTTCTCACATCTGTACAAGTCCTTTCATGAACAGCCTCTGTTTGGATATTCTGGTTGATACTACAGCTTTGATGTATGGCCTTGAAAGAGAGCCCTAGAGGTTCCTTCTGCACATCTTTGCACATTTAACATGGGATCCAAGTCTTTCCAGTCTCCAGAAATTTCTAAATTTATGAAGGATGTTATTCTGAGACATTTCTCTTATTATTTTGCCCAGAGATTAAAGGCTGACTGGTCTGCCAATCTGCCAAAACAGATGAAACTCCAGTTTTGGAGAGTGGGAAGATTCCCCTGGGTAGTTCACTTTAAAAAGCAGGGTAAAAAAAAATAATTTAAAAAAAAAAAAACAAAAACAGGTGAAAGAAGCATCCGAGATCTAGTAAATCTAACTATTACAATGTACACGAGATGTAATGTTTCTGCTCATTAACCTAATGAATAATATATCTGGTACAAAATTATAGAATCCAACTGCATAGAGATGAAAACAATGAGTTAATTATTGGAATTGTGGGGGGCAAGAAGGTGAAACATGTCAAATTCTCCTAGACAGATGCTTTTTTGATAACTTGAGGATACTCACAAACCTCTTCGCAAATGCCGTCCCATATCCACATGTGCTAATTTTCACTCTTTCAAAGACTTCAGAAGTCAAGCTTAGTGCATATGAGTGCAGCTGATGTCTTTGATTGAGGATATTGTTATTACTGAATGCACTTCTGTCACATTTGCTCATCTGAATGCAACCTCTGAGGAGCTATCTGCACACAAGCTGCTTTGGAGAGTGTGCAGCACAGACCTTTTCTTTTTGATAGTACATGTGTTTGTTCTCTTGAAAGGCTTTTAGCCCTGAGGTAAGGATTAGACGACAATTTAGCAGCCTTAAAAGACATCATTAAAAAATAGACTCAACTGTCATCTTCAGAAGAAAGAGGCCTCATTTGGTTTTCAAGGGTGTTGCGCTGTTTTCCACACTGGAGTTGCTGCTGTCTACAGCAGATGCAAAACAGTATTGTTTTGGCAAACTGAGTCGTTCTACAAAATCCACTGTTGTAATGTCATTGTCTTTTTTTTAACCAGTGCTCGTCACACGTCTAATAGCATAATTCACCTGAACAACAGAAAAAAATCCAAAGTGTTTCAACTGACACACTTTGAAGTGAAGCACCAAAATGGAGCCCACAGCATGACCAGCCTGGGTATCGAAATCAGTTCACATCCCGCCTGGAAATCAAAACCCATTTGCCTGACTATTTGCTCCCATGGCTCTGGACAGAGCTCCCACCTCACCACCACACCAGCCAGCGTGTAGTCACATTCCTCTCAGCAGCCCTCTGGAGAATATTTGCTCCCTCCTAGGACAACAAATATGTGCAAGTTAGAGGGTAAGAATACGGCAGTCTTCTTTTTTCTGTACTACAGACTTTCTGCCAAAGCCCCTCAGGTGACTGTATTTCCTTTTGCACAGCAGAGCTGTATTGCACAGTCTTCTCCAGACAGAACTGCTGGTGTAAAAAGGTGCCCTTTTACACAACAGCTTTTACACTGGCAGCCACAGACCCAGTATTTCTGCAGAAACAGGCTCAGGGTTTAGTGTGTACGAAATACCGAGAGGAAGCAGCTCACCAACAATTTGTATGTTAGAAACAGCAATTAGTGCAAGTGGAAATGTACTCTGTTTTAAATCCATGATGTGCTAAAAGAATAGTATTATAAAATGAATTAGTGATAAGTGTAATTAATGCCCAGGTTTGATGCAGAGGTACGTAAAGAAGCTATTAAGCTCATTTATGGAATCAGGCAGCTAAAAGAGTGAGAGCACCCACTGTTGATTAAATCATTGCTGTAGAGCTGGTCCTGAGCAGAAACCATCTGGCTTAAAGTAATTTGGTTTCAATACAGAAAAAGGAGGCTACTGAACAATGGAGCTGGCTTTTCTTTTGCTTTTTTGCTAGGAATTTCCAGAAAGCAATAGCAGAAAAAAACAGATAAGCTAACAAAGAAGACAACAAGGAAGCACCAAACACAGGAACTGTGGCAGCATGGTGCAGAGAAAAAGCTGAGACAGTCATTTTTTAAGGCAAGCACTGCGAGAAGAATCTTGAATCTGTTGCAAAGATGCTACTCTTGCTTGATCCAAAGACATAAGATATTGATTCAAGATTCAGTTTCTAATGGGAAACACCTGGCAGGGCCCAAGCTACTTCCCAAATGTTTGTGTCCAGAAAGGGGATAGCAGGATATTCTCACCTGCATTTGAGAGATGCTCCATAGCATTATTTTTCAGAAAACAGTGATAGAGCTCAGCTTGGTGACAAAGCTAGAAAGCCTGTCTCCCTTGGATCCTTTTGGTTCAGTCACTGGGGACTGACAGGCTCTAAATAGGCTCTAAATGAGCTCAGCAGACTCAGCCCATAATGTTCCAGTAATTATACTGCTGTGGTTAGAGTTTGACATGTCATTGACAAGGTTTGCAATGAAAGAGATATTTCATTTCACTGTTTCCTCACCAAGGAGCAAGGAGAATCCATTGTGGAAAAAGCCCTGGTTCTTCCTCAAATTCAGCCTTTTTTGTAAAATTTATCAGACAGCCCAGACTGTTACTAAGTCATTTTAGCCTACAACAGGATAAAGATTTGCTTGTTACATTGCCACATTTTACAGCTAATTATGCTGTTAAGTATGTTCTGCTGCAATATTGCCATGGGGGGGGGAAAAAAGAGAACTTCCTCAAATGACTCAGGTTGGAAGGACCTTGGGAACTTCCAGTCCAGCTTGTTGCTTAGGGATCAGGCTGGACAGAGAAACCAGTGCAGCATTCTTTGGTCAGTACAGAGCCTAGTCATTGCCACAGAGCAGCACTGTGCAAAAGAGACCAGAAAAAGTCAAAGGAGCATAGCCCTGCAATTAAATAGGCAGAAAAAATGTGTGGGGAAGTATCAAGCTAGGCTAGACTAGCACAGCATAGCACAGTACAGAATTGCCTGTGAATTATCAAATTGCTAAAAGTTCCCAGAGGGTTTGGCATTGGTTTTTTTATTATGCAAACATTGAGCAAGAAAAAAATAATGAAACTCTATTGAACTCAAAGTAACCTTTTGAGCCATTACCTGGGAGTTTCATTCAGGTCTCAATGCTTGGCCCCTACAAGTTCTAAGGAAATATGAAGTACATATTCCAATGAGCATGCTGCCATCAGCTTCAGAGAGAACCAGGATCATGAAGAGACCTTTACTGTTGACTTGTTTATAGTTTAACATGAGAAAACAAATATGAACCTGGATGGTTGAGAAAAGCCATAGATATTGACATTGTACAGAGGGCAAAGAAATATAACTAACTGTGTTTGACCAAAAGCTCAAGCATGTGATTTTGGAAAGTACTAAATAAAATGAAATCTCAAACACTGCACCTTGATGAGGGCAATGTGATATTAATATCAATGCAAACACTTCTGCCAATACCTGCATGCAATGACACCAGAAATTAAGCAGCTTTGGAAAGAAGTACCTTGACTTTCCCATACATCAATTTTCAGTGCTACTGTAGTTATCAAAAAGAAGGTCTGATAGTATAAAAACTGCATTATTTAAAAGACATTGAAAAACTGATTATATGTCTGAAAAGGGGGACAGAAGGGTGACTCTAGGCTTCATTCAAAGTCCGCTCAAAGAAATAAGTCTATTTATCAATAAACTCTTTGGTTTGTCATGATTGGACATGGCTGAAATCAGTGAGAAACTTGGATCTAACTGAAGAGCTGCAAGTTTTACTGCATAAGGTGAGTTTATCTGAATGTGCAGTGCAATTAAAAGCACTTGTAGACTATTTCAAAGTAAAACTACTCCACTGGCATTAGAGGAGAAAACTGTTTTTATTTTAAAGTATATACTATGTTCCATTGGAGGACTGTTCTTCAAATTGCAATTGGAAGAAGATATGCAAAATGAAGTTAAAGTATAAGGTAAATGAAAGAAAGTTTTAGGTTAGATGTATCCACCAGCTTACCATATATTGACACAGGAATTGAGATTGTTGGAGGATAACAATGGAAATTATCTTACCTTAAAAAAATAAAAGAGAAAAAAATTACTTTATTAGCCTGATAAGGATCTTCAGCATACACAGTAACTAGATAAAAGACAGCACTTCCTAACATATGGAGTCATGAACTTGAAGAGCTGGTCATAATACAGTAGCTGGAGCCTACAGCCTTCTGGCTCACACACTACATGATATAACATGTCTTCCAACACCCGAATAAACTAGTTTTGTTCTCTGCTATGTAAGGCACACAGCCGCCTATCTGTGTGCAAATACAGGGATTCTGAGATGAAGCCTGCAGAAATTTGTAGGAAGGCTCTTATTCATCATAGCAGAGCTTTGGATCAGTCTGTAGCTCACAGGAATTTATACTATATTATGCATTGGCATAGTTGAAGATTCATATATTTCCAAATAGAGCAGCCAATATCAACCCCCTGAAATATATTTAGCAAATCATATCTTTTCTATGACACTATTCCTTTTTTTTGTGTGTGTTGTACTGTTGATGCTTTTTTCTCCTTTGACTTGGAGGCACGTGATGGTTGAGGGCAGCTCTGCCTCCAGACAGTACTTACAGGAGAGCAGTAAAGAAGCACACCTGTATTCTTTCTTCTGCCCTGAGAAGAAAATTTCCATCTGGCCTTGCAAGATGTGGGTGTTAATCTTTATGGAAATCTTATTACAATGAGCTGCCAAAGCCGCTCTTGTTAGTCACATGATTATTATGAGACAGATGTCTAAAAAAAATTGGACATTTTTATTTTTAAACCAGGATGAAAGTTAGCTTTTGGTGATTATGATTCCTGGCAAAAAGTGTTCCAAACACCATATCAGCATGTTTTTTTCTTTCCTCTCATTTATTAAAGCATCTATATGAGTTTTCATCATGCATGTACAGGGTAAACACAATCTTAAGATAGCACTTAGGAAATAGTCTTTGTTAAATTATAATCTCTTGAGCTTCACTCTATATTCCAGCTGTCATTAGAGAGATTAAAGTGTACCTTTTCTGTGCCTTGTTTATTTAAAGATTCAGGATTCAAAACCATAAAAAAGGTAAGATTTACTGTACCAAAACACAAATACATAGTGTTTTTTTAGGGGGACAATTAAAGTCTCCTTATATGCTGCCCCTGACATATTAACAGTAATTTGCAAGTATTCCACATGTTTATTTCAGCCATCAGAAGCCTTCTTAATTTAGAAGAATAGTTACACTTCCCTTGTTATCTAGTTTCTTTCTTTCTTTTGTGTGGGGGTGAGGGGAAGATCAGAGCTTAGCCATAAATTCAAACACAGAAGATATTGGCTATAGTCATCAACATGAGCAGCACAGCAAGCAAGAACAGTGCTTTGATATCATGGCACAGACATGATCTGATCCCACCCTGGTCCTTGGACCTCAGGACACTACCTGTATCTCCTCTTCTGGGGGAACACACACAACCTTTGCTCTGACATTGGGCCAGACCAAAGGGATTCTCTCCAGAGCCCTGTGGGCATCGTGTGCCATTCACAAAGATGGCTCCAGGAGTTAGCAGGGAGATCAGATATCCCTGTGCCTGCCCTTGAACACCTCAGCCTCACAGCCTCCCTTCAAACCATCAGGAGGAGACAGAGCCATGCAGAAAGGTTGTGACACCTCTGGCCTTCAAGCACAGAGCAGGCACACTGCTGAGCATGTGTTTTCTGGACTACTGCTAAGGGTAGTGCAGAACAGCTGTGCAAAAGCCCTAGAAGAATTCAGGAGTGTTTCCCAGTTTAAAGAAATAATTCAGCATTGCTGGTACACTTGCTGTTATCCAAAATGTGTTGACTTTCCCTGAGTCACCAGCGCTGCCCTTCTGTTCAGAAGCTGCCCTTGCTCCCACCGTGTGCTCTCATGGGTCATTTCAGACTTGCCAGGTGTCCCCACATCCTCGCACTCTTCACAGGTGCTGCAAGATGGCAGCTCTTCCCCACTTTCCTTTCCCATGGTGTTGGCAAGGCAGGCACCATGCTTGTCTACATGCCAATGAGACACAGTCCAGGTTCCCTCTCCAGGGGGATGTACAGCAGCAAGGGGTCTGGCTACCAAAGCAGAAAGACTCTGAAGATGATGAAGTCCACAGTGCCTCGGGGTTGTGAGAGAAAACTGACAAGGTGCTTAAACAATGAAGGAGGGAAAACTGGTAGACAGGAGAAACAGACTGAGTAATGAAGATCCAAATACTATGGAAGATCAGAAAAGGCAAGAAAAGATTAAACAAATGAAGCTGAAAGGTGTGAATGACAATACATTAAAAAAAAAAAATAGAGATTGAAAGGTAGATAGTAAGGCTCAGTGAAATACGGGCTAAGGAGGGGCTATTTTAGGGAATGGAATAATTCATTCGAGGTCAATAGTCATAACCCAGGCAGAGTCAGTCTGCACTGAATGAGGACTTCATATCACACCTACCCAGGCAATGCTACACACTGCTTATGCAATGGTGAGTCTCTGAGATCTCCTTATTGGACAGGAGTCCCAGGAACACACAGACGCCAGATGCAGCATTCCTTACTATCAAGTGATAGAACAACAATAGCCCCCTGAACAAGGATCCAGAGAAAATGGCCAATGAGGTTTGCAGATAACTATCTCAAGAATAGGGAATGTTATGAACAGATTTGAGACAGCTATTGCTAATAAATTCTGGAAAATAGTTTAAATTGCCATTTTAAGTCAAATACAAGTGTAGAGGCCGAGGTGACACCTACAACTTCCCACCAGCGACCCAATAACCCCCATAGCAACCCTGAAAGCATGGCAGAATAGAGCAATGTCTAAGATGGAGAAAGACTGTTAAACACCTGATGGAAAGAGGGAGCTAAGAGACAAGCTTTAGATACATTGATTTATGCTCAGAGGGATTTCTGTTGACAGGGGACACACACCAGAAAGTGGGTTATACCAACAGATGGAAGTTTGAGATGACAAACTGCCCTTGAACATGCCTAGGGTGAGTAATTCCCACACCATCAGCTTCCAGCGCTGGGTACAAGCACCATGGCCCATAATGTGTAGTTTTACTAAAAACACTGTTTAGTTTAACCCATTAAGTAGAAGAAGTACATAAAGGTCCTGTAGAGAATAAATTTGTCCATTTTGCATCTTGTATCCATTGTTGCCAAAAAACAAAATGACAAAGAAATGACAAGAACTGCAATGGTTAGTGACCTTCAGCCAGAAGAACAAGCTGCAGCCAGGAGCAGAGCAAGGAGACCCTGCTAGATCTGTGTCTTGCTTCCCTGCCAGACTTGACAAACACCTGAAAACTGATGCTTTCTTAATTTATTTTTTTTTAATCTGAAACCTGTGGGGTTTTTATTCCACTGAAGTCCTGGAAGAGGGTTTTTGCAAATTCAGATATTGCAGAACTAGGATCAGACGTTAGGCAGAACAAATTATTTAATCCATGCTTAGATTGGAGTCTTAGTTTTAAGCAGCTGGTTCTGGCCTTGAGGACAATGTCCTAAAATACAGTCAGTCTGTGTATACAAAAATAAACCTATCTCTTTCTAAAGTTATACACTGAAGAGGACGTCGAGTGACAGGAATCTCAGAGAAAGGCTTAATTTTATTTATTTAGTGGTAAAAGGATAAGGGATTTTTGTCATAGCAGTGTTATTTTTTATTGCACTTGTGTGTTCTTATTCTGAGATTTTACCAATAAGAATGATAAATTTCAAATCATTTTTTACTCCTGAGATATTTCAAAAAAATAACTGACACATTTAAAATATGCATGCCTAGCAGGTCATTAATTACTTCATTTGAGAGCTGACAGGTCTCATGTCATGCTATACGCTGTTTTTCAAACTGTCACACCCACGCTCTGCCTAAAAGCTGTTGAGTATAAGCGTCATCATTTATAATGCAAAAAGGGCATCATTGATTATGTCCTGATTATTCATCATAATGCTTTCTTTCGTGTGTACTTAATCATTGTGGTTTCTTGGAATATGCAAACCTTTCAGGCAAATCTTTCTACAGGGCAATCCAAACAGCGCTCTGAACTGACACCAGCTGGGCAAATAGGGCTCGGGACTCTGGGAACAATGCAGGGGCACAAACCCCACCTACAGCCCAGGGAAGCAAACTTCGGAGGGGGGAGCCTGGGGAAGGAAGGAAGGACAAGCAAATTCTGCAGAGCTGAGATCCCATTCCCACTTCTGAAGCAATGCGTGGCCCCAGGGCCAGGTTCGTCGTGATGTTTTCAGGATGACAATGGCAAACACAGCCCTTTTTGTGGCTCAGGCAGCAAAGAGCAAAAGCATCAGAAAAACATAACAGCGTGGTCAGGTGTTTTTTTCCACCAAAAAGAAAATTACTTCAGCACAAGTATTGGTATGTGATTTTCTAGGAAAAACTGATGATGCAGTGAAGTCCATACACATTTGGCCTCCAAAGAAAAAGGAATACACACTGGCAACTGTCTCAAAAATTGCACCAGTCCCCTCCTGAGAACTCCTAGGTTTTCTTTAGACAGGAGGTTTACCAGGGTGAGCATTTCCAGTAATCACAGAGACATTTGCTAAAAGAAAAAATACCACATTCTAGGGGTTTACCAACCAAACCAAATAAAAATGTTCAGTACAGACATCTGACCTCTAATTAACCAATAAATTAAAACTACCTAGTGTATTTTTAACAATTAAATTATAAAAATCACAATTCTGTGGAGCTAGAACTGTTTCTTGCTACGTTGTTGGGGTTTTATTCCACTAATGAGTGGGCCAACACCTTCCTAGAACCTCATGTAGATATTGAAGTTTTCAGGGCTGCTGTTGCTACCAGCAACACTCACCTGTGTAAGGGTAAACCCAATGTGCTGGAGCACCCAAGTTCACCACTGTGTTAACATGTCCCATGTCGAGGACAACAGAGCTGCCAGGCAGCATCAGGGGCCTTTCCCACTGTTTTGGTTTCACACACATCCTGGAGCCAGAGCAAAGTAGGAAGTTTGCCCCAGAAATGAGATCCACTGTGTTGGGAGCTCAACCTTTGCTTCTGCAAATACATTTGGAAAGGAAGCTCAAGCCTTAAAATATTTATCAGTCAGAGGAGAAGAGCCCTGCAGCCCTGAGTGCTTCCAGCCTTGGGGGAAGGGGCCTGAGAAGCCAGTTTCTCTTCATCTAAAAGAAAGGAGCGAGACCTTCTCTCCTTCTCTAAGCACTGGTGCAGACAATGCTTCAGCTGAAGGAGATTAAATTATCCCCAGAGGAGTTGTATTTCTCCTATTAAAATAACCTTGCTCTTCACATCTGTGAGCATGAAGCTCAGGCTGTTTGGCAGATGCATAACAAAGTTATTTTAAAGGCAGAACATCATCCTGTGGGAATATCACTATGTGGTGCTAGTCAGAGCAGGAGAGAAAGATTTGCATTTTCGTTACTTGTGACCTGGGCACTGAGGGGCTTTGGCTTTGACCTCTCCTAAACTTGCCAGCCACAGGAGGCAAGCAAGGAGCAGACACATCCCTGTGTTTTGGGGGGCTGGAAGCCTGCAGCCACAGGCACAGGAGGAGGAGGACACCTGCCTCTTCAGACCCTGGGTACAGCCACAGGCACCCAAATCACAGATGGCACCTGCCCTCTGGTGTAGGAGTCAAGGAGGGAGGGGGACTTGAAGGCTCAATTGTACCAAGGTCTTCATCCCTTCAGAGAGGCCCAAAAATGCAATACCTCGAAGGGCAGTACAAGGAAATGTATAGAATTTTAAAATATTCTGAATTGTCTGCCATTTTTTTGTCCAAAATAACTCTATGGCACATTTCAAATTATCTTTCTATTCTTTCTTCACCATAAAGTGGCCACAGCCTTATTAAGGAGTCGAGACTCTTGTGCTGAACTATGAGGGCTAAAACTGCTGGTGACCCTCTCAAAATCAAGCTGCAAACAATTTTATTCCTGATGATTTTAATTAAAGGTCCTGAGCTGATTAATAAACTCCAGGCCTGGTCACTCAAGGCTAAACGTGAACAGGTAAAGATGCAACAAAAAGATGTAACCCCTTTCTTCATGAAAAAAAAAAACCAAACCCACACTATTGTAATTCCTTCTCACCCGATTTATCAATGATAAGGCTGAGAGACAGATTTTTCAGTTATGGAAAGTTTTCCCAGGCCACCCTGTAAACTGTTTCACTTATGTGAAATGTGAATTTCTCTTTTTGAATAAAACCAACCTACAGGAAGAAAAATGCATCCACAACACATATATATCCTTCTACGGATAATTCTACAGTCCTCAGAGGATAGGACAACAGAGTTTTCCAGTTTTACAGAGGAAAACTGAGACCCACAAACATTAAAATATTGCCCACACCCATGGAAGAGAATCAGGGAGTTGAACAGACACTGCACAGTTTTCTACCTGATCAAATGGACTCTTCCTCCCTTGCAAAATGCAGTCTTGGGGTCAAGAGGAAGCTACTAAGTGGTCTCCAATACATGAAGGCCAAAAAAATCCCCACCTTTAAGCACTGAAGTTACTCAAGCAGTGTCAATGTTAAGATTAAAATAGAGAATGGTGTTATAGTTCATAATGGCAGAAAAAGTAAAGTTGATAACATTATCTGTAAGGTTAATTAATGCATAATTGTTCCTTGGAAGCCTTTTTCTTTTGTTCCTAAGCAGGTTGTTTGCCAAGCAAACGCCAATAGATGTGTGAACCACCTACAGCAAATGTTCATACAATGAAAGTTTCAGAAGTGACTAGTGATATTTGCTCAAGTATTATTTTCAGCCACCTGTGCTGAGTTTACAAAGAGGGCGGGCAGCCGTCCTATCTTTTGTGCTTCCAGCTTTTGTTGCTGAGCTACCACAACTCATTCCTCGCAGTGAAAATAAACCTGGCTGGTTTCTTTCTCTGCTTGAAACTCAGGTCTTCTAGAAAGAGATCATGTACCTGAATCATAAGAGGGTACTCTTCCTTTGAACTCTTTTATGTTCCCAGGAAGAAGCTGGCTTTTGAAATCCACAGCAGCAGATTGTAGCTTTCCTACACATTGAATGAACAGGAGAAATGGTCCCAACAGCAACATCAAACCTCCAGCAGGCTTTCTCTGACCACATCCTCCTTTGGCCCTGAGGCTGGCTCTTTAATAAGCTGATGTGGTTACGCCATTCCCACACGTGAAGAACTAAGGAGATGATTGCAACAGATTATGGGTGCCACTCTTATTACAGAAAGGCACGACAGCCTCTTTTTAAAAGTCACTTTCTGTGTGACTTTACAGCATACATTTCATGACAGGGAGCTAATACCTGACCTCAGTTCAGGAAAGGGATTCTGCTTCAGTCCAGCAGAGGAGCCACATTTGTAACCTCTAATGGCTTGAAACAGCTTTTAATACAAGCATGAGAACAAAGGTAAAAAGAAGCCTGGAAATTGTGTAAAGCATGTGGAGGGTGACAGCAATGACAGCTGATCCTGCTAAGAGAGGATAAGGGAGAGAGCAAGGCAACCACGCATAAAAGAGTCTCAGATTAAACCATCATGGAAGTGATGAGAAGAACTTACAGAACTGCATTCAGGAGTACATTATTTTATTTGGGTCTCTGTCTCTTGCTTTTCAACAGTAAATGTGTCAATATATGCTTTAATAAGACTAGCTGTTCCTTAGTTTATTGTCACTTAAACCCAAGAGGATAGAAATGGAAAATTTTACCTGCCTCAGATGCAGAAATCATCATAAAAAATGTTTGGAAAGCCTAAACTACATGCTCCAGTAACTCAGTAGCTAGACAACAGAGTCACGCTGTCCAGGAAAGGTACCAAGCACATTGTCCTGGTTTGAGCCAGGATGAAGCCAATTTTCCTTTTACTGATTTTTTTTTTATTTATTTTTTTTTAGTGAGCTCTCTTTTAACTAGCAGAAAGTTCTCCAGTTAGTGGACTGATAATGCTGGAATGTTTATGTTACTGCTACGACGGCAAGGACACTTTGCTTATTGAATCTGCAGCCTCGGATGCTATGGGAGCTGAAGAGTCGTATCTCCATCCCTTCTGTAGGGAGGAGTGGACTAGATAAACAGCAAAATTGACCAAGTATTCCATTCCATATATCTATCTAAGCTTGGTATAAGGTCAGGGATCACAAAAGTCAAGCCCTTTCCTGCTTCTTCTTCCCTTCTCTTCCATCCATGGCCAGCATCCAGGGAGGACTCCATCTATCCATCACCATTGATCCCCAGGCTCATGCATTCCTGACCCTCATACCTCTCCCCTCAGCTCCTGTCTGCTCTGCAGCTCTCTCCGGCAGCTCCAGGACATTTCAGGACTGCTCACAGCTCAGGAGATGCCCTGGGAGTTGCTGGGGGTGAGAGGAGGTGATAGGGGTTTTGCATATTCCTGCACATACTTGTATATAATTGTACATATTTTCTTATTAGTAGTATTTAATTAAAGCTGCCAAGTTTAGTTTTCAATCTGGGAAGTTTATCTCCATCTTACCTCTCTCTTTTCCCTACCTGGGTGGTAAGGGGAGGGGCTCAAGAGCTTTGTTGTCACTGATCCTGATTTTTTTTGCTGATCCTGAATCAAACCATGAAACACATGAAGGAGCTCAGTAACGGCCCAGCGTGAGGGCCCACACTGACCAGTCAATATCCAATCTCCGCTTCCTATAAATCATACAAGATGCAAAGGCTGGTGCCTATCACAACAGTTTGGGCTGTCCAGAGTATGAGTTGAGGCCTAAGTTGTGACGCTATACATATACTCATTGATATGGTCATCTGCTTTTGTAAAGAAGTATACAATTCCCTGTGCTGTCTACTTACCAGTAACATGGTACTTTGCAAAGTGAAGCTCAAGTGAACTGCAGGCATCAGCAAAAGCATTAAGTGGCCCTTTTCCTGCAGTTGTGCCTTGGAACAGAGGAAAATGCTTTAGGTTGAAGACCAACCTGGAGGATTATTTTTAAAAACATTTTTCCAGATAAATTTCAGAGACGTATTAAGCTTTGTAAATTGAAGCAGTTAAGCACTTTCAGACACAGTCTGTGTCACTGCATGCCTGCAATGCCATGAAACCTCAGAGTGCTTCACAGCAGCAGTGTCCCCACAGAAGACCAAATCCTTCCATCTAAGTAGCAATTTTTTGCATAAGTAAGAACTGAATTAAGGACACAAGGCCATTTATTTATTTATTTATTTTCAGAATTGTGAAAGATCTGTAAGTTAAAAATGACCAGGCTTTTACCCTGTACTATGGTTTAATATACAATGCTTCACTGTGCTCTTTATGGACTTTATGTGGATTTTGTTTTTTAAATGTCCTCAAGCCTTTCTCTTGGACAAGGACCCAAACATGCTCAGTACTGTAAAACCTTAGCATACAAAATCCTCCCGTGTTCCAAAATGTTTACAGCCAAAGTACAAGCATACAGACAAGAAACACCAGGAAACAAGTGCAATTATTTGTAAGCTGCAAGACAAAGGACAGGTGACAAGGTGGTTTGGCAGATAGAGGCATCTTGTCCTGTGTGCAATCTAGCTTGCAGCTAACAGATTAAGACCTATGAAAACCAGGGTAAGATACTGAAGTTGTTCCTGAATATCTCTGGGGCTTTTTTGTTTTTATTTGGTAGGAGATTTTGCTGCTGTATGAGTTGGACAAGAAACTGGCCCCATATGCAGATTATAAACTGAATGGCAGGCAAAACAATGCTATTGTACGCTAGCAGTGCTGCTGTTGTTGAGCTGACAGGTAGACACCCATAAGGAGATTGCCAAGGGGCAGCCAAGATTTTTGTTTGGACAGAAGGTAATGACCTGGATTAGAGAGGTGTATGTACCTCTGACTCATGAGTATGAAGATTAGGGTTGTGTTTTCAAGGGAGGTTATACTGGGAGAAGGTGTAGAAGATTGTTTCACAGGCTCCAGGAGAATTACTTGTGGGGTGTCTAATGTTCAAACTGAGTAAAACCAATCCAGCTCAAAAAAAAAATAATATATATATAACCTTCAGCAGAACAGCAGCAGCTGTCTTTCTTAACCTTGCCATTTATTTGCCCTATGATCTGTTGAGCTAATTCTTTATCATGTTTTATATTGCAGCAGGTACAGACAATTCATATGACACAAAAGGGAGGGTGTGTTTATTTTGGGAAGTGCTGTAGTAAATTCTGAAATTTAAACAGTGGCTCAGGCAGCGGTACAAAAAAACCCCCAAAACAAAAACAAACCGAAACAAACCAAAACAACAAAAAAAGCCCCACAAACAAAAAAAAAACAAACAAAAAACAAACAATCCCATGTACTGCCCTTTTGAGTGAATAGCACTGTTGCCAAAATACAGCCAATGTCTCAATGTATTAACTCTCCCTTGGTCCTGACCATCTTCCCTGCCACCTGCTTCCATTGTCTTTGGCACTGAAACATACAACTCTCCACCACTGCATTGGGAAGGAAGAAACAGTGGTAGGTCACATCCAGTAAGCACGTTGTGAGCCAGGGCAGCAGCTCTTTCATGTGCAGCACCTGACAGCACAGGACACGAGCAATCCTTCACTGCAGAAAATCACGACATGTTGTCAAAGATCTTATCATCAAGGAGCTGTTAGGTCTTCAGGGAGGAATTGTGCAGTTATCTTCAAATAGTCAGGAGGCATGTTGCCCACATCCCATCAGGATGAGTGAAAACAGATGTAAACCTCAATATGGGAAGAGGTGCACTTGCCAGAGTGGCTTTCCCGCATCAAGACACACATGTTCAGCGTCGTGCTCTGGCAGCATTGAACAGTGGGTGGCCCACTAGACTGGCTGCTACTGCTTCAAGAGCTAGAATTATTTTTTTTAGTTCAGGCTGAAGAAGCTCACATTTTAGGGTTAAGTGTCAGTGCTCCTCTCAATGACACCCTGAAAAGCACAGTATCTTCTATTCACAGAAAGATTGGGGCTATGCAGAGAATGGCAGCAGAACCCTTGCAGATGCTAAGAAGCCTGGTTAATATCCATACCATACACATCTTAGGGCCTGCTGCATGTATCTATCCCATAACTGTTGCATCGTGCATGTGGCTTAAGAGGCACGTGGCTCTGGACTAGCAGGTCTGAAATATCTGCATGTAAGCAGAGCTCAGAACAACAAAATTGCAGTACTGTAGACAGAAGTCTGTCTCTCACCATTTAGTGGTACGAGGTCAGGACACAGAAAAATGGCTTTTGTTCCACTGAGCTACAAAGTTTCATCCAGAAATTTGTTGTGTTAGCATGCAACTGAAACGTGTAACTACACTGTGGATTGAGCAGTGCTCAGCTGCCAGGTGAACCTAGAGAAAGCCCAAACATTGCAGACTTCACATTAAAGTATGTCATGTGTGAGTGAAGATGCCCTGGCAATGCAAGAGACACTGAGGTGGTCAGTTCTGATTCATGCAGACCTGTAGGTGTGCGCAACGCAGGACTGAAAGGCAACTATTCTCATCTGGTGCATATTAACCCTGCACAGGTTGCACAATTGTCACCGTTGGACTCAGATCCGACAACAATGCCCTTGATCCCCTCTCGCTCCCACCCAGGTAGGGAAGGAGAGAGAGAAAAAGAGAGAGACTTGGCTGGATTGAAAACTAAACTACACAGCTTTAATTAAACACTAATGATATAAGAAAATATATACAATTATATACAAATATGTTCAGGTATGTGCAAAAGCCTCTCGCCTCCCCCCACCCCCAACAACTCCCACAGCATCTCCTGAGCTGCGAACAGTCCTGAGAAATCCCGGAGCTGCTGCTGGAGAAAGCGGAGAGTGATGAGGGTCAGGAGAGCTCGAGCCTGGGGGTCGACAGGGATGGATGGACAGAGTCATCCCCGGATGCCGGGCATGGATGGAAGGGAAGGGAAGAAGAAGCAGGAAGGAAGTTGTCTTCTGTGATCTCTGGCCTTCCTCTGAGCTTACGTAGATACATGGAATGGAATATCTCTGGCCAGTTTTGCCGTCTGTCTAATTCAGCCTCCTACGGGGGGGTCATAGATCTCCCTGTAGTATCTGAGCAGGCAGAGTGAAGGTGCGACCTTGAAGCCCCAGCAGTTACAAAAACATTCCACTGTCTTATCAGTTTTAGCTAAAACAGAGTGTTGCTACTTTAAAGAAAGCTCACTGAAAGAAAAAAAAAAAAAACAGCAAAAGGAAAATTGGCTTCATCCTGGCTCAAACCAGGACAACAATGTAATAAGAGAATCAAGGCAGTGCTGACCAACATGCAGCAGCTTGTGTCAGCACAACTTATGGTAAGTGCATTGATAACTGCAGTCAAAAGTTGTGTTTATGCCTTGTAGGCATAACCAAGCTAAATGTCAGGTAGCCGAATCCAGTTCTGATTAACTGAATCGCTAAGCAGGATGGAGGTCTAATGATCTATGTATCCATGACATCATTAACATCTCCAACGATCTGAAAACCAACCAGTGTCTGAGACCAGTGCTGCAGGCTGCTTCCCTGCACTCCTGTCAGCACTGGAGCCAGCTCTGCACCCAGGTGCAGTGTTTGCCAGGGTGTGTTTGCAGGAGCTGTCGTAACACACATCCCATGTCTTGTTTCCCTGATACAATCCTTCATAAGTCAGTCAGAAGCATAATTTTTTAAAAACATTATTACAGTGACAATGCTGTAAAATTATCGTCTTTAAGACATTTCTTTGGCTCCGTATGTATGTTGGAAGAGTAAGCCATGATATCACCTTTACTTTGGACTCTCAAGGGTGCCTAAGGCAATCAGGCACTTGACACGTGTTCATTTTCTTTGGGCACACCTCACACACCTTTGAGAAGCCCAGCTGTTGTGTTTTTCCAAGCAGATGTGTACCCATAGGTGCGTGCCCGTGCTAGGAAAGACACTGGCACTACACCTCAGTGTCTCCCAGCACAGGCTTCCAGTTTCCTCACACCACTCATGTGAGCCAACTGCAATGTTACAGTGAGCTACAGATTTAATTACTCTGCTGGTCTGTACACATTGCAGAAGTGTATCAGTGCTGAGGTTTTCGTGGTAAGCTGGGAGAGGAGTTAACAGCATGCTACTAGCACTATCTAACCTCAGTTGGTTTATACCAGCATGGCTGTGGTTTGGTCTTCAAACAAGTCGAAAGACAAGCAAATATCTGATGTGACCCCTCTCGCATCATGTATATTTTATGAAAGCAAACAGCACTGTGTAATGCTGTGATTCATACCTCACCGCTGAACACTCAACAGCATCATCACTTCGCCAGAACAGGTATTGCAAGTCCTTTTATTCCTCCCCAAAATGAGCAACAAATATGAACAACAGTGAGAGAATCCCATGCTCAGGTTGCTGGGGGCAGAGAGGGAGCCTCTGCTCTCCTCACAGTCGAAATGGCATCCAGTGGATCCTGCTCTGGTTTTGCGCCAGTTCTCACAGGCAGGTAAGCAGACAAAAGGCAGGTAAAGGTTACACAGTTGTAGACCTAGGAGAAGTCTGTTTTTCTGATTTCTGTTCCCTGTTTAACAAGGGAACACTATCTTCCTTGTCACTAGCACCCCAGAAATACATTTCCATAGTTGTTCATCTGGCTTCTTCTTAAAATAATGCATGGACTACACAAATGGGAGAATCTTATTTCGGCAAAGCATCTCATTGCAAAGGCATCCTGGAAAGAGAAGAAAAAGGCAAAAAACATCATTCACGTCATAAGTAAAATCACACAAGTCAAAAACTAAAAACAATTGCACACAGTCCTCAGCTCTCTTGAGACCTGACATTTAAATCTCATATATATTTCCTGCAAGTCTTACAAGAGCATCTTAAAAATATGCTTGGCTGCAGCTAAGTGATGAAGCACAAAATCCAAGTGATACATTCCAAGAATCTTAAACCAACTATCAATTACTTTTTGCTGTTCTAAATAATTTTATATTAAGAAACAAAAATTTGAGTAAGAGGCACATTGAGCCAAGGTTACTAATACAGCTTTTAAAAACTTGCATTAAGGTCTCAAAACATCTGGAGGAGAGCTATAGAGCAGAAACAAAATACCATTTTGTTTTGAGATGGTCACTGAAATCAACTAAACAGGTTATATTTCTCTTTTAAGCATTATAGGATTTTAAATTATGTGCAGTTTAAGAAGGAGGACACTGTTAGAGTGCCAACACTTTTCCTTTAAAAGCTTACCCTGACTATATGAAATTTGTAACCCAGAAAGGATTTGGCAAAGATAGGGCTCTTTAAGATTTAAATAATAAAAATGTTGAGCAATTCTTAAGTCTGTACTTAAGTCACAAGGTTGGACAGCTTAAGCAGACACAGGAGACTTGTATATTGTAATAGATACAATTGTCTAGATAAAAGGGTAGGCACCACAAGTTTCCAAACTGCAACTCTATCATTTGCTAGCATGTGGGCATTGCACTGTATTTTTTGATCATTTGGAAATGACGCAGACCTATGCCAATTCCTCCTTTTGTTTTAACTTTCTCAAAGTTATTGCAGCCCCACAATATCGGTTTGTGGTTCTGGGAAGTTGTATTATAATTTCTTTTCATTCTGCCATGAATAATTTGGTTTGCTAATCAGAGTTATCTCTCAAGTTCATCCTCTGCAAAATCAGAAACAAGCTATTTTACTGCTCTCGATCAGCGTGCTCAAGAATTATGCTAGTCCAACCCCACATACACCTTTCAGAAATCAGCTGTGATTAACGAGAGCTATTGTGATCTCTGTTACTGAAAAATATAATGGCATGCTCATATTTTCAGATGCTTTGGATAACAGTTTAGCACACATTATCTATTCAGGAAGTAGAAATCACCTCCTATGCTCACTTTGTGGCTTACAGGCATACAATGCACCTTTCATGGTTATGGAGATGGAAGAGAGCGAGAAGCAAAATACACTGGGGTGAGGATACCATCTGGGACCTTCTGAATATAAAAACATAGAAAGAAATTGCAATTCTGTATGAGAAATAAGATAATTCGTCCCAATGTCCAGTCTCTGACAGCAGCCAGGACAGATGCTCAAGGGAAAAATGCGAAAAGAATAAACATGATGGTCTTGTTCCAGTTTGCATCCAGGCCATCAGTTCTGTCCTTGTCTCGACCCTTTTGGAAACCATTTCTCTGTTTGGCCTCCAGGACCCCTTATTGCTGTAATGAGCTCAATAAACCAATTGCGCACTACTGTGAAAACTTTTCCCTTTTGTTTTTTGCTTTATAATCCCACTAGGCACCCCCTGCTGCTTGTGTCTTGAGAAAGAATATTTAATCTTTCCCTATCTGCCTTCCCCATATTATTCAGGATTTTATAGTGTCCTATCATAACCCTTCCCTACCCCATTTGTCTTTTTTCCCATACTTAGGAAAACTGGTCTGTTCAACTTATTTTCTGCAAAGATTGCTTCAGTCTCTGCACTTCTCTTCATCAATGTTAGTTTGCTGTATCCAAGAACTTATACCAGATAAGTGTGCATTATATTATTTATATTATATTACACTATTCTGTATTATTTCTATCTAAAAGGAGGTATATTCATGAGTTATTCAGAGGCTGGAAAATGCTCTCTTCATTCTCTGTCCCTTTTCCAATAATCTCTAATAGCCTGTTTCCCTTTTTCTGCTTCTGATCACTGAACCACTATTTTCACACACCAGAACCCAACAGTCGGAAGGTGACACCAGTACCCTGAAGGCAGTCAAAATCCCAGTTTAAATATCCCATTGACTTCAAGGTGTCTCAGCTGAAGAACTAATGTGCAATGGAATGAATCTGTTCCTAAAGAAAGGGCCGAAATATGGCCTGTGCATCTCTTAGCTCCTATTCACATACCTTGTGTTAGAAAGTAGGAGAAAGAATGGTTATTTTTGCATAGAACTGAATTTAACCCCAAATAGGTTGAATTGCCCAGCAGTTCTAGTTGGCATGAATTCAGCAAGAAGGACTCTCATTCATTGATTTAAACGTAAATGGTCAGAAACAGTTCACATTTGGAAGATACAAATGCTTTTTGCTTATCCTGACCATCAACAAATTGTTTTAGGAAGGGAAGAAATTCTCCCTACCTCAACTTCTTTTGTTCTTGATGGCTTTGTGCAGATCTGCATGGCTCAGACAGAAATTATACTGCAAACATGGACATATACTATCTGGGAGGGGCACTAAGATGATTAATTCATTGAGTATTTTGATCTGAGTTCAGCTTTATGCATTGTGACAGGGAGATGAGCATTTGGAAGCAGACCCTGAAATAATCTTAAAATTACACATACTTAATGGTTAAAATTATATTTTAACTATTAAAATGCATTAGGAATTATAATAGTAAATAAAAACATGCATTTGTGGAACTTCTAAGCTCTAAAACATTATGTACAAATTAGAGCAAATGACTTAGAGGAAAAACTACTTCCAATTATTGCTGCCTTCTGGTAAAAATGTTTGGCTGGTGCTTTTTTGTAAAAGACTGATCATTTCTCACGCACATCCCTGAGTTCTTGGCCCCATTTGCCGAAAATGAAGGTTCTTTATACACTTATTGCTCTGCTGATGGGTGACAAAAACAAAGCAAAACATTCCTGAGGACTCTCAGACAAGATTTACAAGAAGACAACAGTAGCTGCCTGCAGATAATAATTAAACAAGGCCCACAAGGCTTCTGGGGATAGAAGACTGCTGCAGCTTGTCTTTAATTTTGCTTGTGATCTTGCATCGTTTTGTTAACTAATTGTGCTATTGGCTTAGGAATCTCTGATGTGGCATTAATTTGGGAACTGTGGAAAAGTGACGATCATCAGAGCTGCAGCAGATGTGGCTGAACAGCTCAAGCCACAGGATGCAAAAAAAACCCTAGTATTTCTTACTGAATTCTGCCCAGTGAGAGCAGGAGCACATTCCTACACACAGGAAACTCTCATCGCAGCAGAATGAGACCAAGAAAACCCTAAGTAACACACTGTACTGCAACCAAGTTATTCCATAGGCAGGAAAACTAACCAACCTCCATTTCCTACAGGTCTGCACCCGCTGTCCCCAGCAGCCAGTGCCCCACTGGGTGCAGAGCAACCTGGCTCACTGTGCCCCAGGCTTCCCACTGTGGCACAGGGAGAGCAGGGTGGCAGCACCCCAGGGGACAGGGTGGAGGGGTGCAGGCAGAGGCAGCATGGCTGGAGGGTGGCATCCCTGCACCCCCTCCCCCTGACCCCCCAGCAGCCTTCCTAATGCTTAGAGGAGCAGCCATGACCCCGGTGAGCGACTTCACTCTCCCAACCTGTGAGCTGACTGCCCACTTGCAGCCCACTGCATACCCCACAGGCAACCCAAGAGAGACCTCTATAGGCCCTCTCACACCTAATTTAGCTAATCAGGTCTCTGGTTGCAGCCACACAAACCTCATCTGACCTCTCCTGACCAACAGTCCCACAGTGACTTAGTGCAAAATCCACAGTCCTTCATGGGGGGAGAATAACTTAACTCACTTCTGTTACAAAATAAAACAAACACAGCACTGTTTGCAAATAAGCTGTCATTTCTCTCCCATAGGATTACACAATGTCTTGAAGGGTGTGTTGACATTTAAAAGGAAATTGCATGTATATGCATGTGTTTGCATATATATTGTGCACACACACCCATGTCATTATGAGCACTGTTTCTCAGAGCATCATCTATATGATTTTGGTTAACTATAGCAAATCAAGCCACATAGCACAGTTTCCTTGCAGGAGATAATCAGGATTTTGCTATTTCATTTGTCTCTGGTGGTATAACCAAGATGCTATATCTCGAAACTGCCCACAGCCTCTGCTTCTTGCAGAGCTCAAAGCCTCCATTTCTGGAATCAAATTTCCTCTAACTATTGCAAAGAAAATTTGAGTTTAGCACAGCCAGAAGGCAAGTAAGACACTATCAAAAATCAGCACAGTTTTTTTCACATAGTCTTGGCATTTTCAGGCCAGCTTTATAAAGGCAAGGAAAGGCAGATGTCAGGCCCTTAGGCAATAATAAACGTACTCTCTGAAGAAGTTTCCAGCAATTTTGCCTTTTCTGGAAAAAAACCCTCTAAGCAGTGCTAATTTTTTCTAGTCCAGCAGCCAGCAGGAGATGGCAGAAGAGCATGCAGACTGTGACAGCAGAGGCCAGCCTGGTGGTGCCTAGTTGCAAGAGAGAGAAGTAATCCCTGCAGGGTTCCAGGACATGGAGGTGTTTCCTTCACTAAGCTGGGAGCAGCAGAAAGGAGCCAGGCAGCCATTCTCCCCTGGAGCAGCATTCCGTGGAAAGGCACAGGCTCACTTGTCTATTTTAATTTATTTGCTGAGAACACCATGGTGCCACCAAGTCACTGCTGTGTGTCAGGTGGCTGGAAGAGGTCTTGCTTACTGCAGACAACTGTTGCCCTCAGGGCTTTGCACCGGTGCTGAGGGAGTTAAGACATTACATTGGGATTTCAGACACTTGGGAATCCCTAGACCAAGGCATCAGTGACTTTTCCAGATGCAAGGCAGTAGATCTGCAGTCCTCCAGGACAGAGGGACATTTTGCACACCTAATGAGAGCCACCAGGCTGTTAGCATGCTGCAAAATTAGCCATTAGAAGTAAAAGAACCCTTCAGTGGGAATTTTGTTACACGTAAAATCAAAAATAAAATTATTAAAAGATGGGAATCCGTTACACTTCACATGCTATAAGGTTTTAAAATGCTGGAGAGCCCAGCAGTGGCATTTTTAAGCAGCGCTTGAGGCTTTCCAGGGCTCTGGGAGTTACTGTTCACCTGCTATTGTGTTGGGCTTTACTTGACACTAAGAACATCCCAGCTCAGCAGACTTGAACCATGTATGTAACACGCTATCTGCCCTTTGTCTTGATGACCAGAAAGCATGAGGGCAGAGGTGATAAGATCAATTATACATTTGTACAACTGCATTAGGGGAAAGCTGATTTATTGCAAAGCGATCTTTGAGGGAGACATTATTTAGAAAGGAGACATCAGGAGATAAACACGTGTAAATACAAACGCAGATGAAATGCAATAGCCACAGTTATCATTCAGAGGATCTGAATCTTGCCAACAAGCAAACCCACAATAAATGGCTAATAAAAATGAATCTCTGTAAAGCATAAAAAAAAAAAAGTACATTACCATTAGGTTGTGGTTAATTCTCAGACAATACTGCAAAATAAGAGTGAAGTGTTACTTCCTGTCATTTAAAGGAAAAGAAACCCAAACACCAAGAATTCTTCAGGCTAAGGAATGCAGACATACATCATGTCTGCGAGAATCATAAAAAGATCAAATGTAATATTTTCTTTCAGTGCAGACAACTGCTTTGAGATTTTCCATTCAGACAGCCTTGAAAACTGCCTCCAGCATTTGCCAATTACTACTGACAAATACCACTTGGTAGTGAGTGATGTTTTAAGTGAAATAAAACAGTGAAGAAAACTGAACATGATGAAAGGACTTTTTTTTCTTCCTCTAAAGTGAATGTAAGTTATATATTCACAAGGTAGGGTTTATGCTTCCTGCCAGTGACAAATTCCATGTGATGTTGAGCGCGGAGGTGAAGTTTGTTTGACAGTAGTAGGAAAAGAAGACAAAACTCGTTTTCATGTTCTTTTAAGCAGTCAGATATTTTCTGGCTATAAACAAAGGGAGAGTTGCTAGTACTTCTGTTCCACATCATTCTTCATAATATAAGTGCACTAATGGAGAGAATGATTCTCTAATATTGAAGTGGTCAGAGTGCAAAGAGGGCGTACAGTGGAGCTTTCTGTCAGCAGCACTTGATTTAAATAGAAGCTGCAACCTACAACCAGTAACAAACAGCTTATATCATATTTAAAAAAAAAAAATTTATCAGTCATGGAAAGCATCAAGACAGGTTAAAATAGTTCAAGCTATATGACTGCAAGAGGTGGTTAAAGAATGATTTAAATAACCAACTATTAGTCCTCTTTCGACCTCTTCTCCTTTTAAACACAAGATTGTGGTCCATTTAGCTCTACATTTACTACCTAAGACTGTCAAAGAGTATTTGTCTCAGGTCCTTTGGTCATGATATATGCTCACCTCACCATCTCTGACTGCACCCACCAGATGCAGACAAGTGTCTGGGAGGAAGGAAGGATGGCACAGAGACCCCAAAGGCCAAACCTTCCAAGAGGATCCCAATCTTTTCCTGATCTGGGCTCACACAGCATCACAACCATGTTGCCTGTTGCTTCTGTGGCACCAAGTTATCAGAAATTTGTCTCTCCCTCCCAAGGGGAGTAGCATCTTTTCCTAACTAGTACAACACTGCATAGTTGCAGCAGCTGTTTTCTGAACTATCCAAGTAATGCTCACATTTCCCCCCCTACTTGACATTCAACAGTTGCATCTTGTTATTGACTTAGATTCAAATCTTACTTTCATCTTGAACCAGTGGAGAAAGCAGGAGGGGAAGGGAATCCAAAGAATGTGGGTACATTAAGAACATTTCTCATGCTGTTTCATTTTACAGTGGTCTAGTGTTTGTTTCTTTGTTTAATAATTCTCTGCACATTTTCTTTTACAAAAACATTTATTTTTGAAATTTGGAATGCTTAACCCATAGTTTTTCCAGTGCTGCTTCTCTTTTTTTTTTTTTAAGGTGAAGGGAGTGTTTACCTTTATTGGGTGATTCTCCCAAGAACCTTAATCAATATGTTAATAAAAATAGTCAATACTGTGGTATGAGTTTCCATCTACTTTTGGTGTTACAGCTATAAACTTCAACAGGGACATTCCTTCAGACTTCAGGAAGGACTCCTGCCTCAGGCTACTACCTCAGGCTCCCTGATTATTCTCAGGGAGGCATAAACCAGGGACTCACTTGTCAGCGAGTCCCACAGGCATAAACATGGTGGCTTCACTGTGCACGTGTGTCCTGATGAGGCCCATGTGGCCAGAACATGTATGGGTGCCATTTATCAAACTATGTGCATGTATAGATCACTTGCCTGGCACACACACCAAGACCCGCATATACAGATCTCATTGCACATAAAATGCCCTTGCTGCACTGCTCAGCTGCATAGATGTGGCTGTTCAGGCACACTCTAGTCACTGCTACACCAAAGGAATTCTCTGGCCTCTGAAAGTCCCACACTAAGAACCAAATTCTGTTTTTTTTCCACCTGAACATGCCTTTAAGTAAAAAATCTAGCATTTGGCAGCCTAATCATGGCACTTCAGCTGTGCTAGGTGCTGCTCTTCTATGGTTTGCCTCTGTGCTTGCTCTGGAGGAACAACCTGAAGGGTGAGTAGATTGAAGTGGTGCAAACTCTGTGACCATCAGACTTCCACCCACACTACAGGACGTTAGCAGCATAATGCACTTCAAGAGAGCCAAGGCCAGGATATATGTCTGACAGATTAAGCAGTATCATACCTGGCCACTTCTTACCCCATTCAGCCACCTTGCACAGAGGGAATTTGAGGTCTCTCCCACACACATATTCAGCTTTCCCCCAGTGCAAGAGTTCAGCCTACACCTCAGAGCTCCCAGTGCAAAGAGTAGGTTGGTTGATAATTCATGGTCCCTGATGCTCCTGCCAGGATGTAGTAACTCCCCCACAATTGCAAAGCATTTTGTTCTTTTCTTGAAAAAAAAACAATTTAAAATAAAGGTTGAACCCACATAAACCAACTGATTTCTGTCAGCAAGCTTTGGACCACAACTATGCCTAATGAAGCCCTGAGGCCAGATATGAAAGGTGAGGTGTAACTTGGTTTGAGCCAAGTGGAATTAAATCAGAATAAAGCAGACATGGGATGAGCTGGCTGTTCACAGTTTTTGCTGGAAGTGACCAGGGACAGACACAATGTTAATTCTCCTAAGGTTCAGACCAGACGGGTCTGCTGTGCTCCTCAGTGCTTGTGCCAAGTATATATGGTTTTTTAACTGTATCTAAAAAAGGAATGGCCATTCCCATAAGCAGAGTCTTCTTTAGAGAAGTACAAGCACATGTCTTTGTCATGGTTTTCAGCAGAGATATGCTCAAGGTTGTGTTAAAAAAATCCAATTTTCTGTTGTGATTTTAGGCTGGATGCATGAGAAAACAAATCTCTGTGTATTTCAACACATTACTCTCCCCTTTCTCTCTCATATATTTTCTGAACATATTAGCCAAAATCTATCAAATATGACACAAAGGAGCATTCTCAAAGGCCATAACTACACTGTCCTTGTGAATGCTGTTGACTGTACACTCAAAGCTCAGCTCTGTAACCATCCACACCATCTTAACCTTGGAGCATACTTAAAGGGGTGATCAGGAGAGCACACCATTTGAAATGCAAGAGGAAATCTGGGGACTGCTCATTGCTTTCTGTTTCCTCCAATACATATTCCCTACCTCACTAGAACAGCTCCACACCCAAGAGTGTCCCAGCCAGGGCAGCTCACATCTTCCAACTCCTACCCCAAACAGTAGGGAAACCCCACCAGTGAATGATGGTGGGAGGTGCTTAATGTCACTCCACAACAGAGGGACTGACTGCACTGCACACCAGAAGCCTGACATGAGAGATTTCCCACCTGGCAACACAGAGGGATGCATGCCAGTCTCCATCTGGGCACAACAACACGGAGCAGTGAGACACCCATAGGGACCAGCACAACTAAAAGGCCCCTCTATCACTGCACCTCTAGCTCAAGGAGTACTGTTTCTCCCCTGTCCTTCAGCCTAGAGCCCCTGCTCTAACATTGCAGAAAACGTGCAGAAAACATGCCAAACCAGGGTTGTGCAGCCAAATAAACCCAAGAGCCTTGCTCTCATGAAGATAGGACAGCACTGGCTGGCCACAGCATGGCACACACACACACATACCTGCCTGATGCTACATGATTTAGTAAAGAGTTTCTGTCCCAGACTGTGTGTTTACCCCTTTCACCTTCCCACACCTTCTCCAACCTGCTCAGAAATGGCCACCCTGGCTACTACACCATTTCTGGTGGAGCAGCTGGACTGTCTAGCTATCTCGATGAACTTTGAGGCAGAAAAAAGCCAAATGGGAGTGTGTGCTCTTTATTAGTGTACAAAATATCCTCTTTCAAGTGGGACCACTCTGCCCCTTCTGTCCTAGCCCACCCTTCCCTTCTGCCTTCACAGCCCAGCCCACACTGCACTCCCAGCAGGCCTTTAGGAGACTTCCATGACCTCCACAGTGTTTTCTCACTCCTGAGCCAGGGACTGGCTAGGCCAGCATCTAAGTACTGATCAGAAACAGTCCAGAGCAGCATGAGTCATCTTGGGATGGCATTGTCCCTTCTGATCTCTCGCCAACATCCTCTGCAGGCCAGCCCACCCACAGCAAAGCATCTCTGTCAATGCAAAGTTCATCTTGTGGGGAGGATACACAAATTCACTGGCACTTCTTTGCTGCAAAGGGGACTGGCTTCTTATGGATAGATACAGCCCTGGATGGTGGGCCTGGAGGGGTGGTACAGACAGGCATGGCACCAACCTCATGCTGAGAACGTCCCTCTGTCCTCTCCATAATCCTCATTGCCTGCCAAGGGTCAAAAAAGTCAAACTACCAGTGCCAGCTCCTTCCAGAGCAGCCTCAGCGGGAGGGAGCTACTAAAATAGCACATCCAGTGCCTGTTGCATGTATCTTCAAGGAATACAGCACTCATCTGGCAATTTCTCCAGCCCAACTCTGGCATCCCAGTGGAGACATAAAGCATTAGACACAGCTCACCCTGCCACATGTGAAACAAGTACAGGTGTATGTAAAGTGGAAAAATGTTCTTACATTAAAAGTGCACTGCAAATACCTGCCTCCTAACATGCACAGGGTGGTATCAAGACTGGCATGCTGCAGTATGATCCAGCACTGGAGGCAGGGAAAAAGAGCCAAGGAACAGAAGAGAAGGCTTCAGGAGAAAACAGTGGCTTTGCAAGTTGCAGATCCCTCCACTTCTCTTTTTAGCTACAGTGCAACTGGGACAATCTGAAGCAGCTCTAAGGAAATACAGAGCAGACACACACTGGCTGCTTCAGAAGACCCTGGAAAAGTGAGCAAAGCAACAAGCACACATCAAAAGCCATAAGCAGACAAAAAGTACGAAAATGGGCAGTGAAGAAATCCCCAGTGAAGGAAAGGGTCAAACACCAGCTTATTACCATTAGACACTGGAGATCAGACACAAGGGGGAGTCCACAAAATCGCCCTACACAGAGGAAATGTTTCAATCAGAGTTCAGTCAGCCACATCACAGGATAATATTGAAAAAGATCTGTGCAAAAGATGAATCTGGCTCCTAATCTCTGAAGAAAAAGCACATGAGAAGACAGCTCTCCATTGCATAGGGTTAAGTTAACGTAACAAAGATTATTTGAGTGATTAATTATGTCTTGGGTGATTGTTTCAAGGAAGAACATGATCCAACTTGAGAGAGGCACAACTCCAATGAAGTTAAAATACAATAAAACTAAGAGAAGATAAAAGATTACAAGGTTTCGCATTTCATTTGAAACCAGCTGAAAGCAAACTACATTGTCAACTATTTATGTAATACCAACCACGGTGTATCATCGAAGACAACACTTTTTACTACTAAAACCAAAATATACTAAAGAGGATTACAATTGCATATGGATACACTCATTTCTCGCTTCTCTGTAGTACAGTTGCATCATCTAGTGGACAATACAGAGATTGCATTAGCTTTACACTCATTTTACAGTTTACCTTGGGGCTCATTTGGTATCTTTGCTTTTACACTGGATATAGCTCATTGCAGTACTTTCTAAAACTTAATGCTGCAATTATAGATACCCACTAAAATATTTAGTAGTATGAATTTGAAATGGATTTTTTCTTCTCACTCCAACCTGTAACAGACTGATGCCACCTAAGCTTTGCCACAGACAGGAATAAAACCAAGTTCTAGTTGAATCCAGTCACTGAGCTGGGATTTCTCTGCTTTTGTGCTGAAATGATAAAAAATGTTAATTTCATATGGTTCAAAATCAATTGCTAGACCAAACAGGGAAAATTTGTTAATCTATTAACAACTTTGGTTTGTATTTATTGTGTAAAAAAACCCCACAAAACAAAACATAAATCTCTTTTTGAGACAACTTTCCTCTGTCTTAGAGTTCATTATCTTCATCTCTGTAGTCACAGATGCAGGGAGTGCAAAAAAAAACCAGTTCAAATTATGCAGAAATGTGACATTTCTAAAGAGGCATTCTTTAACTTCTAGGTGGGGAGGGGCTCTATACCCTGGGAGATGTCATTTTTAAAGGCTCTTTCTTTGGAAGTGTAATCTTTGAAATGTTTTCATAATGTACCTAAAAGCTTTAAATATCAGGCTATGAGAGTTGATACTCCCTTATCTTGTCCTGAAATGGACAGGTCTAAAGGCACTTAGCAATGATGGATGATCTCCACACATTACAGCTGAAGAAAACTGTAAACTAGAAGCCACTTTCTGTAGAAGATCAAAGAAAATCCATGCTGTATTTACATAAATTGACACAGGAAAGATACTGTCATAAGGTTTCATGTTTATCACTTTTCAGTGACTTCAGACGGCACTAAATCAACTCCCTTCTCTCAAAAAAGAAAAAAAAAAATCAAACTGTGCTATTTCTGTCTCACACTTATCAAAAGAAATAAAGCTTCCTTCAGTATATGTACCCAAACCCAGTGTCCTCCCTGCAGTCACAGAAAGAGACCTGCTTTACCACTCCTTTGCACAAGCTGGAAGACAATCTGCCTCACTGCCATGGTTTACAAGATGTCTGTATTGCTAATGGTAAAAAGCTAAGGCTTATTGCTACTATTGCTGTGATGTTCAGATACAATCTGGAAGGAAATTTATACAAAGATGGAAATGCAGTCTTTCCACACTAGGATCATGGCTAAATCCCTTCTTAGACTAACAGAAAGCCAGAGCCAAATGTTAGCAGCACATCACTAAAGCCAAGTGATTAAGACGTTAGCAGCTCAAAGGGGCTGTAGTTAAAGTAGAGGCTTAGAGTAAGCATCTTCACTCTTCATAAACCTGATTTATTGTTTTGCAAGACAGCGGGAGAGCACTCCCTGTGCAGTTACTTGTTCAGGCATCATAGCTCTCAGCCCAGCCCTGTCTTCCATGTAGTTTAGGTTCAAGTCAAAAAAGAATTTAAGCTTTTGCTGACTAGGCACATACATATATAAATGCTGAACGATCATAGGTTCATAGAATCGTTCAGGTTGGGAAAGACCTGCAAGGTCACCCAGTCCAACCTTGAAACATCATGACCTGTGTTAGACTGGTTTATTCCTGTTAAAAGTCCATTGCTGTTGATGTGTGTTACAAAAGTACTAGTTCAAATTCCATAGTTTATTCCGGCAGGATTTTGCCTTTGACACAAAATACACTTGACTCTATTCAGAACACTTGCTACAGTAGGCTGGTGGCTTACTGCTGTGCTTACATGCAAGAGACAGACAAGCATTTCAGACTTCCTACTCTACAGCACTGTCAGGTCCCCTTCCTACACTCCCTGGAAGGGGTGCAGGAGTTACAGAAGTAGAGCCCGTATTCAAACCACCAGGCAAAAATGTGTAGCCTGTAGTGCAACATTGAAGAAAATAAACTTCTGCCAAACTAGTATCCAGCTTGCAAGACACATAATACAGAAGTTGTCCTTAAAATAGCCATCTACAGAGAAAAGAAAAAAAAAAACCACAAAACAAACCACCACCCAAACCACCACCAAACATCCTTATCTCTTTTAACTATGGTATCACCTTGTAAAATTATAAAATGAGAAACACATCTGTTCTTAGAAAATGAAAAAGTTTTTATTGAAAGCAAGTAAGAGGTCCAACAGTTCAACTGTAATCTTCAAAACTGCAGGACATGTTCAAAGCAAGATTTCCTGTAGCCTAGTACCCTGTTGACCACTGTGTCCACCAGCACCTTAAAAGACCAAGCACAGGTCAAGCACAAACCATCAATAACCACCCAACCTTCAGGTATTTTACTATCAGGGGATTACACAAGACCAAAGTTGTTTGGCTGGTTGGCTGTCTTCCATGCATATGTGCTCTGCACCCCTGTCAACTTTTGTATCCATACTCCTTCATTAACCTCAGCAGATTTGTTACCACACTGTTTTAAATCTGGCTTCTTCAAGCTTTCTCTGACAGCCTTTACTTCTTGTGCTGTGACAGCTCAGTCACCATCCCCCCACTTCATGCCATCCATGACTTCTATAGACCTTTTTTGGACCTAACTGAAATTAATGAACAATAGTCAGAGGGTCAGGGTCTCAGCCTCACTATCTCTGTGGCAGCCAGGTTCAGCTGTAAGGAAGGACCCCATGCAAACAGATGAGATTTGCCCTTGGTGAGGTTAGTAGATTGTGTTCCCAAATTCCGCAGCACCCAGAAGGTACTTCAAAATGGGACTGACCAGAGTATAAAATATGGTGCCAAGTGACTTTTCAGGGGTTAAAACCACAGTTTAGGCAAATAGGTAATTAAGTTGGTCCAAATGATAAAAGAAATGCTCTTCAATTCCTCTCCCAACCCATTCACCCTGTCCTCTGCTGTGAAATGTAAAGTAACCATGCACTGTTAGCATCTCCATGTGAACTACACAGAAAGCCTGAGAGTACAAAAGAGTCTCAGTGCATTAGAGTAAACAAGGGAGAAAATAGCTTATTTTCACAATATCCTTAATCCTAGGAAGAAGTTATGAAGATGGCACCTCAAACCCAAGAATGTTTGGGTTTGGAAACTGAGTAACAGCAGTTAAGACTTCTCAGTTCCCCCAGTGCTTTGAATCTAAAGCAACATATCCTTCTAGAAGAAAAGGCCCTTCTCAGAGCTCCAGGTATCAAGACATTTCCTGTCTCCAACGAACCGATGCAGAAAAAAAGCAGTGAAAACCCTGGAGCCCTGAAATCCAAGAAAGTTTACACAGGAACATTCCTGTTCACAAGGTATTAAAGAAAGTCTGAAAGTGCATTTGAGCTTGAATACTTAACAGTTTTCACTTGTTGCATTTTTTCTTTAAATTGAATCATTAGTAGAATGCCTTTACTGCTGTATACAATTTCATTTATTTCAAAAATAGAGAAGTCTTGTAGAAAGTATACCAATATATTTACAAAAATAAACACTCTTTAAAAACACAGCTCTTAAAAAATGCTAACAACAGTAATGAAAAATTCTACAAAATGTGATTCCCCACAAAATGGAAAATAATCACAACACAACCACAATTATAAATTAAGTTTATATACCTTAAGTAAGAGTCCTGCCCTGAAACACCCTTTGAAGAAGTCTCTCTCTTCTCTAAACTACATAGGGTGCTCAGGCTCCCTACCTAGGTGGAACTCATGCTGAAAGGCAGCTCATGAGACTAGCCCCTTATAGACATTTCTCAATGTGATCACCAGAACTGAATGGAAACCAAATTAATTTCCTGGGTGGTCTTCGGAACAAGAAACTAAGTTCAAAGTGATAACATCCTTTCAGTTCTCATTCCCAGCAGGAGCCAGACCACACATTAGTGAGTCTGGAGGGAGCTTTGAGAGTGAAGGAAGGAAATTCACACTTCCTTATACCCAAGAAATACTTGATTTGAAACTGTTGAGGGAATGATTTGGAGATGGTCACAAAAGGAACAATCTGTGCTCTAGTTCACATCTATTATACCAGCAATGAAGAGGCTCCACACAAACTGCTAAGTCCTAGGGACATGTACAGATCTCAGGGAGAAAGTAAAGAATCAGTATAAGGCAAATATAAGTGGCTCTATCCTCTGCCTCTCTGTCAAGTGCCAGAGCACAAATACATGCTGAGGAGTACCTGCTTGACCCTATGATCCATGCTTTAGCCACACATGCAGCCTAGGACTGCTGGAAGCCCACTATCTTGGGGCTGCACAAATTACCCCAGAAGCTGTTCTGCTCACAGCAGCCATGATTTGGGCAAGATGTGATGAAAGCCACCTGTGCTTCCCCCCCACCATTTGGGCTACCATATCATACTACTGAAGAAGCTCATCAAAGAACTAAATAAGACTCTGGGTCCTGTGTGGCCCTGTGAACAAAAGTAGTCATATTCTGATGACATTTTACATTATTCTTTGCTCCTCAGATCCATTACAATAGCTGAGCAAGGCAAAAGAGATCCAGTCAGCCACGGCTATCACAACTCCAGATAGGTCAAGCTGTTGCCATGTTCAAGTTGCAAAGAATCTCAGCTGATTTTTGTAGTATCTTCAGATCTTCCAAGCGAAGTGCTTCTACCAAAGCCAGGTGTTTTTTGAGTTTCTCTTTGCTCCTTTTCAATTGGGAAATCTGAAGTTTATACAAATGGGATGAAATTACAAAATATAGGACATGAACATTAAATGTGTGGAAAGCTAATCTGTAGTGGGGATTCCATGAACTGTATCAAAACAGTCTTTTTTTTTAATCTTTTACAAGAGAAATTGTCATAGTAAACAAAAAATAAGGGGAAAAAGGCAGGGGGGAGAAAAAAAAATCATCATGTGAATAGGAAGCAGATCAAAAACGAGGACAGGAAGGGAAATGTTTACCTGACATCAGGCTCCTATGTCTGTACTATCCTCAAGACATTGCTCAAGACCAGATTCACCTCATGCTCTGTGCGCATACGTGCCTCACTGGCAAAACTGTGGGTTTAATAACCCTCTTTCATGATAGCTATCCAACTTGACATTAAGCACACATGTTGTTTGCCAAAATTCAGAAAGGAAGGACAGATTTTTTTCTAAGAGCACAGACCTCCCTCACAGGAGACTAGCTCATTTGGCTTGACTGGCTTTAATGAACACAACCTTAAGTTTTTGCAACAAGGCACTTGTGGCAGGTCTGCAGCATCTTATGTGCCCACCTCATAAAAACCTGATTTTTCTTTTAAGAAGTAGGCTCAACAAACACATTGATACTGTAGGCAGAGAAAGGTTAAACACTTTTCACTTGTTCACAGGTTTTGTATAAGCTTTGTAACAAGGTTCCTTCCCTTGCTGCAGCCACTAATTCAGCTGAGCAATTGAGTGCTGTCAGTCACCCCAGAAACAAATCCTACACCACTCCAGTGTAGTCAATTCCCTCCCTCACTCTGTTCTCATCCCAGAAAATTACACTGCTCTACATTTCTGTTAGGAGAGAAATGACTCAAATTACCTGGAGAAGAACATGCTGTGTCTCCTCTATGAGAAAATGGCATATTTTTGCTGTTATACTCAAAGTCTGCTGTTCATTTCTGGCTGAAATTACATCACCAAGCAGCGTTCTCCTCCAGCAAGTACTAGAACAAAACACACAATCTCTATTCCCCAGCAGAATGATAAACATATGGTTATGCTAAGAATAAAATCACTGGCACAAGGCAAGTAGAGTCAAGCATACATGAAAAAGACACAAAGCATTTTGATATAAAACTGGTAAGGCAAGCAGAAGAGAAGAGAGATTTAATGGTCTGGAGCAGCACATCCAATCCTTCAACCCTTTCAGCCAAAGCCACAGTCTGCACTTAGCCCACTGCTTTGGATCTTCACTGCTCTGCCACGCTGCCAACTTGAGCAGCGCCAGTGAGGAGTAAAAGCTAATCCCTCACAACTTAATTATATGGCTTTTGCTAAACTTCACCTCACACACTGACATGTCATGGACTTGAAACCAGTACCATGGGAATTTATTTTTAATTCTTATAATTGACTGATTCCACTCAGCAATGAATCTTCCAAGCATAAATAGCTTTGAAAAAGAGAAAACTTACTCTTTTAAATTATTTTTTTTTAATTTACTATTACAAACAAAGCCCAAGTAACCATTTTCTATTAATGCTGTCTGAGTTAAATTTACCATTTGGAACAAACAATCAAAACTGTGCTGACAGTCACCGGAGATTAATTTTAGCTTACTTGGTCCTACAATTTCAGAAGTAGCCTGTGGAACACATGCTTTAAAGAAATCAAGCAAGGTCAAGAGCATTTAAAAGTTTAATCAAATGAACAGGAAAAAGGTCTTGAGTCTGAACCTCACAGTAATATCTGGTTCCCAAAATATAAAAGGAAAACAATGGGGTGTGTCTACTGTTTAATGAAAGAAAGCAAAAGACAAAAGCAGCAAATATGCAATGACTTTATATTATATAATGTTCTCTGTCTTCTTTCAGTTCTCACCTGGAGTCAATGAGATAGACACAGGAGATCCAAAACAACTGTCCCAGTATCTCACACAGAGCCAAGAGCAGATAAAGGAAAATAGCACATGCACTTTGTCTAAATATTAAAAAACTACTGAACCTTACAACTCATCTGCTCCAAGACTTAACAACTTGAGGGCTGTAAGGAGTCTCCAAGATGGTCCATCCCATCCAAAGGTCAGGTTGCTAAAGAGTCAGAAAGGATGAGATGCAGAAAGTATGGTGATCTTTTACAGTATAGCTTTCTTCCTGACAAGTGTCAACAAGGGAAGATCTGGTCTTCAGAACTAGAAGACTCCCTGATTCCCCTACTCTGCTGCTGTCCACAGCTAGGACACTGCCTGGACCTTGAAACCTACCTTAAGCTTTGAGATTGATGTTTATCACTCATATATGCTCTCACAAATAGCAAGCAGATCAGTTTGTTTAATAAATAAATAAATAAATAAATATTAAGCAAACTTAATTATTTTACACTGGGTTTCAATACCAGAAGAAAATTCTTACTCCCAGAAAAAAATTAAAAGAAAGTTCACAGGGAAACAAAAAAACTCCCAATACCTACTCTAAGAAATCATGATCCTTTAGAATGGAAAGTTTTGCACTTCTCTGCTTGTCCAGTGGTGGAAAATATCTGAGGAGAGTATCTGCATAAAAACACATTATAGATATTTAAATAAATTGTATGTACAAGAAACAACAATTCTTTATTCTGAAATGACATTTCAATAATATTTTTTCAAGTATGTACTTCTCAAAAACTAACAGTAATCTCCAGGATTGTATCCTTATAATGGAAATCCCAACTCATACCAAAGCTGTCACCCACTCTCACCAGCTTCAGTCCATTGGGATCAGGATTTAAATCCTGAAGTCAATGGTATAATAAAAGACATTCAACTGGAAGCCCTACATACATGCTGGTAAGAACTGCAATTTTACGGAAGTTACCAAAGAATACTTTCAATTTTAAAACTCCAGTTCTTAAACTCTATGCAGTTCAAAGTGGTAAAAAACTTGTCACTGCTTGACTCAGGTCTGACAACAACGCTCTCGATCCCCTCCCCCTCCCACTCAGGTAGGGAAGGAGAGAGAGAAAAAGAGATAGACTTGGCTGGATTGAAAAAAAAAAATATATCAGTAAAAGGAAAACTGGCTTCATCCTGGCTCAAACCAGGACAAAACTCTATTCTCCTTCTTAGAAATGCACACAAATACTTTGATGGTACTAAGAAAAAAAATCATAATGCCTTAATAAGCATTGTACATATTATGCACTGTGCATATATATCTACATACATGCAAGTGCATTAACTTCTTCACTATACTTTAGTTATCCCTGTTTACCCATGCCTTCTTTTGAAAACAGCTAGCATCAATATGCTCAGATGCCCTGCTCTCTACTGTTGTACCTTTCAATATTAAGAGAGTCTATAAAACCAACCTGATGAGACATAAACACTGCTGTGAGGGTTATCAATGGCAACAAATCCATATTCTAGTAGCAGGCGCTGGTTATCATGAGGCCCATAGGAGATAAATACTTCTTCGTATTTTTTGCACTGTGAATTTGTCCAAATTTCGTAGCTTCTTGTCTGCTCATTAAATGCAGCCCTTACCTTTGAGAAGTTAAAAATAAAAGGTTTACTCTTGGCAAGAAGACAGGATGAAAAAGGCGTTAGGCCCTGAATATGAAAACACAAGAGCACTGAACACTTCCCAAACAGTGGAACAAAACAGTGTTACAGATGTCTGAGAAGGCAACCCATTTGGATGATTCCACACCAGGTTTACTCTATAATACTGGTATAAAGAATAACAAATATCAAAACCTTAGCGCAGATTATGTGCCACCCACTCTGTAGACCTAGTACGGAGGCCCCAGAAACACAACTAATGATGGCTTCATGCAGAGTTGGCCACTTCTGTGCTATCCCAGCTCTGTTGGCACATAGTCCCTGACATAAGGTGGAACTGCTGTACACACTTTCCTAAAGCTACCCAGAAGCTTCAGCAAGAGATGAAGCAATACAGAGACCATGTAAGTCAAGATTTGTCCCAGGAGGTGAGCCTTTCAGAAGAGCAGGGTAGGGTTATATTTACAAGTTACTTTTCCCAATAGCTACCCCAGACACAAATCTCACATAACCATGTGGACTTTCCCTGCACCTTTGCTTTGCTACATAAACTGAAACATTTGAATCATCTTTATTCAATTGCTTTTGGCCGAATAACAAGTTCCAGGGTTTATATGAACCGCAAGTACTCAGCCTGTGTGTGTCCTCAATGGACAACTTCCCAATATGAGATCTCTCACTGACCTCCAGACTCTCCTAATCCATCACACAAATGCACACTCTATTGAGATAGTGCATTCGCAAACAAAGAAATTAAGTGATCTATTTAAAGTTTCTTACCTGCACATTTGGACTGTGGTTTAGCAAATCTAAATATGGTGCCAATGCATAAACATCTGGCTCAAGAGAAAAGCATTCCCTCTGTGAATGTTTCATGTATATTGTCCTGGTATTAATAGTGCACCAAGCCCACTCTAGAGCACTGTAGTTAAAAATAGTTCCTGTGTTCTCAGCAAACAAAGGCTGCAGGGAAGAGAAAAAAGCCTTGGAGGACATGTACAACTCGTGGACTGTTGTTCTCTGCTCCAGAGCCTTCTTTCTTAATGGTTGGGGAAGCAGGTTTACTATGTCATGCTCCAAAGAAACAGGACAAGTGTATGTTTCGGGTAAAACATCCAGGTATGGTTTCCACAGAGACTTCTCACCAGCATGCTTCTCTGCTATTAAAAATGTGCACAGCGCTATCAAAGGAGATACAGGAGGCTTCCATCTATTAGAAAATAAAATAAAAATACCAACATAGCAGATACACAGAGGTGAGACAGGAAATGAATGCAGCAGTACTTTATCTCCCTTCCTCCCTTCTAGTTCTTTTAAATGTTATAAATAGCTTCTATTTTAAACTTCTTTGTAGTTCATCTCCAAGTTCTTTTGATGATTTCAAAGGGGCTATAAAAGCTGCTTTCTAGTAACAATTTCAGCCTCAAATCTTGGGTTGTTTTTTTTGTTTGTTTTTTTTTGGGGGGTGTTCTAGGATGCATAACAAGTACTCATTGTCCAGCATAAGTATTTCCTCTGAATTTTATAAAAGGCCACAGTCATATGACTGCTTTGCAACCTGATTTTATCTTCCTTCTCCTATTGAAGCAAATTCACAAATTCCCAATAAACCATTCATAACTGCCATTTAGCTCTAACCTGGCTCTAGAGACTGGCCAAGCTCAAGTCTGTATCATTCCACCAACTCTGCATGACTAAAAGGGGATAGATACTCCGTGTCCAAACCTTGCTTATCTGAACATTCCACATGTCTGTGATCTTTTACAAGGACATGTAGTAATAGGACAAAGGGGAACAGTTAAAAAGTGGGTAGATTTAGGTTAGACATTAGGAAGAAATTCTTTAGTGTGAGGGCGGTGAGACACCGGCATAGGTTGCCCAGAGAAATCATGGATGCCCCCTCCCTGGAACTGTTCAAGGGCAGGTTGGATAGGGTTTGAAGAAACCTGGTGTAGTGGGAGGTATCACACTTTTGCAGGGCAGGTGGACTAGATTATCTTTAAGGTCCCTTCCAACCCAAACCATTCTATGAAAGTCCACAAGAAATCCTTGCACAAGTTAGAGGATGCAGTATAAAGTCCTACCACCACTTCAGATGATTCATCTACTAATGAGCAACCCACAGTAAAGGCAGCTTGCCATGTCACTTTTCACTTACTTCATAATGTATTCTCCCAAGCAGCTACTAAGGACAGTGGCCGTGGTGAGTAAGCATTTCTCAGGCAATGAAATAATCAGATCCCCTGTCTTTAAGGGAAGAAAAAAAAACAATCACACACAAACAGTAGTAAAGCGTAAATGACTCATCTACTACATGATTTCTGAACAGGAGGCCATCCTGCAGAGAACACTAATGTTAGGAAGCAAACAGATGTGACGCTGAAATTGATGGAAACTGGCATGATTATAAGACAGTCACAGTTCAGGGAAGTAGGACCACTGCAGTCATGTGCAGTCATGTGCAGGAAGTTAGCTGTTCACAGGAAGTCTTGTGCCTGGCTACTCTCTTTGTACTGAGATATAGCTTAGATTAGATCTCACAAATACCTGAACTTCTATCAACATAGCGGTATGGGGTAGGGATACTTGAGGTCATGTTCACCCTGACCTCGTTTGCCAAGCTGCTGTGTGTGTAAATTAGCTTTCATGCCTGGCTTGAGCCATGTGTCCCTGCCTGTAGGGAGAGGATATGAATCAAGTCAATGCTCTCCTCTTTCCACACCTCTCCTGAGCTTCCCTATCTTGCTCAAGCCCAACAAATCTAGCTCTCATCTCCCTTACTGCAGACTCCCAGTATTGCAGATAATCTGAGCCTCTGGCTTCAATGGCTGGCTCTAACCCTGAGCCAGCATGAGAACACACACTGCTCCCTACACGACTTCTCCACTGCGTCTCTTGCTGTACTCTCTATTTTGCAAAATGTTCTTGGTCTGATTACCCGCCCTTGGATGTACCAATCCCACATCCATTTGGAAACTTCTCCAACAAGCCTATTTCCTCAGAGGCACTTCTCAGTCAGAGTTCAGTCTTTCTGTGCCAGTATCTGACTGGCAAGGTTTTTTTTTCATTCCCCTTTTCTGCTGGGAATGTCTGAGAAATTACAGATTCTTTAGCTGGTCTACAACAAAGAAGAGTGCCATCAAAGTGAAGTTAAAGCTGTGGTTTCCCATTGTGGGTAAGATAATATAAAGTCTAAAGCTCCTTAAAGCTCCATCCCTTTTCTCCATGCCCCTCCTGATATGCTACTGGCCTGACCAAGGTGGGAGATTTCAAGAAAGAAAACTATAAAAGCTAATATTTTTTTCAAAGTGTGAGTTCTCTGTTAGTTAAGCTTCCTGATGCAACTTATCACACTAGTGAGGGAAGACTGCTACAGCCAGTGCAAAGGAAGCTCTGTGAGCCAGTGGCTGAGGGAGCAGGCATACAGGAGGGAAGAGCCCTGCTCCTTATGGTTCCAGTCAGCCACTGATTGCCTTAAGCTGAAACATGAGACTACACACTGAATCTCTGTAAACGAGTACAGGAAAGTCTTCATCCAACAAGTCCTCATGGTGCGTAGGACATAATCTTACAGACATGTCAACACTGCAAATTCTGGTATTAGACCAGAAATTACCTTCACAATAAGAACTGTGAAAACCTTGACTAGAATTTTGAGCTTTGCTTGTTACAAAAGTTGTTACGTCTCAAAAGGACCTGAGGACCTCTTGCATTAGAATCAATGTTACTAACCTGAAGAGCTTTTGTTGTCATCACTCCTCTTCCTGTATCTGAAGCAGGAACAAGAAGGATGATTAAGTACACGCATGTATGTAAAATACAAGAGACTATGACAAGTTGCAATAAATTAACAGGCAAGGAAAACCTCTAAAAGAATATTATCTCTTACAAATCATAAAAGCCAATTATGGATTGCTCCAGATCTAAACCTCATTTCTTTGTTCTCTGATTCTCTTTTTATCTTCCAGGACCCTGTGAAAACCCTTCCCTTGCATCCCCTGCAAAACCTGCTGTCCAGCTCTAGCAATTACTCAACTTCTTTTTCTCAGATTTTATTTAAACACATCTTTCATCATCGGCTGTTGTTCTTGGTTTCAGAGTTTTAATTAAACTTCACAATTTCTATTCACAACATTATTTTCTGATTCATACTAGTCTCTCTACTTTCTCTTTAATACTGCAAAAGTTTTCCAAACATAATCTACTTCAAGACAAAAAATACAAGTATATTCCTTTATTGTAAACAGTACTAAGTGAAATCTCTAAAATCATTTAATTAACTGTATCACTAGATCTATGATTCTATCTGCTGAACTTGCACAGGGAAAGATTAAGACATTATAACAGGGTTATGTTCCAACACTGGAAACACTTAAAAGAGATATTACTTTAATCCTTAAAATTTTGCTACTATCAGTTAAAATCTTGGTTTCTACAAGGAATGCAGCATAGGTGTGCACATTTTACAGCATATCAGAGTATTCTTGTACAAGAGTTTTACACAAAATTGTCATATAAGAAAGAGGTTACACTACTTCAGGCATCCATCTTCACTAGCTTATGTTAAATGTCATTCATGTGCGTTTGCCAGAAGTCCTTAAAAAACTAAAGACAACTGGCTTTTTCCTGATTCCAGCCAGGTGTGTGATTTAAAATTAAAGCAAGAATCTAACAGCCTTAGAAGAATACAAAATTTGCATCACCAAGAAATAATTAAAACGTACCCCTGAATTCTGCTGGCCTTAAATTACTGTCTTCAAATCCTCTGTCTTTCAGCCACTTTTTAAGTTTAATGTATTCCAGCTTGTGACTGCAATTGACTGAAAATAAATAAAGAGGGGATTGATGCTATAAAATAGCACTCTGTTGGAAAATAAAAGAAATTGAAAAAAATTACTGTATAATAAGAAAAGTTGTGGTTTGGAAATTTTAGTACAGCATAATAGAATAGCAAGAGAGGCTCTCCTTGAACTAGGCTACTAAGTTCTAAGTGTCTGGAACTCAGAACTGTCAGAGTTATGCAGCATATTCAAGGGTCTAGGAATTTAAGAATAATGTAGTATTTGCCATTAGCCAGAAAGAGAGCTCACCATGATTCACCATGCTCTTCTTGGAACTGTAAATTAATGCCAGAATATTTGCATAGAAAAAGCTAACACGAATGTCATTTTCAAAGCATAAAGGTGTTTGACGAATATACACTATAAAAATGACACCTTGACAAACAGTGGGCTATTTTATTATGTAGCAGTACTTCCGGAGATAGTACCTCCATCCATACAACTTCGCAAGTGTTTTCTTCTTCTCTTTCGACACGTCCGGCCTCTGCTTTTCTTCATGTGAAGAGAGAGATTTTTGCCTTATTTAGAAAACCTGCATTAAATAAATAAATGAATAGATTACTCAAAAAATGTTTAAAGCCCGTTTCAAACACTGCACGTTTTCTCTTACACATCAATCCGAGAAACCAGAGCACTGCCTGCTGAATAAGCTGCCTCTCTCAAGTTCATAAAACGTACCACGAGCAAACGCCGAAGCGAAGGCGGGTGGTAGGTGGGAAGTAAAAGGGGGAGCCCTCACCACGGAATCACGGAACGGCTGAGGTTGGAAGGGACCTTCGAGATCACCCAGTTCCAACCCCACCGACCCCCCCGACCACCACCCAGGCCTCGGCGCGGCGGGGACCCCCCGCTCCCCCGCCGCACGGCCAGGCCTCCCTCCCCTCTCCCAGCTCCGACAGACAAAAACTCGCGCGGGTCCGTCTGTGCCCCCTTAGACGCTTAAGTCAGCGGAGATCGAAGCGCGTCCAGAGACACCCCCTCCCCTCCCCTCCCCTCGGCGGCCGGAGAGCTGCTCCCGAGTCCCCCAAGGCCTGAAATCATGGCGGGGTAGAAGGCAGAGGTGGGGACGCCATCCCCCCCCCCACGGCCCGCCATCCCCCGCACGGCCCACCGCCCCACGGCCCGCCATCCCCCCCGCCACCACGGCCCGCCATGTCCCCCGCACGGCCCACCCGCCCGGGACACCGCCGAGTCTCCCCTCCCGCCTCCACCCGCCGCCCCGCCCCGCCCGCTGCGGGAGGCGGAGCTGCCCCGCCGCCATCTTAGCTGCGTCGCTCCGTCTCCCCGCCCCGGTGCCTGCGCGGGTGTCGGTGCCTCCCGGCCCGCTCGTTGCGCCTTCGCCGCCGCGCAGAGCTGAGGAGCGAGGCGGGGGGAAGCGTCACGGTGCTGCAGGTGGGTGAGGGTCTGCCGGCTGCCCTTCCAGGCTCGCCCCGCAGCTCCTCGCTGCGTCAGCGGCCGCGTCGTCCCGCGGGAGCAGCGTGGCTCCCCTGCGGAGCCGGGCTGCTGGCGGGCTGGCTTCGGGTGCTCCCGTTAGGGGAAACAAAAACAAACAAACAAACAAAAAAACAAACGAAGAGAAAAGAAAGCCGGTGCTGAGGAGCGGGTGGCGAGCAAAACGTGCCGGTCGGCAGCGAGGTGGGGCCTCGGTGGTGAGCACGGAGCGTGTCTCCGGGCCCTGGCGGGGTTAGGGGGGGCTCTGCGGAGCTGGGTGCGGTTCCGTCCCTGCTCAGGGGTTCGCGCCTGGTTATTTAGCAGGTGATTTGGAAAAAGAAGCGGTAATTTAAAAGTGAGCACAAACGGCGTTTTGAGGTCGCTTTTATGGGGGAAATACAGTTTGTTTGTTTTTTTAACGTGCTGTGTTTGCGGGCAAAACAGCAAGCGGGCTTTGTATCTGGAGCTGACGGGTGTGTTAAGCAGAAGAAACATTGTAGTCAAGCTGTGCGCCGCTGTTTCTCTCTAAAAACGCTAGAATTGGTCCTCCGGCCTGGCACGTGAAGATCAAGCCCCTCCCTTTTTGTGAACCCTTCTTTTTCAGCTTTGACCTGTCGGGGCTTGAACTGAACCAGTTGAATATAATAAAGAATAAATGAGGTAGTAGTGTTCCTGTGAGGTGTATGCGCAGAAGAGCTTACTCCCATCAAAAGTTAATTTAGTAGTAAAGGTTAATAACGTCCTCTTTTTTTTACCCAACCACTGGTTGGGCTTTCTTCAAAGCATTAACATCAAACCTATTTCTCTGTCAGCACCTCATGCTACGTTAGTAAGTTACAGTCGGTGTGCACCCTAACGTAGTTTTGCATGCTGCAAAATGGAATTTTAAGTAGGACTTTAAAGAAAGAACACTTTAATCCTGTTTCAGATAGCCATTTTTATCCATCTAAGTATGAAATTTTCTTCTTTGCCATTTGCAGTTACTGTCACTTTGGCACAGATTCGGAGGGGACAATGTCCAGTGTTCCGGTGGCTGTGGTGACTGGGTCCAACAAAGGGATCGGATTTGCAATTGTGCGGGCTCTGTGCAAGCAGTTCCCGGGGGATGTGTACCTGACAGCCCGAGACCCTGGCCGTGGGCAGGAGGCCGTGGCCAAGCTTCAGGAGGAAGGGCTGCGTGCGCTTTTCCATCAGCTGGATATCGATGATCTGCAGAGCATCAGAGCTCTCCGGGACTTCCTTAAGGAGAAATATGGAGGGGTGAATGTGCTGGTTAACAATGCAGGGATTGCTTTCAAAGGTAGGAATCGTGCCGTCTGGGATAGTCCTGTGAGCTACATGGCATGAGCTACTACCCTTTGCTATATGGCAAAGGGTAGTAGATTTGTTAAGGTTTTTGCAGAGTTCTCATATGGGACTTCTCTGACAGTGGCATGCTGCTTTATTGGCTGGGCAGGCTGCCTGCCTTCTTAAGCATGATGAAGAGGGCAACGTGAAGTAGCTCTTCCTCTAGCATCTGTTGGGCTAAATGTGCATGTCGAGATGCTGCCCTGGAGTACTGTGTTTGCACCACCTACAGAGCGTGAAAATACTTAGGTACACAGTGTGTGTGAGCTGAGTTGAGTTTATTGCCTCAGTGCCCACAAGTTTCACCAGGCCCATGGGAGCCCATCATCTGTGTGAATATCAGCCGTGTTCCTCAGGGTTCTGTATTTTCTCTCTCCTGCAAGTCTCTTGCTTTGTTCTGTGTTACCTGCTCAAGGATTCCAGTTGATAAAAAAGAACATTTGACCATGGGTTATTTTGTCATTTTTAGTTATCTTTAACTTTCTCAGGCCATTCAGTTACCTATAGGACTATTAACCTAAACCTTGCTGTGCTGAGCACGAATTTAACTCTTTCATCTTTTAGTGGACAGGAAGACAGGGAAAGTGAGGAAGATACAGCAGTTCTAAGGTAGGAGAGTGCATTCTCCTTGTACATGTTTATAAAGAGTTGAGAATCGTGTTAGCTCCAGATAGAGCAAATCAGAAGTATGACTGCTAGTTCATTTCCCTACCAATACAAACTTGTTCTTACTGCATTTTCTGGAGATATGTATATATACACACACATATATATTTAATCTTTTTACCTGTCCAGTTAGGACATGTAACTGTTTAAGTACAGTGTTGTGCTGACTCATCTGCTGTGACAACATGAGTTAAGAAAGCCTGTCAGGTAGTATGGATCAAACATCATCTGCTGCTGAAGATGGAGCTTCTCATGAAAGTAGGAGTGCAGCAGTGATGTTCTGAAGTCCAGATACTGTATATTTTGCATGCTGCTTTGCAGAAAGATTGTGTTCAAGATAAGCTTAATAAGTGGCAACTCTCAATATAATTGTCTGAGCTTCAGGGTGTGCTCAAGAGAAAGAAGTGTTAAAAACTTGCACCAAAAGTTAAACTCATAAATTCATAATAAGGGCCTTGGCTCAACCTACTAGTGACAGTGAGTTTGAGCAAGACTGGGCTGCAACTACAGCAGTTGAAGTGCAGTGTGTGTTTCCTGCTGCTGACTTTGCAGCAGCTGTAGCCTCTCTCAAGGTGGGTATTTGGACAAATGAAATAAAAGGTTGTCAAACAGCTGCAGCAAGATTTTCTAGAGTTCATCTGTGAGAAACCTTAGATTAGTTATTGTGGAGCTACTAAATGTAAACAGATAACATAGTATGACCAGTGAAGTTCCTGTTATAATTTATTTTTTTTTATTATTCAGAAGTTGCTTCCAGATATTTAGCCTAGACTTTGTTCAAGCTGAGAACTTACTATGAGTCAGCAGTAGGTCATACAATTAAGAAATATGGCAGAGGAGCCAATTGTAACTGTTGATGCTTAAGTGTCTAACACAGAGGCTAGAGGGATTAACACCTGTGAAGAACTTGCTGTGATCTTAACTCATATTTTGGCTTTAATTCTTGCTTCCAATACTGGGATTTCTACCCAAGGTTTCTTCTTGTCTCGCCAGGTTTCTGCTAGCATCCCAGAATTTATGCTTTCCTTTCTTTATTGTAGTACTGTGTGTTATTGCTGTCTGTCAAAGATTAGATTTACCATTGAATTGGATTTATTGTTCAGGGTTTTGTGCTGCACTACAGATAGTCCAGCAAAGTCCTTATTCAAGCAAAAACTGTTCATGTATGAAATTTTTATGGACCCATGGGTTGCCTTCTGGGTCAGCTTTTGTGAGAACAGTCATTCTAGTAATGTTTGTTAAATAAAGGGAGTGTGTATCTATTCAGATGTTACAAGTAATATATCTTGTTAGACAAATTACTGGGTTTTGGAGTAAGCGTAGGTAAGCCTCTTTCTTGCAAGGTGGGTAGGGAAGCAGAAGTTTGGAGTTGTGTAGTGTTTTTGTTCCTTTTCTTCTCCCTCTGTCATAATTTTGCAGTAGGTCATGGTCTGGCTTTGTGACTCAGATTTAAATGGAAGCAAGTGATTTGCAAAACTTGGTGCCGGCAGTGCCCATTGCTTTAGAGTATGAATAAGTCAGCCATTAAAGCCACATTTTGCAACAAAAACACTACATTAAATAGTAAGTGACCTTTTCCTGCTTCTCTTTTGAGTTAGCATACATCTAGGCTGTGGAGACAAGTGAAAACTTATCTCACCTGTGTAGGTGGCCTTCATCTCTGCAGATATAGGACCTGTAGCAGAAGAGGAGGAATGCTGTTACTTTGACTCTCACTTCCCCCTCAAAGGGGGACACATGGTATATGGCTTATTGCTGAGTAAAATTGTAAGCTGATGGCACGTTGTACCACACTTTTGGTGGTGGCAAGCTGTCAGTTCTGTCTGGTTAAATCATACCATTCCAGTGCAGTTCCATGGTCTGCTTATGCTTACCTAAGTCAGCTCCCTTTCCTAGCTACTCGTTCCTGCTCTGATGTTAGGACAGATCTGTCAGTTCAGGGGGTGATTTATGACGCGAGTATTTGTCAGCTGTGGGGTTGGTTGGGTTTGGTTGTTTGTTTATCCAGACCTCACCAAATCTTACCCTTGCATTCTTTATAGAAGCTTTTATGGTGTTTGTTGGAATTTGGCACTGCTCTTGCTTCAAGTCCCAGCTAAGAACCTGAGGAATGACAACATAAGAAGTGGGATATAGAAGCACTTGTCTACCGTGTTGTTGAATGTTAGTACTAGGGTGGTAGTCTAACCTTCAGTAGCATCATCCTACATTCAGGATCTTCCCTTCTGATTCCCCCTCCGTCCCTTCCCCTTTTATGTCAGGGTGGTGGTGAAGTATTGTGCTATGCATTTAAGAGGAGATGGCACCTCAAAGTTTACATGCATGTGGTAGTGGCAGCCCAGACTGAGCACTGGTTGTAAGTACAGGCAGGTCAGTGGGCAGGTTGGGCAATGCATTCTGAGAACAGCCTTTCTTTGTCTCTCCCATATAAAAGGCAGAAAGACAAATGGTCCATGGGTTGGCAAATGACTGACTCTCCTGGGGCAAAGCTAAAACCTTAAGCCAAGAAGTAGTGAAAACATAATTATCTCATTATTAATATAGTATTGCAGATCTGGATCTTTTTCTAATAGGGAAGTGAGTGTTCATGATGTTGGATTTGTTTCTTGTATATTTTAATTGATAGTATGTCTGTTTCCTAATTCTAAAAAAAAAAAGAGGGGTTGGAACAAAGATAAGCTTCTGGGGTTTTGTATTTAGGTAACTTTCTTTCAAACAATAGTACAATTTTTATTTATTTATTTATTTATTTCCCCTCACTACCACCCCTGATGAAAAGTTCATGACACAACGCCATTTGCAGTCCAAGCAGAGGTTACACTGAAGACAAACTTTTTTGGAACCAGGAATGTTTGCACAGAATTGTTGCCTCTTGTGAAGCCTTATGGTAAGTGTAATGTAACAAGTAGATAAATAATTTTGTATAGATTTTGGTCCTCATTTAATAGGAAAATCCTGCCCTATCTTAAAAGCGTACTGCTCTGTAGTAAGAAGAGTGTACCTTGCTGTACTGTAGGTAAGAGAGCAGATGACCTTTCTTGTTCCCCAAAATCTCTGCTTTGTGTATGTAAATCTACCTTCAAGTTGATGACATTATTCTGTTATGGATTGAAGTGGAATTCTCATGGTGCTCTCAAGAAGACACGAAAAACTTACCTGTAAGTTGTTAACTGCTTCAGAAAGGACCTGTTGATGATAGAACTAAGATAAGGAAGTATCTAAAAACTGTGTTTCAGATGAGTTTGATGTAACATGCCTGATCTTGCTACTGCTGAAAAAACTTCAACAGGCTGTTTGTCTGTCTCTAGATCACAGCCTTTGCTGTATGTGCAAGTGTTGTTATAAAAGGCACTTCAAGATATACATGAAGTTTCTGTGATTTGGTGATGTTAGGAGGAACTAGAAGAAAACACTTTACCCAAGATGGTAAATAGAATGGAGAAGACCAGGGTCAAAGAAGATAGATGTATCAATAATAGAGTTGTTAGCAACATGCAAATAATCTGTATTCCTTGGATGACTGTCGTGTACAGAATGCTCCTGTTCTCAAAACTGGCTAGCACTGGAAGTGCCCTAGAATGCTACCGATGTATTACAGATTACTTTAAAAGAATAATCAAACAAAAGCCAAGTGGTTTTTTAATACAATTATTTTCAAGACTTGTGATCACTAGATATTTTCATGAATATTTAGATAAGTGCTTGCTGCTATAAGTGAAAAGTAGTTTAACATTTAAATATACCTCGGTTTTTAAGAAAAGTCAAGTAGATGAGAGAGCAGTTGGGAACTGTTAGTCCCTAGGGAGGAAGAAAAGAACAGAGTAAATGAGTTTTGGAGGCCAGTAGAGAAGAGAGTAAACAGTGCCAGAATTGCACTTTAGTCCTCTTGTACTAAGGGTGAAAGAGGAGTGTGTTAATAAAGTCATTCACAGAACAGATTTGTTTCTGTGGCTTTTAAGATCTAAATCCTTATTTTCATTCCCTTGTTCATTGCTGGAATGGCTGTGAACTACCAAGAAAGAAGGAAGCAGTGTAACATGATTTAGGGGAAGATGAATGAGTTACTGATTCAGCTGACTCCTCTGAACTGAAGTGCTGTGAGATAGCTTACTGTAGTTTTGCATGCTGGGATTTGTAAATCTTGAGTGTTCTGTAAACAAGCTGATGGTCTCGCTGCACTAAGAACTGGATTGCTTTAGTTGTGTATTACACTGGCTTTTGAGGTACGTTCTCGTGGCACTTTACTCAAGCTGTTGCAGAAGCGAGAACATTTTCCTCCAGAACTTCAAGAGTAGAGTTTGGTTTCCATTACTGAGAAGACTATTGACTATTATGAATATGCCTATGGATTGTAACGGGTTATTTCCTGGAAGCATTCCTGAAATTTGATAGAGACCTTTTGCAGGTTCACACCTTAAATTACCCTTTGTAATGGAATTCACTAGAAACACTTGACATTGAGTTAACTGTGATCTTCCAGAAACTAAAATAGCCCACACAAAGTATTTTACAGGTATTTGCTTCAGTAGTGAATAGACAACTGTAGAAAAAGCCCCAGTCTGGGCTTCTTTAGTGTATGTAAAAGTAATCAGTCTTAATTCTCTTTTACCAGGTAGAGTGGTGAATGTCTCTAGTATGGTAAGTTGCTCAGCTCTGGGAGGCTGCAGCCAAGAACTACAGCAAAAGTTTCGCAGCAACACGATCACTGAGGATGAATTAGTGGATCTCATGACCAAATTTGTGGAAGATACCAAGAAAAGTGTTCATGAGAAAGAGGGCTGGCCAAATACTGCCTATGGGGTATCCAAAATCGGTGTCACAGTCTTATCCAGGATTCAAGCCCGGATGTTAAATGAGAAAAGAAAAGGTGACCACATCCTTCTCAATGCCTGCTGTCCTGGGTGGGTGAGAACAGACATGGCAGGTCCTAAAGCCACTAAATCACCAGATGAAGGAGCTGAGACCCCAGTTTATTTGGCCCTTTTGCCTTCTGATGCTGATGGCCCTCATGGCCAGTTCGTTAGTAACAAAACTGTTCGAACCTGGTGAGCGCGTAGGGGTGCAGACCCATGCAAGTGCTGATGTGACTGTGGATCTGCCTGTGCCCTGCTAGGGGGTATTTACCCAGAGCAGTCACATCCTGTCCACAGCAGCAGCAGGGTCCTTTGTCATTAGAATGAGGGCAACAGTAATGGTACTTTCCTGGGATTAAGTCTGCACTTTCCCGACAGTCTCCATTATCCAGCTCACAGCGTTATCTGTGCAGCTTGAAATCTAATTTGTTGGTGTTCCAGCCCAGATGATACAGGCTAATCTGGCATTGCCCTAATGGAAAGGTGTGTGGTCTTGTTTACCTGAATTTACTCTTAATTAAATTGTTGCCAGCTCTTCTCTCACTTGCCTGAGACAGATTTCTGACATGGAGTTGGGATGAGAAAGCAGATGCCTTACACTTTCTTAGCACAACAGATTTCTTTTTAGGGACCATAATTGCTTCTTGAGGTTGTACAGTAGGGTTTCTTAAAGGATGAGGGGGCTGTTCTGAGATTTACAGTGTGACCAGTGTGGGGGGAGGCTAGTAAGACCAGAACAGAATCACTGCTGTATACAGATTCCTTGTTATAAGTACAATTAAAAATACTGATACAGTTACCAATACCATTAATAGGAAAACTTAATCAGTTGGTTTAATATGTGTATCAATAAATGATTACTTGTATTCATCCATCTGGCTTATTCTGTTATTAACAATGTATAGTGTTTGAAAATACTTTCATTTTCTGCAGCTAAATTTATAGCTGGAATGTATGGCTTTTGGACTATATAAAGATAAAATAAACTACAGAACTGATATAACAAGCTGTTCCTCAGGACTTTCGGTTCATGTTTTGCACACCCAGAAGTTTCCTTATTAAAAATCTCAATTAAGTGCTCTCCATGTAGTAGAGAAAATGAACTGCAAATGTTACAATACTATTGCAGGATAGAACTGAAATACGTCACTACCCTGGTAATCAAAACAAGCCATCCAAGCAAAATCACAAGTAGAGGAAGCAGTGACATGGAGAGCACCAAACTTGTTCTCCCATTTTAAATGCCGGTTCCTGCATTTCAAATGCTTAATATTGAGAGGCTGCTACAGCACTGCAATCCGTAGAGGTGGAGCCAGACAGCAGCAGAGGCAGTTTGGGTGTGGGACAGGGCACCTGGAAGAGCCCCAGCCTGTGGGGTGGCTGGCTGCAGAGGCTGGAGTGAGGTTCTGCTTGGTCATCCCCCACCCTATAACAATGCAACTCTATCCACTACGTCCTGCCAGCCAGCGCAAAAGCCATGGCAGGGGCTCTGGGCCCCTGCCCCGTCTTTAATAGAATCATAGAATGGTTTGGAAGGGGCCTTAAAGGTCATCTAGTTACAACCCCCCTGCATGGGCAGGGACACCTCCCACTTGACTAGGTTGCTCAAAGCCCCACCCAACCTGGCCTTGAACACTTCCAGGGAGGGGGCAGCAGGCAGCCAGAGCTTCCTGGGCAACTTGTTCCAGTGTCTCACCACCTTCACAGTAAGGAATTTCTTCCTAATGTCTAACCTAAATCTGCACTCTTCCAGTTTAAAGCCATTACCCCTCATCCTATCACTACATGCCCTTGTAAGAAGTCCCTCCTGCACTCTCCCGGAGACCCTTACAATTGCCTGTAAACCTGTCATCAGTAATGACAAATCAGTAAAAGGCATGTTAATTCTTAATCAGGAGTAAGCAAGACAATACCACAGTGGCTTTAGCTGACTGAATTTTACATTGGTTTCCCTTGGTACAGTTTGTGTTCAGAGAAGCCTTGGTCAAAAGATGTTGGACATAATGTGTGTTTTTAGTAATCACTTATCAACACAGAATGAAGCTATAATTATTAGTTGGTCTTTTAAGGATACAGTAGCTATTGTTTTTAGGAAAATGGAAGTATTGCAAATTGAGTCACGCCCCAGAGCTCATTGAAGAGCAGGATGGGTGCTGTCCCAAAAGTTCTCATGGTAATCTATTATCTGTGAAGAAAAATATCAGACGCCTTTGTTTAGGGCAACAGCGCAGTTGCAAAATGCCTGTGTGAAGTTTTTTATGCATTTGATGTATTACCCACAGACTGCCTACAGTATGACAGCTCCAAAAGCCATCCGGGTAATGCAGGAACTTATTCTGGTGTACAATCAGAAGAACTATAGTTTGTATGTGCTCTTCTAGTTGTGTTAATGGTATCTCAGCAAAATACAACATGGCTGTTCTGATTTAAGACTAGTTGGTACACAATTTTAAGAGGAGTAATCCAACAGTGGAGAACATACCTAGTTCTTTGTACATGAAAGGCTGCTTGAGTTATTAAGTTTCAAAAGTTATATGCCCTTCCGGATGGTATATACAAACTTTCCAAACAAACCTTGACCCAGCTTTTCTATGGTTTCTGCAAAGACCAGACTGTAAGAGTCATAGGAAAGTCTACTGTGGCTGGGTAGTATCCATTGTAAAATTAAAATTAGTTTCTAAGTATCCCCTGGGCTCTACAAAGCTCCTTCTTAAGTCCAACTTGGAATGTTGGGGGTTTTTTCACATTCAAGCTGAGCAAATCGTAAATTTGAAAGTTTTACAAAAGATTTATTTCAAATTATTGTGTTTAACCCTTTCGCAGTGCTTGTTCTTTGTTAAACCTACTTTGTTTCAGGGTGAGGAAGCAAAGTGGAAGATGATTGCTAAGTAGTCATCTTCAGAAATGTCATTTCTCACAGTGAAACTGATTATGGATACAACCTCAGCTGTAGGAGATGGACACAAGAGGCAGAAAATATTGGCAGTTCACAGGACCAGTCGGAGTCAGGAAGGTGCTTGTGCAGTAGAAGCACATCCCCTGGTGTCAGTGGTAGGAGGACTGTGTCCCAGGAACAGAGCTGGGACTGCAAGAGGCAGACTGCCAGGGGAGGGCAGTTTGCTGAGAGCAGAATTGGAGGACAGGCTGTACAGCATGTGTAGGAGGCTGGATCTTTGGACAGGGCTTGCATTGTTCAATCAAAATTTCTTTTTTTTTGTTTGTTCATAAGTTGCCTCCCTGTTTCTCTCCCATGTCCGTTGTGTCTGAAGTGTTCTGTTGCTTTCAGATTCTGGCATGCTTCCTGAGTGGTTATTGTGTAAAGTTTAAGAGTTAGGAACGGGATGAAATAATAATGATCTGTACTACTGTATAAAACTTTTACGCATGATTTACTCTTTTTCTTTTTGCAGTGTGTTGGTACCATTTTTACTTTGGAATTTATTAGCCAAAGAAAATGTCTGGCAATGCAGTAGCAGCAGTGACAAGGAACAATAAAGAAATTGGATTCACAATTGTAAGAGCTCAGTGGAGGCAGTTTCTTGGGGATGCTGTAGCTTGTGCAAGATGCAGTCGGGCAGCAGTGGCAAAACTTTGGCAGTGAAAGCTGAACCTGCTGCCCCCTATGATATGAACAGTGTGGAGGGCCTCTGGACTTTCTGATGGAGATACTACAGGCATCCCAGTGTGCTGGTTAACAATGCAGCCATCATTTTCAAAGGCTGCAGTAGGCCAGCTATTTGACAAGGAAACAGGGAAAATTTGGAAAGCCAGTGATCTAAAAGTATGGGGGCAATTAGTAAGGAGACTGGTCTGCTTTAAACCTTTTTGAATCTAAAGGGAATTATAACCAGGTAATTTCTATCTGGATCCCCTCCAGTGCTGATAACTGCAGTGTGGGCCAGACTTGTGATCCATTACGGTTCCTACTCAACATAGTGCAGTGCATCTGCTTTTCAAAACTGCACCCTAGACATGCCTAGAAAGCTTGAAGTCACTTTACCTAAAGAGATGAAGAGAATATACGTATCTTAACGTGTTGTTTCTTTAAAGCTTCTGTTTCAGTGTTTTGCTATATAAATACTGAAGATGACAGATGTAGGCAGTGTCCTGACTTGGAATGCTGTGGCATTCCTCTCGGCGTAAAAATATGTCAAGTAAATGTAATTATATACACTGCCCAGTATTACTTACATGCTGAATATAATTCAAACTGCAGGTCTCATGTTGCTGCAGGAATGTTTTTAGATTTTTTATCTCAAATAATGAAAAAAGAGAAGGAACAATAATGATATTTTGCAATGGAAATTCTTGAGGGTTTTTTTTTTGTTTCACAAGGGCTTCATTTTGGAGCTGACAATAAAGGAAACTGTCAACTGGAAAAAGTTCTGGTCTTGGGGAACAGGTATCATTGTCTGTAGATTGCTTCACCAGGTAGGCTATTCATAGCACTTAAATCTAAATGAGCAATACCCAACTTCACATTTCCCAGTTTGGATTGTTGTCTTGTCTTTGGACCCTGCCCACTGATCTAGAGTTGTGGTTACTCAGCACTCTCAAAATCCTACCCTGTCTCTCTTCAGGTATGTACCTGCATTCTCAAACATCCTGATCCGATGTTTCTTGTCTGTTTTGTTTTATTTGAGTTATACAGTATTTAGAGGACATATGGCAGTAGTGGATCCAGTGGTGTTTTATTTGTGAATGCGTTTGTTTAGGCTTTTCTAGGGAGATAAAATACTGAAAGCAAGCAACTTGTTAAACTTCCCTCCATAAATAATAGATTTTCTATACAGTTTCATGGTAGAAATTTAATATTTTAAATTGTGAAGGATATTTCTTTTAAAAAAATAAAATCTGACAAGTGATACACAATTGGAGTAGACTTTCCCAGTATGAACCAAACAGATTTATGTCAACTCACATGAAAGTTAACATGAATGTTCATTAGATTGAAATGTAGTCTGGCTGTCTCCAGAAGTGATTACATCAGTTAATCTATTACTTTATTCCAACCCAAGGACCAGGATTTAGCATGGGCAATGCTGTTGTGGTGCATATAACACATTGATTTATAGTCTTTTCTGAAGTCTTGAATAGTTAGTATGATAGGCATGCTTTGAACTAACATAACCTCTGATACAAAAAAGAGCTTTCAGAGTTATTTTTTTAAATATTTACCGACCAGCAGATTTGGAACCACCAGAGCTGAGGAAGTGGATTGTTCTGGAGGCTGATAGTTGTAGAAATTTACTAAAATGATGACTTTGCTGTACTAAGTTAGCTGAATGGGTTACTTTTGAAACAATGTGATTTGCGAAACTGTATGCCAAGCATCCTGCAAGTTGTGATAACATCAAGTTTTCCAGGACTTGTCATGCCAACAGACAATACTCATGTTGATTCTGGACTCACTTGGGCAATCTACCAGTGTGTGACTGGAGACAGGACCAGAACAGAGAACAGATGAAGACAAAGGACTAGAATCAACAGAGACCCCCACAGGAGACCCTCAAGCATGCATAATTACGAAGATGACTATGTAAAAGAATTACGGGGACTCATTGGGACTCATTGGACTGAATATTTATGGGTTTTGGTGTATATTAGCTGGGGTGTTTTGCTAACTGGTCGGAGCACTTATGGTGGAGAATCCCCAGTGTTGCCCCAGCGCTGTCAATAAAATACCTGCTTAACAGTGACTCGTTTGCTGTTGAGTTCAATTTCTTGGTTTCAAGGTTGGTTGGTTTTGGTGCAAGTTCTAATCAAAACTTCACAGCAGGCTGAGCATTTCCATGGCCTCTCTGTCAGGTGCCTGCCTGATACTGCAGCCTTTTTTCCTCAGCAGGAGGCCAGAAGGATCCCTCTCCTCCACCTGACTGCCTGTTTCTTTGAACTTCTAGAAGACCTCTGCCTTGTGGTAGAAATGGCAAATGGATCCAAATTAGTTGGAAATCTGAATGACATTAATATAGTTAGGCACCCACATACAACTGGTGCGAAGAACAAAAATATGCATGAAAAAGAACTTCTGAGGACATAGCAAACCCTCAGAAACTAATTTTAAAATATCCTAAGTAACACACTGTATTTTAGGACATAAATGTCATGTATTAAGGACATAATAAAAAATTCTTTGGTCAGTCAGGCACACATTCAGAAGCACTGATCTTCATTTCCAAGAACTAAGCTACGCTACCTGGAAAGTTACAAAACCCTACATTTAGAAATTGAAACTTAAATTGATGGCATTGTAGTTTAGAAAGATATGTTGATGCCCATGGTACTGAATATATCTACTGCCATGTGTACCTAAGGAAAAATGTTACATTTAAATGACCAAGTCAGTTTATTGTATTAGGAGGGAACGCTGCCTGAATTTAGAACCTAATTGCACGTATGTTCTAGGGCCACCCTATTTCTAAAGAGCTGTCTTTTAAATGGTGACAGATCTGTAATAAAGTTGTAGATCACTGCAAATATTTTAGTATTTTGTCACATGCATTTCCCACATGCATTATGCATTTCTCTGAGGTTACCCAGCCTTTCAGGCATCCATGCTGACCTCAGTGCTCCGGGCAGATGCTGACTTCCCAAATGGATGGAATGTGCCAGAGCCACGTGAGCTGTATGAAAGCTTGTGAACAACTGCTCAGGCTTTATAGTGAGGTAATACACGCTGAAGAGAGGCTAGCAGTGCTTTTTGGTACATGGTTCAGCCTTTGGAGGTGTACACAGCTGGGGAGTGAAAGCTCAGGTGGAAGCCTTCCTGCCTTCACATCTTGCTTCCATTCTTCCAGCATATGCATAAAACAGTCTCATTAGCTGCCAGTAACTGAAGCTTTTATTTGTGAGAAGAACAACATGCCAAATTATATTACTAAAATCCAGCTGGGGAGGGCGAAGGCAAGTGGTGTCAAGAAAATAAACGTCTACAAGCATAAAACGTAATAGAGCTCATTGCTGAAAGAGTATTCCATCATAATCTTAAAAATGGCAGAGGTTAAATAACATATTTCCACGGCTTATAAATCCTTGTCTGTCAAGATTGTGTACATTACTTTCCACGGGTATTTTGCTAGTTTCTTTTTTTTTGCCATAAGAACACTAAGGATCTGGCCCATTCACTTCCCTTCAAGCCGTTTGTAGAGAGCAGAGAGCTTCTCAACACTGAACTTGAGCCTCCTATAGATGTGACAACTGATCCCCGTGAAAGCTGCGTATCCGGGATTCGTCAAAAGTGCTTCATGCCTAAAACCAGCTGGAGCAGGAGCAGAAACTTCTGGCTCTACCGGCTTCAGCGGAGTGGCGGCAGGTCACAGCCCTGGGTGCCCAGCTCCAAGCAGGGATGCACACGCCTGCTGCCAGCGTGGGGGGCCACGTTCGAAGTCCCAGCTCCCCGCAGCCGCCCGCTTCTTTCCAGACCGGCCGAGGCTGAAGCGCCAAACAAAGGGAACGGCCCGGGCTGGCCGCCGCCCCGACGCTTCCCCCGCAGCCGCGGGTGCGGGGCTGCTGCGGGGAGGGACCGCGGGGCTGCGGGTGCGGGGCTGCTTGCGGGTGCGGGGGTGCTGCGGGGAGGGACGGCGGGGCTGCGGGTGCGGAGGTGCTGCGGGTGCGGAGGTGCTGCGGGGAGGGACCGCGGGGCTGCGGGTGCGGGGCTGCTGCGAGTGCGGAGCTGCGGGTGCGGGGCTGCTGCGGGTGCGGGGGTGCTGCGGGGAGGGACCGCGGGGCTGCGGGTGCGGGGGTGCTGCGGGGAGGGACCGCGGGGCTGCGGGTGCGGGGGTGCTGCGGGGAGGTTCCGCGGGGCTGTGCCCGGCCCGCGCCGGCAGGGGGCGCGGGGTGCGCGGTCCCGCCGCCGGGGCGAACCATCTGCGGGCGAGGGGTTGCGCGTCACCCGCGTCGGGCGGCGGCGCCCGCGGCCCTTCCTGCGGTGCCCGCCAGCGGGGGGGGGGCGGCGGGAGCGGCCGCCGCGGGACGGGGGACAAGCCCGGAGCACTCCTGCGCCGGTCGGCCGGCTTCTCCTTCCCCGCACCGTACTGAGTGGTAGCGCCCCAGCTGCCGACTGCGGCACGGCCCTCACGGAGCGGGAGGGGCGAGTTGGATTTTATTTATTTGAATTGTATTTCTTTTTTTTTTTTTTTTTCCTGCTGCCTCCTGTTGCCATAGCGAGTGCGGGGTGCCGCCTCCCCCTCCCTCCCTCCCTCCCTCTTCCCGCCTCGGGCTGGGACACGTCGCCGCCGCCCCGGGAGGTCTGCGGGGCCCTTCCCAGGTAGGGGGGTTGCGGGGAGGGCAGCGCGCGGGCTCTGCGGGAGGGCGCCTGGGGAGCGGCGCGGGGGGGCGGGGGGAGAGGCGCGGGCTGCGGGGCTGACCCGCCGTGGGCTGCGGGTGGCCCGGCCCGGGGGAGCAGCGCAGCCCGCCCCGCCGGCGGGGGGAGCCCGCTCTGTCGGCGCCGCAGCCGCACGGCCTCGGTGCGTGCCTGGCAGGTGAGGAGGGAAGCTGCGGGGCTGCCCCTCCGTGGGGGCCGGGCGGTGTCCTGCGAGGTGTCCCCGCCCTGTCCCCGTAGGGGGGACCCCGAGAGGGGCCCCCGCGCTCTCCGCGGCCGGGTCTGCCGTGGGGCTGCGTGACCCTCCGGGGGTCTGGAGCCATCAGCGGGCGGGAGACGCGGGGATGCCCGCAGAGGCCCCGCAGCCCCTGGGGACAGCGCCTTGTCCCGGGGGGTGAGAGGCAGAGCGCCCGCCTCCTTCACCTGTCTGCGGGCAGTGCTGGGCGGCGATGGGTAGCTATTGATGTCCCCGCTGACTGAGGAAGCTTGTGACCCCCCCCGGCTTGGGTAGGTTTGCCTGAAGGTCGCTGGCAAGTGGGTTTTGGTTTGTGTTTTGGTTTGGTTTTGTTGGTTTTTTTTAATTATTACGATTATTATTTTAACCTTCCTGCTTTGGTGTACAAGCACAAATACGATCTCCTGGCCATTTTTAGATTATTGGATTTTTTTCAAACCCGGCTGACATCTAACAGCATAGATACGTGAACATCAGTGCTCACTGAATCATCAAGTTCGTCACTGCTTTTCTGGGTGGGAATACGCTATTCACATGTCTTTTCAAAGCAAAGTCCAAAGAAAGTGTCTTAAGGACTGGGTAAGACAGTTTTCCCCCCAAACAAAGTAGTTTAGTTTCTTTTTTCCTTGAGTAGTATGTTCTACTTTACCCTTGGAGCCTAATTAGATTTTACTTAAATAGACCAGGTTTTAATGCTAGGAGAATGCCTGAAGCCACGATTTTTGTAGAATACTTAGAACATCTTTAAGTGCTGTTGGTGATTTGATTGATTCCTGTTCTCTAAGTGGACTCACGTGGTTAAATTGCATTTACAAATAAAGAAATTTGATGTGTTCTGTCAGCAAAACAGCTGCCCGCTTCTAAATTATTCAGACAAATCTCTTATTTATGAAAGTGGCAGCACTCTTGACTTGGCAGAGAGCTGCTAGGAGACTTCTTAGGTCATGTTTTGTTTTTAGGGAGCATGAGTACAATCCAATAGTCCAACGATTAAGGTATTTACAGGAGATAAGGGAAAATTTCTTGGCCTCTTTGCTTTGGGGCAGTGTCTGTGTCAGATTACTCATTGTTTCTGTTGACGGTGTATTGCAAGTTTGCCACTTTGTTAGGTTTTATGGGAGAGCTGACTTTTATTAATCCTTGTTGGAGTAAGGATGGCTGTATCTTGGATGTTATACCCTGCAAGGCAGTGGCTTTTTTTTTTTTTTTCTCTCGCTGTCTGCTGTGAAAAGCGCTGTATACATCCTGGTAAAAACAGAAAATTAAACCTTTACTGTAGCAAAATGAACAAAACCAAACAACCAAACATGATCCTGATGACATTGTGTGAGAATACTTTTTTTTTTCCCCATAGAGGTGGATCTAGATTTGACATAGACTGGTTGTATCAGTGCAAATGTGGCTTAAATCTGCCTTTAAAATCCTCTCCCTTTTGTGGGTGCTTCCACCTTTTTTCTGTTTCTGAGAGTTTACTAACAAAATCGTGATGTAATTACTGCTGTTTATTAAAGCTAATGAGCAATACACGTTTCTGTGGATTTTTTTGTTAAGTGCTGTGAGAGATGAGCTGCTTTGAAAGAATATAGAAGACTACTTAGATTTATTTTTGTGTCCTGACAGTAGGAATATGAAAGCAGATGTCTTTCGGAAGCATTATAAAATATTTTGTTACAGGACCGTGTTTTCTGTATCAGTGTTATAGCATTGATTAACCTAAACCTGGCATTCCTAAACCTAAGCATGTCTCTAGAAGAATATTTGGGTATTACCTAACAGGAGAAATAGTGTCATTGCTAGCACAGGAGCAAAGGTATGATTTTTCAGTAGGTAAAGTCCAGCCATGCCTGTTTCCCATTGTTCTAAAACAGGTGTGTTTTGCTTTTTTAATCTAAATGTGTTGCAGAATATTAAAAGATCAGGTCTGAACAATTCATTTTTGCTCTGTAAAAATAAACAGATACTTTTTGGTGAAATAAAGGAAGGTTTGAATGTGTGGTAGAAGCTTTGGCACAGCAGCTTCCTCTTGTACTTAGGCATCTGCTACTGACAAGTTGAGATGCAGAGTTTTGAGGGCTCCTTCTGCTGTGGGCTGAGAGGCCCTTTAATAGGATTCCTCTGGGAAGCTGAATTTTGATATGAAGTGTTTCACATTCCACAGCTACAGGTAACCTTTCAAAACACTGCACAGGTAATAAGTTATGAAAACTATTTACTTCTTCCCTAACTCCTCGTTAGCACTTTGACTGTTTATACTGAGACTTTCTATTCCTTTCCTTTGTTATTGTGAGAGATCCACGTGCATGGAAGGAAAAACAGTTTTCATAAATAGGAAAATGTGACTGTAAAACTTCTAAAACAGGCACTGGGGAATCGGAGTCATGCCTGTTAAATAGTTTTTAACTCTGTGTTGAAACTTGATCAGATGACCTGTTCATTGTGATCCATCAGTACTTCTACATATTTATTGTTATTTTACAGTACTTTGGGTTTGCCAGAATGTAAGTGCAGGTTATCTTTTTGTAACTGTGTGCATGTTTTAGTTTACCAGGAAAATTCACCTTGCTATGAGAAACAAAGATGGATCCAGAAGAGCAGGAGTTACTTGGTGATTACAGATACAGAAATTATTCTTCAGCGATTGAGAAAGCTTTGAGAAACTTTGAGTCATCAAGTGAATGGGCGGATCTTATTTCTTCCCTTGGCAAACTCAATAAGGTACCGTGCCATAGTTTTTTCAAATATTTTTTTCCAAATATTTTTTCATTTGTTTATTATCTTTGTATTGCTATTAACTTTTCTGTAACTTACAGTATTCAACAAAATTTTAAAAATCAGTCAAGAAAAATATTAGTTCATAAGGGAGAGGTAACAGAAGCAGTTTTGTCAGTATCTTGTATATAAATGTGAGAAATTATGTTAAAACCAACAGAGATTTCCTTCAAATGGTATTTGTTTCCTTTATACAAATAAGTTAATTTCAGTTTTACATTGAAGAAACCCTCAGGATGCTGGTTACTCACTCTAGAGCAGCTAAAAAGTCTGTATATAGAACAGGAGGTCATAAGTTTTAGTATATATTCTGAGTCAAAATTTATATTCAGAGATCACGTTTACTTGACCATGCCCTTCCCTTGTATTTGGGGAAATAATTGATTTACTGCTGCTGGTGTCTTTTGTACGACCATGGAAATTATGGCTGAGTACAGGATGAAAGAAAAAGACTTTTACAGATAAATACCTAGGAATTGTGTCCTCTCCTCCTGCCCAAGAAACAAGGTGTACGTTGTTTGTATCCCGCTTGGTCTCTTTTTTAACATAAAGCTCTTCCTGAGTGTGCGTGGGGCAAGAGTAGTTACAGTCATTAAGGAAGTGGGAGTGGGAGGAGGGAACTCCTGCAGAATTCATAAGGAAACATCTGTTGTTACCCGATAGGTTCCTCACGTGCCGTCGCTGTTGTTGATAAGCCTTAATTCTACAGAGTTTTCGAAGGGGAGGAGAATCCATAGAATCATAGAATATCTCAAGTTGGAAGGGACCTGTACTGATTATCAAGTCTAACTGCCTGCTCCTCACAGGACTACCTAAAACTAAACCATATGACCCTGAGTGTTATGCAGACACTCCCTGAACACAGCGGTGCTGTGACCACTTCCCTGAGGAGCCTGTTGCTGTGACCTGCCACTCTCTCAGTGAAGAAGCTTTTCCTAATGTCCAGTCTAAACATCCCCTGATGTAGCTTCATTCCATTTCCTCATGTCCCATCACCGATCACCAGAGAGAGATCAGCACCTTCTCCTTCACTACCCAACTTGAGGAAGTTGTAGACTGCAGTGAGGCCCCCCTTAGCCCTCTCTTCTCCAAGCTGAACAAGCCAAGTGACCTCAATCTCCTTCTAAGTCTTGCCCTTGAGACCTTTCAGCATCTTGATTTCCCTCCTCTGGTCACGTTCTAATAGTTTTTGTCCTTCTTGCATTGAGGTGCCCAAAACTGCATGCAGTGCTTGAGCTGGGGCTCCACTGGTGTGGCATGGAGTGCGACAGTCACTTCCCTTGACTGGCTAGCTGTGCTGTGCTTGCTGAACCCCAGGATGTGGTTGGCCCTTTTGGCTACCAGGGCACACTGTTGACTCCTATTCAACTTGCCATCAACCCAGACCCCCAGATCTCTTTCTGTGGGACTGCTCTCCAGCCTCTCACCTTGCAGTTTGTATGTAATAACCAGCATTATCCTGTCCTAGGAGGGGAATCCAGCACTTGCTCTTGTTAAGTTTCATATGGCTGGCAATTGTCCAGCCCTCTAGTCTATCCAGATGTCTTTGCCCTTGAGGGAGTCACAGAACCACAGAATCACTTAGGTTGGAAAAGACCTTCAAGATTATCGAGTCCAACCACTAACCCTATTCTGCCAAGTCCAGCACCAAGCCATATTCCCAAGCACCACATCTAGATGACTTTTAAACACATAGAGGGATGGCTGCTCAACCAGCTCCCTGGGCAGCTTGTTTCAATGTCTGACAACTCTTTCAGTGAAAAATTTCTTCCTAATGTCTAGACTAAACCTCCCCTGGTGCATCTTGAGGCCGTTTCCTTTTGTTCTATCACCAGTTACTTGAGAGAAGAGACCAGCACCTACCTCATTACAGCATCCTTTCAGGTAGTTGCAGAGGGCCATGAGGTCTCGCCTCAGCCTCCTTTTCTTCAGACTAAACAGCCCCAGTTCCCTCAGCTGCTCCTCATAAGTCTTGTTCTCAAGGCCCTTCACCAGCTTTGTTGCCCTTCTCTGCACCCGCTCCAGCGCCTCAGTGTCTTGTGCTGAGGTGCCCAAAACTGGACACAGTACTTGAGGTGTGGCCTCACCAATGCTGAGTACAGAGGGACAATCACCTCCCTGGTCCTGCTTGCCACACTATTCCTGATACAAGCCAGGATGCCATTTGCCTTCTTGACCACCTGAGCACACTGCTGGCTCATATTCAGCCATTTATCAATCAAAACCGCCATGTCCCTTTCTGCCAGACAGCTTTCCAGCCACTCTTCCCCAAGCCTGTAGCATTTCATGGGGTTGTTGTGGCCCACGTGCAGGACCTGGCACTTGGCCTTGTTGAACTTGGTACAGTTGACCTCAGCCCATCGATCTAGTCTGTCCAAGTCTCCCTGCAGAGCCTCCCTGCCCTCAAACAGATCAACATTTCCACCCAGCTCTGTGTCATCTGCAAACTTACTGAGGGTGCATTCTATCTCCTCATCAAGATTGTTGATAAATACATTAAAAAGAAGTGGTCCCAATACTCAGCCCTGAGGAACTCCACTTGTGGCCGGCCACCAGCTGGATTTAAATCCATTCACCACCACTTTCTGGGACCAGCTGTCCAACCAGTGTTTTACCCAGCAGAAAGCACACCCATCCAAGCCACAAGCAGCCAGTGTTTTCATCAGAATGCTGTGGAAAACAGTGTCAGAGGCCTTACAGAAGTCCAGGTGGACAACATCCACAGCCTTTCCCTCATCAACCAGGCAGGTCATCTTGTCATAGAAAGAGATCAGGTTCATCAAGCAGGACCTTCCTTTCATAAACCTGTGCTGACTGGGCCTGGTCACCTGGTTGTTCTGTATATGGTGCATAGTGGCACAGTGTGTCCACAGCTCCTCCTGGTTTAGTATTGTCAGCAAACTTAAATATACATTCAATTCTTGCTTCCAGAAAATTTATAGAAACACTAAAGAATACTGGCCCTAAAACTGAGCCCTGAGGAACCCCACTGGTGACTGGCCACCAGCCTGATTGAACCGCATTTACTATAACCTTTTGAGCCTGACCCATCAGTCGCTTGCTCACTCACCATATTATGGACTTGTCTGCCTGTGTGCTGGCTGGTTTGTCCATAATGATACTGTGAGAGACAGTAACAAAATCTTTGCAAAAGTCAAACAACCCAATGTCTACTGTCTTCCCTTAACCAACAAGATGGGTGACCTTGTTATAAAAGGAAATTAAGTTGTTTACCCCAGACTTTCCCCTCATTAACTTGTGCTGGTTGTGACCTGTAACTGCATTGTCTCTCAAGTGTTTATCAGTAACTCCCAGAATAACCTTCTCCATAATTTTAGCAGGTGCTGAAATGAAACTGACAGGCCTGTAATTAGGAGGGGTCTTCTCTCTTCACATTCTTGAAAATTGGGACAACATTTGCCAAATTGAGGTTTTTTTAAGGGCAGCCGTGTTCTTCCCTCCTCTGAGCAGAGAAGCCAGATGTTGCTCTGGCAATCACTTACGCATTTTGGCCTTCACTGTTTCTTTCATCCTGATTACTGTGAGTCAATAAGGAAAGTTAGAGGCCGTTAGAATGTTTCTCTCAAAAGGGAAAACAAGAAATAATTAGGGTAAGAAATTTCTTCCCTGTGACAAGAGGTAGGCTTTGATCTTTTATCTTGACCTAGATAGACAGTGAACTCATTGACACCTATCTGAAACTCTTGTTCAGGTACAGAATTGCCCAAATATGTAGCAGCATAGTAGAAACCAAGCAAAAAAGCTTTTAGTTGTTACATCAGTCCATCTGCTGTGGTATTTTATGAACTTAATCGTTTTAGGAGCTTAGGAATTGGTAGAGCAAATCATCCACACTGTTCATCTGCTATTGTTTGATAAAAATAAGGATGATATGTCAGGGAATGTTTTACCGAAAGGAAGACTGTGCAATAAAATGTCAGTAGCTATTGTCTTAACTCCTATGATTACCTGGTCTCTTACATCCTAAATCATAAATATCATTGTTCTGTTAGTGTTGGGGAGGAGAGGAGGTGTTTCTAGCGTAAGGGTCTAATTTCTTCTACAGTCAGTTCTCAAGGAGAATGAATGAGCAGGGAGAGAATGGTTAGGAGGGAGGAGATCAGCATTATCTCAGTGATGAAAATGTTCTATTCAGGAACCTGGGTGCTGATAACTTGTGTGCAGTGATGCCTGTTATTAAGCAAATGTGAAAACACTGAGAAGAGAAGAGACAAAAGATGAGTAGGTAAAGGAGTTTTGGAAGTACTTTTCATACTTCTAGAGCAGCATACATGTCTCTTAAACATATGTTTCTTAAGGATCTTTGTATTGTTGACTTGAATTGTGAGTATACTTGCTTATGTAGATGTAATATTTTCTGAAAGTTTTTATTCCATAGGCAGGCTTCAACAATACTTTGCACTATTGATTCTCACAAGTTCACACACACACACACACACACACACACATAGAGAAACTCTTATTTCTGTAGAAACTCAGTGGCATCACCCTTTCAATACAAGGTCTGGAGGAAGCAGCACAGACTCTTACTACTTAAATATGAGGGGAAAAGAATAGAGGGAGCTGATCCAGATCGCTTTGCCCATGACCGAAACCAGTGATCTTGAAGCTCTTGCTGCTGTTACTGAAGAGAGACAGCTCTGCTACTTTTTTCTATTACTGCTTAGCTCCTAAGACTAAACTGAAGGTTGTTCTTCACAGTTTCTCTGTTGCTTCTATGGTTCTAATTGATGTTTCCCAGTGACTTGTAGAATCAGGGAAGCAGCAGAGAAATGCGTTCACTTCAATCTGAATGGTCAGCCAAACTAGTCAGTTTGTAGATCTAGATAGGCTGTTTTTTGTCACATAAGCAAGATGAGCCTTATCTAACTTCAGATGACTTCAATGTGGACAGCTTCACCTTGAATCACTTTTAGGCACAAAAAGGAATAAGGGGGTTTATTTTTTGTTACTGTAGTTGTCACTCATCTCTTGTTATTTAAAGTAGGTCAGATAAATGTGCATGCTTGTCACTGGTTTTATAGGGAGCTTGATGTGAGTTACTGCAGTTTTGCCCATTTTTTAAAGATTTTTTTAGTTTTTTTTAGGGCCTAGGCTTCTAAGATTGGGTTAGATGAATCTCCCACTGCAGTGTTGTGAAGAGAACTGCACATGCCAAGTGTGGGTATGAGTGGAGAATGGAGGTAAACTATGTTTTCTAACAAAAGGTTGAGTTGGCAGAATTTGATAATTTTTGCTACACCCCAAGCTTGTAAAAGAAAGATTTTTTGGCTTTTAGTATAAATAGTGTGGGTGTTACTACCATTATCATGGTGATGGTGGAAAGTAATGTTTATAAAAACTTATAGAAGAATATGAATGGACAGATGCTAACAGGTGGATTAAACAGGCAGTAAATACAGATGCTAATGTTTTAAAGAGGAGTTTGAGCTTTGCCTTGAAACTTATTCACTTTGTACATATCTTTCTGTGCTTTGCTTCTGTTCAAGCTTTCGTTACTATAAGCTGGTCATTTAGTAGCTGCTGCCTTGGCTGCTCCATGCTTTAAGAAATAGGATTATTCTCTTCTCAATGCTGTTCTCAGATACAGCTTTGAACCATGTTTTTTATTGGTTTTGCAAGTCTGTATGTGTTCAGTGTTTGGAAAGCACTGCTTTGTGACTAGGGTTTCCAGATGTTCAGCACAGATTGCTGCATCCAGAATACAGTAATCCTTTCCAATTGTCTTAGGGCTGAAATGTGATTGTGCTACTGCAGATTTTGCCAGCTTGTTCCAATGTTTTAAAAGAGTAAAACTCTGTGAAATCAGTTCTATACTTTGATAGAAAAAAATGCTGGGGGGAGGGGTGTTGTCTTTTTAAACCTAGAAATAGATAGTGGTTCAGCATATGTGGGTTTGTCAGTGAAACAGATACTTTTAACATAATTTTCATATTCAAAATGCTTTTCACTGTCTATCCAATATAGTATATGTACATTTAAAGTATTCATATAGGGGAAGCCAGGATATTAAGAGGCTAAAAACATTTGAAGTTACGAAAATCCAAGAGCATAATTTGCTTTAGGTTTTTTATTCCAGATTATAGGCATATATTTTCTAGACATTTTAACTCTGAGTGCAGGCAAACAGATGAGTGACACAGTTTGCAAAATGAGGAACTGAGTAGTAGTAAATATTGGATTCCTTATCCTGCTTTTGTAAGGAAACTATGAAAGGTGGTGTTGAATTAAAGGGGTACGAGTCTTCAAGGTATCTGGGGAAGGCCCTCCCGTTGAGTCATGAGGTTCATTCTGGACCCCTTCACTTTCTGAACTCCTTCTGAGAGAGGAATCCAGGGGTGGCTGGATCCAGTCCTAGTCCCTGACTTAGTCAGTGGTTCATGTCTAAAGGATTTTGTGCATGCCACCCCCTGTCAGAATCAATGCCTGCTCAGAGCCCCAAAAGGATTTGCACTGACACAGTTGCACAAAGTTGAAAAGCAGTGTTGCCTGTTTCAGCGTCCCACCAAGAGTTCAGAATTGCCTCTGATAAATGCACTTGCTGCACAGCTTCGAGCTCAAATTAATCATTCCTGGGTAAATATCTGACAGAATTAGAGGCACAAATCTTACCCCACAAGATTCCCTCTTTGGGGAGACGGAAAAAGGGATTTAGGCCCATCAGCCACTACAGATAGATGGAATTTTCTCCTTCCCCAAAATAGAGGATTCTAAAGGATAATTTTAGACCTATTGACAAGGTGGGACTAGGTCGTAGGTTGTGTTATGATTGGTTCCTAGTGGGCTAATGATGCTTAATAATTAAGGAAGGGAGGCAAGACCCAGTCATTCACTACAGATGCAAACTCCTCCTTTGATTTTGTTGATACAGCCTCTGGCTATGAGGCCTTGCCTCCAGCCGTATTAAAAGAAACCTCTGGTCATGGGGCTTTCACTCCATTCCAGCAGTCACAGTAATTGCTGATCATAAAACTTGCAGTGACAGTAATTGTCAGGTCCAGTCCCTGTAGCTGTCAGATCATAAAACTTCCAACATCTGTGTTCTGTCTTAGCCAGACAAGCCAGTTGCTCATCCCTCCACTCCTACTCATTGTCAGGTAAAAGACAAGCACAGTAAATTAGCCTGCACTCTTGTCCAAGGGTGGTACAAGATAAAGACACTTACTGGCTTGAATGAGCAAAGAAATCTGTGTTTTCATAACAGTTTTTTTAAAAAAAGTATCTGAAATCTGCTTATGTACAGAAGAGCAAAAATCTCATCGGATTTTTGGCACATTAATTTGTTCATTTAATCCATATATATAAAAAAAATAACAGCAACAAAGCCTAAATGAAAAACCCAACCAACCTACCCATAAAAAGCCAACCTGCTTCTGTTTGGCAATAATAATGGACAGGATTTTGTGTTGCGTATTAGCAGAAATGCCTCCATCAACAGCTTTTCAACAGTAGTTGGGTATCGGTGGTATAGAACTTGTACTGAAGCTTTACTAGTGACTCTTGCTACTGAGTCTGGTTGGCAGGCCATTGTCCCTTTTCTGAGCAGTATGTTAATTTATAGTTACTGTTCACCATGAAAACAAAATGATAAAATGTTTGAAAAATCAGTTTTTCTAGAGAGATTTATTTTATTCTTGCAGCATGGTTAGCTTGCTCAGTAACAATAACAATGTTTGCTTTAAAAGAGCACTTCTAAACTGCTTTTTATTCTTGGATATAACACTACTGTGTAAATGCACAGATTTATAAATTCTTACAATACCAATTTTTAGTCTTTAGTCTGCAATTTAGAAGTATTTTTTTCATAATATGACTTTCAATAGAAAGTATGTATGTTACTTTTTTTTCTGTAGGTTTTTCTTGCTTCAAAAACTTGAAGGTGAATCTGATCTTCACTAAACACTTGATCTGTTTGGAGGTGAAGGGAAAAGAGCACAAAAATCATTGCAGCTGCACAGCTATTGTTTGTTTCTGTAGTAATACTTAATGTTACAATATGTCTGTTCTTGAGGGGAGAGAAGGATTCTTCTGAAGTATGGATTTAATTAACATAGCCATAAATTACACCGGTTGCTTCATATGAGAAGACTCGTGACTGCCACGGCTTTGCAACAACTGTTGGCTGAATTGCAAGCACAAGCACCACTTGACTTCTGGTTTGAGACAAGCCTTATTTCTTTGAGAGGAAGGGAAGCTTTGCCTTCTCATTGCTTCATGGAGCTTCACCACACCCAGTGCACAAATGCAGTGTGCAGAACTATGGATATTTTACACATCTGTTTTTTCCTCTCCTTTTTTAATATAACTCCAACTCTTAGTTTACAATTTCCTCACAACTGTCTTTGAACTTCATGCTGCTATTTTTATGAAGTTGAAGCTCTGTTTTTTTACTTACTTGGAAAATGAATCAGTGGAAAATGGAATCACAGGCTCTCTTTCTCCCCCTCTCTTCCCAAACACTGTTGTCTAAAAGAAGAACTATAGTATCTCCTAGTTGAAGATAATCTTATAAACTGATGTACATGCTGCCTTTTTCTGGAATTCTAGTTGTGTAAATAAAAATCTTTACTTTGTATTCTTGGATTTTCTATGTCTAGGCAAATTGATCTAACTGATCTCGAGGGGTGCTTTAAAGCAGTGCGGAATGACCAACCAGTAACTGTGGAAATGTGAATATTCCTCTTTGTATCTGTGTTTATTTTAAGACATTTGTATACCCTGCCACAAAGAATAGTCTTCTCTTTATACCCTTTATAGCTCACATTTGGATAAACTCTGAGCATGCTTATGAATTAGAAAGTGTTTAGTGTGTGTAATGTATTCCCTAGTCAAGTATAAAGAAAAAGAACCTGAAAGAAGTTGAAAACTGGATATGTCCGTAGACATAAGTAATTATTTTGCATGTCTTATTTTTTTCCTGACTTACTCATTAAATTGTGTGGGTTTTTTCCCTTAAAGTCAGTGTGGTACTTCAAATACTTGTTGTTTTTCTGAGATTGTTGATTTCTCACTGATCTGTGAGAACCAAACCATGGCATGGTATAATAAGCATGCAGTGCTTGCTGGCCCTTTAGGCTTCTGAAGCCAAACTTTATTAGCAGTTCCAGTGATATTTAACATTTCTGACACCAAACTGCTCATGTGAAAAGCAGCTGGAGATAAGGAGGAAAAGCAGATCATGGCTAGGCTTCAGCCCATATGTAAATAAAGAATAACCTGACAAGAATCAAAAGAATGTGTGAATAATAGGTGTTGAAACCTATGGGCACAATTGTCCATCTGCAATCGTTAGTGTTGATCCTGAATGTAGAAGTAATAATTTGTGATGGGATCTTCATGTGCATACAGTGCCAATCATACCAGGCTTGCCACCACATCATTTACCTACCTGTAATAGCTGAAATTATAATGGATTTCAGTAGTAGTAGATCTCATAGGCAACTGATTCTTTTTTCTAGTTGTGAGAGCTCAAGGTATTTAAAAATCAAGCTTCTTATATTTGCCTGTCAATTCACAGAAACTAATTAGCATTTGGAAATATGTATATTACCATATCAGTCTTACTTCAACGAACAATTTCAGATCCATTTGCTAATTAATGCCTTTCAAGCTTTTCAAAATTCTTTGAGCCCTGCAGTTTTGGGGAAGCTGTTAAGAACCTGAACCTTTCAGCTGAGCAGCAGCCAACCCACCTCTCTTCTGGAGTGGTTGTTGGTGCAACAGGTCTTACAATGTGTTGCAGTGTGGTTTAAAATCCCTTGCATCTACTTGAAGATCAGACACATCAGTTATCCCCGAACACCCACTCTTGAGAAGAATTGTAGTTTGTGTCTAAATGTGTATTTCTTCAACCCAAGTCAGAAAAAATGTTTATGTATTTTTGAGAAAGGAGTTTCATCTCAGAATCATTCTGATGTGACGGTCAGAAACTCCTCAATTTTTGTAGGTGGATCATAATAAATGTCATTGAGTCTTGCTTCCTGTACAGAGATGTCTTCTGATTATTTAGGCGAAACAGTATAGTTGGCATGTGTATGTGTATGCAGTCTTGTTCTAGTCAGTCTCACCTGCTGGAATTGGGACATAAGAAAGTTCCAGAGTTACCCAGGAGAATACTTAACACAGTTATGCCTGAATATCCACTATTCAACTCCTAATATACCTGGAGTATTTTTCATCTTCTGACTAGATGTTTAGGTTTTTGGAGGAGGAGAGTTCTTATTTGCTGGCAGATTTACTTCACATTCATAGGAAATTAAATAAGCCAAAAAAAAGATATTTTTAATGATATGTAATTATTTCTGTAATGGATCAGATTCTCTGTGTAATAAACAGTGAATATTTTCATTTTCTACCTAGTTGACATTTAAATTTTAACTCATAGAGTATTAAAACAGCATTTGGTCAGTCTTAAGATTGAGAGGGAAAATATTGACAATGGGCATATGTTTTTGTAATTACTTCTTGTATACATACAGAGGGTGTGGGCAAATACATACCAACCAATATAAACAGAACGTTTCAAAGTTCAGCTTTCAAGCAGTCTTCATAGTTATTCCAGTATTAAGGTTTTTAATCTTTACTATTGAAATAATATTACTCATGCAATATATGAGTAAACCTTTCAAATATAAGAGATATGAAATTCCACAAATATAAATTGGTTTATTTTCATATGTGAAATATTTCTCTGGTATTGGATTTTAATTTTAGTACTTATTAATATGCAACTCTCATGCTCATAGTGAGGCAAGAAAGGAAGAAAATTAGTTTGCTCTAAATGGCTACTGTACATATTTCAGCATGGTGTGACATTTCTATTTACTGTTGTTACGAGCTCTCAGCCTTTTTCTTCTTGAGTAAATTTTATTTGCTAAAAGCTCTTTACTAACAGCTGGTGTCTCAGTTTAGGCAGGAGAGCGAATGGGAGAATAACACAAAAGGAGTCTCACGGACTGTAGCTTCTTTTGCCCACCAGCTGCCATGATTTAAGTGCTAAATTGCATACATCTTTGAAAGATGATGGATTTTACCTCTTCTTACTGCTGATGACAGTATTCAGCATTCAATGGAATGCCATGGTCTTCTCTGAACTACTTTTGCTTTTTTCTTGGTGGTGAAGAAGGAAGGGTTAGCTCACTTGTCTGCTGCTTTATAAAAACCTTTTTTTCTGGAAGGATAGAAGACCCTCCTATTTAAAATATAAAGGTAGGATAAGACCATGACTTAACCTTTGAGAGAGTCAAGAATTTGCCTGATCCTGGAAACATCCCAAATGTCAACGTGCAGTGAAACTTCTGTTTGCTTAGCAGGCAGTGATCAAAGGCTAAAATGTAATTTACTTGCAACTCCTTTTTTTAATTGTCTCTGAATTGAAGACACGCACTTGCTTACCCTGCTGAAATGCAGCATGGTTCAAAGAAAGGAGTAATCTTTCCAAAGAAGATGCTACAATTTGTTTTCCAGAGACCTGGCCTGTCTGCAATACTTAGTTAACTGTTTCCTGTCCTGAAGATATTTTACTTATCTGTCAACACAGTGGTTGACTATGTTGACAGATATAGCTTACAGAAAATGTAGCCATATTTTCTAAAATGGAACAGCTTACAGAATGTAGCCACACAGATTTGCAAGTAACTTGTAAGATGTCCTTGTCCAGCTTTGACTGGAAGGTTTTTTGTTTATATTTCAGCTATACCTGAAGTGAAAATTCTTGAGGAAGGAGAGTTAATTATTTTTTATGTTGTCCCTTGTGCTTAAAAGCTGAGATGCTCTTCTTGCCATTTCTGTGCTTCCACTGAAGATAGGAATTCCCTGCCTCTACCGTGTCCTTTAACTTCTATTTCTAGCCACTAAGCAAAGTAGGACCAGACTTTTCAAGATTGCTCATGACTGCTTCCATATAAAAACTCAATAGCAGAATTCTGCTGTTTCAGTGTAACAAAATGCATCCGTGAGAGAAAACTCCTGTATGCATTTAGTTCTCAGTGTACTAGTAGGAAACCTTCAATATGCAGTCACCATATGCATCATCTTTTACAGTATAGCTATTTATTTTCATCTCCTTTCTTCCACAGGCTCTTCAGAGTAACCTGAAGTATTCTCTGTTGCCAAGACGGCTGATCATCAGTAAAAGATTATCTCAGTGTTTGCATCCAGCTCTACCTAGTGGAGTGCATTTAAAGGCACTAGAAACCTATGAAATAATCTTTAAAATTATTGGGACAAAATGGCTTGCCAAGGATTTATTCTTGTACAGGTAAACTTTTCTTTAAAGGTGTATGCATTTCAGAGTATTTTAATTAATTAATTTTTTTCTTATAATTTTTTTTTCTTTCTTTTTTTAAAAAAAACAAAACCACAAAGCTCTGGTTTGTTTCCTCTGCTGGCAAATGCAGCAATGTCAGTGAGGCCTGTTCTCCTTGGTTTGTACGAGAAATACTTTCTTCCTCTTCAAAAGTCCCTCCTACCTGGTCTTCAAGCCTTTGTAATTGGACTACTGCCTGGATTGGAAGAAGGATCAGAAATTTATGACAGGTGAGTACTAGTATTAATTTGAAAACAATATACAGTGTTTTGCTTTCCTAAGGAATTCTCAAGACATTTCTGTCAGCTGTCTATATAGAAGGCTTTATAAAAGAGCTTCTAATGGTGGAAGAATGGGGAGTCCTGACAGTAAGAAAACCCTTTACCCTTCTATTTTAATCTCAGGAGAAGAGGAATTAAGAGGAAAAGGAGGTTTAAAATAGATGTGCTGAGAAAAAGGAATAAAAACTATTCCTTAATGCTCCTCTGAACTCCTAAATAGTTAACCTAACTCTCCAAACCACTGCTCCATAAATAAATCAAATATAAATATTGTAACATGAGAGAGCAGCTGAATTCTTTCCAGTCTTTCTATACCAAATACTCACCCACAGGTTCTGAAAAACACAAGCAAGAGGTGACTTCTAAAATCTACTGTGGAAAAAAGCTTCTCTCTCACTCTTGGGTGCCCCTGGCAGTCATGACAATGACACTCAGTAATATAAAGTTAGGATCAGGAAGTATGCTGAGAAGACCAGCTCAGCACCCTCTTGTGTAGCAGTTTTACTTCAGTTGCCAGAACTGTTTTGTAAGATCTTACAAGAACTTAACCACTGTAAGTTTAATACAAATGTTTCTTTGCTTAACGAGTCACTAAATGTTGCATTGATAATTTACTTCCTTCTGCATTACCAGTCTGGATGTGTTGGCTGTTCTCTCTGCCCTTTTTGAATCCTAAATAGCTGTGTCTACACTTAAAAAAATATATTAAAAAAATAGGCTGCAGAGATAACAGCTGATAAGCAAAATGCTTCTACATCTAGTGTCTCTTTTTAAAAACAAGTATGAAATTGAAGGCTCATAGCAATTGCTGGAGCAACTATGTTCCCAACTAGGTGATTAGCGTTTTGCCAATTCCAGAACATCAGATCTATGGATAGGTATATAACTCTTAAACATCTGCTGTAGAAACATGAGTTTCAGTATGTGCTTTTTGTCAGGCAGGTTTATAAGTGTTGGTGTAGTTTTCTCTTTCCAACCACACTAGTTGCTGGGGGCTCGGGGGAAGAAAGGAGATCCCTTGGAATTAAATCTCCTGTCTATCTGAAGCCTTTTTAGGGAGACAGCTTATTCTGAAACTGACAAAAAAGCAGTCAGTTAATGGGAACTGCAGATTAACTTCCAAGATCAGACGTATGGTTTTATACCTTTTTTCCCTACTCTTCATGGCATTGTTTCCTTTGCTTTCAACAAACAGGATCATAGACAGGAACTGTATTTCACTGTCAAAAATTTATGCTAAAATTAGTTTAATTAGTTTATTAGTGAAATATAAAAATTACACAAGAAAGTCTTTCTTTAGTTTACTCAGCACGAGGAGTCTGGTGCAAAAAAGACAGACCAAGATATCTTGTCAAAAGATGTGTTAATCTTCAATTCATCTTCATGAGAGACTCTTCACTGAACAATTTTCAGTATTCAGCTTTGAGGACTAACACTAATACATCCCCTGCTGTTCTTGAAAGTGGCAGAAATACTAGCTCATGTCATGCCTCATTCTAGAAACTTTTCTTCTTAAACAGACACATATGTATGAGTTTGCACACACACACAAAACAGAAAAGAAAAAATGGCTTGAGGGCTACTTTATTAAGAAATGGAAAAGAATGGAAAAGAATTTCAGATTGGGGATGTTCCCTCTTGTATGCTGGACTTGTTACTGTTTTCTCCCTTCTACATTCCTCATGTGAGGTTTTAATTCTTACTTTATAGTAAAATACTGGAGTACTGACAGAGTTGCCAAATCAGAGGATGTGCCTTCTGTCATAAGATCTCCGATGTGATTGCCTTTAAACTAATTTCTGGGTACTGGTCCTGTGTGCAGTAACTGACAGCCTTTTGCTGTCATTTTCTCTCTCGTTTTATCTCTTTCTATTTTTTTATTTTTTTTTCCACTCAGTGACTTACAAATTAAGCCCGTTGATTTTTAATTACAAACATACAGGATATCTTCCAGTTCCCAAACTGATAAAATCAGCTTTCAGAGTCTACATCAGCTTAAATGACTTCCAGTTCAGCATTGCACACCTCTCACTGTAAATATTTTGCACTCAGAGCTACTGCAGTAATTTGGTCAGAACTTAATGTTTGCAGGTAATTACTGGAGAAGTTTCCAAAGTATGCACAGAATCTTTGTTTCAGTGAGTGTGCACGTTGACAAAGGATTGAGTGGTTTTTTAATTGTATTTGTACAATAAGATGCTAGACATCTGCACATGAGAAGGGCAATACTGATGGTACAAAGATAAGGAAATGAAATAAAATCGTGTCAACTACATTACTAATTCTGTGTATAATTGTCTTTTTGTGGTATAAAACTGAAATAACAAAAATCTGTTTTCTCATGTCAAATATATTTCCACACAGAACAGATGCTCTGTTTGTGAAACTGTCCTTATTGATGGGCCAAGAAGTGTTTTACGGAGCACTCTGGGGCAGTGTCCTGGTCAGCCCGTCCATCAGGCTGCCTGCTTCTCTGTTTGTTGTCAGTCACATCAACAGAGAGCTATCTGGAAAACAGCAGAAGTACATGCTAGGCGTGGATTATAAACTCACAGTAAGTTCACTACAATCCTCATAGAACAGTCTTATCTACCATAATACCCGCTGAATAGCAGAATGTGCCTTCTCTGTATTTGAGTGACATGCTCTTAAAAATATTTTGGAGAGAGAGAAAGAGAGGCTGATGGAATTATTTAATACAGTTACTTCATGGGAGCATCTTACCTGAAATATAGCAGAGAATCTCCCATACTAATTTTGGTTAGCATGCAGAATGCAAGTCTCCTGAAGCTTCTGCAGTTTGTGGTAATCAGTACTGCATGCAGCCTTAAAAGACTGACTGTTTCAAATCAGAAGATGAATTTGACATCTTTTCTCTACTTGTTCTGAATTTGCATTTAAGGTTGAAGACCAGCTTTCCCATAATACAGTATATACAATGTTTAATGTGGATTTCTCAAAAAGCGTTTGTAGTCCTGGAAGACAGTTCTGAAATTTACTGTCTTTTTTCAGTAAAATGGAATTCTTCAGTAGGTAGTAACTTATGTTAAACTTGAGTGATTAAGTGACTCTGATGCTAGCTACAGTACTTTAATATCTGCATTTTGAGAGGCTTCACATTCTGTCTGATAGCTGGTGCTGTTACACTGTGACAGTCTGTATTGTTACAAAACCAAGTATTTCATAAGTATTAGTGATTCTTTTAACAGTATTCCACAAAACTTTTTAAACTCATTTTGGGAGATGGAGTTAAATGGCTTCCTGTCCTCCTATTTTAAAATATACTATTTACATGTAACCAAGTTTGCTTTCTTTCCTTCTTGTGATTATTAACTGTGATTGTAGTTTAAGTATTATCATGAAGTAAAACCCAGTTGTACTTTCTTTTCCTTTTACAGATGAAGTCTTTGTGTGTATCAGTATTGGATTCAAACGTCCTTGTGCAAAGAAACACTCTAGAAGTGATTCTCTTCTTCTTCCCATTTTATACAGCTTTGGTAAGGGGACTATTTTGGTATTGTGGCACACACACTTTGTGGAGGAAGGTGTCTTCTCGGAAGCCAATCCAGATCCTACCTCTGTCACTGCCAAATGTCTGACTTCTGTACCTTCAAAATCGATGAACAGATTTTTCAGCTTCTTGTTCCTCCATCAATTTGCATAGTAGAGGAGACTGCTGCTTCTCAGACACCTTACAGCTTCAAATGAAGATGTGCTTTCACAGTTAATATGGTGTGGTATTTGGAATGTGTTAGAAGTATTCAGGTCTGAAAAGTTGCATGTGGAAAAAAATATAGAGCTCCATTTTCAAGTAGGATTTCAACATTTGGAATTGTTTGTGCTAAACTAAGATACTTCTGTTAAGGACTAGTAAAGAAAATATTAATTGAAAAATAGCTCTTCCGCATAATTTCTAACTTACCTAGAAGTATAGTGAGTACTTTAGAAAGTAGCAGGTAATTTTAAGTCTTAAGGCATAACATAATGAAGTCTTTAGTATTTTTAGCTTAAATGTAGCTCTGTTCTTTAAATATTAAAAAATATTGCAGTAGTGTCAGATTCCCTTCCTTGAGATTTTTACACAAAATATTTTCTTGTTCATGGTTAGTTGACTTTTTTCTCCAAAACATTCATATTACCTGTTAAAAAAACCCTCATTATCAATCTGAATTGTTTCAGTGTTCATCAACAGCTGAAGTATCTTTGTTTTTCATCTTAGGACTGCAATGAGAGCACTATTCCGTTGCGCAGGACTGATTTAGTCTGTGTTCTGTCAGCAGCCACACAGACATTGTTGAGGAGAGACATGTCACTCAATAGAAGATTATATGCATGGTTGCTAGGTACTGTACCATATGCAGTGATAGTCACTATTCTGTGTACCCAAGATAAAAAAATAATCAGTGCTTAAAAATGCAATACACTTTTTCAGTAGTTAATAAATGTTGATAAAATGAAGTGTTGTTTTGTTATTAATGACCTGTTTAGTAAAATTAAGTATTTATTTGGCAAACAGGTCTTCTCTTCAGAGGTGGATTAATTTCACTGTCTTGACACCCAAGGCTCTGATGAATTATTTCAGGTTCCATCCACAGCTCACTCTGAAGTGGTTCAGTGGACTGAAAACAGTGGAGTGCTGTTTAAACCTTGCTCTTTTGGAAGTACTAGTCTATTAATTCTCACGTGGTCTATAAGAGAGTTATAGCTTCTCCCCATCTGCCTCCTTTTAACAGCATTAAGAGGAGGGTAAAAGTGACAGGGCAAGATCTGCAGCCATGCATGAAGGCTGTCCTTGCTGACCTCATGTCTGGATCTGGCCTTGGCTTTGATTTATGTTCCATATAACACAGCTGGATGCCTTGAACTGTGATACCTAAGCAGTATGCAAGCTAGTTTCAAGCAAAGTGTTGAAACAACAAAGGTTAAAATGCAGTGTCATTTCAATATATGTATACATGATGAGTGTATCATGCTCTGTACTATAGTGTTTTTCTGTACTCCTCATGCCTCTTGTTTATGTTGTAGGCTCTGATATTAAAGGTGGTACTTTTGCTCCAGACTCAACAACTTCTGAAGACCATGCTATTTATTTCTTTGGAAAATATTCTAAAGATCTTTTAGTTGAGGTTGGTGTTTATTTTGCACAGATGTATTTAGATTCTTTTAAATGTTAGTGTAAAATGCATCTAGAATGGTTCTGTGTGCCACTTGGTTTGTCTTTCAGTTTCTGTCTCTAAAGATAATATCCTTTTGGTGGTTACATTTTCATCTATCTGAATGCCTGCTGTGCTGCATTGATCCAAATAATGTATGTGCTTACAATACAAATGGAATCTAATGAAACCAAAGGGTAGCATATTTGATGAGCTATCTGAATTATTTAAAAATACTTCTCTGAATAAGATCAGCTCTTGAGTACAGGTGATGAGATGTCATTGATTTGTCTTCCTTGTGTGGAAAATTGAAGTTCAGTTGTAGTCAGGACTGAACAAAATCAAACTTAGAAACACTTCAGGTCTTAATAAAATGGCAATCTCTCTTCAACATGTAACATTCTGATCTTTTCTTTTTACTAGAGTTTGACTGAAATTTTACGTCAGAAGTTTCCAGAGTCTGATACAGAGGAACAGCATCAAGCTTATTTGAAACCCTTCCGCATCCTAATCAGTCTCCTTGACAAACCTGAGATAGGTAATGTTGCACGTCACTTCTGTTATGACTGCTAACAGCTGTTACAACTTGGTGTTCATCAGCTTTGGCAGTAGGACTCGAAACACCACCCTGCACAGTTCTTCCTAATTCTGAGTATGTGTGTGTTGTGTATCAGTGTGCAAGGAGCTGTGTTCTTTGTCTTGGACCTGGTTCAGAAGAGTGCTCTGGAGCACTCTGGGGTACCTGTGGCTCTTCTGCAGAGCACTCCTTTATGGAGCATGGACGTATCCTAGTAAGGATAATGCTCTTCTCTGTCCAGAGCTGTGATCTGAAGGGCCAGTTAAAAAGAACCAGTTCTGCCCTAGTCTCAATATTCTGCTCAATTTGTTCCTGGGAGTTTATTCTCTAAAACACTGTCAGGCTTCTTTCAGTTCAGTTTCATAAAGCAGCTTCTGTCTGGAAATCCACCAGTACTGCTCTTGCCTGGGTTTGTTTCCAGTGCTTGGCTGTGCTTGCAAGCCTTCCGATACCACTTGCATCAGACTCATGACTGTGTTGCTTTTCCAGACACTGTAGTCCCTCAGGGAGCCAGCCTGTGGTGGTAGAGCTGCCAAAGTGGGCACTACCACTTACCAGCAGATGCTCCATTGGAAATAACCTGTTACTGGTGTGGGGAGGTCGAAGTGCCTCTGTCAGTGGCACTGCCAGCTTGTGCTGGCCTTATGCTGCTGTACTGTAGTTTGAGATTTCATGACTGATCTGTGAAGAACTTCCTCCTCTTCCCTCCCTGTCACATGTCTGTCCTGTTGTGTATGTGATGTTCCAGCGTCAGAAGGGTGAGGCTCTGCCACCCCATATTTTAAAGGGCAAGCTCTCCTTTCTGCATCAAAAAGTTAAGCCAAAGTGACTTGACACATTTTTTAGGATTTAATAGTACTCTGTAGGAACCATGTACAGATAAATCTTTGAAATTATATTCTGTGAATCTGACAGTATAAAAGTCTACAGACTGGTTAACTGCTATTTGTGAGAAGCTAACAGAATCTTAAGGACTGACTGTATCCCAAAGCATTGTTCTAGATATTGTCCTGGGTGGGGGAGAGATGTAACCACTGACTAAGCCTTTAGACATAGACTAAAATTAATATACTAAGTTTAAACACTCAAGTGGCAGTTGGTTTTACAGGCTTTTATAGCTGGTGAGCTTATCCTCTTTCATTAGCCAGGGAAGTCCTCTTAAGCACATTTTCTGTAGAAGAATTATCAAAGAACTGCCAGGAAAAATGAGGATTCTGGATTGCTTATCTAACAAATTAATGCTATCTTAGTAGAAGCAGTTGTTTACAAGTTTACAAGACAGTGGTGCTAATGTTTCCTTCTGCTGGTTTTAGCTGGGTTTTAGCTGTTGTTTATTTAAAAAATCTACCATTATTAAAGCCTCTTATATGAAGCATTTTTATTTCTCAACAAAAATGCTTAAGAAGAGACACTTCACTAAGGTGGTTACATTATTAATTTCTTCATTACTCTAATTTAGAAAGCAGCTGACAGATGCTACCCTATTCTGTGTTTTATTTGGCTGACAGTGTTAATCTGAACTACAAACAGAAGTTATTTAGCTGAACTGCATTATACAGTTTAATCTTTGTGTTCCAGTCAGCACACAAAATATAACTTCTCCAGCCTTAAGCCAATATAACTTGAACTTCCTTTTGAAATGGATTTAGCAATGCAACTTTCTTTTTAAAGACAGTAAACTAAAATGTAACAAGAATCTTTGATCTCTTCTGCTACTCTTAGTCTTTTTAATTATTTATTTTCCATTTTAAAATCACTCATTGGAATGCTTTTTACACTACATTTTTTGTGGGGGTATTATGTTTCAGATTTAAAAAAGAAGTACTGACCCTTGAAAATTTGGTGCAGTTGTCAGCACACACCTAATTTATATGTTCTTCTTAAAACTGTTTATAAATATGCATTTATATATATGTATTTAGACATTTGAACATCCTCAATTTGCTGATTTTTCTAGCTTGTGTGCCTTACAGTTTTATCAAGGCTACTATCTTAAATGAGTACTGGGATATCTGCTTGTTTTCCTTTTGGATTCAGACATGGTGCTGATTTTTGGCATGTGACCTGCAGATTACAGTTATGATTATGCCCACTTATAATTTATTGCAGTGTAGGTACCTTACTAAAGGGAGTTAAGTGGCATGCAGTGATATGGCTTTCCAAATATCACTTTAAAAAGTTCCTAAAATTAACAACAGGTGGTTTTAATTAGAATTAAAAAAAAATCCCACGTTTATTTTAACTGAAAAATCTGACATCTTAAAAAGCCATGTAAGCATTTTCTTCCTAGTTGGGTGATGGTGGTTTTTTTATAGTCTAGTTACCCTTAACTAAGTCTGTACAAGTTCATAACTGAGCTGCCTAGCAGTCACTTTGGTGCAATTTCTAGATTTCTTTTTCCTTCAATTGCAGGGCCACAGGTAGTTGGAGATCTGTTCCTTGAAGTTATTAGAGCCTTTTATTCATACTGCAAAGATGCACTTGGCTGTGATCTCAAACTCAGCTACAATCAAAGTGGTAACATACTTGCAAGGTATGTGTTGAACTATGAACTGAAACTGCATCATTTATACTAAACTAATTTATTAAAATCTACCCAGTCTAAGGAAGGTTAGGACTTTAACACAATGGCCTTCTGTACAGAAGATGGTATTTTTCTGACTTCTCTTTTTCCCCACACATGCTTAATTTCTCTTTGATTAGCAGAGAAGAAAATGCAGCACCCTGCATATGGCTGGTGTTGATAAATCCAGTTGTATTGGCTAAGAATCACTCTGGTGACAGAAATCTTAGCCTTTTGATTTTCAAAGTCGAAGGCTTGATTTCTTTCATATGGGAGAAGAATGCTCAAACTCTAGCTATTCCACAATTACTTAGTCCTTGATTTTAAATTATCAATATCTTTTAGCTTGCAGAGAAGGGGGTGGGAAAGATTTTAGTACACATCAGCTAATACTGTGATGTGCATGCCCTTAGAATCTTTACTGACATCTGTTTCTCTTTTTTTCCATTTTTTTCCCTTTCACACAGTGCAATCAAAGAGAACAAAAATGCTTCGGAAATTGTCAAAACAGTCAATTTGCTGATCACATCCTTAAGCACAGATTTTCTTTGGGATTACATGACCAGATGTTTTGAAGATTGTTTCAGGTGTTTATGTTGTCAAACAATAGTGCTCCTCTTAAAACTGCCATTTAGGAACTATCTGTGTAAGATAATAAAGTTTACTGAAGCATTTAAATTCTGGAAAGGACGTAATACATGTTACAATCAGACAGATATGTAAGTTTCATCCTAAAATAATTCAAGAATGCAAACGGTTAAGCAATTAGATGGAAACAAGCAACCTGAGAACAAAAGGAATTACTTTCAAAATAACATCTCAGGGAGGACAGAGTTTGAGAGGTCTTCACTGGAACAAGTGTCTTTTGAAGAAAAATTAAAATACTTTTTTTCCCTAAATTTAAGAGAGAATATTATGCTTGAAGTAATAAGATTGCATATGAAGATTCAGTCTGAAGCACTTTAGTATTCCACATGCAAGCTACAGTCTAGGTGTTTTTTGTGGAACATTTTATCCTGTTGTATTAGAAGTCTTCTCGTACTTTGTTTCAGAAAGCCTAGCTGTTCAGCATTTTGTGCTGGTTTTAATGAAGCTTTTTTATTGTAACAAGAATTTTGTCAGGAAAAAAGCTTACATAACAATGTTTCTCTCAATCCAGAAGTAAATCCAAACAGATGAGATATCCTCTTGAAAATATTAGCACTCCTCCTACAGTTTCAGAGCTCTGCACACTCTTGGTGTTTCTTCTTGACGTGATTCCTTTGGTAAGGCAACCTGAAGTTAACTGCTTTGAAATTTTAAGTGAATTAAAATCAAATAATTGAAATTTACATAGGCTTATTGACATATGCATGCATATGCATGTTGTGTCCTGCAGAGTATAGTTTTATGTGCTGATTTGTATACGGCTACCTGTGCTATTGCCTAGCAAAATAAAAATGTTTGCATTTTAACATATGGTGATTCTGTCACAGAAATGAAAAAGTGTACTTGTTGCTTGTTGGGTACATAATTCCCTGGGACTTTTTGGTCTCTCAGTAGCTGGCTGACTGTCATAAGATTTTTAGTGTATGATTAAGTGTTTGCCATTCATGAACAGATTTAATCATTGATCAGTTTTGCTGGAGAGCTGAATAATAATACATGATAACTATTTTAAACAATATTCATTTATTTTAGGAACTCTACTCTGAAGTGCAGACTCAGTATCTTCCACAGATGCTCAGTTACATGGTGCAGTCTCTCCAGGAAAATATGGAAGTATTAGGTTTACCGGAACTCACTCATGCCTTAAAGACCTGTTTTAAGGTGCTTAGCAAAGTGCAAATGCCCCCTTCCTATTTGGACACTGAGACAGGAAGTAGGAATGGGGTAAGTGTTTTACAGCTATGTTTAAAAGTGTTAGTGACATAACACTAACTAGCTAATTCTCCTGACTTTAACCTAGATTATACCTGCAGCAATAAAGATATTTGGAATTTATCTTCTTTGGCCCCTTCCAGAGCTATATAATGCCTGGTTATTTTTACTGGGTATTCAGTTCTGACTTGTTTGAATTATTTGTGAAAAAGCATACTCTTGTCTGAAACTGGGGCTATTATAATACCTCTTTAGAAGAATCTTCATGGTTCTGAAAGGCATGTAATGTTATGCAGTTGTTGAAGAGTCAAGTTGCCAAATCAAGCCCAGCTTTACAGCTGACTAGGTCTGCAAGGCTTTCAATTAATATTTTAGTTTAACACAATGTGGTATTATTTGTGTGCAAGAGAGCATGATAGGGAATGAGGAATAGATAGCATAAAGCAGTCACACAAGCACAGCCTGCCAAAGTTTTGCAGTAGAACAAATACATGCATTTGACTAGAAATAATCCAACATATGTAATGCTCTTCTAGTAGTGAATTATTTTAAGGAAACATTTCCATTTGCTAGGTAGCTATGCATCTGTAGCTATGCATCTGTTGGTATTTGATGAGTCAAGGTGTGAGGATTATACAAATATTTGTTAGGTATTAAATGCAATTGAATTGAACTGCTTAGAAATACCTGTGTCTCATGATTTTGTAAAAGTAGTCTGTACCTGGAAATTGCAAGTACTAGGGTTTGGGTTTTTTTCTGTCATTGCTGTTGCCCAGTGCTTACCACAGTTCTACATAGTTTAAAATTATCTACGCTGTGCCATATTAACCACATTAACATTCCTGTTTTAGAGCCCAGTGAAAAAGGAAAACGTGGACATAACCTTGGGGACTAAATCTGTGCTGCAGGAGGAGGATGAGACTGCATTCCCTCCCCTGAAGTCAGAAGACAGTGGCATTGGTCTCAGTGCTTCCTCCCCTGAGCTCTCTCAGCACTTGGAAGTGCCAGCTGTGACCCTTGAGAGAGATGATGTCTGGAAGAAAGGGGGGAGCATTCAGAAGACTTTGAATTGCATGCAAGATCTGGTTTCCAAGTTTTCCAGTAAATACATTTTTGGGGTGCAATTTCAAGAAACAAGTAATGAAAGTATCTCAGCAATGAATCTGAGCGGAAGAGAGAAAAAAGAGAATGGCTACAGATTACCTGAAAGTGCTAGCAAGAAAAAGAGCCCATGGGATGCAAAGCAAATCACTGTACCTCAGTTTAAACAAATGCTTTCAGACTTGTTCTCAGTTCGAGGGTCACCATTCAAGAACAGGAGTTCTAATCCTCTTCCTTCTGACCACAGCTCTGATAGTAAAAAGGGAAAGGAGGAGGAAGAGTGGGACTTCGAACAAGTGATGCTTGTCTTGGGACCCCTTAGAGGGGACTGCAGGGAAGCTTTTGCTGCGGCTTGTCACCTTTTGTTGGATTGTACCACGTTCCCAGTCTATCTTTCGGAGGAGGAGATGGAACAGTTGTATCTCTCTCTATTTCAGGTTCCTGGTAAGAAAACATTCCTTTACTGGGTAACTTGAGCATCTGAGGATGCAAATAGCAGTGTGAGCTTGACTGTTTGCAAGACACAAGACACAGGTTCTGGGCCCCTCTCTACCAGAAGGATGTAGAGTTGCTGGAGCATGTCCAGAGGAGAGCTACCAAACTGGTGAAAGGTCTGGAGAACAAGTCCTATGAGGAGAGGCTGAGGGAACTGGGAAGGTTTAGTTTGTAGAAAACGAGGCTGAGGGGAGACCTCATTGCTGACTACAACTACCTGAAAGGAGGTTGTAGGGAGGTGGGAGCTGGTCTCTTCTCCCAAGTGAATAATGACAGGACTAGAGAAAATGGCCTGAAGCTGCTCCAGGGGAGGTTTAGGCTGGATAATAGAAAGAATTTTTTTACCGAAGGAATTGTTGGACAGTGGAACAGGCTGCCCAGGGAAGTGGTGAAGTCACCATCCCTGGAAGTGTTTAAACGAAATGTAGATGTAGTGCTTAGGGACATGATGAATGGGTAAATCAGGTTATGGTAGGGGGATTTAGGTTATGGTTGGACTTCATGATCTTCATGGTCCCTTCCAACCAGGATGATTCTATGAACTGTGACAATTCTGTGATTTGTTGAATGTGATACAGAAGTTGTCTGAGGTGGAGAAGGAAGAATGATTGTTTTGTTGTGCTAGCAAAAGAGTAAAAACATTTGCATTTTAAACCAGAAGTGCAAGCTCATGCTTCAGACTGTTTCCAGTAACACCTTAATAAACTGTGTGTGATTATTCCCTCAGGAGAGACAAAGATGACTTGACTTGATGTTAGCCATATCAGTTCCTTTAATGATTCATGGTTTCTGAAATGGTATGCCTCCATGCTATCTGAAGGAGCATCCTTGGGACAGCAGACCTTTATTGTTTTTGACAGTGACAGCTGGAAAACCTGTAAAAATTAGTTGTGAATAAACATAAACTGGAGAGCAGGAGTCCACCGGTTACTAGTTTACTGAGGTCCTGCAAGAGCTTTCTGTGGAGAGAAATAGGGAAAAGATACAACTTGCTTTGATGCAAGTCCCTTCTGAAGTAAGAGACTTGATGATAGCATGACAGTTGGATTTGAGTAGTCATTTTTGTTTCTTGGTCCCATGAGCTTGACTGAAGAATTCTTGGAAATGTGACCATAACCTTGAGATAATTAAAAAACATTTTTTTTCTCACTTATCTTCTGAGAAGGTTGTGATGCCAGCTTCCCCCTATGGCTGAAGTCCTTAATGACAATATGCTGTTGTGTGAATGACTGCTATGTTCAGAACGTGTCCATCTTCACACTGCTGGAGGTGATCAACCATTCCCAGTCACTGGCACTTGTGATAGAAGACAGAATGAAGAGGTACAAAGCGTCTGGCCACAACCCCTTCTTTGGAAAGCTACAGATGGTCACCCTTCCTCCCATTGCTCCTGGAGTTCTAAAGATCATCTCCGAAAAAACAGATTTCTACCAGGTGTCACTTTTCTATTTCTCTTTTACTGCCCAACTACAGCGAACCTCTAAGGGTGGGATGGGAAAGCAAATGTTATTTGCCTGAATGTTTGGAGCAGCATGTTTGTGTGGTAATGAGACTGCCATTTTTTGCTTCCACAAGCATTTGAAAGTAATTGCATTCTTCTTTCTGTGCTTCCCAACAGGATGTTCAAAAGCAGCAGGTTATTTTCAAATGGTTTAAAGCTTGAAAATGGTATAGTGCCCAAATTATTGTTGAATAACCATAGTTGATTTCTGACTTGAAGGGTTTGGTTTCATTAGCTTGAAAGTTACGCTTTAGAGCACCTTGATACCACTCTAAGTTTTCAGATGAGAGAAAATGTTAGTGGGTGAATAATAATGGAAACATTCCATCCTCCTTGTTTTGAGTATATATATTTCAAAGATGCTTTCCTTCTCCTGGCCATTTCTTGGTATTAGTGTTGATATGAGTGTTGATTCCAAGATCTTTTTCTTAATTACTGTGTTTCCAATTGCTGTGCCTAACATATACAACCTGTTAAAGTTTTGACCCAGAAAATAGAAGCCGAAAAGCTTTTTTTTTTATTTCTGATACATGTACATTTGAATTACCTGACCTACTAGGGCAGGAAAGTTACATTCCTTTAGGTCTGACCATTTTACCTGAATTCTTGCTCTTTGCTAAGCTAAGATGATTTGAAAAATCCCTTTTGGTAATAGAGGGCATTTATGCAATGAAAGCTGTCAGGTTGGGGAAGAAATGGCTAATTGTATTATTATTCTAAATCATTATTTTCCCTAGAGAGTAGCTTGTGTCCTCTGGAATCAGCTGAACAAAGAGACACGGGAGCATCATATCGCCTGTGTGGAACTGTTCTACAGGCTGCACTGCTTAGCACCATCAGCAAATATCTGCGAAGACATTATCTGCCATGCACTTTTGGATCATGATAAAGTAAGTCCTGTACTCACTGAAACCCCTTCATCTTTGTTGAGTTGTTCCTGTGCTGCCCAGACTGCCTCCAGTTCCCTTGCACCCCACTTCTTCACTCCTGTGGTCTCTGTCTTACAAGAGTCCAACAGACCCTGTCCACACCTCTACAGTTCCCTGGGACTATTACTATCATGGCACTATTGCTAAACTTAATCCCTGGATACAAGCTCTGTGAGTCAATGCTGAAGCTTTTTTAGTTTCAGCCCAAATCATGTAATATTCAAAACCCGCCTGGATGCCTTCCTGTGTGATGTACTCTAGGTGACCCTGCTCTGGTGGGGGGGTTGGACTAGATGATCTTTCGAGGTCCCTTCCAACCCCTAGGATTCTATGATTCTATGATTCTATGATATCTAAAAATTTACCATTTTTGCCAGTATTTCCAAACTGACCCAGCTCCACCAGTAACTCTAAAATAATTTTATTTTGTGTTGATTTTGTAAACTTACTATTTGAACAAAAGACTTTATTATCCTTGTAAGTGTATGTCAACATAATGTTGACCCTGTGTCCATCTTAGTATTTAGCTTTCGTAATATATAAGCTGTATTTTAAGTGATCCAGTTACTAATTATTTTACTTACGTAGTTTAATGACAGAACAGTTCTTTAATAACTTACAGGATATTTGTGAGAAGTGCCTTGCACCATAAAACTTAGCACAGCCACCTTCAGTTGTTGGTATTGTTTTCATATATTTGCTCTTGCAATTTTGAAACTTAGAAGTTTGGAAACCTTTTAAAAGCTCTCAAACAAAATTACCAGTAATAAACACTACCTCGTATGCCAGTGTCTTCCTGTGTGTCATCTAACTTTTAAATGCCCCTAACTCAAAACCAAGACTAAAATGTTTGTACATAAGAGTCCTGATACACATTTTTGGTGTATTAGTGTGTCTTTTTTCTGCTGCTACAAATACTGTGGCTGTTAAGTTTTGGTTGTGCATTCATGGCTCTATGGCATTTTGATTTAGTCTACTGAAGAACAGAAAAGTGCTTTCAAACTTCATAAGAAAAATTAGCCGTGGTCTACACAATAACTGTTGTTCTACTAGAGCTTTAAAAATCACTAGAACTTTACTATGAGGTAAATACTGCAAAAAATATGTATTTGTCTTTTTTCCTTGCAAAGGGGACAAGGCTGGAAGCCCTGTTCAGATTCTCTGTCATGTGGCATCTGACCAGAGAGATCCAGGGCAGCAGAGTGACTTCTCACAATCGGTCCTTTGATAGGTATTTTCCATTTCTATTGGCTTGGACTTGTATTTATATATTTAACTATAACATGTTTTTTACTGTTCTTCTTTCTGAGGTGGGAAAAAGTTCTCTGTAGAAAGAACAAAAAATGAGCAAAAGGAAGTTCTTCAACTTTCTGGCAGTATTATCTTTGCAAAGCGCTCCGTGTGCATGGTGCATTTTCTTGTGTGAATGCAGTTTCTGTAAAAATAGAAAGAGCATCATATATGAAGAGTAGCTTGTGGACAAGTTTCTGCATAGCAGGTATTTTTTATCTTGGAGTGGTCTAGATTTTTTTCCAAAGAAAATAGAACCAGCTACTTACGGAAAAAGAAATAAATAAATCTGTTTTTATCATAGCCCTTGTATAACATGAGACAAAAGCATTACAAGTCTTTATAAATAAAGACGTGAAGGAACTTTAAAATATGCTGCTCTTCTAGACTGTGAGTTTATGTATGGCCTTGCTTCTACAAATGCATGTGGACTTGACCTCAACTGGAAAACGTGCATGATCAAGTTACTGTTAGCAGATGTGACCCATTGGCTGGTGCTTACTTGAACATGTGCTTTGTCTGTGCCCTGCCACTGTTTTGTTCCTTGCATTAACTTTTTTTAGGGATTTCAACTGTACTTCTTCATTCTGATTTCTCCACTCAGGTCTCTGTTTGTGGTACTGGACAGTCTCAATTGTTCAGATGGTGCAATTGGTGCTGCAGCACAGGGCTGGCTGATCCGTGCTCTTTCACTTAATGATGTTGCACGGATTCTTGAACCAGTCCTGCTGCTGCTGCTTCATCCAAAGACACAGCGCACGTCCATCCACTACATCAAACAGAAAAATTCAGCAGGTAAAACTGTTCTTGGACTGAAACTGTAAGTGCTAAAATAGCATTGCATACTCCTGAACACCTACTGGAGCTGGTCTCTGAAGTACCAATGGCATCTTGTTACCCTGAGTTGTCTTAGTTCCATAGATTCTTCCTCATCCAAGTACCTCTAGTGATGCATAAAACAGAGTTCAGGAGTAAGTCATGCTAGTTGAAGGCCTAATGATAATTTCTATTATGGTGGCTGCACCTACACTGTTGGTTTGGATTGCTCCCTGCTTTGCTCTGGGATCTTGTCCCACACTTTTCATTGCTGTTACCAGATGATCCACACTGCATGTGTGTTCACTGTTCATAGGATCCCTTTTTGAGCAAAACTTGGTTGGCAACCAACAGGAATCCAGGAGCAGTTTGGTGACTGTGTCAGTCCAGGAACTGTTCCAGTAGGCAGGATGGACAGGCAAAACTTACTCTCTCCACCCAGGTTTGTCCAGCACACCATGCACCCTCATACCAGGTTTCTTTATTCAGCATCATGTTAAAATAATTAGACAGGTTGTGAGGAACATCTTACTTTTTAGGGCACACCACACACACAAAAAAACCCTAATTCTGCTAAGATAAAAAAAATAAAATGAGTTGGCCAAAAGATCCCTCTTGATTCAAGGGGGGGAGCTGAGCCCATGTGGCATAAGTCTTGAAGTATCCCAGAGTTAGGATGTAGAATCAAAGAGAGATGTTTGGATTTGAAGATGACCTCAAGCCAATCAGATTTAGGAATGTGGCAGGGCGTCTTTACCTTGGTAGGCTAAATTTGATAGCCAGAAGGTGTCCATTTTAAGACCCATAGTAAGAACCATTGTAAGCCATGTATGATTTGAACATCAAACATGGAACAGACAAGTGTGACACAGACCTGTGGGGAGCAGCTGAGGAAGACTGAGGCAGGTATGGAGCCAGAATTCACTCCAGATGCAGAGTCCTGTGCAGACTGGCAGTCTGATCAGGTTTGGGATTGCTGGGAGTGGTACGGGTATGAGACACTGCACCATTTGGCCCAAGTAGCCAAGGTTGTTTCCTAGAGCAGAGTAGGAAGACAGTGGAGAAGTATCTAGTAGTTTTGTACAAAGAAAATCCTGTATCACTTCTCTGTTATTACTGTGAACCTCCCTGTTGTCTTGCATAATTGTTTTTCTCTCTTGATTGGCAAATAGATGTCAGACATTTATAGCATCGAAAGGGACCTGTTAATTAGATGCTATACAAACACAGAGCTAATATATTCCTTTCTTTTCCACAGCACGTAATCAAGGAAAACATTAGCTCTTCTTAACAAAATGTAACATATTTTAAAATTCCTCTGTTGCTATCCTTCTCATTTCCCTCCTGATCTCAACAAACATTTTATGCTCAGGAAGCATAAAAAAAAATTCATATCTAGGGAATCACAGCATAAGAGAAACAGCATGTGCTTTTTGTTTTGATCAATGTGGTTACAGTAGGTTAGGACTGGTCTACCACTTCAAAACAAAGATAATTCTTGCCCTAACCCATTTTTTTAGCTCCAGTCATTACAATTAATAGTAGACTGGAGCAGAGTAGACTTTTAACTTGTTTTTTTTCCTTGCAATGACTTATTAAAAATAAAGCATGTTGTGTGAAAAGGATGACTATACGCTTTGTTTGAAAAAAGAAAAATACTATTTTTTCAGATGGTATACATGATTGGCTTTGCAAGAAAAAGGCCTCTTTCAAAGAGTCTGGCATCTCTGAGAGCACTTCTGAGGAAAACCTTCCATTGAGCCAGTTTACTGCTGTGGATAGAGAAGCAATTTGGGCAGAAGTGGAAAGAGATCCAGAGAAGCTGGAGTTAAAAACTGAACCGTCTGAAAATGATGGCTCTTGTAATGCAGTAACTTCACATGGAGCAGATGGTGACCAAGATAATAGTGAGCACACAGAATCAGCAGACACCAGCACAGGCCACGACAGTGAAAATACGTCCTCTTTTTCTCCTTCTCTGGAGCTGCAAGAAGTGAGCAATGAGGACAATGACAGTGCTGCAACTGATGGAAAAGAGACCACAAACCATGTGAGTTGTCTCAACGCCTTCCTTCCTGAAAGCTCCAAATCCAGTGTAGCACTAAACCTTGTGCGTGCTGACTCTGAGAGGACTCAAGCATCAGAGTCTCTGTCCAGTGATGAAGAGGTGGACCTGGAGCTCCAGGAAATTACCCATTCTAGATTGCTCAAGCAGCAGAAGGAAAAACAGGAAATGATTGAGGCTCTATTCAAACACATGCTGTTATATTTGCAGCCTTATGATTCTAAGAGAGTACTGTATGCTTTTTCTGTTCTGGAGGCAGTGCTTAAAACAAACCCGAAAGAATTTATTGAAGCTGTAGCTAGTACAAGCATGGACACCAGCTCCACAGCACATTTGAATCTTATTTACAATCTCTTAGCTCGCCATCAGGAAGCTCTTGTGGGGCAGAGTTTTTATGGCAAGCTGCAGACTCAGTCCCCAACCATGTGTCCCCATTCGCTTCTAATAGAACTGCTCACTTACCTCTGTCTCAGTTTCCTGCGCTCATACTACCCATGCTACTTGAAGGTCACGCACAGAGATGTGCTTGGCAACAGAGACGTTCAGGTAAAAAGTGTGGAAGTTCTGATCAGAATGATGAGCCAGCTAGCTACCATGGCAAAGGCAGCAGAAAATAAGAATGTAGAGTTCATACGCAATTTGCTGGGAAGATGCAAAATTCAGGAGTTTGTTCTTCTTTCTTTGTCTGCATCTATGTATACAAGTCAGAAACGGTATGAACTGCTTATGGCAGATGGAGTCAGTACTGTTCATGAAGAAGAACTTTTTGAAGAGAGCCTGATCAATTTTGGACATGATCAAATATGGAGTGAACACCCTCTCCAGATTGAGTTGCTGAAGCTCTTGCAGGTATTGATTGTCTTGGAACACCATCTTAGACAGACTCATGAGGAGCAGGAGAATCAGCCAGACCTCTCTAAGGAATGGCAGCAGGCTCTTAATTTCCAGCAGGCTATTGGTGCCATGCAGTATGTCTATCCACACCCAATAACTTCACAGGGATTATTCGTCTCTGCTGTGGTTAGAGGTTTGCAACCAGAGTATGGCTATGGGATGCATCCTGCTTGGGTAGGCTTAGTCACAAGTTCTCTGCCCTATTTTGGGAAGTCTTTAGGCTGGACTGTGGCACCATTTGTTGTACAGATATGTAAAAACCTGGATGAGCTTGTCAAACAGTATGAAAATGAAGCTGTGAAGACATCGGCAAAAGCACCAGCAAGGTAAGAGTCTGCAGTGTGAGATTTGTTATGCTGAAAAGTTCCCCTTACTACTCAGCAGTGCACAGTAATGTTCTAGTTTCATGCTGTAGCTTTCAGAGGTTGATCCTCAAACCCTGCTGCATGTTCAGCCATCTGTCCCTTGAGCCCAGTGAGGTGCAGGCAGTATTATTGGAGCAGAGCTCACTGCAGTTGGAGGAAGAGAGGAAAGGGGACATGCAGCAAGAATGACCAACAGCTGTGATGTTGTCCTGTCCCCCTCTGACCATCAGCCAAGTAAAAAAGTTTCCAGTTTTGACTAGAGTGAGGATTTTGGAGGACTAATTGAGGAGAGACACCCTGCAGAAGAAAAATATGGTGATACTGTTCAGAACAGGCAGTAAGTGAAAGGAGTAGGGAAAAATAATTGAACACTAAAGATTTATGGTTGAGGGGGAATAACATTCTAAAAGATCTAGACAAGGAAACAGGGTTGTCCAAACATAGTTCTTGAATCCTTTGCTTTGATATTCCTGTCTGGTCATTGCAGTATTATTTTAACTGTTGAACAGAAATAGATGTATACAGGAATTTTTAACCAAGGAAATACCACTTGGCCTGTTAACCTTTTCTTTTTCTTCCCCCTCCTACTTTCCATCCCCCACCCAAAGCTCAACTTCTAAAAGAGAAAATGTTACACCCGATTACCCACTAACCCTTTTGGAAGGTCTGACAACCATTGGTCACTTCTGCCTTCTGGATCACCCTAATCAAACAAAAAAGGTAAATGCTTAATGCCTATCACTTCCTTGATGCCTCTGCACCAGTTCATTGAAGTATGCATCCCTATTTCATTCAGAAGTGAATATAAATAGTAAAGTGCCTCTGAAAGGAAGCCTCATAGCACACCAGAAGTGGACTAAGTGGAAGTATAAGGGAGGGGGACCGAACTTGCTTTATTTTACTTGAAACAAGAAGGTTCATTTTAAGCAGAAGATATTAATGGTGATCTTGGTCACACAAGTATTAGTCCTGTGTAGCTCATTTGCAGTTGCTTTGTCATTGACAAAGTCTTCTATTTTCTTTTGAGTTGATAACATGCTGATGTGTTGTCTATAATTTTTATTCCTATAACATTTGTCAAGAGAGGATGTTATCCTAATATTTTCCTAGACAAATCAATGTGTTACTGCCAAAATCATGAATAGCAAATTTAGTAGACTCTGATAGCACCAGTATGTTTCAGAACTAGAATTAATGAATTATATTTAAAGTTGTCATTGCGAAAGTTGGCTATTATTCTCTAATTATCATAGAAAGGTTAGGGTTGGAAGGGACATTAAAGATCATCTGGATCCAATCCCCCTGCACAGGCAGGGACACCCAGCAACTAGGTCAGGTGGCTTAGAGCTCCATGCAGCCTGGCCGTGAACACTTGCCAGGGATGGGGCTCCCACGACCTCCCTGGGCAATCTGTTCCAGTGCCTTCCTCCAGTGCCTTATTATAGAATAAGAGCACTCACTCCTTGGTGCATAGTACAAAGTGTTATAATATTACTGTTTTTGGTTTTTCTAGTTATCATGTTTGGCTGAACCTTCAAATCTCAGAAATGCCAGGAATGCTATTTTGGAAGAATTGCCACGCATTATTAATACCATATCCCTTCTTTGGAGCGTTATAAAGAGGGAAGACTCTCAGAAAAGACCAACTGACTTTTTTGGAACAACTAAAGGCTCTTCTTCGGTCTACTTTAAAGCAACCAAAGTAAGACTTCTTTTAAACTGCTGTGTATCTCATCATCCTTATCATCCCCTCACCAGTGCATTTTAAGTAGAGTTCATAGGAATAGTTTTGCCATTGGACCACATGAAGGATATTAAGACACAAAGATTTTTTTAAGAACTCTCATAAGCTACAGACTTGCACAGTACCTACCTACAAAAGTAGGTTTTTCCCTGTTCTTTTTGTATATCTGCACCCTTACTTGAACTGTCTAGTGTTTTGCTTTTTCTGTGAGTTTCTGTTAATAGCTGCTGTAGAGCCAACTGCTTATGAATTGTCTGCACCTTCCACAGGCAGTAGAGCATGTACCTGAAGGAATAAAAATACTAGATTTTTCGTTCTTCTGTGGATATTAGTAAATCATACTAGTGAAAAAGATCTGTAGGAGAATATAACACAAGAAGTTCTTTATTCTATTTTGCAATCTGTTTTCCAACAGATATGCCTTCCATCTGTAAGAAGGATACACTAACTCAAATAAACTATTAAAACTAGTCTGACTGTCAAGTATATAAAGATACTCTTTTGGTGTTGTGTATTTTCTGAACATCTTGAGAAAAGGAAGGATGTTTTACTGACTGTGAGATAGCCTTTGCCTTACAAATTTTAGCATTGACAGTTATTTTTTCCCCTCTATAGACATTAAGAACTAAAATACTGGACTTCATGAATCCATTGACAGCACAACTTGGAATCCAGTTGATGACAGCAATTGCAGCAGTGTGGAATAGCAAGAAGCCTCATCAAAGTAAAATCAAGGTGAAACCTAAAGAAAGGCACTCTTACTTGCCTTTACACTGGAAAACAGTTACATTTACGTGTTCAGATCTAAACTCTGATCTTGTTTATAGATTCTTTGGTGGTTTTTTAACGTGACAGCAGCAAGCCACTGAAAAAGCTGAAACAGTCTTATTTATACAGAATTCCACAAAGCATCAGGACTACAGTTAAACCTAAATAAGTAATAAAGTAAGACAGACAGTATGGCAGTTTGAGTCTGGTAATAGTTGCCATTTTTTTATTCCATACTAGATGGTAATCTTAGGATTGCAACTTGCCAATTATATTTTAAAGACCATGATTAAACTCCATTTCCAGAGAAAGATTATAGTATTCTCTGAAACTAAGCATTTATACTGAATAGAACATCTCTTTTGTGACTGCTTTGATTTGATCACAATGAAGTTGTTTTCATGAAGGTGCTGGGAGAAGATCTGTATGTGACAAATTGTTGCTTACTTGATGTAACTTATCCGATTTACCTTTTGTATAAATATTTATATTTGAGTAATCACAGAAGAAGCTGGTTTTTCAGCTTCATGTTTTGCCTGGTACAGTGATCTGAGGGGGTGTGTCATGTTTTGTTTTGTCAGATTCTTCCAGTGGCTAGTGCATCTCAGCTTATTCTTGTGGACTTAATATGTGCACTTAACACGTTGAAAATTGACACTATATTACATCTAATCAAAGAGGTAGTCAAGAAACCATCACAAATCAAGGGTGAAGAGGTAATCATGAACGTATTTCCATTTACTATATTCTGGATCTTTTCCAATGCGCCTTCTAAATATTAACAGAATTTTGATTTGTTTGGGGTTTTTTAAATGTCTTTTGCTCCTGAATATGTTAAATTTTCTAGAATGTGGGTAGCTGTGTATTGATCCATCAATGTAAGTAGGTTCTTCAAAATATTTAGGTAGAGAAGTTTTTGGTTATGGAAAGGTGTGGAGTCCTCCAGTACTGCAGATGCTGGCAATCTTTTTAAAGCTGCTGTAGATACACAACTCAGTGACACATTTCTGTCTTTCTACCCTTATCTGAACACTGAATCTGCAATCTTCCAGTTGGATTTCAAGGAAGCCAGTTTTGCTACTATGCACACTATTCTAGGAGGTCCTGCAGCTCTGAATAAACTGCAGCAGATATTCCAAAGTAATGTGACTGCTACTGAACTAGTGTCCTCTATTAGAGCTCTGAATTCTCTTGTATTGCTCTATAAATAGTTTTATCATAGTTGGTGACCTGTTGGAGTACAGGTGTCTCCTAAGAAGATCATCTTAACCATTGAGCATAGGTATTCGAGAGCTTGGACCTTTTTTTTTTCTTTTTTTCTTTTTTTTTCTGATGGCAAATAATTCTGGTTTTGCTTTTATTTTTCAGAAATCTTCTCTTGTAGATATTCCAATGCTGCAGTTCAGTTATGCTTTCATTCAAAGGTAAGTCAGTAATTACGAAAGAGAATTTTCTGTTTGGCTGTAGTTAAGATAACAGCCAGTATCACTATTTCTGCTTTACCTTGATCTTTGTCTCACAATGTCACAGAACAGCTTTATGTAGGAAATGGTTATTGCCCCTTCATTGTTAAGTAACAGATAGACACAAAATAACTGGGGTATGATATTACAGTCCCTTGATCTGTAAGAATGCCTGATAATTCCAGCCTGAAAGCCTCATTTCATACTAACAGAGGAACATACTTCAAGCATCTCATTATCAAAATACTTGTATAATTTCTTATGATCTTTCTCCTTATCTTTTCTGTGTTGCCAGATGAATGGGTAGAGAACTTCTAAATTCAGTAAGACTGCTTACGGCTACAGTCTGTGCTGGACATGTAGTGGGGTCAGGCAGTTGACTGGAAATACTCCTTTGATCAAAACTCTTCACATGCTTGGCTTTTCTCATGTGGAAACCTAGGGATACATCAGACTGTCTAATATGCTGTATGCACTGAGCTACAGAGATAAAATAAGCTGGCATGCAGTGGGGCAGTTAGCTAAACTTTAGTCCTTTTCTTCCCCCTAAAGACCCAGCCCTGTTATAGTGCTGGCTGGCATTCTGCATGTGCTGCTGGCATTTACTGATGTATGCATATTACCTGTGCTGCCAAATATTTATACCATGTTGAATCAGCTAGGAAGGGGCAGGATCTAAAGAACCGATCTTGATGGAAGGTTTTAGGCCACCAAGTAACCCATATAGGTTGGTTGGGTTTTTTTATTTCTTTAACTCTAACTTCAGATTTGGGTGCGTTTTGGTGTTGTTTTTTTTGTTAGGCTGCCCGTCTCAGCCTTGCAGGAGAACTTCCAGTCCTTATTAGGACTTCTCAAAGAGTCTGTGCAGTTGAACTTGGCACCTCCTGGACACTTTATTCTTCTCAGGTACTGCATTAGAGATAAGGTGGTTTATAAATGCATCAAGTAGACCTGTCCAATTACTAACTCAGAGTTAATTGATTTTCCCACAGTACTCTGAATGACTTTGTGACTAGGACACCTACTCTAGAAAACAAAAAAGACCAAAAAGACTTGCAGGTACAGTGTATACATGTACACCTTTTAGTTCATAAATCTGGCACTACAGGTCTAAGTAAAAGTGGAGATGACCTGATCTGTACTTTCTATCTGGATTAATCTGTGCTTCTAGAATGTGTGAATGTGCATCCCACATGTTTTGGCTTAGGCCTGATAAATATGGGAGATTCAAATGTGAAAGACATGATGCACAGAATGTCTCTAACAAAATTTTGTCAAAAAATACATTAAATTGCAGTGGTAGCTATGGACTGGGCAAAGCAATTTTCCTTGGGTGATTTTATGATTTTTCTTAGAATTTAAATCATAACACAAGTGTGATGTCAGGAGTTTATGTCATATGTGTAAGTATTGAAATCTCAAAACTGTTTAGGAAAATAGTGCAATTATCCTTGAAGCTCATAGCTCTATTTGGCAATGTAAATAACTGTCAGCTTACCTTTTATGCTAGGAAGGGGTGGAGTAGAGCAGGATTCTCTTCCTCTACTCATGGTAATTTCACCAGAACAGTGTAAGCCCTATCTGCGTGGGCACGTCTTGGCTCTGAGCCAACAAAATGCTATATATGAGGTGAGAGGGTGTTACGGTTCTAGTACATTTTTGTGCCAACAGAAAAATGTAGTCTCCACTTCTGCTTCAGAGACTTGCCAGCAAAATTACAATGATGATAAAAAGACAGTTTTGCCATCTTAACATCTTACATCCTCTTCACAAGTAACCTCTGCTTTGCTTTGGATGCTGGGATTTGGTTTCGTTAGGGTCACCAGCTTTTCATTTCACTGGCAATTAAATATGCTGAAGTATGACTCTGCACATACTTTGATGCTATGTCTTGCTTACCCCTAATAGAATGCCCCAAATGTGAATGGAAGGATTGCCATACAATAAAATCTGCCTCACGTAATGCTCTGCCTTACTTAAGTTTTCCAAATTCAAAAGGAGAAAAAAGGAACAATGCTCAAAATAATAAAGGCACTGGTATGCCATTTCTGACGTGCTGAACAATTCAGATGACACCTAATGTGTAAACTGTGGCAGGTCAGATGCCAAGTGGATGCCATGTTAGTGGTAATGCTTTGCATGGAAAATCATTACTAAAATCCCCTAAGCTAACTTAAAGTTTTTCCAGCTTCTCATTTTCTCGCCTGTTCTTATTTGAAGTGAGCAGTATTTAGTTACCTTGAGAGCACAGATAGTTAAATCAGAGAAGTATTTGTGTTTTTAAAAGTGCCTACTTCTGGTCCTCCTGACACATTCCATCTAAAAAGGACTTTGCTGGACTGGTCAAGTGATGATAGCTTTCATCTAATGCCACATTGTCTGGTTATGTTATAGGAGGTGACCCAAAAAATCTTGGAGGCTGTAGGGACGGTTGCTGGTTCTTCTCTGGAACAGACTAGTTGGCTTAGCCGGAACTTAGAAGTGAAAGCTCAGCCTCAAATTTTACCAGATGACTTCAACATTGAAGATGTGAATGGTAATGTGGTTTTGTCTGACATTCTGCTGCTTTCTCTCTTCTGCTTAAGGGAGTGAAGAGTAAAAGGTGTTTTATACTTGTGTAGTGTGCATGAGATGGGTAAAGTGAAGTAAAAGCAGAAAAAAAGTATTATTCTCCAATAACAATTTCAGACTAAGTGAGTTTAGTAAATATCTGCAGATTGTGAATAATACAGAGGAAAACTTATTGCAGGTGCTTGCAATACATGGGACATGGGGCATGATGTATGTCACTGTGGCAACACGCCCAGAACCATTTAAGTGTAATACCAATATGCAAATAATAGTTCTGTTTGGGAAGAAAATTAGGAAACAGCAAAACTTAAACATCTCTGAAGGGGAAACGAAATTGTTTTGCCTCTTTTAGATACATCAGTGGCACCGTCTTCAATGGTTTCTGCCTCTGCTCCTTCAATATACAGTGTCCAAGCTCTTTCTCTCCTTGCAGAAGTAAGTAGGAACCTCTTTTGTAGTTGCTGCTCTCATCTGTGGGGTGGTTGTTCATTGATATTATTGACCAGAGGTATATATTACATTTTCCTGGTAGATTAAATGGGAGCTTAAATCTTTATTCAGGCATCACACGTGCACACACATTCTAGCCTGAAATATGGCATGCTTTCCCCTTTTGTCAGAAATACTAACTAGAGGTTTAAAGAGGCATTCTTTTCATTTTTAAGGTTCTTGCTTCTCTTTTGGACATGGTTTACCGGAGCGACGAGAAGGAGAAAGCTGTGCCATTGATTTCACGTTTGCTTTATTATGTATTTCCTTATCTACGCAACCACAGGTGACTTCTTTCTCTGCGCATGTGATTTTTCTTAAGTCTGATTTTTTTTTACCACACTGTGAGGCTTTTTCTTCTGTTTGTCCCTTTCCCTGTTCCCACTCTAATAAGCTATATTTCTCCCAGGAACTGGAACCTTTTCTTGTTCAAGCTTTGTGACAGCTGTTTCTGTTTTGATGTAGGTGTTCCTCTGATCTGGGTTTCTGGCCTTTACTTAAAGCTCCCCCTTTTGAGTACTTAGATACTGGAGAGAGGCTATGGGATGGGGCAGCAGAGCACTGGTACATCACAGGACCCATTATGAAGCAGGAAAAATACACTATCTCCCCTCTGCCAAAAGCATAGGTGTGGGAAAGATGGATTAAATCCTCTGTCAGCTGGACAGTACAACCCTTTTCGCACAGTGAGATGAGGAGGGAAAGCAGAGCATTTCCTTGCTGTGCAGGTTTCCTTTTAATCTTCTGGGGCCTTACCAGTTGGTTGTGGTTCTTCAGCCTTCCTCGTGCATCTCTCCCTCCGTTTCTCCCAGTGCTATTCACAGATGTCTCTGAAAGCAAATCCTCCTTTTCCTAGCAGCTCTCCTGCCAAGCAGGATGCAGTGCTCCCCTACTCTTCCCTGCTCCAGTCAGTTCCACTTTTCTGAGCTGCAGCTGCTTCTGCTGTAGCAGGTATCAAGCTTCCCCTCCTCCTGGCTGCTGCCTTTGGCTACCATGTTTTTCTGAGCAGACCAATCTATGCTGAGATGTGGGAGAGCATCAGCCTCAGCTCACATGTGCCAAGGGGGGAGTGGGGATTGTCTCAAGCATTACTTAGATCATAGTCAAAACCACTACCCAGTGTACAGTCAAGCACAAAAAAACAGTGTAGAGGGTCAGGGAAGATACAACCAGGCATGCCTAGAAGGGATAATAGGTTGAGTGTCACTGGGAAGTGAGCATTAAAGCCAGCAAGCCTCAGGTTGCAGTACAGTTTGAAGACATTTCCATGCTCCCTGTCAAGAGCAATAGATTAAAAATGATGCAGAGAAATTTTGGGTAGCTGTTATTTTCTGCTTATTATATCTGTGCATTTTCCATTGTATCTATTACAGTGTTTTCTGCCTACTTCACCCCTACTCAAGCCTGTCAGATTCTTGAGGTATGGAGTGTATGTCACTCTTGTTGATGAGGGCAGGAGTTTGGTTGCAGGGCTCCACAAAAAGGCAGTAGCCTCCCTCTGCCACCTTCACAGGGACTGCTCAAGCCCTCTGTGAAGGTGTGGTGCCAGCTCACAACAGAAGACCTTGACAGCATCCCTTCTCAACCAAAAGTCAGGTTCCTGTCAGTCTGTGCACCACCTCCCCCGCCTGAAACCTTTGTTCAGCCATGGGAAAAGCAGGATTCGTAGCAAGGATTCATGGAGGACGGTCTTTGGCATCTGCCTTCTCAGTGAAGCTGAGGTGCCAGGGGACAGGCAATAGTTCTTGCAGGGTCCCTTCACCTTGAGCCCAACACTGCTTTTCTACCATGCCTTGCAGAGGACAATGTCCAGATTTGGAGCAGGATGGTGCATAGGACAGCACAAGGAAAAAAAGACTTGTGTGTGAGATGTTTATACAGGTGAGGATGACACAAGAAAGCACACATGAGTGTTATCTGGATGACAGTTGAAACCTACTGTGGTACCTTCTATAAAGGGCTCTGCTGACAGGGATGCAAAGCTTGTTAGAAATTTTTCCGGGGGGAAGTTCTGAGCCACACCTATAGTGGGGACAGGCAGTACTGTGCTAAACTGAAAATATCTCCCCAAACCAGGTATACTGGAGATGTGAGGAGCTTCTGCACAAACTGCTTTGATCTACTCATCTCCTGCTGCTCCAAGTTATGAGCTAATGTAGACGTACCCTATTACTTGAGAGAATTTGGTTAGTTCTGGGGAACCCCAGAGTTTATTTTCTGGTTACATAACTTAACTTACCATTATGTTCTCTTCCCCTAGTGCCTACAACATTCCTAGTTTTCGTGCTGGTGCTCAGTTACTCAGCTCATTGAGTGGATATGCCTATACCAAGCGAGCCTGGAAAAAAGAAGTTCTTGAGTTGTATATGGATCCAGCTTTTTTCCAGATGGACACTTCGTGCACTCAGTAAGTCGTGAGATTGTAGGACTCCAAGATTCTCTTCTGAATTTGCAATAAAGGCTTTAAAGGAGAATGGCTAATACTGGAAAGCAAATTCTGTTTAGTACTTTCTTATAGAATGTAATAATGTTAAAATAGGTCTCAAACACTAATTCTACTAACTGCATTAAAAACACTTTAGTTTTATTATAGTGCAGTCTTCTGCAGATACTCCCCTTAGTGATTAAGGAACTGTAGAAAGCAGAACTGAAGGATCTAGAAAGCAGTATGTGTTAAACCAGACACGAGTCTGCATATTCAGTACCATTTGGAAACTGCTTCCTTGTATGAAATGTTTTACCAAAATCTTTCCTGAGGATAATCTAATCTAATCAAAGCTTTCTCTGGTTATCTGATTCCTTTTGTATCTTACTCAGTTGGAGATCCATTATCGATCATCTTCTGACCCATGAGAAAACTATGTTTAAAGATTTGATGAGTAAGTATCAGTTACTGATGACTTATTTCTACATTAATTTGAAATATACTTGCATTTGAGTTTTTTGATGCATTTTTAATATATTCATATATCAGTAAAATGCAAACAATGATGCATCTGCATAATTGACTATGTTGTCAACTTTATTCACAGCTAAAAGCTGTGCTAAGTTAATTCTGTATTTGGGTCATGTCTAAAATTCACCATAAGTATGTATGTTCTTAAAGTGCTAATGCTGGACTCCTGCATTCACAATTTGCCATAATTTTAAGCTGTTGCTTGTTAGAAAGCAAGGAAACTGGCTAACTTTGCAGGTGTCTGTTACACTGGCATCGAGCTGTAGGAATGCAGTGCACAGGTACAGCAAACTGTATTTTATATTAGAGCAATATGTTTTGCTCTCTACTTCAGGCTTGAGAGCATAGAAGAGTAAGTTCTGGGGGAAGGGTGGGATAGGACCCCTTAAATTTGCCTAGAGCTTCAAAAGAAAATGCAGCTTCAGTCTCTTTTTCAGATCTTCTAAAAGAACGGTTGAAGGTTTACCATGCAGTAGACCCAAGGAGAGTTTTTTCTTTTTAAAATACTTCAGGACATAGGAATTGATTTCAACCAAAAATGCAAGAAGTCTTTAGACAGTAGATAATTCTGGTAATATCTGTTACAGATATGCAGAGCAGCGCCTTAAAACTGTACCCAAGTTCTGAACAAAAAGCAATGTTGCTAAAGCGGCAAGCTTTTGCTGTCTTTAGTGGTGAGATTGATCAGTATCATCTTTATCTTCCCTTAATACAAGGTAAGATTTGTAATTTCACAGGCCTTTGTTTTCCATCTGTAACGCATATATTAATTGTGTAAGAAAGGCATGTCACCTATTTTCCAAAACATACTTCGATTTTTTTAAAGTTTTTATTAAAATTGATTATGTTGTGAATCTCTGAATTCTAACAAGTAAATAATCTCATTAAGAGCAAGACAAGAATATGAGTTCAAAAAGTCTTTAGTCTGGCAATATAACTGGAAACATGATTGTTTCGTGGCAGTCTCCCAGCCTTTCCTGGGCTGTTGTTGTTTTCCTTAATTTCAGTTTGACAAAATTTTGTCCACTATAAAACCTCCATGTCTTCAGACTTTTTCTGAATCACAGTTCTGTTAAGAGAGTACAAGAGACTCAACCCAAAACTGATGATAAAGCACAAAGTTTGGTTTGCCACCTTCTAAGTTTTTGATTTCCCAAAGCAACACTTGTTCAGGAAAACATGATGCTGGTTTTTTTTGTTTGTTTGTTTGACCTTTTTTTGTGTTTATTTCAGAACGACTGACTGAGAACCTCCGTGTTGGGCAGACTTCCATAGCTGCTGCACAGATGTTTCTCTTCTTCAGAGTTCTTTTGTTAAGGATTTCTCCTCAGCATCTAACCTCATTGTGGCCAATTATGGTAACTGAATTGGTAAGGAATAAGTAGTAATTTGAAATGTATAATTAGTAATTAGTGTAGGTCTTTTCCCATTTCACCTGTTTTTTTGATTCCCAAGCAATTCTGCTGTTTGAAAAAGGAAATGTTTTCATAGTTTTACATTATTCTGGTCAATTGGGAAAATAATTAACTGTCAGTAGGAAATACCTTTTTGATGAATTTTGTTGTTGTTGCTAATGTAATTTCTTGCATGATTTGTTAATTTGTTGCAAGTCATAAGAATAAACGAGGAGTCTGTGGTTCCTTATACTGTGTGGGGCATCTTTTTTGTGATTGAGTTGTATGAACAGTTCAGCATGCCCATAAGTAATTTATTTTTTATTTTAAAGATTCAGACATTTCTACAACTGGAAGAAGATTTAACTGAGGAAGATGAACCATCAAAGTAAGAATTATCATTTGTCTGATAGAGAACTTCTGAAAACTGATGACAATCGTGTTTGTTCTGTATTTGCAAATATATATTTATTTATCTACCTATTTATTTATTTATCTGGGATAGGGAGGAGACAACATGATTTTTTGCTGTTGCACTAGTGTATTTCTGGTACTGATGAATTGCAGTTTAAGATTTTTTTTCAGCAGCTAAAACAGTGATATATATTCAAAAAACATAAGTATCACTTACTAGTTCTGCAGAAAAATAGAGGAGATGCTAAGTCAGCATTTGAATATTTTAACATGTTGACTTTTTTCTGAATATTTCAGATTACTTTTTCTTCTGCCAGCCTTTTAAATGAAACACAGTACTCATCCAGAATAAACATAGTTTGTCATACAAAGATGCAAGTGCTTATTTGTATAAATGTGTACATTTCTCTTTTGCTGGATTTATGTTTTAATGGTACATTTCTGAATTGTAACTAACACAGGAACAATAGCAAAATAAGCAAACAGAAAGTCTCTGGTGATGGCAGTGGATCTGAAATACAGCCGAATGAGCTGTCCTTGTACTTATCAGCTTGTAAGTTTTTGGACACAGCACTTTCATTTCCACCTGACAAGATGCAGTTGTTTCAAATGTAAGTCCTCTAATTACTCACCTGTTTGCCAAGTTGTTACTGTTCTTATCTTCTAAAGAGATTCCAAATGTATTTTCTTCTAAACTTAATTTTGCCATCGTTTTTTTTTAGAAGTGCGGGTGTTGATACTCAAGACAAATGTAGTTTGGGGTGTTTGGAAAAACGATTTGTCAGTGTAGGAGGATTTTACCATCCTCATTGGGAGGTTCTCTTAATTTGAAAAAAACTGGGAGAAGAGACAGACAGACAGACAGACTCTTCTTTGTTTTCCCTTTGCACTTGGGAATTTTTTTGAGCCAGATGCATTTAAATACTGACTGCTCTGGCAGTAGCATAAAATTATTACAGCTTTTTCTGTGAACAAACCAGTGCTCTATTAAACTATGTATGATCCAAACAAGGATTTATTTTTTTTCTGCCTGTCTTCTTATCAAATAATCCATTTGTTTCAGGTACAAATGGGCATTTGTCCCAGAGGTGGACATCGAGTCATCTACTGTGACCTCTCATCTGGTAGAAAATCATCAGGAATGCAGGCCACACATTTTAAGAATCCTGGATCTGCTGAAGATGAAATATGGGGTAAACAAAGAATGCTTCGCTTGAGCCTTTTTTTTTTCTTTAATCCTTTATTTTCTAAATAAGTTACAGGATTTTAAGTTAGGCAAGAGGTTTTTAGACACTCATTAAGACTGATGAGGCTTTTAAAAATTATGTGCCTGCTTTCACATGTATCTTAAAGATGTCAGATTGCTTCTGAGTGAGGGAAAAACAGGCAGTTTTCCTATTGTTCTCTTACATCTGCCCACAACCACCCAGTTAAAACAATTTGTCTCAGACAGGACCAGTATTCATAAAAAAGAGCATGCTGCACTGTGTCAAAAAAGTTTACCCTAAGAGCATTTTCAATTACCATTAAGCTTTAATATTAATTCTTCCAGAACAGGAAATAGGAGCATTAGTATTTCTCAGAGATAGCTCTGTATTCTGTTGTTGCTTGATACCTGATTCTGAAGGCTAGTCCAAATTTGCTGTATTCTAAACTTGTGAGAATTTTGTTTAATGGACCTCAAATCTGAACATGGAAATAACTTGGTATAGCACTGATGCAGTCTATATTGTGATTCAGTTGTAGGCTTTGGATCTCCTAGTATGAAAAATGTGCATAGTACAGGGTTCAGAAAAGCCATCATGCAAAAGCCTTAGTAAATCTCGGTTTGTTTGCTTACAGGAAACAAAAAACACTGAGGGAGTTTCCAAGAAGGACAAATGTCCTCTTTTGCAGTACCACTCTATATCCAGCATCACCCAGCTTATGCCCTTCTTCAAGACTCTGTGTTGTGCATTTACAGCAAACAGGAGTGAGTCCCAGAAGTCACTTTCTTCTGCATCTCTCTCTGAGGACTATGTTGGCAGTAATGGCACAAAGATCTTACAGCAGCTTGAAGAGAGTGTTGAATGTGACTTCCTGGAAAACATGGAAAGTTAAGCTGCACAGCGGGCACTTGGCTCATGGCGAATAAATAGCAAAAAAAGGGAAAGCTTCATTGCAATGCTTCTTCTCTTTTTCCCCAGTTTTGAAACTGCATTTTGGGTTTTCTTGCTGCTGTTGTGGAGTGCTCTTCAATAACCCAGGCTTCTGACTTGGTGTTAAAAAGCAGGATTCTTCAGTTCCTGTGAGGGGAAAAAAAAAAAAGTACGATTTAGTGGTAATTTATCACAGTTACTGCATTCTTTTACTTGTTTTCAATGTGAAGGATTAAAGACATTTTGTAAATAAAGGAAGAATATTTTTGACTTGATGAAAGTAGCAACTACCATTTACCCAGTAACTTCTCAAGTAAGTATTTTAACCTGCTTTTGGAACCTGTGTTCTGAAAGTAAATTTAAGAAAAACCTAACATTGCATGTCAATCGGTGTACAATCAGTTTGCAGATAAGCCGTTTCCTAAGGTTAAAGCCCACTTCTGCTTTCTTGAATTTGTCCTAAAAAATTTATCAACTTCTAAACAAATCACCTACATTTCAAACAGATTTATTTTATAAGCCTTAGCATGGTGCAAATAGCTGCGGACTTACCATATTTGTAATTTCAACCCTGTACTATAATAGCATTCTTCAGAATTAGTGATTCCTAAATAAAATACAAACACATGCAGTAACATTTTGTAATTTACATTACTTGAGGGGTTTTTATTTTAATTAATTGACTAAAAATATTCTAATTCAGGTTTTTTAAATTAAAAAATCTTTGTTCTTTCAGTGGCTAAGGTTACTTTGCAACTTCTGAAATGCAACTAAATGAAGATAATTCTGTAAAAATATAAACTGCTGTAAACCAACAGCCTAGTTAAAATGATGGTGGGTTTTTTTTGAAGAACACTTTTTATACAAAAGAATGTATTTGGCTGCTTCCAGGTATTAAAAGAGGTAGGGAGATCATCACAGTGGTGTGACTACAGTAAAGTTCAGGGTGAAGCCTGTTTTGGAACTGCATTGCTACCACTGCCCAGGACCTGGGAAAGAGGGATTAGTTCTTCAACAAACAGCGTAGCTGCATGTCTGAAGGACACTTTGGATGGCCAGAGGATAACCACCATCACAGCAACACATACAACGAAAGGCTTAGTAGAATGTTTTTCAAATGAGGAGGTGGACTCTACTGAATTTTCTTATTTAGTGGATTCTCTGACTGAATTTGCAATGCTGATTTGTCTGGGAGAGGAAGTTTATCATGTTTTTCATGGTGGAAAGCTTTGTCCCCTCTGTTTTTTTTAAACACCTTTGCCTCCTGGGAAGCTGGTTTTGTAAGGTATACCTGCCAATTGGTACATGCTACTTGTGTTATTTGGAGCATCACAAATGAGGTAAATGTCAGGGCATTGGACTTTACCACTCTTGTTTTTGCTAATTAAAAAAGGACATAAAACATGTATAGTTTAATGTCACCAGGTTGTGAGGTCAGGGATTTATTTTTTTCAAAACTCACACACCAAACGTGGATGGCTACTCTGCAGTGTTTTTTACCTACGGACATAAGTTTTCATCTTCAGATTATAAATTAAAATAATGAAACTTTGAACAATATGTTTTACAATGATAATGCTGTAATGCTCTATGAAAATAATATTATATTAGGTTTATGCTAAACTTAAATAGCTTACTTGCATTTTTAGTTAAGCAAAGTGATAGACTGAAGTGTAATTTGTGTAGTCACTAAGAATGTGAATTATCTGTATTACTGTAGTTTATTCATGATCTCTAATACTATGGGAATGAGCACAAGTGAAAAGTTAGCCTTTTGAAGTATGACTTGAAAATTGGAGCAGGATGTTTTTTAAATATTTGTGTTCATTACTTACATATCTTCAGTATTTTTCAAAGAAAACATTGCTAATACTCAGGATGATTTGGTAGTTTTACTTTCAGTTTTCTGGTGGTTGCATCCCATACTTGGGTATTTATCTTAAAACCTGATGAGATGCTGTCAAATGAGCTATTAAAATCTAAGACAACTTTTTGCCATGAAACCTTTTTGGTTTACATTCTCCCATAAAGTATAAACCTGTGTCTTCATGTGGTTTCCTCGCTAACTGGAGGTGGTGAACCAGTAACTTAGGCTGAGGGTTTTGTCATCCTTCCCCTTGAAAGAGAATGTCCCGTTCTGGCTGCCTGTACTTCAAATATGCAGGGAACTGGACATCAGTCACTGCCCCCCAAGCTGTGGCGGTGAACTTTAAAAACAGAATCTGTGACTCAGACGGTGTAACCTTCTAACTTCTAAGATGATCTTACCATCTGATGGCCTTCTGTGATGGTGTGACTGAATGCAGGGAGAGCAGTGGATGTAGTCTACCTTGACCTTAGCAAGGCTTTTGACATGGTCTCACATAACATCCTTGTGAGCAAGCTCAGGAAACGTGGGGTAGAAGAGTGGATGGTGAGATGGATTAAGAACTGGCTACACAATAGAGCCCAGAGGGTGGTGATCAATGGTGCAGAGTCCAGCTGGAGACCCATAACTAGTGGAGTTCCCCAGGGATCAGTGCTGGGTCCAGTCCTATTCAACATCTTCATCAACAACCTGGACGAGGGGACAGAGTGTCTTTTCAGCAAGTTTGATGATGATACGAAGCTGGGAGGATTGGCTGGTTCTCCAGGAGGCTGTGATGCCATTCAGCAAGATTTAGGCAGTCTGGAGACCTGGGCAAAGAGGAACCTAATGAGTTTCAACAAGAGTAAGTGTAGAGTCCTGCACCTGGGAAGGAATAACAACATGCACTAATACAGATCAGGAGCCAACCTGCCAGAAAACAGCTCCAGGGAGAAGGACTTTAGAGTCTTGGTGGACAAGTTATCCATGGGACAGCAATGTGCCCTTGTGGCCAAGAAGGCCAATGGTATCCTGGACTGCATTAAGAAGAGTGTGTCCTGCAGATCCAGGGAGGTTCTCCTCCCCCTCTACTCTGCCCTGGTGAGACCACACCTAGAATACTGTATCCAATTTTGGGCTCCCCAATTCAAGAGAGACAGGGGTCTACTAAATAGGGTCTAACAGAGAGCTACAAGGATGATGAAGGGACGTGAACATGTCTCCAAGGAAGAAAGGCTAAGAGAACTTGGGCTGCTTAGTCTTGAGAAGGCTGAGAAGGGATCTTATTCATGTCTATAAATATCTGAAGGGTGGGTGTCAAGAGGAAGGGGCCCATCTCTTTTCAGTGGTGCCCAGTAATAGGACAAGGAAAAATGGGTATAAACTAGAACACAGAAGTTCCACCTCAACATGAGGAAAAACTTATTTACCGGAAGGGTTATGGAGCACTGGAACAGGCTGCCCAGAGAGGTTTTGGAGTCTCCTTCTCTGGAGACTTTCAGGACCCATCTGGATGCATTTCTGTGTGATGTGATCTAGGTGATCCTGCTCTGGCAGGGGGGTTGGACTTGGTGATCTCCTGAGGTCCCTTCCAACCCCTAACATGCTATGATTCTATGAACTCCTGCCTTTGCACATACATTTACCATTGTGCTGTGGTTCTGCAGATGGCTGTGTTAAATGGCCTCGAATATTTGTGACTTGCAGACTCCTTTCACTGAAGCAGAATCTAATTCTTAATGAGAAAAAGGTCTTTTAAATTTTGCATACAAGCAGATCTTATATCGTTATAAATAGTGTCAATAAGGAGGAGAAGGCTCTAACTAAAAAAGTCCTCCTTAGGCGGTAGAGGGTCACAGTCACATAGGCCTAAAGGCATCTCTAGCAGCCTAACTAATCCTTTTTTATACAGGACTAACTGTAATCATTTTACTTCTTAAGCTACTGCTGTTAAATCCACATAAAGGAGTGTTGAACTGAAGTACTCTTAACACTGGTACTGCCAAAGCAGAATAACTTCACTGTAGATGAATCTGAAAAACCTTTGCCTAGAACTCCATGTCAAGAACAGGAGAAAAAATGCTTTTGCTTTGCTGTGTAGTTCTTTACTTGTTTTCAGAACAACCTAGCTTGGCTTTCTCTTTTGGATACTTCAGCTTTGACATAGCATAGCAGCAGTGCATGATACTCAGAGGGAGACATATTTAAATATTAAAAAGGTTTACTTTTTCTGCAGGAAAAAAAAATAGTAGGTGCAACCAAGGTAACTGCCAAAGAACAGCAGAACTTGAAATATGGAGCATAAAGTAATGGTTAAATGTATTCAATACTACATTTGAATGTAATTCTTCTAGTAAGATTAAATGTTATTTTGAAATACCTTTTCAAATGCCATTCTCATTTTTCAGATTACCTTTACTGCTTACACACAAACTAATTTTTATCTGATCCTGTAAAAGCTCTGAAATTCAATTTCAGCGGACAAGGGCTCTGTACAGAACTCGGAAGACCTAAATCTGGATCTCAGTAGCAGTGCCCCAGTGCTAGTGTGTGCTAGCTCCTACACTTGCCTAGATAAAGACTGTGCTACCACCTCCCTAATCCTCCCCACCTCCCTAATCCTCCCATCACAAGCTGTTGCATTAAAGAGCAAGATCGTTTGGCAGAAAATAAATCCCCCTGCATTCCAGCTTGTTCTCAGGTATCAGAGGGACAGGGGACGGTTGGGCTTAGATTCTGAGTGATACCCAATTCAGCGTTACTAGTCCAGTCATGTTCAATATATTGAACTGTCAGGATTACAGATGCACTAATAACACGATACACTTTTAGTCTAGTCACATTCCATGAACTAGCACAGCCATACCTAAAGGAGTCTGGTCACATTCAGTAAGGACTCTCATGGCTAGATTAATGAATAGTGCAATTTATTGTAGAACAGATGCTCAAATTCTTTGGGATTCCTGGTAATAAATTCACTGTTGGCAAAGCACATGCAAATATCAAGAACATGAATAATACAGCCTGGCTACAAAATGCATAAAGTTATAAAGCAACTCTATGGAATTTTCTAAGTGTCCTGGGGAAGCATTTGGTATAACCAACTGTTCAAATCTTACCCAAAGGTGTATCTATGGGTTGGGGGAAGAGAGGTTCAGCCCATTGACCAATCCCAGAAGTCAGGGATGGTCCCTGCAAAGTTATCTTCTCTGCAATGGTATCTTCCCTGACATACTTGCTCTCTTAATCCCTTTTTATACCGTTTTTATCTTTCAGGTGGAGCTTTAGTGACTCTCATCATTCATACCTTTGTCATGATTGGTGTAAAATTCTCTCACCTGGCTTTTAAAGGTACAGACTAGGAAAATCAGAGCACAAGCTCAGTGAAGAGTGGTCACACCCTGGAGGTGGGTAGCTTTTAGGAAGGAGGTGTGTTTTGGTATTATAATGAGTTTATAACAAGCAAAGTTCACCTAAAGGACAGTATTTTGTCAAAAAGTGACAGACTGTTGGCCCAGGGTATCAAATATGCAGCTTATTAGTTCCACAGTACCTTCAGATCCCCACGTTATCACAGATTCTGATCACGGTGCCTCCACTCCACCCTCTGTGCAGTTTCTCTTAGAGTCAGTGCACCAAGTTTTCCTTATGTTGCCAACATCTAGGGTTGCCTGTTAGGGCCTGCTGCTGCATAGTGCACACTCTGTGCACCAGAGCTTTCCAAACTGCGGCCTGTGCACTTTTAAATGTACCGGACAAACACCCTGAAAGTTCTTCCTTTTCATTTGGAAGAAAACACTTCTGTACAACTGAGCTTGAAAGTCTAGGGCCAGAGAAGTATGGTTTCATTGACTGTGAAAAGCAGTTTTCACAGATTCCATCCTTTCTCCGTAAAGTTTACATCTTCTGTAATACTGTGTCATGTACCTTGCACCTCAGAAGCTGCTAACCATAGAACCATTTAGACTGATGTTTGATTACACTGCATATGTTTAAAATCATTGATATGTGCTGTATGTATGCTGGGAATATAGCAGAGCAACTAGTAATAAGCAGTGAATGCTTCCCTGAGTGTCTGCTCCAAGAACAGCAGGCTGGCCATTTATGTTTTGCAGTAACAGCAAACATCCATCTTTGCAATTACTGTCCCAGTGCATCTTCTCTGCTTAAATCCTGGTTGTCTCCTAGTGATCAATTCCCAGAGCTTCAAGTGAGGCTAACAGCAGTTGATGACTGCTTAGCAGATTGGGTCATTAGATCCTATTTCTGCAAATAGACAAAGGAATAGAGGGAGCAGGCAAATGGAGAATAATGATTAACAAAAATCCCAAATAGGGACTGAGGTTTGTTTTCCATGATAATTCTTTGAGCTGAGGCATCCATGCAGGCACAATGCATTCCTTGTGACCCCAATACTGTCAATAGTCTCATTTATGTTGGTGTGCAGGGTTATGAGGCCCCACCTAGAAGAAAAAATAAAAAAGGCTTTTGTTAAAGATGGCAGGGGAAGGCATTTCTTTCAGGTCTGTTGAGGGCTGTTCTTCACCTAAATAGTAAGAGACCTATAAGGTTTCAGTCACCATGTGAATTATCTCAGGCTTTTTAAAATTTATTTTCTCTTGCCACGTGTAGCTACAACTCTAGGTGTTTTGAGGTTTTTTTTCTATCTGTCCAGCACCAAAATCACAGCTCCCAATGAAAAGGATAACTAAAGGAGCTGGAGAGTAGCACATAACTAGCTTGTAACACACCAGGAAGGTTTCGGGCTATGAATGCATATAAAGCAGTTGGGATTGTTAAATCCTGAAAGAAGAAAACTGATAATCTGGATTTAAGATGAGTAAAAGAGCATGTCAAGCGAGGTAAAATTTTCTGCCTCTACCCTGCTCTTGTGGACCCCACCTAGAGTTCTGTGTCCAGCTTTTGGGCCCCCGAGATAAGGACAAGGACCTGTTGGAGCAAATCTAGAGGTGGGCCATGAATATGATCAGAGGGCTGGAGCACCTCTACTATGAAGACAGGCTGAGGGAGTTGGGGCTGTTCAGCCTGGAGAAGAGAAGCTCAGGGGAGACGTCATAGCGGCCTTCCAGTATTTGAAGGGGCTACAGGAAAGCTGGGGAGGGGCTTTTTACAAGGGCGTGTAGTGATAGAACATGGGGTGATGGTTTTAAGCTGAAAGAGGGTAGATTGAGGTTAGATACTAGGAAGAAATTCTTTACTGTGAGGGCGGTGAGACACTGAGACATGTTGCTTAGAGAAGCTGTGGATGCCCCCCTCCCTCAACGCCAGGTTGGATGGGGCTTTGAGAAACCCCGTCTCATGGGAGGTGTCCCGGCCCATGCAGGGAGGGTGGCACTACATCATCTTTAAGACCCCTTGCAACCCAAACTGTTCTGTAATTCTATAACCTTGCACAGCCCAAAGCCTATGTCAATAGCGGAACCGTGGCAATGGTAGGGAAACACCCGAGAAATTTAGTTATGCGAGTAAACGGCGTGTGAAGCATGAATGCTGGCCTCTCGTCCTCCTGCAGAACTTGCGTTATTTGCATGCAGCTCTGCAGAACACGGGGAGTGCTAACCCTCCCCATTAAGGCTCTTGTATTACACAGGCTTCTTCTCACCTTCCTAATTGTGTCACTTCTGCCCCAACAGCGGCTGCAGCAACTCCCGGCGCTGGGATACGAGCTCCCGCAGCCTCTGGCGAGCAGCGGGCACACGGCAGAGGGGCGGCTGTGCGAGCACACCCAGGGTTGGGGGGCAGAGCCCTGGCACCGAGCTCCCGGTGCTCACCTCGCCTTCCGGGGCGCGCAGCCCAGGCTGGCGGTGCCGGCCTCAGGCGGGCAGCTGCCGGTGTCCTGCCGACTCCTCCTTTAAACGCGGTCGCCGCCGGAGGGCCGGCATCGCCGCGGCCATCCTGCCCGCACAGCGGCGGCCGGGCCCCCGCCGCCGGGAGCTCTGCCCGCGGCGCTCCCGCCGCTCCCGGCGGAACGGAGCCAAGGGACGCGGCACCCGAGCCGGGCAACGCCGGGATCGCCGCACGCAGGAGCCGTGGTGGAGGGCTTTCCCTGACCGTAGACTTAAGTTTTGGCTGGAAGTGACCTTAAACATCATCTAGTTTAAACACTTCCAGGGAGGGGGCACCCACACCTTCTCCGAGCAAGCCGTCCCGCTGTCTCACCACCCTCACCGCGAATCACTTGGTCCTAATAGCTGACCTAAATCTATCCTCTTTCAGCTTAAAACCATCACCCCATGTTCCATCACTGCAAGCCCTTGTAAAAAGCCCCTCCCCAGCTTCCCTGTAGCCCCTTCAGGTACTGGAAGGCCGCTATGAGGTCTCCCTGGAGCCTTCTCTGAGGACACAGGGAAGACTGCTGAGGAATACCCGAGGCTGGTGAAGGCCCCTGTAACTGTCTCGAAGAGTCACAGAACGAGATCTGGGAGGACTCTAGCTTGCCCACTTTAGTAGCAATTAATCTCCTGAAGAGACAACAAAGGGAACATGGTGCCACAAGAACGCAAAACAAGCCGAAGAGGGCAAGGGGAGAGCAAGACCACCGGCTCCAGGAACGCTCGCTGCACGGACGCCTCGACTTGGGACACTCCGCCTTTAAATGGCACCGGGCACTGAGCCCGGTAGTGTCAGGTTACGAACCAGTCTGTGTCAATAAAGGCAGAGGCTGGCGAAAACAACGGCATAAACACGCCCTCGCTGTCCGTGCAGCGCTAACTTGGGGAAAACGCCGCCGAGTCCCCTTTCCCGCGCAGAACTGCCAGTAAAACAAACCCCGCACCCCCTGCCCGCGAACGGGCTTCGCGCAGAGGGAACACTGACCCCGCTCCAGGCCACCACCACCCCCGTCCCGCCTCCCCTGCCGCCTCTCAGCGCCTGCCCTGGGCTCGGCGCCTCCTCCTCCTCCTCCTGCCGTCCCCGTCCCCGCCCTGCCCGCCCTCGGCTGCCGGGGCCGCCCCTCCCTCGGAGCGCTCCCGGAAGGGATCGCGGAGGGGGCGAGGCGGAAAGGGCGAGCGCTCCCCAGCGGGCACCCCCTTCCCCGCTCGCCCTTCCCCCCCCCCCCCCCCCAGGCACTTCCCGCCTCGGCAGTTCCCGCCCCGGCGCTCGCTGCGGCACAAAAGATGGCGGCGAAAACACAGGGCGGCATCCGCCTCAGCGCGGTGAGCGGCGGGGGGCGCGGGCGGGGCAGGGCAGGGCTCCCGGGGCGGACGGGCTCCCCTCCACCGGGCGGTGGCGGCTGCCGGGGCGGCGAGGGCTCGGCGCTGCCTGGGAGCCGGGGGTGGCGGTGCCAGGCCCGCGGTGCTCGGGAGGAGGGAGCTGCCGTGCGGCTGCGGCCCCCCCCCGGCACAGCTCCTTGCTTTCTCTCCGGGAGAGCGGGGTCTGCCCGCGCTTGGGAGCGGGGGTCCCGGGGGCTGCAGCGCGGGTCTTCGGCGTCCGTCTGGTCCCGCAATCCGCTAGGTTGTCTCCGGCTGTGCGGGAGGGGAAGCGGCGGCCTGAGGGTGGGTTGAGTTGGTCACCGGGGGTCGGGCCCGGGGGATTTCACAGGCTGTTGCAGGGATGTGGTTCTGAAGGTAGTGACCTCTTGAGTGGAAGCTTGCCACTTAAAATCCTAACTGGTTTTTGTAAGAGGCCTGATTACGTTTTCTCAAGTGCGATGAACGCGCATGCAGTTAAACCCACTAGGGTATTGCGCTTTTCGGTCGCAGCGTTGCTCCTTGCTGTCCTTTTGTGGCAGTCGGTCATTTCTTTATTTTCCTAGTGCGAATTAAGTTAAAGCTACTTCTCCAGTTGCCAGATTCATGAAAGAGGATGCTTTTTACGGCCTTTCTGACTTCAGCTGTCTGTGCCTATAAGTCACCCAGAGTTACAAACCTCACTGACAGAGTAGTGGAAAGAGGCTGGATCAGTTACAGAAAATAACTTGTCAAACATTTGAGTGAAAAATGTAGGTTAATATATTTTCAGCACTGCTTAAATTGCCCTAATATAAGTTGCCGTGATTGTAGGGCTTAGCTAGGAATGTTATCTCCTTGAATTTCAAGAATAACACTTTAATTTCAAAATTTTAATTTGAAGTGTTTGATATATTTTATAAAAGAGGTGTTCTCCTTTTTTAGGTAACACACTATTAAAAAAAAAAAATAGGGAGAGGAGTTTTCCCTGTGTTTTTAATGCAGTGTTAGTCTTCTTGAGGGGAAAAATGCATCAGGATTAATAATCTGCCTTTGCGAAAAAGTTCCAAATTGTTCTCAAGTTGAAATCACTTTGGCAAGCTGAACTCCTACAGATACCAGTGAGAAATCTAAGCTAAAGTTGGTACAGACAGTAACTTTCTGAATTATTTTTAGGATGCTGTTTGGTTTCGTTCGTCAATAGTAATAACTGAAAGTTTACATTCAGTCTGTTTCCAGTGAAAGTTGTGATTTTAGCGGGATTTTGCTAAAGTACCGAAGTAGCTGGTATAGGTTTGGTTTTTTTAGCAGCTTGTGTCCTACAGTGTAAAAGGTTCTATTTTCTAGAGACCAATAGAGAGTTGATGGTCACAATCTCTTCTATCAGCAGTTGTTTTTTTGGAAATACATTGGTTTTCGCCAGAATATTTCTGTTAGTTTCAGAAGCATATATAAGCAACCCAGATAGTGTGAGCGGGCCTGGTAACTCATTCCCACACTGGCATCATCTCCTTCTGTTCTGGTAATTTTTTTCCTCAATTGCATGATGAGACAGATAAGTGATCCAGGTTAAAGGCAAGTTTTAAAAATTATTTTCATTTTTGGATCAGCTCCCTGGTGTGTTTCACTACACAGTCATGTAAGTGGACTACCATAACTGGGAGAGAGGAAGAAGGGAGAAGATACTGGGAAAGAAACAAGTAGACAGGTGGGATAAAAGCAAGAGGGAGAAAATGGCAGTGAAATTCCCCCAGAAGTTGCTGAATACTTCAGTAAGACAAGACAGGTCGTTCAGTGGTAATTTGATTTGTGTATGCCTTGTGCTCTGCAAGGGATGAAAAGTTAGTTTTCTTGAAAAATTAAAATTTCCAAAGCTGTCCTTTTTTTGAGAGATAAGCTGCTTTATTCTTAAATATTTGCTGGTCATAACTGCAGGAGGTGTTTCTCTTAGTGCAGCTGAATGTTTTTTATAATTTTTAATGTATATGCCGTTTGAAGGTGGGGGAGGTTTAGTTGTATCTCCAGAAAGGATTTGGCTGCACTTGGTCGCAGAACAAAAAGTGAAACTAAACAAAACCCACTCTAGTAACAAAACAACTAGGCCCAGTGAACAAGGCAACTTAAATCATCTCAACTACAATCATACTAACACAGCTGAGTGTTCACCTGGGAACTGACTCTTTCCTACTGTGCTTACTGAACTTCAATTACTCATGAGTGAATTAAAGTGCTGGTTTGAATAAGTGAAGTGTTAAGGGACAAAATGAGCTTAAATATTTCCTGATGAACTCATCAGGAAATGAGTTGTTGGTGACAGCTGGGTATGATCTGTAGCAAACAGTGAAGGTGACAGCCTGAAACTGCTATTCTGTTTTTTAATCTGGTTTTGTCATGTGCCCTTGTTCCAGTGCCTTATATGAGCAAACGGTATCAGCTCTGAGGTACACTTTCCCATGAATTATCCTGTGGGATACTTACTTGCCTTTTGCTGGGGGAGATACTAGAGCCAGTAATAAATTTCTTAGCATTTCTGTGTTCCACTCTTCTCATTTCATATAAGCAGTTCACAGGCTCCCAGTTCTGTGTACCACCTTCCAGCCTTTCTCAGAACCTTACCACTTAACCTGTATACCACTTACCTTACCACAGAGATCCAGAGATCGACATAATTCTTGTGCTTGTTTATGGAGGATTCTGTTTCTTTAGAAGTCTGCTCTTTTCAAAGTTAATCACCAGTATGGAGCAGTAAAATGAGCGATGGAAAAGCATTGTGTTACACAGGCAAGACGAGAAGAGATTTTTTGCTGTGCACGTGTACACTTGGCTTCACAGAAAAAGGGACACTTACCTGTGGTTATGTAAGTGTTGGTGATGCTGATGTGTCTTCTAGTGACCGTGAGAGGTTCACAACTGTGAATTCATGTCTTTATCAAAACTACAGTCGGGACTTACTGCCAGCTCCATATTGCTGAGGTTACAATGCCAGTAGTAACTCCAGAGGTCCCAGTCCACCTGGGTTGTATGGTTGGAGTTTCTCAGTGGAGAAATGCAGGGATTTAGTTGCAGTCTGACAGTGTGTCCTATGCTCTTATGACCTTATAATCAAGGTGAGGTTTCTTGGGGATTTATGTTGATCTGAACTAGGGCTGCTGGTGTTGCCTTCTTCCTGCTCTGGTACCTGGCTTATGGATCTAGAACTTGCTTCTAACGTTCCTTTTCACTGATAAATGAACTTAGAGACTTGAAGTGGATGCTTGCATTTATTTAGACTTCACTAACTATACAAAAAGGTGCTTGTCAGTGTAGTGGTTCTGTAAAATTTATGAAATATAGATATGTACACACAATTTTGAAATATTGTTTTCTGGTTTTATGTATACTATAATGTAGTCTAAATAATGCTTTTTTATATAACTGCATGATAGAAGAACTATTTCCAGTGTTATGTGTATGTGGATACTGCTTTTTATGGCATCAGCATAACTGCCAGCGAGACTTAAAAGATGTACATGCGGAGAGTTTTTTAAAGACCTTTTAGAAGTATAAATCCAGATATTCTCCATGGTCATACAAATGCAATGCTATGAGTTTCAGCAGTTAGATTTCTCCAAGCATTGTTTTAACAAATACTTAAGTTATATGGATATTTAGTTCCGTTTAGTTATATGGATATTTAGTTATGAATATTTAGACCAGAACTAGTCTTTTGATCTAGATGAATGTATATGAACCCAGGCTTTCATAAATTACTTGAGAATACTTTTGTCGCTGTCATCTGTATAGGATACATCCCATTAGTAGGGACTTTATTTGCATATTCTCATCTAATCCTACTGGCTGCTACATTCCTCTGGTTATATCTTATCAGGGATAAAATGTATGAGATCAAATGGCTAAAAGCACAAACCACTAGTTGAGATAATCTGACGGGTGATTTTCATCAGTATGGACAAAAGGAGCAATGCCATCAGACAGTAAGCCACTGATTTTATTAGGCACCGCTCACTTTTGCAGATTAAGTTAAATACTTATATTTTAAGATGTATGTTTTTAACATTTGAGAGCATGTGTTTCTGGTAGTAGATTGGACTAAGGCTTTGAAGTTTTCTGTAACCTCTAGCATCAGTACATAGCAATAGTTCCTTACATTTTTATAAGGAGAGTTTGATAGGATGATTGTATAACCCATGCTCAGAATACTGTGCTGAATTCTGTTTTGCTCTATTGTCTTTAATGGCAGTATAAATGTTCTCTTTGAAAGGTATTAGTATGTAAATATCTAATAGTAAATTAAATTAGAGCCTTTTGATAGCACTATACAAATCAGCTAAATTTAATGTTACTTTATTTAACATATGGTTTCTGGCTTGGTATCGTTGAGGAGTACAAACTAATGCCATTGTTTGTGTTTTATTTCAGCTTTGTCCAAAGTTCTTGCATACCAACTCTACCAGTCACACCTGGCCTTTCAGTGCAATTGCAGAACTTATAGGTATGTAGATCAATATTTTGCTTGAGTACTTCACTGTGGTACCTTTTTCTTGTAAAACTTTTTTCCTTCATGTAGGGAAGGGAGTTGATCCTTTTGTTACCATTCAGTATCTTACAACAGTTTGTTGGGTTATTTTACAGTCAGATTGACTGTTTTCTTTCTTAACAGCATATGTACTACTTGACAGCAGTTGCAGAGGCCTTGTAGGATTTGCTGTTTTCTTTTTCTGAGTTTAATAAAGATTGCCAAATGTAGAAGACTGTGGGACCAACTGAATTCCTTCTTTAGTGAACCAAATGCAAGCCTCCTGCTTATTCCTGTTCCCAGGCTGAGTGCACACTTCAAAGATTTGCATGCACACTCGCATCCTGTACAGAACAACTGGCCACAGACAGAGTAGCACAGACAAGAGGACATAACTTTACAAGAACCCACATAAACACAAGAGGTGCTTGAATCCTGAACAGCATGAATGACCTTATCTTGTTTCTGCCTCCTGGCTAACTAGGTTTAAAGTTCAGTAGTGGTGCATACATGTACTTGCACTTACTTATCACTCAAGCTTACCCACTCTTCTGGGTATTTCGCCCAGACCTAGGAGTCTGAAAGCCCAGTCCTGGGCTTTCTACCAGTTTCTGGCTTAGACCTTGGATTCCAGTAGTTGCTGGTTTCTTCTGATGTGTTGGTTTGCTCTAACTTTGCTAGCACAACAAATGTGCAGATGTGTACAGGCAGACATTGAGAATAGAGAGCGCAGTCACTCATGAACTTGTTAGAAATAGTGTTTAGTAAGAATGTACCACAGAGTGTCACAGGGTCCAGTCATACAGGCAATACTGACCAGCAGCCAATTTGCACACAATCGGCCTGTATTCCCTGCCCTCTGTCCCATACTATTCTTCTCCCATCCACTTCGACCTTTCCCTTTTGTTCAATGATTCCTCAGAACATTCAATAGTAATTTTTGCATGTTGTCAAAGTTCCCCTTAAACATCCTGACTTTCTTATTTTGGGTTACTAAGTTTCTGTCTGAACATCTTCAGGGTTATACTTGAGTGGTTCCTTTTAATCATTCATCCATTGGTGTTCTAAGAGTTCTGTTCTTTGTTACTGTCTTTGTCCTAGGGCTTCTGTGTCTGTTTTAATTTATTAGCTCATGTTGATCGTCTCACCTTTGATTTTTAATAGCTCTTAACTGGATATCTTCAGAGTTGCTTGTTTTCTGATTTAGGGAATGATTAGCAGACTTTCTTGAAATGGTTCCTCAAAATAAAGGTGTGGTTTGGAGGGACTTGCCAAGTTTATCTAGCAGTTTGCTGCTTCCAAAGGGAGCAACTTTTCTGGTCACATACGTTCCTTTTCTTCCTGTGCGTTAGTCTTGCTGTTGCTAATCCAGAAAATTAACCTAACTAAAGAAAGTAGGAATTTTTCAGCTAGATAAGGCCAGAGCTGTCACAAAGGAGGAAACCACAACCACATGGCTGCCAGAAAGGCTGGCTACTTTGGGAGTAACAATATGTTAAGTAATTTCTTAGCATGCCATGCTATACCTGGCTGGAATGATGGTAGATGTGCTGTGCAAGGCATGCAAACTTGTCTTCTTCCTTTGCCTCTGGTTTGTCATATGTGTTGCTTTAAAAAAGCTTCAAAACCATAGTAGCAACATATTGGTTGTGAAGGCTTCTTGTTAGTCATGTTGATTTAAATAAAATTTTTAATTAGCTTTTCACATGCTATGTAAGGCTGCTATAACATATGCCAAATATAAAATAATAGATTTATGTTACGGAGGGCTGAATATTAGTTTATGCAAACTTTCCTAAAATGCTAATGATCTGTATGCTGAAATTTGCTGTTTATGCTCTAGGCCCTCCTGTCAGTTTTTTGCTGGTATTATTGGAGGCATCTCCTGTTAGTCCTCGGCCAGATTAAATTTAGGTGAACTAATGGTCATACTTGTAAGAGATTAAGTGAGACGTCTAGAGCGAGTTGCTGAGCTAGCAAATCACTGCACAAGACATGGTCTTAGAAGAGTACTTCCAAACTTTCAGTTCTACTTGAAATGTCCTCTTTTGTTGATGCTGAAATACATTTTATGAACTTTTTCACTGTGGATGCCATTTGTACTTTATGCTTTTAGAAAGCAAGCTACCAAGCTGTGATTCTTTTTTATAGGCCACAGTGTTGGCTTGAGCAGTTTATTTATGGCCCTCAGCTGAACCTGCAAAACTGACAGTGTAGTAGGGGCAGTGACTCCTGCTGTGCCATCTCATCCCACCCCTCCCCCTCTCTGTGCTTTCCCCCTTCACAAATTCCATGAGTAGCACAACACTGGGGGAAGGGGGGAGAAGAGATGAGCGAAAGTGGTGTTAGGGCAGATGAGATTTAAACTAGCTTTGCTGCCAGGAGATGTTTGTGGAGCCATGGTTTTAATTTCTCTTATGGTAGCAATGCTGCAAGTTCAAATCCTGAAAATACAAAACTTAGTTTAAAACATTTTCTACTTCTGTGAAACTCGTATCTTCCTAGATTTGAACAACTTGCTCTAGCAAAATGCCTATTTGTGACACACAGCTCTGTTAACATGGAAGTGATGTAGTAGCAGTGCAGCAATAATTTTTTCACATAAATCTCTTGCACCTCAGGAGTCAGAACTTTAAATTTTATCTGGGATGCCAAGAGTCACCTTCAGGTTTTTTGCTTGCTTCCTTTTTTCAGTGTCGCAAATTCGATGCTTTGAAGTTGTGATAGTATTTCAAATCTCATTTCACAGTTAAAAATCCCACAGGCCCACAGCAGTAAGGTGAAGTTGCAGTAGTAGTGTGCCATTATCTGCGTAGCAGACAATGACCCAATCTCCTGAGAGCCAGTCAGAAGGGATGTTTGCATGGCTGGGAGAAAGTGCATACTGCAACAGCTGCCTGGGAGACAGACTGAAGAAGAAACTTGTCTTGGTTTCGCTTTCTATTCTCAAATTTGAGCATCTCATCTCCACCTGAAGTTTCTCTTATACATTACTGTCATCTCTAACTGCTGGGTATTTGTGTGGTGTTTTCAGACAAGGTTTGCCAGGTTTTGATGGAGCTGTTTCATTATAATGTTTTGATTTAGTGTTGTCATCTATAAAGAAGCTAGTGGTTTAGGACACCTAGTTTTTAGCTTAACGTTCCTTTATTAAAAGCTATGACTTCTTGCTTCTGTGCCATAGTTGACTAATATTCAGTGATGTAGCTGAGAAATGCCTATCTGTGCCAGCACAAAAATTCTGCAACTATATTGCATACCTAACTGGAGCTGCAAAATGGCTACAGTTTTAGAGCTCCATTCATGCAGCATGTGACTTTGCAGGGTCATAGGCCCATGATTAAGGAACTCTGTTAAGCTGCTGTATTTACCAAATAAATATACATGCAAATGTAGCACCATAATAAAGTTAGGGACTGTTATTCCATATAGCAGTTTGGCAGGGTTGCAAGACTAACATTAATCAGATTGATTATATGTGTATTCCTGCTAGACAAGGCTCTGTTCTGTAGTACATGCAGATTTAAGTAACTTTGGAAGAATTGCTGTATGACATCTCTACTGAAATTAAGCATTGTAAAATGTATTTAATTTTTGGTTTTTAGTATCCCAACCTTGTTTGCTTTCTTTCTCTTCAGATAATGCTTATGATCCAGATGTGAGTGCTAAACAGATATGGATTGACAAAACAGTGATAAATGACAATATATGCTTGACATTCACTGATAATGGAAATGGTATGAACTCAGAGAAGCTCCACAAAATGCTAAGGTGGTTAACTTCTTTTGCAATTTTTTTCTTTTAAAGATTCCTGTTTCTGGTGTTGTTATTGTTCAGTTTATTTCTTCTTCTTGTGTGGAATCTAATTTTGTTCATAAATTTATCAATTCTGAAGGTGATTATCCAAGTGAGACTGTAGAATAGACAGATACTTGTGAAACTTTCACACAACCTTGTCAGTGTATTTTATCTCATAATTTCCTTTTATCCTTTTTGTCAGCCTTCCCATTAAACTTTTTGTGCAGTGGTTATGCTGTGTAAACTCTCTGTAGTGCCTTTTAGCAGAGATAAGGAAGATTTAATTTAATTTTATTTTTTAATTCAAGATTGCTTTAGGCTAAGTTAGCAAGCAAGAGACAGAGATACTCAGGTCAAACACTTTGAAGTATTGAAAATAGAAGGTACTGTGGAAAACTGAAGGGAATTATATTGGTATGAATTGTCATTTTACCTTTAAGTATTCTAAAGGGTTTGAACTGAGCTTTTTGCAGCTTTTGTTTCTACGGTTAGCAAAGAGGTTGCTCTTCAGTTGCCCTTTTAAGTATGAAAGCTTTCTCTGCCTGCAGATAAATCTCTGGGTTTAAAGTTGAGCAAGTCTGAATTTAAGTGTTATGGCTTTTTTCTGTCAGATACCATAAATTCATTTACTTGCTCAATTCAGTATTCCATATGCAGTTACTTGTTTTACTTCAAATGCAGTGTGTAGTTATTAATGAAAAATTTGTAGATTGCACATTTTCAAGCTAATGAAGAGGAAAAAAGAAAGGCCTTTGGGGTTTCTATCAGCATTTATTGTGAAGCCACAGGACTCCTCAAAGAATGCTCATTGCACAATTTCAGACAGATTGTATATCTTTTCCATACTTAAAGATGAAAGTAAATTTCCCTGAATTCTTGCAGTGTAGTTTTAGCAATGTTATACAGGTAATTTTCAGGATTTGCTTAACTGTACGTTACTAAATTGTACAGTAGCCCCTGATTTCTAAAACAAGATATTAACTTTTGTTTAACTCTAATTTGGTAAGTCTTGCATGCATCTTGTAGATTTATAAGTTTAATAGGAGTTTTTATACTCTCCTAATGTCATATATTTCAGCTTTGGCTTCAGTGAGAAATCTGTGATGAATGGCCGTGTTCCAGTGGGATTGTATGGAAATGGGTTTAAATCAGGGTCCATGCGCCTGGGAAAAGATGCAATAGTCTTCACCAAGAATGGAGAAACCATGAGTGTTGGCCTGTTATCTCAGACTTTCCTTGAAGTCACAAAAGCAGAACATGTCATGGTTCCTATAGTGACATTCAACAACCAACATATCCTTTCAACAGCTTCTGAATGAAAAGCCATGGGTACATGCAAAATTTAGATTATAATATTAGTAAAAAATCTTGTCTAGTCTTATGGATACCTTAATTGTACTGTAAGATGTAAGGAATCCTATTAATTGTTAGGGCCTCTAGATTTATAGGAGCTCTGAGATGCAGAATGAAAACTCGTTTCATTTAAAGTTACTCTCCTTAACACAGTTCTTACGACAGATAAGTGATCCAGCAGAATCCAAAAACAGCCTGAAGGCCATCTTAACACATTCTTTGTTTTCTACTGAGGAGAAATTATTGGCAGAACTAGATGCTATAATGGGGAAAAAAGGAACAAGAATTATCATTTGGAATCTTAGAAGGTAAGATGAAGTCCTTTCATTCAGTTTGTCTTTCAGTGTATGCAAACATACAAGGGCTTCTTTGTAGAATAATTCCAAAAGACTGTGGGGATGTAACTCGGAAACTAGACTGGAACTCGCATGATTGAAGGGCCGTAATGTTGCACGAGAGCTGTTGCTAATACCTCAAGTAACAAAGCAGAAGGAAGAGGAGTGTAAAGAACTTCAGTGGCAGGAAAAGCTGAAAGGACTAGGAAAACACAGCTGATTAATGTATGGCTTGGAGGCTGGTGCCATCGGATGAACTTTGGGTTTTTCGATCACGGAGATGTTTACAGGGCACCAGGTATGCTAGCAAACAATGGCATGGAGCTACCAACAAGGGGGGAAAGGATTCTTGGCCAGGAGTTAGCAAGGCTCATTGAGAGATCTTTAAACTAGACTTGATGGGGGTAGGGAACAAAACTCCTGGATGGTTTTATTTCCAGGACACTGGGCCTGCTGCCATTGGATGGGAAGATGCTGTCCTGCAGGGGACAAAGGGTCCTAGGGCAGGAGTTAGCAGGGCCCATTGACAGAGCTTTAAACTAGATTTGAAGTGGGAGGGGGTTGTAGCTGGGTTTGAACTAGTGAAGCATTGTTCTAGTATTAATGAAGACCAGAAGGCCTTCTGCCTCCCAAGCGTGCCACCAGCGTGCTCAGCTCGCTCCCTGAAATGCCTGCACACCAATGCAGGCAGCATGGGGAATAAACAGGAGGAGTTAGAGGTCTATGTGCAGCCTAAAGGTTATGATCTGGTGGCAATTACAGGGATATGGTGGGACAGATCACATGACTGGAATGTGGTCATGGATGGCTCTGTCCTTTTTAGGAAAGACAGATCAGCAAAGCAAGGTGGTGGAGTTGCTCTTTATGTGAGAGAGCAACTAGAATGTATTGAGTTCTGTAGAGGGGCAGATGAGGAGCAAGTGGAAAGTCTGTGGGTATGAATTAAGGGGCAGGCTGGCATGGGTGATACAATTGTGGGGGTCTATTACAGACCTCCTGATCAGGATGAGGGAGTTGATGAGACTTTCTATAGTCAGCTGAAAACAGCCTTGCAACTACAGGCCTTAGTCCTCATGGGGGATTTTAACTACCCTGATATTTGCTGGAAGGCCTACACAGCCAGCCATTCACAGTCTAGGAGGTTCCTCCAGTGCATTGATGTTAACTTCTTGATACACATGGTGGACAAACCAACTAGGAAAGGAGCGCTGCTGGATCTCATACTCTCCAACAAGGAGGGTCTGGCTGAAGCAGTGAGGGTCAATGGCAGCCTTGGCTGCAGTGATCATGAGATGGTGGAGTTCAGGATCCTGTGTGGGAGGAGCAGAATACCTAGCAGGACCAGAACCCTGGACTTCGGCAGGGCCAACTTTGGCCTCTTCAATCAATTGTTAAGAGAAGTCCCATGGGACAGGGTGCTGGAAGATAAAGGGGCTCAAGATAGTTGGTCAGCATTCAAGGACCACTTCTCCCAAGCTCAGGATCAGAGCGTCCTAATGGGTATGAAATCAAGTAAGGGAGCTAGGAGACCAGCATGGTTAAACAAGGAATTGCTGGGCAAACTCAAGTGTTAAAAAAGAATCTATGGATCATGGAAGGAGGGGCTGGTCACTTGGGAGGAATATAGGACGGTTGTCAGAGGATGTAGGAAGGCAATAAGGAAACCTAAGGCTTCCTTGGAACTAAACCTTGCTAGTGAGGTCAAAGACAGTAGAAAGGACTCCTTCAAATACATTGCAGATAGAACTATCACTAGAGGCAATATAGGCCCATTGCTGAATGAGGTGGGTGCCCTGGAGACAGGATGTAAAGAAGGCAGAGGTACCGAATGCCTTCTTTATCTCTGTCTTTACTGCTGCAGACTCTTCCGAGGAACCCCAGATCCCTAAAGCCCCGGAAGAAGTCAGGATGAAGGAGGAGTTTGCTTTGGTAGATGAGGATTGGGTTAGGGATCAGTTAAGCAATCTGGACATCCATAAATCTGTGAGTCTGGATGGAATGCACCCGTGGGTGCTGAGGGAACTGGTGGAGGTCATTGCTAGGCCACTCTCCATCATCTGTGGTAAGTTGTGGGCAACCGGAGAGGTGCCTGAGGACTGGAGGATAGCAAATGTCACTCCAGCCTACAAGAAGGGCAAGAAGGAGGACCTGGGTAACTATAGACCGGTCAGCCTCACCTCCATCCCTGGAAAGGTGGTGGAACAACTTATTCTTGGCACTATCTCTAGGCATATCAAGGATGAGGGGGTCATTAAGAGCAGTCAACATGGTTTTACCAAGGAAAGGTCATGTTTGACCAACCTTATAACCTTATATGAGGAAGTAGCTAGGTGGATAGATGATGGTAGGGCAGTAGATGTGATTTAACTTGATTTCAGTAAAGCATTTGATGCTGCATCCCACAGCATCCTTGTAGATGAACTGCGAAGGTGTGGTCTTGATGGTCAGGTAGTGAGGTGGATCACTAACTGGTTGAAAGGAAGAAGTCAAGAGAGTTGTGGTCAATGGGACAGAATTTGTTGGAGGTTTGTGACTAATGGAGTCCCTCAGGGGTCAGTACTGGGACCGGTGCTGTTCAATATTTTCATCAATGACCTGGATGAGGGAGCAGAGTATGCCCTCAGCAAGTTTGCTGATGACACTAAACTGGGAGAAGTGGCTGACACACCAGAAGGCTGTGCTGCCATTCAGTGAGACCTAGACAGGCTGGAGCGTTGGGTGGGGAGAAACTTGATGAAATTCAACAAGGGCAAGTGTAGAGTCTTGCATCTGGGGAAGAACAACCCCATGTACCAGTACAGGTTGGGGACTGACCTCCTGGAGAGCAGTGTAGGAGAAAAGGACCTGGGGGTCCTGGTGGACAGGAGGATGACCATGAGCCAGCAATGTGCCCTTGTGGCCAAGAAGGCCAATGGCATCCTGGGGTGCATTAGAAAGGGTGTGGTTAGTAGGTCCAGGGAGGTTCTCTTCCCCCTCTATTCTGCATTGGTGAGGCCGCATTTGGAATATTGTGTCCAGTTGTGGGCCCCTCAGTTCAGAAAGTACAGGGAACTGCCTGAAAGAGTCCAGCACAGAGCCACGAAGATGATGAAGGGAGTGGAACATCTCCCTGATGAGGAAAGGCTGAGGGAGCTGGGTCTCTAGCTTGGAGGAGACTGAGGGGCAACCTCATCGATGTTTACAGATATGTTAAGGGCGAGTGTCAGGATGATGGAGCCAGGCTTTTTTCAGTGATGTCCAGTGATAGGACAAGGGGCAATGGGTGCAAACTGGAACATAGGAGGTTCCACGTAAACATCAGAAAAAACTTCTTTACTCTGAGAGTGACAGAGCACTGGAACAGGCTGCCCAGAGAGGCTGTGGAGTCTCCTGCTCTGAAGACTTTCAAGATCTGTCTGAATGCCTTTCTGAGTGATCTGTCCTAGTTGCTGTTTGTTTGTGGTGGTGTTTGGTTTTTTTTGTGGGTGTTGTTTTTTTTGTTTTGTTTTGTTTTTTTGGTTTTGTTTTGTTTAGTCCTGCACTTGCAGAGGGGTTGAACTCAATGATCTTCGGAGGTCCCTTCCAACCCCTAATATTCTGTGATTCTGTGAAATAAGATATCCTTGGCAAGAAATTGGCTTGTGTTTTAGTTTGTCTTTATTCTTGCCCCTCAGAAAAAAAGGTGGAAGGGTGGGAAGGGAGGGAGGTAGGCAGGAAACCATACCTGGATGAGTGTAGATTAAATGTTACAGCACAAAAAAGAGCTCTGTCAATTATTATAGCAAGTGAAAAGTTGGGGATTTTTTATTTCATTAGTTTCTTGCAAGGATTAGAGCCCAGAATAACTTATAGTTTAGGAGATTTTGGTGCAAGAAAGCTGGAGGTTACAAATGTAATGCTAATTCTGGTTGTTTCCACTTGTCACCAGCTCTGTAAGAAGTACTTCCCCTTCTTCATGCTTCAGAAACTAATTTGCATTGCCGAGGTAGACTTTTATTTATTTTTACGTATGACTGTTTTTAGGATTGCGCATCACTTCGTTGCTCGAGCAAAAGAAAATACAATGAACTCAGCTGATTGGTCAGGATAACTTTCATGTTCTGAATTTTTGGAGTGTATTCATAGGAAGTTGTGGGAAATAACACTTCTGGAGTGTTAAAAAAAAAAACAAACAATCCCCCACACAGAGCTGTTTCAGTATTAAATTTTTTTCTGGAATATTTCTGTCAACTATATTATATCTCAGTGTTGTGCAGAGGTACTGCCAGTAGACTACAGTGTATATATCTGCAACTAAATATAGTGTATGCATCTGATAAGTGGTGCAATAAGAAGTTGTCACACTTACTGAGTTGAAAAGCTGTGATGAGTGTAATTTTTGCAGTATTAAAAAATCTTTGGAAAACAATTTGTAGCATTCCGAAATTTTGCATTGAGAAGGAATGTGTGTGTCTTGGTCCATCTAGAATTTAAAGCTGACACTGACTGCTTACAGTTTTGAAGCGTGACCTGTTTGCAATTAAGTTAGAATTCATGAATGTCTTCCTTGCTGTCACTTCTCTTCTACTTCTTGGGTATCAGAAAAGGAACTGGTGAACTTGGTTTATGTGTATTTTAGCAAAAAAACCACCGTGGCTCAAAGGAATTCCCTTCTGTTGCATCTTTGTGGTACCCAGTAGATCCACCACAATATCTTGTGTTGGCTTTTTTTTCCTATCATAAGTATATTTTCTTAATCTTATTTCTTAGAGATAAAAATGAAAAACCAGAGTTTGACTTTGACAAGGATAAATATGACATCAGAATTCCAGAAGACTTAGATGAAACAGGCAAAAGAGGATATAAAAAACAAGAGAGACTGGACCAGATTGTTCCAGAAAGTGACTACTCATTGCGAGTATGTATAACATTTCTAAAAATTTGTTTATTTTTGAAAGCCATAGGGTGTCTGTCTCTGTTCTAATATAATGTTCTATTCTACAGAAGTGTTGACTGAGTTGGGCAGACGAATGCTAGAATGTGTGTCTTAGGGCAATATGTTAGGAATTATTTTGAAAATTAAAGGTGCAGTGTATTTGTGAACTTGTGTAAACGTTTGCTATTTTTTTAGAAGAAAGTTACTGGCTTTTAGGTAGTCTTGCAAATAGCTTTTGCTGTTAAATGTAGTCATCATTATCAAACAAAGAGCAAGAAGGAAATGCAATCAGTAGCTTCAGAAATTAAATATGGGTGTGTGTGGTTGTCAGCAGAGTAAACATTCCATTGTAGTGCAGGTATACATGCATATAGTACTGATGCTATGCACATGTGGATCTTCTAAAGCATTCTACGTGTCATTTCTAGGTTTCAAAAAGAGGTAAGGGAATTGGGAAGCAGCTCTGTTGTTGGAATACATGCATGCAGACAGGGACAACACTTTTCTATAGGTTAATTGATTAATAACTTCTGAAGGCTTCTTTTTGGAAGAAAGTGTATCTAGATACTAGGTATTCTGGGCACTTCTTGTGGGTAATATTCAGAAGTATTATTCCAGTTGAAGTAAAACTTTCAAGTCCTTAAGTCCTATATCCACTTCAGTTACTAGAAGTTGTAAATAAAATGATATCTGAAATGCAAATTAAAATTAATAGATCTGTATGTTTCTATGAAGATTGCATAGCTACTATCAAGCTATGATAATATACAGTTGTTTGGAACAAAGTTAACATACTTGCTTTTGTTTATTTTAAAGTTTGTAGAATTTTGAAGCTCTTAATAGGGGATAAGAAAAGGGAGGCTTGTGTGTCTGCATCTTCAGACACCTGATGAACTTGTTAAATTCGTAAAAGTTGTTCTTCAGTTGTTAGTAATTTAGTTTGTGAATTATGTGTGTTTATTATTTCCTATTTACTGGAATCAAGTTGGAAAAGAATACATTTCATAAAAGACAATTAAAACTTGAGTTTGTCTTCCTAAATGTGTATTGTTAAGTATTTATATCTCAAGGTTTGGGGTTGTTTTAACAGCAGTTACTGTATGTTTTGTAGGCTTATTGCAGTATTCTGTATCTGAAGCCAACAATGCAGATCATTCTACGAGGACAAAAAGTGAAAACACAGCTGGTTTCCAAGAGCCTTGCCTTCATTGAACGTGATATATACAGGCCAAAATTTTTGAATGTATCCTTTGCTAGTATTTACATCATTGCACACTGAACTTAGTGGTCTGACTTTTCACATAAGCTGTCTGAATTCTGCTGGATATGTTGCAGTTACACTAGTTGGGTTGTGGTTTTCTAATTTTTTTTTTTTTAAATTTTGGTTTTTGTACAGACATACTGAAGGAATTACCTCAATGTGAAAAAAAAAAAAAAAAAAGGTCCAGGACCCAATTTAGAATCAGGCACATGAGATTAACTAGATTTTTCCTTAATATCTGGTAAAAGGCTAAAACAGTAAGAATCACTTTTGGATTTAACTGCAGAAACAAAGATCACTATGGAATAATGATGTACCATAAAAACAGACTCATCAAAGCTTATGAAAGAGTTGGCTGTCAGTTAAAGGTAAGAAATTAAAGATCAGAAATATTTTAAAATTTTTAGGAATAATTTTCACTCAAATGCAGATTTTAAAAAAAGAATACAGATGGAAACTAGGAAATCAATGAGAGTTTATTAAACTACCTCTTTAGTTTGTGCAGCAGTGAGAAATCTTATTAAATTATGTGCAGTTGTTTTAATGTTTACCTTTTAAACTAAGCTTGATACACAAAATATGGGCCTGGACATACCTTTTAGGACAAAAGAGGGGTGGAATGCAGGGGTTTATTGTCAAGAGTTTCATTTTGGAGAGGAGTCATAAACCAAGAGCATTATTTTTACTCAGTGTATATAGCTTATAATCACCTCTGACAAATATTATTGTTACTGACAAACAGTATTAGTATAGAATGCATGTTTTTTTTCCTGATAGATCTTGATTTCTTACAGGCAAACAACATGGGTGTTGGTGTTGTTGGGATTATTGAGTGCAACTTCCTAAAACCAACTCATAACAAACAAGATTTTGACTACACAAATGAATACAGGTAAATATCTATTTTTATCTGGACTTTTTAATGAATAGTGTTGTTCACTGTGAACAAAGGCAAAGACGTCTTCTTTTCTAAGGAGTAGGAATAAAATACTATGTTCCATTATAAAATTGCATGGCTATTCTGAACAGTAGGGGTGGGATTTTTACATGTACAGTGGTCATACTGCATTCGTTGCGCAATCACTGAGGTCTAGAGCACCATATACATAATTTTCAAGCAAGTGCCCTAAAAGAGGTTGGTTGCAATTCTGCCTCTCACTGATTGCCCTCAGAATAATTCACTGAGATGTGGATAATTGTATGGTATGTGACTAAAATTGATATATGAATGCCATACTAATAACTTGTTTCATAACAATTTGTTTGGTCTTTTTTTGGAAAAGCTTTGTTGGATTTTTTTTGAGCCCTTCTTTTTAGTTTCTTCCCTAAGAATGGACTTCAATGTCCTCAAATCCTCTGCTACCTGATAGAGAATTTAAAATACCTGACATCCTAAAGGCAGAAATTATTGGGGATATTGCATTGTTTCAGTTTTTATTTCTAACTCGGGAATGCCACTTTTTCACATATCTGCATCCATCCCATCAATCAGTATCTAGTGTGATATTTTTTATAATTAACCTGTGAATCAGGTTGGGAATCTAGTCTGACTTAGAATTTTCAAATATGATAATTAGTTTTAAGTCAGGTGAACTTCCTCATTTGTTTACACTGCCCTGCTGTAAATCAGTTATGCTCACACTGTGGAAGGAAAGGGATGGAAGATGAAAGGGCATGAGTAACCTAAGCAGTTTTCAGGCTGAGGTGTAAAAACTGTCCAGGGAAAATGGTCTGAATACAGACCTTGAGAGTTGTTCCACTCTTTCCTTTCATAATGGCAAGGTTCTTTTGTCTCCTGCACTGCTTTGTGTTACGGGATATTTGGAGTGGCAACCTCCTCCAGCAGCTCTGTCCTGGGACTCCCTCCTTTTCCAGCCACTGGAGCCCAGAGTTTTGCCCAAGCTGAGGGATGTGGCTGGCACTTTCCAAGTTCAACCAGCAGCAAAGCTGAGCTCATATTCCAGAGACACACACACTGAGGACACTGACAGGGCTGGTTACACAAGCTGCCACAGACAAGGTGCATCTACATATGGGACTCACATAAAACATGAACAGCCAAGTCTCCTTCCTCTTCTTCAGCTGGTAGAGATAGAAGTTCACTAGTGAAGGCATGTGCATGACACTCTAGATTCACAAGCACATGTACATTTGTGGATCCCCTGAGTACTGGCACAGTCCTTCTGTCCTCATGGTACTCCTGCAAGGATCCCTGACCCTCTTACCTGCTTCAGAGGTCCCCTACGTGCTGGCTAGCACAATTTGATATTTGCTAGCAAAGGTGTGCACTCGCACACTTGTGCCACAAACACTCCATATTTGCAAGTCCCCCTGGGTGTACCAGCACAACCCTTTGCCTGGCTGATACCCCTTGCTGGACGTAGGGCTTCCTACTCACTGCCAAGTCCAGCTTGGAGTTTGCTAGCAAATACATGTGCATGCCCTATGCACACCAGGACTAGGGAAGATGCAGCTTCCCTTCCCCTACGAGCCAGCACCAGGCATGTAGGCTGTGACCCACAGTCCAGCTCCAGTTGTCAGCACTGAGCCCCTCACTCGTGCTGAACCACCCCAGAAGCTGGTTTTTGAAGGACACATCATTCCTGCCTCATTGAGGGGCAGCTGAGACCCCCCACTGGCTCCAGTAGCTGACACCATACCACCAGTTTGACTCCAGGAGCTGGCATCAAATCCACACAAACCGAGCTCTCTGCAGTAGCTGACAGTCCTTGCCATGCAGATACACATGAGATAAAGAATGAAATTATGCAGAAAGGTTGTTAAGAAAATATTAAGAAGATACAAGAACATAGGACAGCAGGGGGAGATCAGGCACAGGGCTCAGCCAGACAACTGTACTGACAAGTGATGTTTTACATGGAACCAGATCCGTGTATACCCTTTTCTGTTTGCTCCCCTCTTTGTTCCTCCCTGCTCCCTTTCACCATGCACATTGACTCATCTACAGCTCCACTGACCCCCTCCAAATGTCATGGACCTTCAGGTTTGCATCCTTATTCATTGTAAAATTCCAGTGTCCCTGCAGTTTCTTGATGGCCTGTAAATTAGTGTGACTGACCAGGGTTATTTCTGGTTCTTATCTCTGTTAATGCTAATTGGTCCGGTTTTATGACTCTGTGTTTGTATCCTTCCCTTTCCTTATCCTCCTGACTGAAAAAATAAACATTCTCGAACTCTACATATCCTTACCAGTTAGTGTGACTGGCTAAGTTTGTTCTTATCACTACCTCCCTTATCAGTCAGGTTTATCTCTGTCCTTTTTTATGGCTCCTTTGACCATATGCCCTTAAAGGAGCAGGCACTTTTCCTTCTATATGCCCTAACACTTGCTTTCAATATGGACTTAGAAATTTAGTGTATTGACTTGCAGAGAGGGGATAAACTTTGGCAGGAGAAGTCATTACCTTTCTCAAGCTGCATGTTTTGTTCTTCAACCAGTTGTGGTTCAGCTTCCACTGGCAACCTGAACAGTGCCTTTCCTGAGTTGCTGATTTATACACAGCTCTGCATATAACGATAACCCAGAAACCACCCTAGAGTGCTGTAACAAACAGAGCTGTTAATTGTAGCAATTGAGAGATTATAACAAGATAAATCTGGTAATTCCTGGTGTTGAAAGAGCAGCCTTCTGGGGGAGGAGCAGCAGGCCTGATAGCTGCTACAGCCACTAAGTTCAATCTGCCTGTATCTTTAAATGGTGCCTTCAGTTTGTGTTGATCTTTGCAGTGATATTACCAGCTTTAAGCAGTTCCCATGTTTTTACCACCATTGTGCTAGCAGAGCCATTCATGACAACACATGGTAAAGCAGTTCAGGGAATGGTCAAACTGGAAAATAGCTGTTGTGCTAGGTTTTTTTTAATACAGAAGTGACTGGAACCACTTTCCTGTGTGGTGGCTCTAAGAGGTCCCTTGGCAGAGTGGTAGGAACTAGGAATGCCTTAAGGTAGTAATTTGTGTCGAACAGGGTTTACACTATGTTCCCACAGGCTGGCACAGTAAGCACTGAATGCTTTTTACTTGTTTCTTTTTAAAGCCACTTGTGGGCATAGAAATACTACACTTGGAAGGTTTTTCTCCAGAGTGCTGCAGGTTTTCAAAAGGTAACTTTCCAGCCCGAAACAGAAACATAAAACTGTTGCTGTACTTTCATGGCCAATGTAAGCTGAGCTGCCCTTCCCTCTCTGGAAGAGAAACATGATCCCATCTGTGCATTGCTTCTCATTTCTGCCCTTGTGCTTCTTCACCTTTGTGGCACTGAAATGCATTACTTGGGTTCAGAGGTAATCTAGATCAAAACTCTCTAGGTCAGACTAGAGAGCACAAACTGCACAAACATTTGTGTTAGTTCAAGGGATGGGGTGATATAGGTGTTGGAATAAGCCAGACAGGGAGGGACTGACTTTTGGGCTCTGGCTACCCAGCCACTTTAGTCTGACAGAAATTCATCATGCTGCTGAGAGGCACTCTCACCTCTGCCTTTCCTGTGGGGCTTATTGGTGTTCTTCTGCATCACTCTCTCCTGTGGTCACTAAGCTGTGCAATAAACCCTGATCAGGAAACTAATCCAGCTAAAAATTAACATAGGGAAAGACTGGCCCACTCCTTTTAGCAGCATATAGGCTGATCATACATTAGCAATCTCCATGTAGTATTGTTGTACCTATCTAGAGTAGTCTTGAACCTGTAGTTAATGGATGTACAGAAACGTCAGCCTAATAGACAGCTAGTTACTGGATTGACTGAGATGGTTTTGTACTTGTTTCTTCTACCATTGAGGTTGAACTGGTGAGGTAGCTTCAGGGTTTGCACTATACATTCCCAGTGCTTCTAAATTTAGCAGTCTTCATTTCAGTATTTTTCTGTCCTCCAGCTCATGTTTCCAGTGATTTATTTGCTGACAAGCATGACTTCACACAACTCTTAATTTCTAGAGCTTTCTAAAAGCAGAAAGCTTACTGTTGTGTAAATACAATATTAGAGTGATACATATGTTTCTTCTTTCACTGTAGCTTATACAGGTTCTTTCTCTGCTACAATTTTATTAATTAAGATGGTCTTTAAAAAACTCTTCTTTGTAGACTTACAATAGCAGCATTAGGAGAAAAGCTTAATGATTACTGGAACGAAATGAAAACGAAGAAAAATGAAGAGCATCCATTAGCTTTGCCAGTTGAGGAGATACAGTGAGTATCGCTTCTAAATAGAAGCATTTTACGCAGTGTTATTGCTGTTTTACACTCAGTCATGAGAATGAACTTGTCGTGTGAAAGTTCTGGTATTTTTTCGATCACAGAAAACAACCTGATCAGACATGGGTGCAGTGTGATGGGTGTCTGAAATGGCGGAAGCTGCCAGATGGAATCGAGCATTTACCAGAAAAGTGGTACTGCTCACTGAACCCTGACCCGCAATTCCGGTAAAATGAGGTTTTGATGAATGTCTAAATACTGCTTTTAGTTCTTATTTTATCACTGGTTGTAAGCCTGAATGTTAAGGTCTTTCTGTCACTTTTTTTCTTCCCTGCTTAACTCAGAAATTGTAACGTGCCAGAAGAACCAGAAGATGATGATTTAATACATCCTACATATGAAAAAACTTACAAGAAAAAGTGAGTACTGGAGACTTTCTTACAAGTGTCTCAGCACTAGGAAGGAATGTGAAAACTAATGCCCTTTTTTTCTCACCTGTGGTACAACTGCAGTTCTTCTGGGGAAAATACCCAGCAGAAAATAGTGCCCTGAAATGAAGACTTGATCCTAGCAACGAATGGAACTGTTCTTTTCTCTGTTATTGGCATGTTGGCATTACATTCAAATTTCTCTCTTTGACTAATACCTGTTTGCTCTCCTAAATCAAAATTAAGAAAGTCATAATAAGAGAAGCCCTTTTCATTAAAAACTACTAAGGAAAGCAATGTGGTAATTTGTGTTCTAGTACATCTTTCAAAAAGGGGCATTGTTTCATAGTGGTAAGCAGTATAAGAATAGTCTGTGATGTTAGAGATCACAGAATCACCAGGGCTGGAAAAGTCCTTTAAGATCATCAAGCTGCAAGCTATTAGGAGACCTTGTTTAGTTAACTTATTTTCAAGGTCCACATTGAAGCAGCCCAGTGCCTCAATACATTCATTTAAGAATAAGACGATTCTTAGCTAAGGTATATAAAAAAAACCTGAATTGGGTAATTTTAACTAATGTTGGCTAGCATTATAGAGATGGGAATCTGGGGGGAGGGGGATGAGTTAAGTTCTTAAAAATCTTAATCTGAGAGAGAACTTATTTGAAATTAAGCTATACTAGATTCTAAGTCCATGCAGAAAATTTTTATTCAATAAATCAGAATATATTAATTAGAACTTTATTGTATCTAACTGATATAAGGAATATTGTGTTTGCTTTTAGATTTTGAGGTTGGTTTGTGTTTATAATGAATTAACATTCTTAATCTAAGCTCTTAATGATTTTTTTTTTTCCCTGCTGCTGTGCAGAGACAGGGAAAAACTGAAGAAGCGACTAGAGTACCACCAGGTAACGCTTGAGGTTGATAGGAAATGGACTTTGGTAGCAGAATTGTCCTTAGGGGCAACAGTACCATGCAGTTTGATCAGATAGGCCAGGCTCTGAGTTAGTTTGCTTTAGCTACTGGCAAACTAACTGGTTCAACATTGTGTTTTCTTTTTAATGGTTGTACAGGTTATGTTCACTATTAGTAAACAAAAAATCCCCCATCTTTGCTGTCTCATGATGGAAAATACACCATTGCTTTCTATGTAGTAGCTAATAAAGAGTTTGTCCCTCTCACAAAATAGTACTAGAAAGATTGAAGTCACTCATACCTGGTTTTGTGCCATGACATCTAATTGTTGAAAGTGGTTTTGTTGTAGAGAGATGTGATGAGGATATGAAAGTAAAGATGTCCATAAAGCTGGGGGGTTGTGGGGATGGACAGACTTGCTAGAGCTGTAGTTTTGCAAGGAGGCACTCAAATGCAAATTAAGTGCAGATGCAGATCAACGTGGTTGAGTGATGAGAAGGTGTAGATTGTAAATCAGAATCAAATTTCCTAAGTGTGATTTAGCTTAAGTTGTTTTCAAACTAAAGTGTTAGCCTAAAATAACTCAATTTCTGGAGAAGATACTTTGCATGTGCTGTTTTAATCTGTATATTTCATGGTATTATTTTTTTTGACATTATTTTTACCCAAGTACAAAAATAATTTCTAAAAATAAAGTATTGTTCTTTTTAGACAAACTGAATTAACCATGAGCAGCTCTTGCCTGAGATTCTACACAGTGCTTTAAAATAGCTGTATCTAGAGAAAGAAAGACTGTAAGATCAGAAAGCTGCTTTCTGACAGCAGTAAATCTGTGCATGGAGAGGAGTGTGCAACTGGTGTACAGCATTCAAAGTCCTCTGAGAAATCTGCCAGAGGTCTGTAATTTGCTGCTTCCTGGTATGTTGTATGTCTTAAACCAACATGGAAGGAAATACTTCACACACATCAGTAGGGTTTGGGGGAGGTATTGTGTGATCATTAAGGTAAGAAAACTGGGCTTTGCAATGTGGAGTCTAGTTAGCCTTTCTTACTGCAAAATAGTAAGCCTGGGTTCAAGGAGCACCCTGCAGTATACGTAAGAAATGTAGGTCAGAATTGTAGGTGTTGGCAGATAGTTAGAACTGCTTGAATGTGTTCTGAAGAATCTACTAATGTATGTTTATTTTCATTCTTAACTAATATTATCTTATAGATCACTAATGAAACGTTTCTAAAAACACCTGTTTCTTCAAGTAAAGACTTCAAAACATTCTCAGCTGTGACTGGAAAGGAAGCTGTTCCAAGATCACTTTTACCAGAAACATCAAATGCTTCTGTCAAAAGACCTGTGCTTATTTTAAATAGATCAGTTTCTTCACCTCATTCTGATTCTGATAACAGGTTAGTGAACATATACAAAGTAGATGCCTATGTCTTTCTACAATTAATAATTTGTTAATGAAAATGGTGGTGTTGGGAGTAGTCCCATCTTCAAGTGATAGGTGCTAAAATTCATGTCACTTTTGAGAATATAGGAAGCAGCAGGCTGATTAAAGCTACCTAAAAACCTGTGAAATGTGAAAGTGAATGCAGAAAAAAATACTCTGCACTGGCAGGGAAGATTGCTTAGTGGTTTGCCTCTTCAGGAAAGGATTGTAGTGTTTTAACCACACTCTGCAGTATGTTTTCTTTCACTTTTGTTGGTTAAGGAACAGGTAGTGGGGGGGTTCCTGCAAATACTGAGTCAGTTTCAAAATAACCTGTGAACATAATGATTCAGTGTGTGGATGTTAGCTACTTCTTTTACAGGAAAGCATTTCTGGCTACACATCTTAAAATACTATGCAGGGGGACATTACTTTCTAGCTGTTGAGTAGTAGTTTTTAATAGTGCTTGCAGAAACACAAAACATAGTTTGAAACAAGTGACTTGGCAGTATTTGAGCAATATAATAACTGGTTTAATATTTTGCTTCTCAGTCTTAAACGGAAGACACCTAGTTGTGCGACACCTGTGTCTTTAAAGACACCTCGATTAAATGACAAAACATTCAACAACCATGATGATGATGATGTCATTATTTTAGAGGAGAGCAGTACTCCAAAGCCTTCAGCAGATGCTGATGCTCCTGTGGTAAAAACTGAATGCATTGATTTGGATCAAGAGAAACAGAAAGAAAACACTGATGTCAGAGAACCTTGCAGTGCAAGTACTTCAGAACCAAAAAGTGAACAGTTGACCTCAGCAACACAGACAGAGCTTCCAAACTTAGTTGTTAAAAAGGAAGAGGTGGAAGATGACACCGAAATTCAAGTTCCCAGGGCACAGATGGAAACAGAACAGCACAATGTTAATGGTGTTTCTGAGACATCTGTAAGTCTTGAAAATGAACTGAAAAATCAGCTGCAGTTGTTAAATAAAGAAAAAGAAATGTACCAAAACAAATGTGAAGTATTAACCAAACAAGTAGAAACACTGGAACAGAGGATTTTAGAAATGAATAATAAGTATGTAAAAAAAGAAATGTGTCATCAGTCAACTGAGACAGTTCCTTCATTTGAAGGAGAAAATGGTCATGAGAGGAGTTTGGCAGAAGTGACTGTTCTCTATGAACGAGCCTTGGAAGAAATAGCAAAACTAAAGGAACAGTGCAGTACCCTGCAGAACTTAAAAACTGAATGCAGCAAGTGTGCTGATGGTGAAAATAAGAGCGAGGTAGATGAAATTGCTGTGCAACTGGATGATGTTTTCAGGCAACTGGACAAGTGCAGCATTGAGAGAGACAGATACAAAAGTGAGGTAAGTTTGTTTAAAACAGCTATATCCTTCAAATTAACAATTACATAATTTTTATTTAATTTTTTTTGTACATGAAGTGTTGTATAGTTCAGTCTACTAACTAGTTAATCAAGCCACCAAAAAGGGGGAAGAAATTGTAAATTTGCCTATGAGCTTTGTTGGTTTTGGTTTTGGTTTTTTTGCTTCCATGAATAGAAATAAGCAAACTGGAGAGAGACTGCAAGGCTCTGGAGTGGCTCTGTCTGCAAGACAAGACTGAGCAGGTTTAGAGGGGGCACACATAAAGTGGTTCAACTGACGGCTATTTTTAAGCAGTTTGTCTAGCTTATATCTCACAGAAAATGTAATTAAAAACAGTTAGGAAATTTAAACTATTTAAATCTGTCTTTATCTAATCCACGATCATTTTACTTGATTTATAAAATTATTTTTACTTGCTTGCCAGATTGAACTACTAGAAGTGGAAAAAAATCAAATTGCCTGTCAGTGTGAAGAACTGAAAGCAGAAATCGCACAGTTAAAAGCTTCAATTCCAGAAGCAGTAGCACGTGCAAATGATTCTACCACCAGTAATGTAGAAGACTCTGTAAATTTTTCTGATGGAGAAAGGTATCAATTTTGTTCATTCTAGACTATATTTCAAGCATGATTTTGGTTGGCTGACTGTATCTGAAACATCTTGATGAAGGCCATGTCTGATAATGGTATAATAAAAGGCAATGCTTGGAATTCTTTACTACTGCCTCTTGTGACTCCTAACTCAGTAACAATTTTTAATCAAGTGATTTCTTTAATTTTTTTTATTTAGGTATTTGTGTGAGCAAGGTTGCCCATTGCACAATAGAATGCCATACTGACACTTCTTAAAATATCAAAAATGTTATACAATTTCTAGACACAACTTGCAGAACAAGAGAGAAAGGAGGCAGGAAAGAGGTTCATCTTTAGCTTGTGCTGTGTAGATGAACTTCACTTTGATATTCTATTTTTCTTTCTTGGATCAATAGCATTCTACTGAAGAGAGTTGGGTTGCTGTTTTGAAACTTACCTTTTCTGTAAGAACTTCTTGCTGCAGACCAGTTCTATGGAACTAGAATGTGTCCAGAGTGTATCTTTGAGCTAAATGAGGGATTAAACTTACAAAGAGAGGGCTTGCAGCTCTTGTTTAGCAGAAATAGCAAACACAGAGAAGTAGTACACATACCAGATGGAAGTGGGAATGAGGAGTCCAGCAGGAATATAGGCACACTGCCTCAGCTTGTAGGATAGAACTGAAAGCCAGAGCTCAGCTGGGATTAAAACTGACAAGACCTGTGAAGGGCAACTAGAGGGGCTTCTGTAAGCACAGTAGCTGCAGCAGGAGAACTTAAGAAAAAGGTGAGCCTGCTGTTCAGTAGTTCAGGTGCTTAATAATTAAGTGAAGGACACAAGTTGTGTGAGGCATAAATTGCTGAGGTACCTAGTACATTCTTTACCTTGTTTTTTACTGCCCAGGTCCATGAGCCAAGTAGTAATCTTAAGTAGTGAAGCATTACCTGTAATAAAAGGTGACTGAAGTAAGCGACCATTTAAGCAAGTTCAACATATACAAGTCCATGGGACCAGATGAGATGCATCAGAGGGGGGTGGTCAGTTGATGGAGAGTTGGCTTGTGATAATACTTCCAAAAATTGTGGCAGTTGACATTCATGATGTCTGGAAATGCCCATATTTAGGACAGGTAGAACTACAGACTGATCAGTGTAGCCTCAGTCCCTGAGAAGAGACCATGGAGCTATTCTTGGAAGCCACCTGCAGCCCCATGATAGTCAAGGTGATTAGGAACAATCAGTGTGGGTTTACTGAGGGCAAATCAAGTCTTTGCAGCCTCATTGACTTCTACAGTGAGATGACCAGCTCTTTGGACCTACATTTTGGTAAACCTTTTAACGTGGGCTGCTGTAATTCTGTGATAGTGAAGTTTGTGAGATACAGTTTGGATAGGTAAAGGAGAAGGTGGGTCATAAAATTGGCCACACTGCTGAGCTCATGGATCAATATCAAGGCTAGTAATAGTTAATGCCTTCATTAATGGCCTAGGTGACAGAGCAAATTTAACCCCATAAATTCACAATTACATCAAATTGGAAGGAACTATTGATACTCTGGTGGGTAGGACTGCTGTTGAGGGATCTTGACAAATTGGAACAAAGTGTTGAAAGAAACTACCTGGAAGGTCAATGAAAGCAGCTGCAAAGTTCTGCACCTGTGCTGAAAATACCCCATGCAGCTGAACAAGTTGGAGACTACTGTAGGAAAGAAGCTCAGAAGAAGATGGCCCGTGATGCTGGTGGACTAAAAGTTGAATGTGAGTCAGCAGTGCGCTCTTGTGGTGGGAGAGCAAGAGTACTTTACTGGGTTATATTTGCAAGAGTGCAGCCAGCACTACTGGCCATTGTGAGGCAAAAAATAGAGTACTGTGTCCAGTTTTGGGCTCCATGGTATTCAGCTGACACTGGCATATTGGAGTAAGTCTACCAAAGGGCCACCAAGATGGGTGGGGTCCTGGAGCATCTGATAACAGAAGAGGAAACTGAGGGAAGTAGCCTTAGGAAGAGTGAGTTACCTTGAAATACTGTTGCTCTTTTCTGATGCCTAATGAGAAGCTGCAGAAAAGATGAAGCCAGCCTCTTACAAGCACAGTGATAGGATGAGAGGCAATAGGCACAAGCTGCAGCAAGGGAAATTCCATTTAAAGATTAGAGGCCAGAAGTGTTCACAGCGAAGGTGGTCAAACTCTGAAAAAGAGGCCTAGGGAGACAGTGGAATCTCCGTATTTGGAGATTTTCAAAACACAAGAAGGTCCTAACCAACCTTATTGGAGTTAGCCCCTGAACATGTGTTGCAAGGCTGGGGGAGGAGACAATAGACTGGATGGTTTCCAGACACCCCTTTCAATCTAACTTTTTCTGTGGTTCAATCTCCTCTTTATCTTCCAGCGTTTCATTTTCTTCCTAAAGCATCTGACTTGTGCTCCCTAAAAGAACTGGCAAATATGTGCAGGACTTGTCTTTAATTCTACCACAAGTCCTGTTGGCATATGATGGCACTGTGAAGACTGGCTACTGGAGATGATAAAGGAACTGATGGTAGAAGGAAACACTCAAGAGAAGGGATGGGTGATTTGGAAGCAATTTGAGCAGGAAGAGGACAGAGCGAGGGGATCCAGGAAAGAAAGCAAAAAGAGAAAGCATAGCATTTTTTCCTGCACTATATATAACTCTTACCTTATTTCTTCTTTGTATTTTAAAGCCTTTAGACAAGCTACTCTTTCTTGCCTTCTCTCTTCTTTTTCTCTTCTTTTGTTCCTGTAAGTGGTGGTAGTTTGTGCTTCTAAATGTATAAAAATACTGGAGTTTGATACTGGTTTGAGAAATAAAAAGGTGGTGTGGGATAAAGGATGCTTATTTGGTAACTTAAATAAAAGCATTCAGAAGTACTTCTGTTTTGGTTTTGGAAAGGCAGAATTCAGTTTACTTCTTAGTATTTGTTTGAAACTAAGGGAAATGTACACCTTCAAAATTAAAACTTGAGAAGCTCAGCTTTGAAAAACTGGTAGATTTTGAAATTACCTTGATGCAGCTTTAACTGCATCAATTTATTGTTGGTTTATGGAAGTCATGCTTGGAGCCTTTCCAGCATAGAGTATTAGTCTAGCTTTGTTAAATAAAGTACTGTGTATTTGAATGTAAAACTTAATCTAATCTAATCTAATAATATCTAATTATTTCTTTACAGCCTGAAACTACGCTCTCTTCGAGTGAATGTCGGACAACTTCTAGCTACAATCATGCCTGATCTAGACTTGCAGCAAGTGAATTATGATATTGATGTAGTAGATGAAATTTTAGGACAAGTTGTAGAACAAATGCATGAAATCAGTAGCACTTAATATCTTAAGATTTTACGTGATCTTCCACTATAACCTTTGTGTAGGTTCAAAAATGTATATACTGCTTCTTCACTTTATATATTTGACATAGTTTGATCAGTAAGTGTATATACTCTATGCGTTTAGATGTTCCCAACAGATGCAATAGGTGGTTACCTTCACTTCCTCTTAAAGGAACATGGTCAATATTGACCAGCTCTGCTGTACTTAATTAAGGATTTTGCTTTTTAAATGTATTTGTAATTAAATCTGCAAATATTTTTATTATTAGGAATCTTAATACTTTTCTACAAAAGCTTTTTTGTTTACTTTTGATCATACTGAGCATTAATACTTGCAATTACTACTTCTTCTAAAATGTAAGTAGTGGAACATATTACAAATGCAAAAGCAGAACCTTCATTTCCTTCTCAGAGCAAAATTTAGTAGTGTTGTTGTATAAGACAGTATTGCTTCATTGCTGCAGCAATGTTTTATGTTGCATTATTGGGATAGAAATGTAACTAGTAGATGAAAATTTTGGCCATATGGGTAATATTTGTGGTTTACTACCAAAAGGAGAAAAATTCTTTAAGGTTTTAACTGATGATCTTTGACTCCCTTTTGGATTTTTTTGTGTCACTATATCTGTACATAGTTTTGCAGCATAAGCAACTCCGTAGGATATGGCTAGGATATTTCAGCCTTTTCTGTGATGGAAACGACATGCCTGTTTGTATCCTGCCCTGGCTACTTAGTTGTGTCCTACATCCAAGAACCTGTCCGTACTTGGGCGCAGTCAGAAGGATCTTCAGTTCTACCCTATAGTTCCCATCTGAACACAGCAGTGCTGGTTGACAGGTCCAGGTATGTACCAGTACAGAGTTTCAGTGGTCAGATTTCACATGTAGCTCTTGCCTACTTTTATTGAAGTCAAAGGCAGCTGGTGGAATGGGAAACAACCTGGTGGACCATTGGAGAGAACAAGCTGGGGTGGCCTATCCAAAGCTGGGGCAGGAGTCCTGGGTAACTTCTGCTCTGCATCAAGTGCTACTGCTTCAGACATGAAAGCTTTTTTTCAGGGAAGCCTGGTCCTGAATGGGATTGACACAGAGGTTCTGTGATGTATGCAAATGCTTGTATATATTATCTCAAAACCCAAACTGTTGCAGTATTAAACATGTAGTCTGCCTTGCAGTTTTTCGGGCTGAGGTCTCAGGGTACTGAGATTCATCTCAGAATGTACCATGATGACTACATATGGGTCACAATACTAAATCCTTGATTAATTAGCCGAGTGGAAGTACCTTGAAAACGAGGCATGTTTCCTCATCTGTGTTGTTAACAGTTACAGAGTGAGCTTAAAGGTGAAAATACTCAAATATAACTTGTTTATGTTATCTTAAAGTTTAGATGCCTTTTATTATAGACAAGATACGGGAGTCCTTCCTTCCCCTTCCTTTTTTTTTTTTCCCCTTCTCTTCCCCTAAATATTTTACAGTGATTTTTAAGCCACTAGTTCTGTGCTCTAATATTCATGCAAAAAATTCCTGGAAGAAATGGTACCAATAGAAATTGCTGTTACAACAGTGACAGTAGTCTCACCCAACTGCATGTTTTTCTTTTGAAGCTGTCAGTAATTAAAAGAAAGGTGGCAAAGATAGCACATACACCTTTTATTCTCTGGTGGTATTTGTCATCCAAACAGTGATCAGGAAAAATGGTTCTTGCTTTTAAAAAATTAAAAAAAAAAATAAAAAAATCATGAATTAGCGTTCAATAATATATGTTCATTCCTAGAAAGTGTATTTTTTTATAAAGCCAACATTTTTGGCTTTTGCACTGCTACTGTCCTGATTTAATTAGGTTATGTTCCTTTTAATTGTAGTTCAGTCAGTTTCTTCTGTGGACAGTATTTCAATTTTAAGATGCTGTCTCTTCTAATACTCCAATAAGGGTAATGCAATACTGTTGTACTTTATAACAGATAAATTGAATGTTTGATTTTTGAAGAGGTGGCTGTAATAAAACTGTTTGTATGACTTTTAAAAAGTTTATATTTTCCATTTATTGGTGTGTAGTTTTCCATTTCTTAATCATTATTTATTATGTTTCATCAGATTGTAGTTGAGTTTCTTACAGACAACTGATAAAATACAGCATATGTCTATTAAAAATGCAAATTTACACTGTACATTTACACTTTGAAGAACAGTGGACTAATGGAAATGCTTTTTATTTACTTGTTAAAATGTATTTTTTGTAAAAAATAAAAAACTATATAAAGCTGAGTTTGCAGGATCAAAACTTGTATGTGATCAAATGCAATGTTTTTGTTTATAAATAAATACTATGCAGGATGACTAATATTTGTCTTATTTCAAGTATTGGGTCTTAAGAGCAAGCTGGCTCAGTTGCACACACCAAGTCTGCCTTCAAACTAGGTGGGCATCTTAACTGAGCCCTAGCCAGCTGGAAAGGGGGTTGCACCTGGTATGGAAATGTTCTGGTTAAGGGAAGAGCACTGCTGTTATAATCCAGGGCATGTGTTACCTGCATTTCAAGGAAGTTCTGGTTCTAATATACAGGCATACTTCTGTGCTTTCTACTGTGCAAGTGGGATTTAAAATCCAGCACAAGGACTTGCGCTGTCCCGGTTTGACCAAGCCTGTTCATCTTGTGTGGAAAAAATCCCTTGAGTTGGAAGTCCTTTTTAAAAATTTAAAAAAATTAGAATCTGTATATTTATTTATTTATTTATATTTAGGCGTTCTGCTTTTTGACCTCTTGCGTTAGGCAGCGTAACAACAGGCGAGGTCTTCAGAGAACAAATTTTGGCTGCAACCACACAGCCAGTGGTTCCTTGGCCTGTTGGCAGGGGGAAGGTGGCAAGGAGCAGTGAAGCCAGAGGTGGTGACAGGGGAGAGGAAAACACAGATGCCAGTTTCTAAGGCTGTAATTTTTATATTAGTATTTTAAACGGCAAGGTTTGCATTTGAAAGAAAGGGGAAATTCATAGAGGCATAGAAGGGTAGGGGTTGGAAGGGACAGCTGGAGATTGAGTCCTACCCGAGCAGGACCCCCCAGGGCGGGTCACACAAGAGTGCATCCAGACTGGAGGTCTCCAAAGGCCAGAGGAGGCTCCACAACCTCTGAGCAGCCTCTTCCAGTGCTCCTCCAGTCACCTTCAGTACAGAAGCTTTTCCTCACCTTGAGGTGGAACTTCCTGTGTTCCGGTTTGTGCCCAGTGCCCCTCGTCCTGTCACCGGGCACCCTGAAAATAAAGACTGGCCCGCTCTTCTTGCTGCCCGCCCTTCAGATACTTGTAAGATCCCCTCTAAGGAGGGGATCCTAGCAGCCCCAGGTCTCTCTCAGCCTTTTTTGGGGGACTGGTTGCCTTTTTGACCAGCTCAAATGTAAAAACCCTCAAATGCAGCCACATCTTCTTATTTATTTTTTCTTTTTTTTTTTCTTTTTTTCTTTTTTTTTTTTTGGTGGGGGGGCGGGGATTTCCCACAACGAGCCCTGACTCCCATTTTCCCTTCCACAGCCGGGAAACCACCACGCTTCCCGCCGGGAGCCAAAGGCGGCTGGGAACCTGCCGCCCGCTCCCGCCGCCGCCGGGGGGCGCTGCAGCCCCGCCCCGCCCATCCCCGCCTCGCCTCGCCTCGCCTCGGCGGCGCGGGAGCGGGCAGCGCGCAGGCGCGGGGCGGGAAAGGCGCTGGGCGCGCGCTGGGTGGGCGCCAGTCCGCAGGTAGGGGCCGGGGCGGGGGGGGGGGTCCTGAGGCCGTTGGTGGCGGTTGGGGCTGGTGGCGGTTCCGCCCCCCCCCCCCCCCCCCGCCTCGCTCCGTGCTGCGGGGAAAGAGGAGCCGGGGGGCGGGGGGCGAGCTGCGGGCGGGAAGCCGGGGTGCGGAGTCGGCGGGGAGCGGGGGAGTTCGTCTCGGTGGTTGCAGGGACGTAGCCGGCCAGCGCGTTGCGGGGCGTGTGGCTCGGCCCCTCGAGGTGTCGTGGGTGGCAGGTCCCGTTTCTGAGGCCCTGGGGGCTCCGGGGAGCTGCCCTTGCTAGCGGTGCCGGCCGGGAGCGGCTGCCCCGCTGAGGGGCAGCCCCGGCCCTGCCCCCGGAGGGGCCTTCCTGCCTTTGTTTTGGCTTCTCGGCGCTTCGCTGCTGGTGCAGGGGTAGTTGTCACCCCGAGAGCTGGGATGGATGTGCGTAGTGCCTCTGGGGCGGCCCGGCGAGGGCTCACTCCCGGCAGGAGCTGGGCAAGGGCCGGGCCTGGGCAGCCGAGGAGATAAAGGGATGTTCCGGAGGCTGGCAGCGAAAAACTGCGTGTCTGCCCGCGGGATTTACTGTTTGTTGTAGCCTTGCCCTGCCCTTCTGTCACAGTTGATTCCACTGAGAGACATGGCATTATTACCTGTCTCACGCAGTGCCCAGGCAGTAGCTTGAAGCCATAACGAATCGTAGTGCTTAAACCATCCTTCCCTCAGTTTCTGCAGTTAAATTATTACAGGATCTGTCTGCAGTGCTTGTGAAATCTGTTCTGACTGACTTAAGAAACAATGCTTTATTCAGTACTCTGTTTTCTTTAGCAGATATGAAGGTCATCACTTGTGAAATAGCATGGCATAATAAGGAGCCTGTTTACAGCTTAGATTTCCAACATGGAGCTGATGGGAAGATCAATCGGCTGGCATCAGCAGGTGTGGACACAGCTGTTCGTGTAAGTTTCAAACCTGTTTGTTTGGAGTTTTTAGCATGTGCATAGCATGAAATACCTTGTTATCTAGTGCATGAGATCATTGGCCAGTACATCAGGTGGTGGATGATTTAGGGAAAAAGGATGAGATTATACAGCCATATACAGAATGACTGTTCCCCTTGCGTACTGTCCCTTGAGTGCTGCTGCTGAGTGTTACACGGTTATTTTTAGAAAATTACCTGCAGTGACAGCTGGATGATATTCCTGAGTAGTAACTGCTAATGTAGTGCACAGTCTTGTGGATTTATGAGAAACAACTGGTTTTAATTTCTTTATCTTAATCAATGTTGAATATTGCCTGTCATGAATCATTCAGCAGCATGAGATCTGTCTACAGCCCTTTTCACTCGGCTTCGCATGCAGCTCACATAAGTAATTTTGTGTTGGTGTTAGCAAACTTTGTTAATCAATCATTCATCCTTTTGAGGATCACTTACGGAAATGTTGAACAGTACAAGCCCCAAAAGATGTGGCTGTAAGATTCACCCTTGCAAAATCAGACTATTATTTACTGTCTCCCTGATCCTTAATGCATGTGAGGATGCTTATCACTCCCTTTCCTCAACAGGATGGGGAGAAAATACAATGGAAAAACTCAAGGTCTTGTTACTGTCATGGGCAAAACAAACTCAACTTAGGGAAGTTAATTTCTTGTCAAATAACAACACAGGAGGATAGTGAGAAGTAAGAACAACACTAAAATACCTTTGCTCTGCCCCTGCTTTCTTTCCAGCCTCAACTTCACTCAAATTCTCTACCTCCTTTCCCTAAAGCAGCACAGGAGGACATAGAAGTGGGGCTGTGGTCAGTTCAGCACACATTGTCTCTGCCATTCCTCACACTATTCCCCTGTTCTAGCGTGGGGTCCCTCGCTCAGGAGACAGACTTTCACTCCAGCATGTGTCCTTCCTGCAGGCTGCAGTTTCTTCACAGACTGCTCCAGCATGGGTCTTTTCCATGGTACAGAACTTCAGGAATGCAGTGCTCCGGTGTGAGTTCTGCATGGGTTACAGTTCCTACCAGAAAACCTGCTCCTGCATGGGCTCATTTTCACAGGTGTCAGCTCTTTCCAGGAGCCTGTTGCAGTGTGGGCTTTCCAAAGGCTGCAATTTTCCTTAGGGCCCATCGACCTGCTTCAGTGTGGGGTTCTTCACAGGCTGCAGTGAGGATATCTTCTCCACAGTGGTCCTCCATGTGCTGCAGGGGGTCAACCTGTGTCACCGTGATCTTCTCCAGGGCCTGCAGGGGAATCTTGGCTCCCACAGCACCTCCTCCCCTACTCTTCACTGACCTTGGTGTCTGCAGGACTGTTTCTCACATTTTTCTTACTCTTCTTTCACAGCTGCTGGGCAGTGGTTTTTATACTTTCTTAACTGTATTACCACAGACATGCCAGTGACAGGACAGTCTTGGAGCTGGCTGGAATTGGGTTTGTCCAACATAGGATCAGCTCTTCATGTCTTCCCTCCAAAGCCACACCTGAAGACTTCAACCTGCCCCAGCTACCAAAACCTTGCCACATAAACTTAGTACACAGCTGTAGCTCATAGAGTGAAAATTTGTGGTGCCACTGGCAGCTTTAGCTGTGAAGGTTTCAGATAATAAGTTCAGTATGACTGCCCAGGTAGTAAATGGTGGATTACGGAGGTGTTACGTATATTACATTTTGTTCCTGAAAACTAATGCTTTTGTGTCTAGATATGGAAAGTGGAAAAAGGACCAGATGGAAAAGCAATTGTGGAATTCTTGTCCAACCTCACCCGCCATACTAAAGCAGTAAATGTTGTGCGCTTCTCTCCAGGTGGTGAGATCCTAGCATCTGGAGGAGATGGTGAGTAATAATGCATAATGGAGTTACTGAAAAGAAGGTGTATCTGTGCAACTGGTGAGTGGAGTGGGGGAAAAAAATCCCAACCCAGTACAGGAACTTGTTCATACACCTCTGACACTTGCAGCTGTAGACTCTTATATGCCCTCTGATTATAGTTAGCTAATGCATGTCATGCAGTTCTTAGGTAGCCTCTCATTGGTTATGTGTCTGGGCTCTGTTTTGCAGATAAAAAGTAATTACTATCCCCGTTTCCCTGATGGGAAAATTGAATGGATTACCTAGTGTCACGCTGGGAAACTGTGGCAGAATTTGTAAATTTAAGCTTGTCTGTCCAGGACCACGTGGATTCTTCAGTCACAGTAAAGAGAGACTTAGATATGCGTGTACTTTCTGAGACAGAGCCCAATGTTACCTTAGTGGGAGATTTTCCAAAAGCCCAAAATGCAGAACCACAGCCAGCTCTAATCAGAAGCACATTGAAGGCTCAGCACTGTGCTCTTATCTTACACCTGGAAATAAATAATAACTTAAAAATATATTGACTAAAATCAGTAGCTCCTACTGGAACCTGAAGCAGTCTAGCGCCTGCTCTTCCCCACCACAAAATAGGAACTACTTTCCCTGTGTCTTATGTCAGATAATTGTAATGTTGAACTAAATGTAATGAATTAACAAAACACTGGGAAAGAAAGAAAGAAGCTTCCTATTATTTTTTTCTACAGATGCTGTTATTTTATTGTGGAAGCTGAATGATAGCAAAGAATCAGAACCATTAGTTTTTCAGGATGAAGATGAAGATCAGCTTAACAAGGAGAACTGGACAGTTGTTAGGACTTTAAGGTAACTAAATAATTAACTTAATATTCAGTGGTTTTGATTTCCCAGTGGCTTTTATAATTTGCTGCAGTCTTCTGTTCAATGTGTGTTGAACTTCAATGCTCTCTAAAATGTGCTTGTTCTTATATTAATCCTTTTGTTGTCTTTTAACATTTTTTTGGTACAGTTTCAACCTACATTTTCTGTTCAGGCAGAAGATTTGGCATTTATGTGACATAACTGACATGTTCTGAAGTTGGTTCCTGAGATACGCAGTCACTTAAAGCCTAGCACAAAGATATATAAAATAAATGTGAAGTTTTCTTTATTAGCCTAATAGTAGAAATGTATCCATATATTAAATGGTTCACGCACTTCTGCCAGATAACAGCTGTGAGGCTCGACCATATTTTAAAGCTAGTTTGTTTTAGTGGTTGAGATGCATAATTTGTTTCAAGTGTACAGTGGTTAATGAAGTACACACACTGTGCCTACTGATACCTAGTATTATGTGATAATGACTAAGGCATCAAACCAATGCTCACAGTTGGACTGCAACAGTGTTCTGTTCTTCCTCTCAACTTAAGACTGAAAGAAATCAGTGGTTCTGCACTCTGAAAAGCATTTTGGATGTGCAGTATGTTTAACTGCCTTGCTTTCTGTGTGGTATCTGTTAAAAGTTTTGGTCTCTATTGCTCTATACTGATAAAATAATTAAGATTAGCACTTTGCTATCCATAACTGATACATTCCTTGCAACTGCTGACATTTATGTGAGAACAGTTTCAAAAGTGCTAGTAGGATTGCTTGGAAGACCAGGAAGATCCTTTAGGAAAATGAGAGTTAACCTCTTAAAACAAGGAAACAAACCAACCCAATTGCCTTCCCCTAAATTTGGTGTTGCAAATATTTGTTATCAGATGTACCACACTGTATGATAACTCTTCAAATTACAAGCAATATGAATTGTTTTTGATGGAGCCCTTTTAGGAGGTTCTGCATATCTTGCAATGTTTCTTCACCTTTATCTAAATCAGCCTTAACTTTCTGTTTCATGTGGTTCTGCTGACTATGCGTTTTTGCTTGCTGCTTTTATGAAACCTAAAAACATGCAGGAAAGTTTTCTTGAGTAATGACGCTACTTTGGTGTAGTGTTTTATTTTCTATTTGTACAAGTACTAGAAACTTTCATATGCAGTACTTTAGGTACACATTCCTAAATTACTTCAAATTCAGTGTTTTCGTTGTCTATGAAAAAAATCTGTTAAAAGGAAGGCTTATTTTGAGTAGGAGTAGGGTGCGTTACTTTGAAATGTTCTACTGCCTTCTAAATATGGAAATTTTTTTTAAATCTGAAAGTCATTTCACTTCAATGGTACTTTATTTGCCTCTGATTGTTTTTGAACCTAAAAATGTACAAAATTAATTTTTACATGTAGCTGTTATTTTTAGATTAGTAATTGGTTTCTTCTCTTCTGACTTATAGAGGCCACTTAGAAGATGTCTATGATATTTGTTGGACCTCAGATGGAAATTTCATGGCATCTTGTTCTGTAGATAACACAGCTATCATGTGGGATGTCAATAAAGGTAAATTCAATGTTTATCACTTACAGCTCCAGTCTTGATGAAAGTGTCTTACGACATTTACCAAAAGAGTTGAAAGCATCTCTTTTTTGTGAGAGAACAGCCCACTTAAGAGCTAGACTTCTGGGACTACGAGGCAGATAGACCAGCATATAAAGATACCCTCAGGCCAGCATAATGTACACATAAGTAATCTCTTTTCCTTGGAGTATTCAGGAAGTAAATTTCACTCAATTTCCACCCTGCCCCAGCCTCCGAAACTCTTATACAAGCAGCTTGTGTATTACTCCACACCTCAAAAAACAAACCAGACTTGACTGGTATGAGGTAACTAGCTACCTGTGTAAAATGGAAAGTGAGTATAGGATGCAGGCTCTGTTTTGCAATAAGTGAGTTTTTTTGGGGGGGCTCCATTCAGCAAAACTCTTCTGTTCATGCTCATCTCACTGCAGTGGGTTGCTTGTCTTCTCCGAGAAAGGCCCATCTCTAGAAGTTCTAATAGTAACCAGCTAGGTTAGGTTGCTTTACAGTGGCTTAATGTTTTCTTACTAGCAGTGTAGTTGTTACTTTCACTTTTAATGTGAAGATCCTTAACTTTCTCTAAAGTTACACTTTTATCTCACATTTTTAATATTTTGTGTCTAATAAAAATAAAGTAGAATGCACATTAATTTTTCAGTGCATGCAGTCATGAAAATTAGTGTTCTGCTGATGATGACATTTTTTGTCATCTTGATTTGGGTGCTTAATGTCTCTCCCATTTGAACTGTCACATGTTCCTTTCTAAAAATCTTCACCATAAATATGTGAATGTTCAGTGAAGAGTTTTTGTGCTCAGAGCATAAGTATGCATAGTACCATTGTGACCAAAGGTCTCTTGCATCTCGGACTGCTTGTAACAACTTTAAAGGGACACACCTGTTAGACTTAATGCTAAAAAAAAAGCTGGAGAACCTCTTAAGATGATACATTACTTCTGTGTAATGTCTTCCATTCTCACTGTTTTGGTTTTTTTTAGCATGCAGTTAATACTGTGGAAGGCATTTTGTGTCTTCTATGCAGAAACACGATTAGTAAGTTGGAAATAAGAAACTGTTACTGGAAAACATAGGCTTTATGATACAGTATTTTTTTGCAACAAAGCACCATTATACTAATACAAGGACGACCTCTGTCCCTAGTACTCAAAACAAAGCATTTAATGATATTGTCTGTAAACTTACCTCATGGTCAGGGACCTGGTGTCTTTGAGAAATCTTCAGGACAGAGTAAGCTGTGCAAGAACATGAGTTAGCACTTCTGTAGATGTGTTTCTGAAAGCTGCTCATGTGTAAATGTCAGTCAGTATGTGTATAGTTTATATTTTTTACTAGTTGCTCAGCAGAGTAGGTGAGTTTATACTGTCCTGTATAGGAGGAGCCTGGCTATCTAGCCCCAGCTAAAAGTTAGGGTTTAGTACTGGAATTTCTGGCTCAGTATTCAGCCAAATTCAGTTAGCTGTTTAACAGCTAGTCTTGCCTGAAAATGTTTTTCTAAATTGCAACAGTTTAGAAATACTTCTAGTTTTCAAATACATTCATCTTGTGTGTTTAATGCCTAAGCCAAGCTGCTTATCCGAGTTATTTTGTAGGGAGCAAGCCTTAAATTGTCATGTCACAATTTACAGTTCTTTTGAAGACTGTAGAAATAGAGCAACTATTTCCAATATTCTTGTCAGATGAGATTTAAGTTAACAGTTTGTGTGTTTAAAAATTATTTTGAAACATTTTGTCTGGTTTTATTTCTGAAATGAAGATATGCTTTAAAACACTTCTGAATTTAGAATCTGGAAACTTTTTAATTTCAGGACAGAAGGTTTCAATATTAAACGAACACAAGAGTTATGTCCAAGGAATAACCTGGGATCCTCTAGGCCAGTACATTGCAACTCTGAGTTGTGATAGGTGAGCTGTTCCAAGTTTTTTGCCTTAGTGTTCTTTCTTACTTGAGGATTAATTTAAAGCAAGTGTGTGGGATGAATATGAGTTTTCTTTTAATTTTTTTCAGATTCTTCTTTAAGAAGGTTGATGTGAAATAAAAATGATACTTTAGTTAATCTTTTGCTTGTAGTAAATGATTCCTGAATTTGAGCATCCTCTCTGAGCAGCAATACATAAACTTGAGTAGAAATTTTTTCTTCAGGAAATATTTTTTCGTGGTATTGGTTGTTAGAGATAGTACATCTTAAGAGAGTGCTGCATTCTCTGGTTGTTAATGAGCTAGTAAGTTCATCCTTGTCATCCTGTAGACAGATATAAACAGTTATAAGAAATAATTAAAAATGTTTTTCCACTGGTATGTTTCTTCTCCCCTCTTGCTCCCTCCATCAACAGCAGCTTTCTAAGTGATGTCATTGGGAAAGCTAAACACACACTTAATAAACTTGGTTCTTGTCAGACCTTCGAGTTGAGCTTAAACTGTTTGGGGCATGTGTGCTGGTCTGAAGGGTTCACAGCTGGCTAATAAATGCATATCATCTGGCACCTGCTGCAAAGAAAATTGCTGTAATAGCGGAAAAGTATTTTTGATTTACAGTGGACTCAGAAAAATGGTAGATTCATGACAACTAGGTCATTATGAGCCTCTGCTTTCTGATAATCAGTTATGTGAGATTTGTGTGCCTTTATTAAAATGAACAGCAATGAAACACAAATAATAGAATGATGCTGAAGTGGTTTTTTTTTTAGTGAAGTCGCAAGCAAGGGCATGAACTAATCTGAAGAGAAGTCTCCCACCCCCTCAGGTTTCTACCACTTTTCTGCAAGGGTGAATAGAATTGCTGGATAACAGGAACAAGGCCAGTTGCCAGGACTAGGCACTCGCCTGCCTGGTGTGGGGAGACCTGTTCCCCTTTGGCAGATTAGCGAGTGTTTATGATATTCAGAGGCAGTAGTTGCACAACTGTTTCAAGCTGTCTGCCACAGCCTCACCTATTATCTTTTCCTAGCTCTGTCCAGGACTCCGTGGAGCTGTTTCAGCACGTTATATCAGCAGAAAGCTGTCTGTTTTTTGTGTAATCTTGTTTTTCTGCTAGCCTAACAAACCAACATAACTTAGTGGAGGTCAGAGATGGCAGAAAAGAGAGGATGGGGGGATGAGCAGTTGGGTTTGCTTAGGCTACGTTTTGTTTTAGTGAGATGAAATCAAGGGAATTCCAGCATTCTGTACAGAGAATGTACATACTCCTGCTTTCATTTAGACCAGAGGAAACTGAAGCACAGAGATGTAGCTAAATGACTTCCAGGTGAGTTCCCATTACGTGGAAACATACTGGCTGCTACACCATGGGTAGGAATGGCATGGCTGTTCACTGTCCTCTAATTCCCTCATTCCTCCAGAAAAGCATATACTTCATGAACATCGAGTCAAATAATTTTCAGAGATTAATTGGTTTTTTTAGCCATCAGAATATGTCCACCTGCTTGTGTCTCATGAGCAGAGTTATAACTGATGTGTGATTGTCATTTATATTTGGCAGTCCTGACTGAGAAGTGAGGGGCTGTAGAGTTGTGTGAAACTTGGGGTGAACGGAAGTTGTAGCTAACTCTGCTCTCCACCATGTAGGGTCCTGCGGGTGTACAATACACAAACCAAGCGTGTAGCATTCAATGTTACCAAGATGCCATCTGGATCGGGAGCTGAAGGAGAGGTACAGTGTCCTGCTACTAATGGTACTGGAGAATGTGCTGGGTACTATTTATATTAATTGTTCTATTCTGTGAAACCAAAGGAGCAAATATTTTCTATTTGGGTAATCCATATATCAGGTATTTTTGTCTCTATCTCACCTTTCCATTGTGTAGGGACCACTTCAGGTTTCCTCAAAAATTGCAGAAATTACTCAGAAAGAACACTCGCAAGTACATCTAATTAAAATAGTAACATGGTGTCTTTGGTTGTGAATGTTAAAAATAATGTGGAAAAAATAGTATGCATAGTGAATTCTTAATAGGAAGAACTTCAAATATGTCTGAATTTTTCAAAAAGGTGGTCTGATTTTTAGGGAAATATGAACTAGTGAAAATTTATTGAATTCAGTCTAACTGTAAGAGGGAAAACAAAGAGCCTTCATCTCCCAAACAATTCTAAGTGATGGTAAAATAACACCTCCAACCTGGCTATAACCTTTTCAATTCCTTATGTTCCTTTCCTTTTTTTGTGAATACATTTCTAACAGTTTTATAGAGAGTAAAGAACAGGCCTGAGAAAGGGTGTTTTGCCATTACAGAAGTTTTCTTTAAACCTCTAGTACTAGAGTTAAAATTAAATGCCTTAGGAACAGGCTCTTTTGCTGACTGTTAAGTAATGTTCTTATCCCAGTTATTAAAATTTTTTGATTACTGGTCTAATGCGACTGCTCTTGGAGTGTTTTGATTAGTACCTGAAGAAGGATCAAGGACTAGTTTTCTTAGCTGTGGAGAATTTATAGCACAGCAGAAAGTACGTTTGAAGGAGCCATGGCTTTTAAAACACTTATCTTTTATTATAAAAGCTCTATTGGATTGGATTGTACAACTGGATGGTTTTTCTCACCTGAGTTCCAGCTGATGCTTTCATGGCACTTTACACAATCATACCTTCAATGTTACAGGCCAGGAGCTATCGGATGTTTCATGATGACAGCATGAAGTCATTTTTCCGCAGGCTCAGTTTTACTCCTGATGGCTCCTATTTACTCACTCCAGGTATGTGAGAACACATACTATAATGTATCTATTATGCTCTAGCTTGAATGGTGCATCAAGATTGCTTTTGAACTGCTATGGGGATTCTTAGTTATCCTAATTATGCCTTTCTTCATTCTTCCTATCAAGGAAAATGGAGACTCCACAATACTCTTCCGTTAGCAGTCCAGAATGTTCATTTTCCTCCTGTAGTAAAAATAACATGGCATTTTTCTGGACTAAAATGTGTGCATTGCAACAATACAGCTTTCTTAAAATGCAAGTGAAGAACAATGAAGGGCTTCATTTGACTGGTCTCTTTTTGTCTGTATCCATTCTTAAGAACATTCTGCAGTAACAGTAAAAATAACATGGCAAAGAGGGGATTAATTTGCCCATACAAGCATTGGTTTTATAGACATCTGGCAACATCAAAAAGAAGGTTTGAGGGGGAAGTATATAAGCGAAACAAAAACAGCACTAAGAAAATATTTGGGTTGCCTTTTTAAGTTGTGTTCAGGTTGCACCGCTCTTGCCCAACTGACAAGCCTAATTCCTGAGAAGCAGAATGTTTATGGACATAAAGTGTGTACTCAGTACCTTCTTGAGTTGATGAGTAATGTTTTAACCTTTATTTTTGCAGCTGGCTGTGTTGAATCAGGAGAAAATGTAACAAACACCACATATGTTTTCTCCAGAAACAATCTTAAAAGGTAGATTTAATAAGATGAAAATATCTTTTTATTTAAAAGAAAAGTTAAATGCTGTTTTCTGAAGTACTGATTCTTTATAAAAGGCCTATGGGTCACCTGCCATGTCCTGGAAAGGCAACTCTTGCTGTTCGCTGCTGCCCAGTCTACTTTGAGTTGAGAAGAGCCTTTAATAAAGGTACTGTAAATCCTTCAGGGAGTGTGATTTTACAGCTAATATGTGAAAAGGCCAATGTGGTTGTTTAGTATTTTATGCTCTAGCATTCTAACATTCCATTAAGATAGTGTTGTACCACATCTTAGAAGCTGTTTCCTGATTCTAAGACCCTGAATTCACCTTAAGGACCTTGCAAGTAGCTTTTGATGTAGTGGATAAATGTTCTACTTGGGCTCTTAGGCTACAGAAACACTGTTTAATATTTTTCTTTAACTTTTAACTATTTTGTGTGAGCAAAAGTAATTAACTTGATTTAGCAATAAAGGAGCAACACAGTGAAGTATTTTCTGTTAGTCTCAACTACCCACGTCACAGGAACTCCAGAGAGTTGGTGTAGTTTGCAGCAACCATTGCTGTTTATTCAAGGAAGCCAGACCTGAAACAGTGCTGGTGTTACTGACCAGAACAGGATTTCTGAGGTGGGGATAGAATTGTATGAAGTTGCATTGAGAACTTACCTGGAGATCGAAATCTAGCCTTATTGTGAGCCTAGTGGGTGCAGGAGTGTTCTCCTGTACAACTTTCCTTATATTTTAATGAGACCAGTCTTACTCTGGTGAAAAGGCACAGCTTTGCTCCTTTCTTTAGAGGGTCAATTTGTAGTATTCCTTACAAGATATAGCGATTACCTGCTGTGTGTCTGGATTTTCATCATAATCTTTAGATTCATTGTAATGATGTGTTGCAAAGGAAGGAGATGAGTGTCTGCTATTAATCTTTGTCTCCTCTGAAGAAGGTGTTCAGTTTCTGCAACATGCACCCAAAAGAGTGAAAGCCTATGGTAGTCTATAGTAGAAATAGTAGAAGTTGTATGAAGTTGTATTAAGGTACCTATAGTAGAACATCTATAGATGCGAGTACCTTATATTATGTTGCTGGCCTGTCTGTTATAGTGCATAGCTTCCATGATCATTGTGGAACTGAACAAGAACTGTACATGCTGGAAATTTCTGAAAGCAGTTAGCACTCAGCTTCCAGTGGAAACTAGAATAAACTGGCTTTACAACGAACTAATGTTTCAATGAAAAGACAGCAGAATGCAAGATAACATAGAGCTAAAGCCATTGTTTTGATTGAGTCATGCAGAATATGTTGTGTTATAAATGTATTGTGACCTTGATTTTCACTATATTCTAAGGTGTGTTTGTTTGGACTTCCATACTAAAGTACATATAAATATTCTGAAAATTTTCAGCTGGAAAAAATATTACAAACTCAGAACAAAATAATAGCAATCCAAATGGACAAAACTTCTGCTAATTTCTGTCTTAAACTGAGACAATAGAGGGCACACTTGAGGCAACAAAATTGCTAGTGCTTGATATTAAACTTTACATTGTACAGAAGCGCTGTTTTCTCAGCCGTTATCTTGATACTGATTAATAGTGAAATCTTTGTTTATATTCATGACTAAGCTAGTGCAGTTACTACCTTGCAAGCAATACAAGAGAGAATTCTCAGTGTGTTAATTTCTTTACACTCTAGATGACAACAATCAGAAATCAGCTCCTGCTCTTTTTAATCTCCCCTATCGATTGGTGTTTGCTGTTGCTTCAGAAGATTCTGTGCTTTTTTATGATACTGAACAGTCTTTCCCCTTTGGTTATGTTTCTAACATACATTATCACACCCTGAGTGACATCTCATGGTAGGTAATTGTTATATTGTTAAGATTTGTTGTGATGTAAATATCCTTTTTACATGTTGAAGTTCTGCATGTCTTCTGTCTTGCTGTATTTTTTTCTTTTGTTTATGGCACACACGTGGTCACTGTCATGGCAGTGTCTGAACAGCAAGCTGCTTCTGGTTTTGCCCTGTAAACTGGAGAATTATGGTTCCTTTATTGGTTGGGAAATAAGGTGCAAGCAGCCTGAGGTGAAGCAAATGGAAGTTCTTATGGTTCTTATGAAAGCTACTGTACTGAGTGCCAATGAAAAGTACTCATTGTTCAGGTAGCGTAACTAATAATAATGAAGTTATTCAGAGGCTTTGGAAATAAATCATCTATCTCTCTACATTCAGATGTCGTTATCCTGGCTAAATTCTGGTGTATCAGCAGAATTCTCCTTAGTTGTTCTTCATGTATCGGACAAAGTCATTTATGTGACTTGATGTGGGGAGTCAGAACTGAGCTGAAAACTGAACCCCAGTCTTGAAATCAGGATACACCCTTTTGCTTTAGAAGGCGTCTTCTCTTATGCCTTTATAGCTGGTATGCTTAAGCTTAGGACCACATGGAGACTTCTTTTTCAGAAATGACACCCTAAAAACCATTGTGTGTCAGGAGGAGGGAAGTGAAAGAGAGTAGGAATTCAAGTGTTTTTAATCAGTGATAGACATTACTTGGTGAAATGAGCACAGAGGGCCCATTCAGGGGAGCACCACAGCGATTCTGAGCATTGCCTCTACTTAGCACAGCCAAAGAGATTGAACTGTTCTGCTGGTCTGAATGAGGAGAGTTCAGCAGTACTTCAGGAATTGTGGCTGAAAATTTGTGTACTTGCAATTGGACCATACTTTGTGCCAGCTCAAATGCATGCAGGTGCTGGCAGCAGCATATTGCTGGTGATTACAGCCAACACCAGAGAGATTAAATGAGATGCAAAGGTCAGAATTTAAGATCTTTTGTTAATTTGAAATGATTTGTTTTCATTTGACTGCAGTTTTATTTGGGTGTATACACATACTTGGGAAAGGGAGGAAGAAAAGATAAGTACAGCTTGTGTTATAAATGGGGAGTGAGGAATGAATAAAAGCTCTGAGCTTTCCTTTTAATGGAAAAAAATGTATATCACAAATAGGTCCAGTGATGGAGCCTTTCTTGCTATTTCTTCCACGGATGGATACTGTTCGTTTGTTACCTTTGAGAAGGATGAACTGGGAATACCACTGAAAGAGAAGCCACAGATGAACGTTTGGACTTCTGGTGCAACAGAGAAAAAAGTTAAAAAGAACCAGTCACACAAAGTAATTTCCCCAGGCTCCAGGCTGACAGAAGAGACTCCTCCCAGGAAGGCCACTGATGCCAGTACCCCTACCCTCCAACCTAGGACACCCACAGCTACTGGTAAGGACTTGCCTTCCACACCTGTTGGCATAAAAAATGTTCCAGTCTCATCCTCAGATGAGAGGAAAATCAGCCAGTCAGCCAGCCAGAGCACTAAAGCAAACCTGCCCAGGAGGATTTCTCTCAACACTTTACAAACATGGAGCAAGACACCAAGGTGAGATTTATATTGCTGTTTCCAGTCATAAATATGAAGGCCAAGACAAGCTGTGCCTGTGCTACATTTAAAGGGTTGGGGTTTAGATGTAAATTCCAAGCCCTGTGTCTTGGTGGTAGCTGTCTTGTCATGGAACTTTTCGTTCCAGTAGTACTACAACTGAAAGGTCAAAACATCTCTTGAATCCTAAATGTACAGCTTTTATATTTCTGTCTGAAATGTGATGCAATAGCAAAGTTAACTTGACCATTACACCTTGTCCATATGGCAGCAACAGTTGTCTGTCCTCAGGTCCCATTTTCCGTGTAAAGATGATACCTGAAGCCTTCAGCTGACAAGAGCTATTTGAAGACTTTTTGGGGGGAGGGGGTGGTTGACAGCTGGCTAAACATGAGCCAGCAGTGTGCCCAGGTAGCCAAGAAGGCCAGCGACACCTGGCCTGCATCAGGAATAGCATGGCCACCAGGAGTAGGGAAATGATTGACCCCCTGTACTCAGCACTGGTGAGGCCACACCTTGAGTACTGTGTTCAGTTTTGGGTCCCTCACTATCAGAAGGACATTGAGGTACTGAAGTGTGTCCAGAGAAGAGCAGCCAAGCTGGTGAAGGGTCTAGAGAAAAAGTCCTATGAGGACAGGCTAAGGGAACTGGGATTACTTAGTCTGGAGAAGAGGAGGCTAAGAGGAGATCTCATTGCCCTCTACAACTTCCTGAAAGGAGGTTGTAGTGAGGCGAGTGTTGGCCTCTTCTTGCAAGTGAATAAAGATAGAACGAGAGGAAGTAGCCTGAAGTTGTGCCAGGGGAGGCTTAGACTAGATACTAGGAAGAGTTTCTTTACTGAAAGAGTAGTTGGGCCCTGGAGCATGCTGCCTAGGAAGTTGGTTGAGTAGCCATCCCTGGAGATATTAAAAAATAGTGTAGACATGGGTGTGGTGATTTTTTCTAGGTTGATGGTTGGACTCAGTGATCTTAGAGGTGTTTTCCAACTTTGATGATTCTGTGATTTTAAGTAAAGAGTGTTGAGTCTAGACTAGCCTTCAATGTGCAGTGTCATGGGTGTGGGATTTGGTGCATTGGCTGAAGTTGTTTCCTAAGGTAAAGATCTAGGCTTTTAGAAATTCTCTGTGTATTGATTGTCAAACAGCCTGCAACATAAGATCCTGAGCTGATGTGCAACAGTAAGGCAACGGCCATGCAAGTTAAATCTTCTCAGAAAACAAGGTTTTTTTACAATTAAAGGAAGTGTAACTTCTCATAGGACTATTTTAATTAGTAGGTGGTTAGACAGGATGTTGTGAATGAGAAAGCAGGATAGTGGATTTCTTCACAGAATCACTAAATCACAGAATATTAGGGGTTGGAAGGGACCTCCGAAGATCATTGAGTCCAGCCCCCCTGCCAGAGCAAAGAAGAATCCTGGAGATTATGGTTTTTTATGCACAAATGTTAATCTGTACTGGAACTAACAAATTGTTAGGTTGTAGGTAGTTGAAAATGACTTTTGCCTGGAGAGTGAGGTGACTGATGGAGCTAATTAATCTTTTTATTTTTGAGAGAGAGAGAAATTATATTTAATTACATTAACTGGATTATGCCATGAATGTTAACTTGTAGTAGCATGCATGTTCCTGATTCTAAGACTTTTTTTTTGTGTGTGTTTCAGTCTTCTACTTTTGTGCTTAGTTCTAAGTGCCATCCAGAAGAGATTTAGCAGAAGAAAATGGATTTACAGTAATTGTTAGTAGACCTCAGTGGGCAGAAAAATTCCTTAGAGTTCTGTGGTTCTCAAGGGGTTAAGATGGACAAGGTTAGGGAATAGTAAACTCTTGCAGTGGAACTGGAAGCCTTATCAGGTGCCAAGAAACAAGTTGAAATTCATGTCGTTGCAACCAAACTTAATTTTAAAATACTTGACCAAGATACTGTGCTCTGAAGGTGAATTATGCCACATGTAACATATGCAAAAATACTTTCTAGTGGAAAAAAATCACTGGTGTTATTTAAAGTACTTCTAAGAAAAGCTCTATTCAACAAATAACAAGAAAAAAATGCATAATAATATATATCTAAACTACATCTAAATTTAACTGATTCTATCTGAAGTAAATCTTTATTAAATAAAGTGTTTGTCTGAATGATGGCTTTAAAGCACTTGGACTGTTTCTGCTCTTTTAAAGGAGAATAAACTTGATTCCAGTGAAGCCAGGTACACCAGCCTCTACATATACAGATACAGTTCCTATACCTCCTTCCTCAGAAGAGGAACATGGTAAGCTTTTGTGGCTATTAATGTCCAGCTAAATCTTTTGCCAATCAGTTCTTTCCGTTATAGACTTCTGTTATAATATTGCAGTAGTATAACACAAGCACAGTCAAGCACAAACCTAAACCTAGTTGCAGATTCTAAAGCTGCTTCATTGTATGTTTGAAAGGTGCTTTTGACAACATGAAATGTGTTCTCACTGCAGTTGCTCTTGGGCAGCTGCTTATGTGACAGGACGTCATGGCACTTTTTACAGTGGTGCATTAGCTGGCACTGAAGCCAAGTAGAGTAAATTCATTTGGATGTAATGCCCTCCAGGTTCGTTTTTGGTGGGTTTTTTGAGTGCTGAATTGTCTGTGAATTCAGCAAACCAATTTACTTCCTTAATCTAGATTTGCTTAGTTCAAATTATTTTCCTGTCTGCCTGTTTCAGAGGGGCCATTACCATCTGATGACAGTCATCAAAATCCCCCAGCACCTAAACGTCCTAGAACTGAGGAAACGTCTCTTTCTACATCTGCAGAAGATCAAATCAGCTGCAATTCAAACAAATAAAGGCTAAGCTTTTAGTAGACTCTTCACAGTCCAAAGGTGATGCAGGCATATCTGAGACTGCATTTCTTTTTGCAAATGTTAAAGCTTCAATTCCTCATGAAGGTACTACATGCATCTTGGACACAGTTCTGTGGAGAAGCTGGCAGTAGAAGACAGGTTTCAGAAATGTGGCTTTGCAGAAGAGGAAATAATTGGCAAGTGACTTCTAAGTGCATTTCTACTTCTTGAAGACAGCTTTCTTCAAGAAGGGCCACAGCTTAAGGAAACCAGGGAAATCTGGGTATTAAAAAGCCATAGAGTAACCTAAGAGTCTCTGTCGAAGTCCCTAAGTTGACATTTAAAAAGTATTATGTCTTTCAACAACCTGTCTGCAAAATAATAGATTTTCTAAGGACTCAATCATAATGATTTAATGAGGTTTAAGAAATAAAAGGAAAAAGAAAAAAAGAAGCAGTTTTATTTAAGCATCTTGGGTTTTATCGTTAGCAATGTGCAAAGGAATTTGTGCTTTCCAGTACATGTGGAAAGAAGCTGATGTTCACATGCTACGAATGCAGCAGCACACAGTATGATGGGTATGATTAAAACAGAAATTGGAACTTGTAATTCAAGGAACAAGAAAACAAAAAGAAGCAGCCCTCTGAAGACCTTCTGTAAGAACTAAACAGCAGAAGAAAGTTTTTAATTGTTCAGTTTCTGTATTTTTTAAAAAATGCAGACATGAGATTTTCCTGAGGCAGCAGGATTTGAGCATATGCATTAGAAGTTTCACCCTTTTCATTTTTCAAAATCTTAATTCCTTTAGCCAATAAAATATAATATCAATCCTGTGTATATTAAACTTCTAAAAGTTTGTTTCTTTTTAGCGTTCAATACTTGCTATATAATTTGTTTGACAGATTGAAAACAGTGAGATCACAATATTTGAAAATCACCACACCAGATTTTATATGGTGTGCAGCCTTTGCCTTCAGAAGCACAATATTCAACCACAGTATTCTGACCTAGTCCACTTAATTTTCTTTCAAATCAAGTACTTGTTTTTAAAAAGTAAGTTAATTCTTAAAATGTAAGTAGTCATTCTAGCTGATAATAGCATGTAGAATTTTTAAACATAATATTTTCATAAGATTTAACCTATTCGTCACTTGAAATTCCACAACACTCAGAAGGGGAAACCTGCTACTCAAATTAAAGCACTTTGAATTTCATTCTTCCCTGGATTTGGTTGGTTTTGAGGTGTGTAATTAACTTAGTATTTGTTTTCAGTCAGTTTCCAAGAAATGGGGCTAATACTTTAGTAAAGCAGAATTACAAATGTTTCAGAAGTCATTCATAAAAATGCCGTAATGAGGAAATATTAACAAACACTTATGCCAGAGTGTTTCAACCAAATTAAGTACATTGTCTACAATTTCAACAGAAATAAATAAGCAAAGAGTTGTAGGAAACTGACTTGTAGCTTTACTTTTAACCACTGAGATGAGAATGGAGCTTCATTAGACTTACCCAAACCTGGGTTTCCTTCTAGTGAGGATTGTAAAGACTTCATTGCAAAGCAAAGTTGCGTCTTGCTATTGTACATTTTGTCCAGTTGGAATTAAAAGAATACTGGTATTTCATCTTTCTGTGGGTCAGTGACCCACTTAAGTACAGTACTGCAGTGTTTTGTTTGTGCACTGCAAACAATCCTTTGAATTCAAGCTTACACTTCTAAATGCTAATTACGAAGCTATCCTGATTGGTGTTTTTAAATCTTCAAAGGTCCTATCCAACCTCACACATTCTATGATTCTGGAAATGTTGCAATTTCCAGTTTGCCATGGCTTGAGCAAGTGTCTAGACTTAAGAGGAAAAGTTACTTAACAGATGTGGGAGTCCACAGAAATACCTGGTTTTCATGTGCCATTTCTTCCCATCTTGCTCAAAATAACATGGATTTTGTGTAGGTGCATGAAGGATAATGAAGGGTGGGGAGTAAACGCATCTGCTGTGGCTACTGCACAAGTAGTTTTCTGCATTGTCTGATAGCGTAAATATCTATGTGGATTATGGATCTTGGAGAGTTTAAGTTAAAAGCAAGTGGTTTATGCCCCTTTTCAGGTTGGTTTTCTTGCATGCCTTACATCTTTCTGGCTTGATAGTAGATCTTTTTAACAGGTCATCTTTGTGTCCCTGTTCTGCATACTTTGTTATTTAATTATGTGTCTATGTATGCATAATAATTTTTTAACGTCAGAAAAAATTGTATATTCGTTACATTAATCTATGTACCTTTTTTCCTAAGTTTAGTCAAGGGTTGAAAAAACCCAGGCTACAGCTGCACAAACCATGAGACTTCTGTGTAAACGTGCAGGGCGACCACTGGATGTCACTCTGCTAACAGGGTTCCTCTTCCCGGGGCTATAGGGGAAAAAACACTACCGGCAGCAGGAAGGGGAAAGAAAAACACCATTTTCTTTTTAAAAACAAATGGTATGTGAATTTATATAGCAAATGGGTGTTGCCACCAAAGAAATTGTTTCTACAAGCTTTCTTCTAAGAAGACAGGATTTACTTTCTTAGGAAATACATTTTATAATTGACTTATAAGGAAAGTAAGTCTGTACCATAATAGTCTTTCTCTGTTGAGAGATGTAAAATGATAAACCTGAAATGCCTCTACACAGCCCCAAGCGTTTCAAGAATGTCTTAAGCATCATTTCTGTTGGAAAGCTTTCTGAAGAGGTCATGGACCAACTGGTTAGTGTACACTGCAGCCAGCTTTCAATTTTCTTTCTGTAGGTTTCCAAGCTGTGACATGCAGATTGCTACAGGTACACAAAGTATTTCAACATTCAGGAACTGGTGTTGCCACCACCAGTGTTCACACTGACCGCTTGGATGGGAGTTGGCAAAAAAGAGTAATGTTTGCATGCCCAACCTCTGAGTCAGAAACCAGTTTATCATGTATGTCCATATACAAATACTATCTTATCTGTCCTAATCTGTTTTAGAAGGTGGTGCTGCTGCCATGTTATTTGTCCTCCACCTCACTAAAAGGACATGAAAAGGATGAGGGCAGTCATACAAAGCTTCTGGTGCCTGGGAGAGTGGCTGTGGAGGGTGACAGGTGGAAGGGTAATATGCAAGTGCTCCTCAGGCATGAAATGTGTTTTGAGTGCAATAGCAGGAAGATGGACAACTCCTTACTTATGTGCCATTTTTTATTCCTGTCTGGAAAGATACTTCTTGCTGCCTCCAGCGTGTGTCAGGCTAGTGCTGCCCAGTCAGTGATCTGACTATTCCATTGCTGAGTTATTTCTCGCTAAAATCATTAGGTTCCCTTACTTCTCAACAAAAATATGTGGACATACCACCTTAAAACCAAAATCCTTCTGTGAGCCACTGAACTAGTGAGGCTTTGTTTCATATACATCAATAACTAGTAATACTGGTGGTTTCAAATAGATTTTGTAACTTTTTAGATGGGGAGGATTCACTACTGTCTTGCTTCTGGAAAGACATTCTAGTGTATAATAATGGTTAATTTTTAGACAGCTGGACATCATGCTGCCTGCACTATTGGTTTTAATTTTTCTATCCAGCTACTTACATTAATACATCTTAGTTAACTACTGACTTTTCTCAAAACTTAGTTGGTATTTTCCTATGGATTAAAAATTGAATCTGTATTTTGTACACATGCCAAATGTTTACATCAACTGCATTTCTTATAAAGAAAACCAGGTTTAACAAGGTAACTGTATTGTATGTTTTCTGCTGTAGCAGTTGCAGGCCTGTGAAGAGGAGGCAGACTAGAGTTACCTGATGTGTTATGTGATAACAGGACTTGCTATATGAAACCTGTCTACCTTTCACACATCTCTTCGTGCTACTGTAAATGAGTTTTCTGTTGCAGTTCAAAGGCTGAAGTTCGTGGCTACATGGCAGTAGCAATTTTCATTGTGGAGTTTACGTAGACAGGTCAGTATTACAAACACATACGAAACTGGACAGAGGTTTTCAAACATCAAGGGCCAGACTTTCAGAAGTACTAAGACATGGCGGCATTGGACTAGATGATCGTAAAAGGTCCTTCCAAACCATTCTGTGATAACTAGAGACTGAGGACTGATGTGTGAATAGTACTGTTTTGTCAGTGTCTAAAATCTCCTACAAACAGAAAATACAGCCCTTTAATGTGATTCATTAAATGGAAAGAGTGCTTGTTTTACCAGTCCACTTCTAACTTGCCTTGTAGGTCAATGAATATTTCTCACAAATGGCATCTCCTTTCTGCTTCTGACTATGTAATGATTTTCATTAACACGTAAGTGTGTCTGAGCAAATAGAGGAAATGTATTACCTCAAATCTCAGTTGACAGATGAGGAACACCATCAAATATCTTCTCCTAACTTTTAGCTTCTGTTTGGAAAAAGTGGAAATGCCCATAGGGTATAGAGGCTACCAGAGTAGCTACTTCAAGACATTTCTTACAGTCTTTATATCTTTTTTATATATATATTTTTATAAAATGTTACTATTTTTTGTTCCTTTCCACCTGGTGAACAAGTAAACTTGGGAATGGTCTTCAACAGGGAAAAGTTCTTTCAGGAGGAAAATACAACAGGCTGACTTCAACTGAGAGGTCTCTGTGCTGCCAGCTGAGGAACAGAGCACAGCCTCTCCAACTCCACTCAGCAGTGAGTCAGGCAAGTCCAAAAGCTTTTTCAGTGGGAGCTGGCACTGGAGATTCTCTAAGCAATTGACCTTTGATTAGCAAGTGTCCTGGGCTGAGGTGACACATATCCCCAGGTTGCAGGAACACGACAGATTTGCTGCATCTGCATCCACCAGAACTGGCTGGTTGCTCCCACAGCCAGAGGTTTTGGCAGTCTTTACAGAGAGACTTGTGTGAATTTTTGTGTTGCAAATGTCTACCAGGCAAAGAGCATTCAAGGTGCAAAACAGTACTGCATTCACCAGGTGTTCTTGTCCACTCCCTGCCTTGTTCCAGATCCTTTAGGAGATCTTACAGCTCTTCCTTGGCAGCTCTTATACTGCCTGTAAACTGAAGCAAAGTCCCCACATTTGGTACCAATTATCATTCTCCCTGACTAACCCAGAGCCCCACACAGCAGTTCTGTTCTTCCTCATATTTTGGGTGTTGGGGCACTGCTATTTTCTCAATGCTGTTCCTTCAGGGAGCTGGCAGGGCTACTTGTTGCAGAGACCCATCTTGTAGGTGCTAAGGTTGTCCTGAGTTGGCTGCTCAGACCTCATACTGAGTGGCCATTTCTCTGTCGCTGTTCCTCTCCACCCTCTTCCATTCATGAGAAGGTTGTCCATGCAGTCTTGATAATCTTTCTGCAACTTGCTGAGCCTCCTTGCTGCCCAATTGCTCTGCTGCCCAGGCTGCAGGTGCTCAAACACCAGCTGAGGGGCTGGAATGAGCAAATGGGGAGCAGTTAAGTTTTTCCCCTGCGGCCCCCTTTCATGTCTGCCAAACCCGTGTATGCTGCTGTTTTTCTTGAGCCTGACAGCCACTTTTAGCCAAGTGATATTGCTGAGAATCTAGCTTCTTATTCCCTCAACTGAAAACCCCAGGAAGCCATGGCCCTGAGGCCTCTTGGCCTGCAACCTGAGAGGGTTAGCCTCTTAAAGCATGAATAATTAAAAAGGTTCACAGATTTCTTTCTGTCTGGAAACTGGTTATAAATTGGGGCTTGTCCAGGGGCTGTGAAAACCTGATCCTGGTGTTCTTGAATGGAGAAGAACCTGTTTTTGTCTTTTAACAGGGGAGCTGTTGGGATCTTTTTTGTATGGACTGATTGGTGTTTGTCTTGGATCCCGAAAGTCTTGGCTGCCTACAGTGATGTTTAGGTTCATTGTATTCTTCGAGTACACATAAACACACTCCTGCCTACTTTATGGATGGCTTCCTGTAGTATTTTCCACTTAAAGAGTTTTTCTTGCTTTGAGTTACATTAACCAGGAAATCTTAATTTTCAGGGGCCTTATTTCTCTGACATTCTTCTGTAGGTTCTTCCCTCACCTGATGTGATTCTTAGTACAACAATGATAATAGATAAGCTCGGGGTTTGTCTCATCATAAGCTTCTTCTGTGTATTTAGCCAGCAACATTAAATAAATAATCTGGGCGGCCGTTTTTATTTTGTTTTCAGCAAAACTGGAATAAAGAATTCTTCAGTGCTGTTTGCTAAGGGAAATGGAAATAGGCCAGATTGAAATTGGAATGGGTATGGTTATCCGTGTGATCTTAGCTGTTTAATTGAACTAGTTTAAAACGGTAGCTTGGGCTAAATCACTGGCTGCTGCCTTCTACTGGGAGCTGCAGGAGCGTTGTGGGTGTTTTTGTTTTTCCACTTCCTGGCACCAGTGAGGGTTGCACCAGCTGGGTATACTTACAAATAAATAGTGGGGCAGGAAAGAGTATGGATTTACTCTGCAAACAGAAGAGAGGTAATGTTGGCTGTGTGCTCCGTTATTTTTAATTTGAGCTTTGACCCTGTGAAAATGCTGCATCTCTGCTGTATGATTGATCTTTAGAAGAAGGCAATGTCTAGAAGCCAGTGATAATCAGTGTTTCTTGCTTGTGTGTGCAGTAATAACAAAACAGTTTTCTCCTGCAATATTTTGTCTAGGTAAAAGTGTGTGTAATTTAGAACAAAGATGATGAGTTATTGGTTATGGCAATATATCTCTTAGAATGGTTAATCCTCCAGAGTGGTAAACTATGAGTTTGTGTCTATAAAACAATTGCACTTTGTACCTAGATAGCACTGTTCAACCAAGAAAATTGGAATACCTTTCAAATGCTTGGTATGTGTTAGCTGCTGGAGTAGGTGCTGGTAGTAAACACACTGTTGTTTCAGTTTCACTCTTCGGATTCCCAGACATAGAGAAGCAATTTTCAAAATGGCATTGAAAGTTTGCAACAACTTAGGAATATTGTCAAGTATATTCATGTTTTTTATTGCTACAAAATTTGCAAATCTAAATAATGTTGTTTATATTGTTTTCTGCCTGGATCTATCTTAGCATGTGACAGGATTTGACCTAATTTTTTGTAGTTGTAATATTAAAAAAATTACTTTTCTATCTAGCTGACAAAGCAAAATCCAATTCCTACTCATGTAGGCTGTGGAAGTTCCTTTCCTTGTACTTTTTTTTTTAGTCAGTTTAGAAGAGCTTGAGATAGTACAGAGAATGGAATAGGAGGGGGGTGAGAAAGAAACAATCAAATTACTGAAAATAATAAATCATCATAGCAGTAATAAGATAAAAAACCTCTGATTTGAATATCAGAACTTTACTTACAAGCCATTTCAAATATGAAGGGCATTTAAAATAATTACTTTTTTCTTTCTCATTGTTTTCTGCAGTAAGATATTTTCACTTAAGTATTTTCGGGTTGGAAAACTCAAGATTAGTTTTGGAATGAATTCTTAAATATGAGCTATGAATCCATGAACAGTGGAATCCAGGTCACAGTGGAAGGAGTAATGTAACCTTAGCTTGCTACATAAATTGTTGCTGTAACAAAGAAATAATTAGATTTTATAAGAGTAACAAACAACCTTAAATATTGCCTCTTGGTTTTAACATCAGAATCCAGGTGCAATCTTCTTTCTGGTGCTTAATAAACTCTGAATCATGCCTGAGCATTTACTTAAACTAGCCACCTGATGGCAATATTGCTAATCTTTAACTTTATTAATTTAACCAACTTGCTAGCTCTGTTTTTGATTCAGAAGAAGGTATAAAATCCTACTAGAATACTGAATTTCTCTGTTTTTAAAAATAAATCTTTATCCCATTATCTAACTTTATATACACAATACCTCGTCCATGTCAGCATGGTCCCATGTTTACATCCCTGAACTGAACGGCCATACCACTTGGTTGGTGACACCATGTAGTCATAAATGTGCTGTACCATGTGTGTGGGTGATGCTGAGGCTTTGGAAACACACATTTGGCTGTACAGTGGGAGAGGAACAAAAAGAAGAAAGGAAGTATGAGACAAAGATGTTTTCTCTGTAACTGAGGACTCAAAATTTTTTTGTCCATCATTTCTGATAAGCCCCACTGAGCAATTACAGTGTTAATTTTGTCACAGTAGTGGTTTTGTGCTCTGCATTAAAGAACAGGCAAAGCTCTGTATGTACTCCAACACTATCTGGCCGGGGCAGATCTCTACAACTCCATGTAGCTCACTGCAGGGTCAGGGTCTGCTCCACACCATATACCAAGTGCCTGCCAAGTCCAGTGCTTTGAGAATGCCCAGCAAGAACGAGGGCAATGTAGAAAGGCTTATGGCAGAGGCTTCAGAGGAGGATGGGGAAAAAATGAAGAATACACCTGTGAGCCAGGAAAGAGAAGTTCTTGCATGAATGGAGGCAGGCCCTAGAGAGCAGACCAGCACAAAGGGCTGATTACTGAAGAAAGGAGGGAAAGGGGATTAAGAGAAAGACACACTGAGCCAGGATTGGTAGCAGTGGAGTGACAGCAGCAGGGATGTGTGGAGGTAAACTTGGTTCTGCCCCAAAAACCATGACACTGAAATCAAAACTCTTTATGAGGCACTCTGTGGGTCTCAGCTCAACACAGGCAGGTTTTTAATAGGCAGGAGGAGAAAACGCTACTTCCCCCCCCCCCCCCTTTTTTTTTTTTTTCTTTTTTCCCCTTTATGAGCTGCAGTGGAACCTGTAAAAGGGTTGTCCCTAGTGAGAACCAAGCAATTTCTGAAATGGTACAGCTATAAAACAGGAGAACAGAATCTGGCGCCAGTGCAGGAGCTCAGCCGAGTTTCAGCAAGATCTTCATTAGTGTCCTTAGATTCTCAATGTGATAAATATGGGAGAGTTTTGATGGAGACTGGAGGAAAAATGTGTTCTTTTAGCCAAAGTAACTATCATCTTGACAGACATTTTGCTGGTTTTCTATTTGAATGAATATTTAATATAAAACATGCAACCTGCTCTAATAAGAGCACATTCACAATTTCTAGCATGCTATCCCTGTCCAAAATTCACTTGGCTGTGGTCTGGGTAAGGGATACCTTAAGAAGGAAATATTGGACTGCAGCTACACTTGGCTGAGGCACACAGTACAACACAAACAGCTGTGGAAGCCAGATTTAGTGCAAAAAGTGAGGCTGCTAAAATCCTGACATGACTTTGATTTTTTTAAAATGAAAAAGTCCAATATAGAGTTTATGACTTTTCATACAGTTACTTATTTTAGGAATAAGAGATCTGCCAAAGACAGCAGGTAGTTAATACCCAATTCAGACTGCATTTAAATAGGAAAGGACCTATTGGCTACATCCTTTGGGATTCTGTGATTAACCTACAGGGATCTGTAGGTGGCTTTTTCCACATGCATTCAGATGAAGCATGAGTTGGAGTTGGCTCCCTATATCTTGAATATCTTCCAGCTTAAATCAGAGGTAGCAGATACTTCAGCTCATCCTCTGCAGAATTATTCTACTTCTTCAGACATGAAAGATAGGCCCACTATAGATGGCACTGAGCTGGGATGCAGATCCATCCCTGCTTCTATCCTAGACACAGGGTGTGTTACCCCTACGCAGAAGTTAAGTGTCGTGGTGCTCTGCCACCATCTAGTGTCTGAAACACTGTTGTGGTTTAACCCCAGCCAGTAACTAAGCCTCACACAGCTGCTTCCTCACTGCACCATGGCTGGGATGGGGGAGAGATTTGGAAGAGTAAAAATGAGAAAATTTGTGAGTTGGGATAAAGACAGTTTAATAGGTAAAGCAAAAGCTGCACACACAAGCAAAGCAAAACAAGGAATTCATCCACTACTTCCCGTCAGCAGGCAGGCATTCAGCCATCCCCAGGACAGCCAGGTTCCATCAAACCTGATGATTACTTAGGAAGACAAAGACCATCACTCCAAAGCTCCCCCCTTTCCTTCTTCCCCCAGCTTTATATTCTGAGCATGATGTCATATGGTATGGAATGTCCTTTTGGTTGGTTGGGGTCAGCTGTCCGGGCTGTGTCCCCTCCCAACTTCTTGTGCACTCCCAGCCTCCTCAGTGCTGGGATGGTGTGAGGAACAGAAAAAAAGCTTGGCTCTGTAAGCACTGCTCAGCAATAACTAAAACATCCCTGTGTTACCAACACTGTTTCCAGCACAAATCCAAGACACAGTCCCCATACTAAGTACTATGAAAAAATTAACTCTACCCCAGCAAAAAACAGCCCAGATGCACATGGGTCCTTGGTGTGAACTACAGTTTTTTGAGCATAAGTATCCCATGGTAGGCAGCAGTTGTTCGTGCTCAGTTCCAGAGGTCCTGTGCTTGGTCCCTGACAGTCAGCTCTGCTGTCTCATGCTGGTTTTGGTAATGATAGGATTCAGTCTCTAAGCTGCTTCATCCTGCACTGCAAGGGAATGGGTTCACTGGTTAGTGCTGAACAGGCTAGTCACATTTTAAATCCCTCTAGTGAACTTGCCAACATTCATTTAACTCTTCTCTTTGCTTGATACTCAAAAAAAGCAGGGATAACAAGCTTTTTATCCCTCCTGAGGGTGCTCTTGAGGCTAAATCTATCAGTGCTTGTAAAATTGCCAGTGATGCAGGCCAGATACCCCTGTAGCTACCACAGGACAGGATACTGCCTTCCATATTCAAGTATCTTGTAGGATTTTCTGGGGTTAAATGAGTTAAATGCTGACAGTGCGGATATTGTGTACAAAGTAGCAGTCATTGGGCATTTATTAATATAGTGCAATAGATATCTGGGTTTAGATGCTTAATCTCTTGTTGGGTAGGGCACTGGAACTATTTGCTGCTGATGTGACAACCGCCAGGGCTTCTTAGGAGCTTTTCTGATCTCGCTGGTCAATTCTTGTCACAGGAGCTCATTTGTTTCTACTCTATCAGACCAGAGGGCCATGAAGATGAGTGGGGGATTGGAGCATCTCCCTTATGAGGAAAGGCTGAGAGAGCTGGGACTCTTTAGCCTAGAGAAGAGAAGGCTGAGAGGAGACCTTATTGGTGCCTACAAGTATCTAAAGGGTGGGTGTAAGGAGGATGGAGCCAGACTTTTCAGTAGTTCTCAGTGACAGGATGAGGGGCAACAGGCACAAGCTGGAACATAGGAAGTTCCATTTAAATATGAGGAAAAACTTATTTATGGTGAGAGTGACAGAGCACTGGGACAGGCTCCCCAAGGAGGTTGGGGAGTCCCCTTCTCTGGAGATATTCAAGACCCATCTGGATGCAGTCCTGGGTAATGTGCTCTAGGGGATCCTGCTTTAGCAGGGGAGTTCGAGTAGATGATCTCTGGAGGTCCCTTCCAGCTCTGACAGTTCTGTGATTTTGTGACCAAATTGGCAAGTTTTAAGTCTCTTGGTGCATGCATGAAATGTTTCAAAGTCCACAGACAAATCCATATAAGGTATAAGGGTGTGGGGAGAGTAAGTTTAATATATATTATCAAGACATTTAAGCTATGTATTTTGCAGGTCTTGTTTTTTTTGTAAAGACAGAGAGAAAGGTACCCATGGTGTAAAAAATGTTATGATTATGAACTTAGTTCTCTTTGATGTTTTGAACCATCAGAAAGGAGGATATTTGTAAAGACCAAATAAGAATCTTTTTATCCAGGCTTCCTTCTGAAACCTCAGATCTGCTTTTGCTGAGTTTTGTTCAAAAAGAAAAGCTAAACTCTGTCCATTTCACTCTTCAGCAATTCAATTAAATCTTTAACTAGTTGCTGCTAGTTTGCAGAAGACAGATTAATTTTACATCTATTGATTCCTGTAGGTGTAGCAGTTCAGGATGCTAGCTTCATTCCTTTCAGTTAGCCAAGCACTGGCAATGCCAGCCTCTTGCCTCTGGCAAGGCCAGCCCTTGGTAGACGTGTATCACCTATTAACAGTTTAGTGGCAGTGATGACTTTCCCTCCCCTCTCTCAGCTATCAACAGTGCAGTTTGCTAATGTAAAAGAAAGAGAGATAGAGGGGTCAGCTGCAAATCTCTGCTCGAAGGCAAGCATAGTACTCTTTCCCAGAGTAGAAAACTCTGCTAAATTCAGTGCTGACTAATCCGTAATTTTTAATAAAGTTTTCTGTCCCAAAGCACCCTCAGTATCTGACTGGAAATGGTGCTTCTTGCATCAACACTGCAAAATGTTCACCTGCTGTTGGTGACAAGAAAAGGAAAGTAAGTGTTTGTGAATAGGATATGGATGTAGAATAGGTGCTTCATTAGCAAATATTAACTCAAAAAAAGCCAATAAATTCAGATGGTTTTGTCTTTAAAGAGTTTATTATCTAGTTACTGATGCAATACTGCATCCAGCTGACATCTAGTGACCAGCGGTGTCCCCAGGGGATCACTACTGGGCCCAGTCCTATTCAACATCTTTAATGATGACCTGGATGAGTCCACCTTCAGTAAGTTCACAGATGACACCAAACTGGGGGGGGGGGAGTGTCAATCTGCCAGAGGGTAGGAAGAAGCTGCAGGAGGACGTGGACAGGCTGGGTCGATGGGCTGAGGCCAATGGCATGAAATTCAACAAGGTCCTGCACTTTGGCCACAATAACCCCAGGCAGCGCTACAGGCTGGGGGAAGAGTGGCTGGAGAGCAGCCTAGCTGAGAGGGACCTGGGAGCACTGGTTGACAACTGGTTGAACATGAGCCAGCAGTGTGCCCAGGTGGCCTGGAAGGCCAGTGGCATCCTGGCTTGTATCAGGAATAGTGTGGCCAGCAGGAATAGGGATGTGATTCTCCCCCTGTACTCAGCACTGGTGAAGCCTCACCCCGAGTCCTGTGTCCAGTTCTGGGCCCCTCACTTCAAGAAGGATATTGAGGTGCTGGAGCAGGTCCAGAGGAGAGCAACAAGGCTGGTGAAGGGACTAGAGGGAAAATCTTATAGGGATAGGCTGAGGGAGATGGGGTTGTTTAGCCTGGAGGAGTCTCAGGGGGGACCTTATCACTCTCTTCAACTACCTGAAGGGAGGTTGCAGTCAGGTGAGGGCTGGGCTCTTTTTCCAGGCAACCAGCAACAAGACAAGAGGGCATGACCTGAAGCTGCTCCAGGGGAGGTTTAGGTTGGATATTAGGAAGCACTTCTACATGGAAAGGATGATTAGACATTGGAATGGACTTCCCAGGGAAGTTGAGGCACCGTCCCTGGATGTGTTCAAGGAAAGCCTGTATGTGACACTTAGTGCCATGGTCTAGCTCATGTGGTGGTGTTGGTCATAGGCTGGACTTGATGATCTTAAAGGTCTTTTCCAGCCTTGGTGATTCTGTGAATAACAGTAATGACCCATTGCATGGGGAGGTGAGTGCAAATTATCTAGGGAATGGAAGAATAAAGATACAGAATGAAGGTGGAGCTTCACAGTATATTTTTTGTTATAATTGTGACTTGTTCAGTAATGTTTTAAAATGCAGTAGCAACTTCCTGCAAGCATGGAGTCAACCACATTAATTCGTATAGGTCATACATCTTCAACATTCACAATTTTGTATCTGAGTGTCAATCATAAATAAAGGAACAAATGCTGATCTTAACCCTGGTCATGTCTGATTGCTAAAGATGGATGAAAAATAAAAATAATTAGTACGTGAAATGAGTTTGCAGCCAGTATGTCAAAAAGCTGTACAAAAAGCATGGATCTTTTCTAAGTGAGCAGTTATATCCAACATGCCAAATCAGTGAAAGAATATGCAGAGGAGCTAGAGAAGTCAGGAGGGAATCAGTTGCAAAACTGACCTTTAAAATCTATTTTCTTGTGCTTGTCATTAGTGACTCATGTTTGGCATTTCCCTTGCATTACCTGATTATAAGTTTGGATGGTAAAACAGATAGGGTTTCTTGGTGCTCTGTTTAGAAGCTAGTGAAACAGTCAGCAGGTGTCTGAAAGATGCAGAAACAGGAGCTCCATTCTTCATCTCTGAACATCTCTGTGAGATGACCCTGTCACATCCTAGAGATTCTAAAGGTTAAAATGTAGCTACTTATGTAGGCAGTGGGTGGTTTAATTCAGACAGTCTAAACACAAAGGTTTGGGTAATCTGACTGTACAATGTATAGGCTGATATTCAGTATTTATAATATACTCGTTACTGTGTATATGTCTATATCATGAACCTCAGACGAGGCACATTCATCTTAATGTTCTATGTTCTAAGGGTGAGGGGACTTGAGATGTTCTCACTTTGTAGACATGATGTAAACCAATCTGATATAACTTCCTCTGATCTTTACAGTATAACTTATTCTGTAAAAATAATATTGAAATCAGAGCATTTTCTGTGTTTTGTTTAAAAATACATATTAAAGATAGGAAGCTGAGGGTGTTAAAATAAACCTAACCCAAAACTGTTAAGATAAAACTTTCAAACAATCTGAATACATTTAAGAAACTTAAACAAATCTTCTTGATTAATGGGCAATGTAAGTGAGAGGTCTTTCTTATTGTCTTGGAGATTGCTTCAGTGTTGGTAATACTATCTTTAATACTATCTTTAAGTGATGCATCTACAAAGAGAAAAAGTGTATATTCAGTTAAAGGTTTACATGTATCATTACAGTCTTTCTCTTCTATAAATGCTTGCAATGACAGTACTCTTCAAACTTTCAGAGAAAGCAGATGGTTCTGATTAACTGTATTCAAAGAAGATTATAAAGTTGTCTGTTTTGTGAAGAGTCTTGACTGCAATTAAGCAAAGAAGGATTATGCTTCTTTCACAAACACAGATTTGGTGTAAGAAATTGGATTTTACATCACGCAAGTTTGGAGAAAGGAAAGGAAGTTTAGGTTATGTTAAAACAACTACTTTTTGGTCTCTCTTTCTGTAGTCAGGTTATTTGTAGTTGACTTATTCTGGCTAAGTAAGTGGAAGTTTCCATAACCTGTTAGAGTGTGTCTTTTAGCTTTTTTTCTTGTGTGGTCCTGCTTTACTATTATTCACTAGATCAGGCCAAATCCTGAACAAAACTGTGGCAATGTCTTTGACCAATAACCTGCCAAATACCTCTCAGCTCCCTTCTGTGCAATTTATTGTGTTGATTTTCTTACTGTGCAAGTGTGTGGTGTGTTTGTGTCAAGTCATATCCATGCTCAGTCAGTATTTCAACTTAAGGTAGTTAGATGCAAATGTGATGTCAACTAGTCAGTGCTGGTAACAAGCAAATCTCTGTGCTGCTTTGCTGAGATTAGGACTAGAGAACTGGATAGTTTTTATGTTGTCATGATATTACATCTTTGTAAAGGATGTTTAGGATGATGTCTCTGACCATCTCTCTCAGTTTTTCATGCTATTTTTCCACTGTTGAGCAGTTGGCAAAGATCTCATTACATTCTACTTCTCTACCTTGTCAGTAGTATCTTAGAAAGCTGGTAAAAAATTTTGGCCGCTTTCTTTTCAGATATAAATTGGTAGCATTCAGTAGTGGCTGTTGGGGCTCCCCATTTACATAGATTTTGTTTTTAGAGCTATTTTGGAACACTTTTAGAGTGTTTTCTTTGAGGTTTTTTATTCTTTGTGGTTTTCTTTAATGGGTTTTCTCTTCCTTCCTCTTTTTTCCCCCTAGGTATAGTATGTGATGAACAGTAATTATATACTGACTAGAAACTTTCATGTGTGTTGCAAGTAGAGTAAGAGGAAACATCTAGTGAACTCAACACTGTAATGTGTGGAAACAAGTCTAGCCAGTATTTCCTAAAACTAGTCTTCCATGCTCAGCCCACCTTCAGTTTTTGGCAGACAAATTTACACCTACAGATCCTAATCCCCATTGATCCATTTAGTGTGGCCTTTGATTCCTCCCACTAGCAATATCCTTCTGTCAAATCACTCCTGAAACTATCCATTCCCTATGAAAAATTAAGAACTTTGCTTCCCTGTTTGAAATTAATTTTTAATACTCCCTCAAGTTTTGTATTTAAAATTTTAATTGTCAGGTAAGAAAATGGGAAGGACTCCTCTGGTTTATTGAATCCAGCTGTCTGTCCAAGGGAGTGATGTCACATTAGACCTTTTATTAAGCAGCCACGCTCCATTTTAATATCCATTTAATTGCTTGCCCTTGCTAATCCTATAAGAAGACTAGTCCAGGTATTCATTCTCTGATAGCAGAACACATTTTATTTTTGAGTAAGGTTTCTTTCTGGATAGCTTTTTTCTTTTTCAAATATTATCTTGCTACCTAAGGAAAGCCTAACCTTACTTCATATGTTGATCTTCTTTTATTAAAAAAAAAAGAAAAAAAAAAAAAAGGAAGTTTTCAAGTAGCTACTATGTTTGTGCAAATAATTGAGAGTGATAAAAACACTATAAAATTTAGGAAAAAAACCTTCAACCTGTGATCTTCCAACAGCAACCAAATAAAATATAATAAAGAGCTTTTGCACCACTTTTACATCGGATGTGAAAATGGGAGACAAGGTTTCTAAAGAAGATTCTGAATATTTTCAGCTCTGGTACAAAACGACCCATAACATCTCCCTTCACACATGAAGTATTTGTAAGAATGTACAGCAAAACAAAATAATACGTAACTTCTAGGGGCCCAGAAAGCCTGCTGTTATAAATTAAAAAACAATCATTCACATAAACAAGAATACACGTTACAAAACCTAGTGCCCCAAGTTACTGTAAGGAAAATACAATGCACCATACATACATTGCCAGAAACATACTGAGCTTTTGTTTTCCATTTAGAAGAATTCCTTTTAAGGCCCCAGCAGGCCTAAACAACAGACTCATTGTCTTTGGGTCTCATTACTGAGGAGAGGACTGAGGAGATGACTCTGGCTTGCGTGGCACTGGTCCCATAGCAGCAAGCAGCTGGTACCTTTCCCTTGCGCTGCCAAGACCCTCCAGGAACATACTGTAGTTTGCAGGCGTAAAGGTGAAGATGGCATTCATTTAGGAAGAGATTTTTCCAATATGATGAGGTCTGGCTTATTTCTCAACATTTTGCTGAGTCTGGCTTTCATGGAGGATGGAGGTTGGAGCATCTCACCCACTCAGTTTTTCAGGTTTCTGCAAGCCGTGAGCATCCCCAGGCACCTTCTGACTTTCCGAATGGGAGCAGATTTCCCTCTGTACCACCCAACAGCTGCTATTCAAAGGTTTGCTAATTTGATCACACGTTATGAATTATGTGACACTTCTTCCCTGCTCCAGACTGTGCTGTTCTTACTGTAAAATGGTGTTTTTACAAGTGGACAGCATTTACAGTGCCATTCCTAATTCCGGGAGGATTTCACCAGGTACATGTGTGCATATTTAGCATGTTAATAACTGATTGTAGTTAAATTTAAATTGTGCATTACTGGCTTCAGTGTTTCTGGCATGTGGCCCATAGACATCAGTCATCATGTTACTGGAGTTATGAATTTTCTCTCTGCTTGGTTATATTGAAATAGCTGTGTAATATAACTTCTAAGACTCAAATATAATCAAAACAAATGTGGGTGAAGAAAATCTGGGGTGTTAGGGGTGCAGCATCTGAGTTTGTGTTTTCTACACCTAAACATCTAAAGAGCCCTGTTTTTAGTAAACTGTAACACAAAAAATATTTGTAGTCCATACTCATGACATATGGTATGTAAGAGCACATAGTAATCAATTCAAGGAAATTTTGTAAAGCATCCTTAGGCATAATAGGGCTTCAATCAATTTCAAATGTGAAAACTAAAGCTGGTGAAATGCATCCATTAAAGAAAAAGAATATATAAAGCTATGAAAGAAATTTAAATAAAACCATAAAGCAGCTTTAAATAATTTTTTTTAATGTTTGTGGGTGCTCTTTTTTCAGTTAAGTGTTCAGTGTGAAAAGAACACTGAAAAATGCTGGGTTACTGGCAGTTGAAACAAAAGTAAAAAGCAACTTAAAACAACAGATTCATATGTTAGGCAATTAAAAACCAGAACAACTGGACAAAAGAAGAAAAAATGAATAGTTTTAGTGTATTCACTTTGGCTCTGACCAAAATTCTGTTGGCCATCATGTTGCAGAATTCAGCCTTTAATGCTTGCCAGATCACCAGGCTGGCTAAGCAAGAGCATGACAGTTAAATTTTAGAAATTAATAAATAGCACTGTTCTTGTCTTCTTAAAAAATGCTATACAAGGTAGTTCTAATAACATAACTTGCAGAAGAGAAATACAAGGGAGAGCTAGCTATATCAGATGTATCTACTACCTTGTATAGTGATCATGTTTTTTTCAAAGACAACAGTAAGGAAACATAAAGCACTTCTAGATGGCCTCTCTAAGCACTTTTAACATCTGACAGTCTTCATGCACCAGTAATTGTATGTCTTTGTAGAAGTATTGGAATTTCTTCATTCCTTTTAAACTAAAATCTCATACTAAAGCCCACATCTTTCTTTTTCCTTGCCTGTCTTGGGTGGTTTCAGTTTTCTTTACTATAAATTGAGCCATGTGCACTGCTCTCAGATAGTTTAAAAATAGAAGTAAACTCATAAGTTAAACAACCTGGAGAGTCTGGAGCAGAGGAAACTGGGAACAAGAAAGAGGTCTGCCATGGCTAGGAAATGAAAAACTTGAAAAATCAAAGCAAAACAGAAAGACAGATGCAAGAAACTGCATCATCCCCAGAACTGGAGCCAGTTCATTTTCATATTGTATTTTTAATGCTCTCCTGCTGTAGTCCTGTCAGACATGGCAGAGAGCACAGCCGTGCAGGTAACTACAGCGGCAGAGCTATGGAGATGAGCTGCTGCCACTTACATCTTCCAGGAGAGAGGATTACAGGTGTGCTGTTGAGGACAATGCTTTCTCCCAAGCCCCCAGCTGGCAGCAGAAAGACAACATCAGCTTGGCTGAATCCTGCAGTTTACTCCAGCCCACAGCTGGAGCACACGTACCTCCAGAAAGGATACACTGTCCCTTAAAGTCATTGGCTCCAAGGAATCAAGGCACATAATCTATTGGGTGCACCTTGCCTCCCCTCCCCAATATATCAGGCAAATGTTTGATTAGCAGCATCCACCAGTTGCATTAAAAAAATCAGAAAGAAACAAGAATAAAATGCAACCTTAGTCTGTCTCTTATGGTCAGGTGGGGGTCTGATTCCCAAGATAATATGCAGGGTTTTGGAGCTGACAAGGCAGGACTCATGCCAGTGAGTCCACTCCATCTTCCAAGCATTCCCCTGACATCTTTACTCCTTCAGCAAACCTAACCTTTAGGCAGGAGTTGGGAAGGTGGCCAGGTACATATATAACCCAACTCTAAGGGGGCACCATGCCCTAGAGAGCCCCGACAGAGGATTTTCCTCAATTCTTTCATACCTGTATTTTTCTCCTTTCAGTGTTTTGTTTCAGATCTGGATGCAAAGGCCCGAGAGCTTCTGTCTGCAGCCAGGCTCTTTGGTACTCACCGGTGATTTCTTTGTTTCAGCTTACAACTTCTCTGCTGTGGGAAATGTGAGCTACACACACACTACTTTCACAGCCTGGAGATCTTAGGTGTTTAATGGCCATTTCCTTTCTGCTGGCTTGCTGCCCTCCCTCTGTTTCCCCATCTCCTAATTTATTAACATTTGTTAACGTTATTGTTAAAGATTGTGAAAGAAACCATAACCCTATGATCCCCACCTCAATTCCAGCTTCCTTTAAAGGTTGCTTCTGCCACGTTATCATCAGCTAAGAAACGAATGAACAGATTGTTTTCCCCGAGATGTTAGAAGATGCTTGCACCTTTTCCTGAGGTTTCTATGAGACAAATGCTACTCAGCATCCACATCCACTACAAAATCCACCTTGTTTTCAAAGTACTGAAAACATCAGCAATTCTTTGCACAAGCAATTGAGTTCTAACTCTGTTTTCCAAGGCTTACAAATACTTCTAGACTTCTGCTCTCCTGTGTTTTGCATAGTACAAGTGCTTAGCCCTTTAAAATGTGAACAAATAAAACAAATAGGCAGCTCACTGCAAAGTGGAAGTGTGGGATTACTCTGTCAGCATGCCCTTTTCTCACACGGCGGGCCTGAGAGCAATTAAATGAAGCTGACATGCATTAGCAAGGCAGCCTAATTGAGCCTGAATTGCTAGGGAAGTGGCAATAGCCCAAGCCAGTATGGATTTGAGAGCACCCCCATTAGGGAACGTTGATCAATATCAGTGATTATGACATTTTAAAAATAAAATTGATTGTCCTTGACTGGAGTGGAAGGGAGGACTTAACTCATACATGCCACCGGTTACAACTGCTCTGTTCAATATGAAACACTTTGTGAAATGGCCATTGCAAGTCTTTCCCTGTCGTCTCTCTTACAGGGGCAAAATTCCCATGACTTTGAGTCTCTTTGCTCTGGAGGCCTTTTAGATAAAAGCTCTATAATAGACTTGGAAATATTGACAATAATAATAAGCTTATGGGTGAAATTCTGACCTCACTAAAGTCAATGGAGCCAGAATTTCTCCATTTTTTATATCCACACACATACATGAAGTCTATACATATGCTCTTAACAGATCAAATTTGCACATTGATTCACTCTTTTTATTCCCTCTGCTTTCTAGCAGTTTGCTTAGCAAAGATATTTCAGGTGCAAGCTAATGAAATGAATGGATTTTCCTCATGCTTAAAGCATAAAATAAAATTAACAGTCTTTCCTCCCCCCCGGAAGCCTTCTTTAAAATAAAAAAATGGGAGGTCAGTGTATCTTGGCCTTCTCGTCTGTGAAGCATTTTAAGCTATTTCAAATTTTGAGTTTCTGGAAAACTGTTTTACAAGCTGGTATGTGTCTCAATGAAGGAGCGTAACTGCCTGGGAGGAAGCATAGAAGAAAGAGGGGTAGCATGACTTCAGCTGAGTTTCTCTGACTGATGCTTGGTCAGGATCAAGCCTCACTAGTTTCAGACATGTCTTCTGGTGTCATGGGCAGAAGAACAGGAAAGGATAAGAACCTGGGAATCGAAATGATCAGGTGCCCATTTAGTGGTAAGAATAGGAAACGTGGATAATCACAACATGCAGGCTAAGCTATATTAATTTCTTAAGAAAACAAGTTAAAAAAGGGCTTATTTTTATTTTATGCTGCACAGCAAAACAAGTGTCAAGTCCTGCACTTAAGCCATAACAACCCCATGCAATGCTACAGGCTGGGAGAAGAGTGGCTGGAAAGCTGCCCAGCAGAAAGGAACCTCAGGATGCTGATAGACAAGTGGCTGAACATGAGCTATCAGTGTGCCCAGGTGGCCAAGGGGGCCAATGGCATCCTGGCTTGTATTAGAAATAGTGTTGTAAGTAGGTCTAAGGAAGTGATCCTTCCCCTGTACTTGGCCTTGATGAGGCCCCATCTCGAGTACTGTGTTCAGTTTTGGGCAGCTCAATACAAGAGGGACATTGAGGTGCTGGAGCAGGTGCAGAGAAGAGCAACTAGGCTGGTGGAAGGCCTAGAAAGCAAGTCTTACGAGGAGTGGCTGAGGGAACTGGGGCTGTTTAGTCTACAGAAAAGGAGGCTGAGGGGAGACCTCGTTGCTCTCTGCAACTACCTGAAAGGACACTGTGGTGAGGTAGGTGCTGGTCTCTTATCACAAGTAAATAGTGATAGGACAAGAGGGGATGGCTGAAAGCTACACCAGTGGAGGTTTAGGCTGGAAATTAGGATTTTTTTTTCTCTCTGACAAGGGTGTCAGACATCGGAACAGGCTGCCCAGAGAGGTGGTTGAGTCACCATCCCTGGGTGAGTTTAAAAGTCATATAGATGTGGTGCTTGGGGATATGGTTTAGGGGTGAACATGGTAGAGTAGGGTTAAAGGTTGGACTTGATGATCTTAAAGGTCTTTTCCAACCTTTATGATTCTATGATAAGTTTTACTATGGTTTATCTGTTACCTCACTCCAGTACTTGCACTAGGCATTGCGGGAAAATCAGAACAAAAAATACCAACCACTTCATGACACAGAAAGCTTCTGTCTGCCCAGTGGCTCTATTTGGTTTTGTGATAGTGAAGAGCATGGTGCATGTCAGACACTGCTTTTTGGGGCAGCTCACTCACTCCAATCCTTACTCCTCCTTTACCGCTGCTCCTGCCCTCCCTTTTGTGGCTCACCTCACCTTTCCAGTAGCTAGGTCATCTAACTTTAGAAAATTAGCCCATTTTATGATGTTAGTTTTTGCCTTTTCAAGGAGTTGAACAGGTTAACGGGGAGGACTAAGTACAAAGTGGTGGATAGGAGCCGTAGCAGCAAGGGCAGGGAAAATGGAATCTCACCACTTCAGCAGCAGTGATTTGCTACATCAACTCATGGATCATGGTAGAAGCTCAGCATAAGGCACAGCTAAAACCTGTGGCTCAGGTTTGCAGGGACATGAGCAGTCTTGCTGTATCCTACATGTAATCTATCAAATTTAGATCTAGAGGATGACTTCAAATCTGAGTGGCATTAAAACTCACTGGTGGATTATGTATTCCTCCAGCACCACAGTGGTTTGACTTCAGCTGTGCAGAATGGAAGGCTTGAACATAATAGTTTCTTTGGGGCCCAAAATCAATGTATTCTTGTACTTCAAACCAAAAGGTAGATCACTTTTTCTACTTACCTGCTTTGCACCTGAGGAAGATCTTAGTCTACCTGTGTGCCACCTCCAATCTAGCCTTCATGTCATTAGACCATTTTCTTCTCACAACTTGTTGGTCAGGTCCCTTTCCTGCAGAGGAAGGGAATTTTGCAAGGGAGCTCATAATTTTAATCCCACAAGCTTAGTAATAATAGAATGGCACAAGATTTTTTTTTTTTTTGTCTATCAGCCACTTTCAAGCAGTAGTGTTAGAGCTGACTAAAATGTTTTCTTCTCCTAATTTCTTTTGATTTGTACTTGATTGTTTGTGATGAGCTGAATCAGAGTTACTTGTATGCCATATTCTGTGAGATTGTATCAAGGCCTGCCATATTTTAGATAGCAAAATCCAAGGTGGTTGAGGAACAGACAGTCCACAAGCCCTAAGGGAGGATACAAAGATGGGGAGCAGCATCCTGGACCTCATTCCATCCCCACATGGTGGTCCCAGTTAGATGAATCTTTGAAAGGGCTTGTTGCAGCCTCAGAAGCTGCCAGCCTCTCTGAGTCCAGCCTTCATCCCTACCTCAGATGCCTCCTGCAGCAGTCTCCCCACTCTCTCCTGATGTTGCAGAGCTAACCATAATATCCTCTTGCTGCCAAATCCCATCCTCCACCTATGCATCCCTGCCAAGTCTCCCACCACTGCTACTCCAGGCACATCACACTGAAGTTGATTAAAACCACAATCACATGCATGAACAATGCCAGCACTGCTAGAAGGAAATTCTGCCCACCCTGGATCCCATCCTTGCCTCCCTGCAGTGCCTCCACCTGCAGGGGAGGCTGGCACATCAGCTTTTATGAGTTGAAGACAAAAGCAGGCAGTACTTATCTAATAAAATAAATAATTGTTTTAATCTGCTACCTTGGGACTATGCAAGAAACCATTGCCCTGCCCTGCTGCCCTTCTGCTGAGCTATAGCTGTCCAAGGAGCACATTCTCATGAACAGCACCTTGGTAGCACGGGAAACTCATCCCCTCTCCTTGACACTCTGTCACTTATCAATGCCACTGATGACCAAGGGATGAATCAGCAAAGGAGGGAGAGTGGGGATTCATTCCATGGCTAATGCCTCATTGCACCACCTGTGTAGGACTGCCAGGACAGGCTCCAGGCAGGCAGAGAGTGAGGTCTGGCCACAGGTCTGCATGGCAGCAAGGGAGGAGCTGGGGTTATCAACATTTACATCGGCCAGACCTCTGAGGCTGCTAGAATGGATATGCTTTTTGTTTCAAATGGCAGGAAAGGAAAGGAAAGGAAAGGAAAGGAAAGGAAAGGAAAGGAAGGAAGGAAGGAAGGAAGGAAGGAAGAGAGAGAGAGAGAGAGAGAGAGAGAGAGAAAGAGAGAAAGAGAGAAAGAGAGAGAGAGAGAGAGAGAAAGAAAGAAAGAAAGAAAGAAAGAAAGAAAGAAAGAAAGAAAGAAAGAAAGAAAGAAAGAAAGAAAGAAAGAAAGAAAGAAAGAAAGAAAGAAAGAAAGAGAAAGAAAGAAAGAAAGAAAGAAAGAAAGAAAGAAAGAAAGAAAGAAAGAAAGAAAGAAAGAAAGAAAGAAAGAAAGAAAGAAAGAAAGAAAGAAAGAAAGAAAGAAAGAAAGAAAGAAAGAAAGAAAGAAAGAAAGAAAGAAAGAAAGAAAGAAAGAAAGAAACATGGAACAAGATTGACTGGTTCACAGCCCACCAATGAAAGAAACCATTTCCCTCTCTTTATTGATATCAGAGCACTTCCAGGTATTTTTGCCAGGACTTTATAAACTGTTGTTACTCCTGTCACAGACCCTGCTTGGCTGGGAAATTGTGCGGGAAGAATAGCACTACACATAAGTATTCCCACCCCACAAACATCTTGGCAAGTGAATTAATTTATCAGTATATAACAAACATACGACCTAATGAGACACAAGCCCATTTCCTGCACTTGGACTTGTATTCCAGTATTCATGGCTGTCCAAGCCCTTGTTTGAAGCTGATACTGTAATCACTTGGCTAGATCTTTTGTAATGTAAATACAGAAAAAAATGCTATGTAATTGACCACCTTCATTAGGCTACCTTTCATCCTAAAAAGGCATCCCCAAAAATCCGTAACGGACTATGAGCAGCTTGACCATAACGGACTATGAACAGTTTAACTGCATCTTCTCTAGAACCTATTTTCAAATCAGTTTCTTTCCATTCCTTGCACCTCGGAGTCTGTTGTTAAGATGTTTGCAGTGTCAGTGAGGTTTCTGTACATTTTCTTTTCCACATAATTTGTAATAGCTACAGTTAATAAAACATGAGCTTATAATCAGTTATTACCCATCAATCACCAAAACCTCATCCCAGATACTTTTTGTTATTGTTGGTCTCAGCAAATTGGTTAGAAATTACATTTTTTAAAAAAACAATGGTGATGATAACTTGTGTCAATGCTGAAAATCACTCTTTTACAATTCAAATCGACATGAAAAAAATGACTGGATAAACCATGGAAGGGAAGGTTCTGAGTGAGACCAGGGGAAATGTTAAAAGGGTCCCAGCTCCAGAGGTGCTACCAGGTGATAACATAATTGCAAACAGATTTTCTGCCAAATGAAGTATACCAAGTGTAGTTGCCTCACAGTTCTTGGAAGCTGGTTTTTTTTAACCCTGTTAAATGTCAGTCCATATGTTGTTCTGGAGAGACCTATAGCTTTCTGGGGTTAACAGGAATCTAGTGGGTTTAATTTTTGTGATGGTTTTACACTATAGTATATGGTGGACTGGACTTCGCTGTAACATGAAATTAAGAGGACTGGGATTCTTTGTTCATGATTTGATTTTTAATTGTTTTAACACATTGTGGAATGATTGCATTTTGCAAGGATTTTAGAAGTAAATGTCTTGATTTTATGCTTCTCCTGACAGGTAGTAGTTAAGGTCTATGAGTGTAACCTCTGCTGGCATGGAGGCTGCCTACCTCACTGAAGCCTGGCAGAATGGAAGTTCCCCAAATGCCACTGTAGTAGATGGAAATACTGTTTCTAACTCTAATGCACCTTCACTCAGGACTCCAGGCAAAAAACACCAGGACTGAGCCTAAGAAAGGAGTGCTTCTTATCATGTGGCATTTGGTGATAGAACTGTTTTTCTGATCTAAATAAAGCATAGAATTAATAAAAGTTTAACACCAGATGTCTAGTTTTGTGCTATTACTGACATTTCATTATGATGCATCATCTTGTTTCAAAAATGTGCTAAAATTTTATTTTGGTAAGGTCAAAACATTGCACTATATTTTTAAATATTGGTTACAACATACTGTCAAATACATTTGTCAGAAGGCTGTTGAAACTCATGTATCAAGGGAGGACAAAAAACCAAACCAAAACAAACAAAAAAGTTAAGTCAAAGCAAAACAGATACCTTGTCATAACGAAACATTCATGCGTTATGGAAATGAGAAACCGAGCAGTCAATCACTGCTGAAAATCACTGTGTCACACCATGAAGTTCTGCGTTTTAGGCAAAACGGCGTCTTCTGTTGGAACACTGTTCAAACAACAGGTAGTGGCCAGTTCCACTTTAGTGCTTCTCGCAGGGCAGAGACAAACCAAAACACTGCTTGTAGTGAAACTGCCCTTGAACTGCATGCCTGCAGAACACAAATTGAAAGTAGGCAGGTATGGGCTGTCCCTGGAACATCACAGCCTCCTTTGTATTTGCTTTCCAGGCTTTGCAGCAAGCAGTTTTGCATTCGCAGTCTTTCTCCAGAAAGAAAGGAAGAAATGAACAATGGTAAACTTTGTATTGTAACCCTTCTAAATGGGATGTCATCTTAGCTTTGTTTTATGCCATGCACAGAAATTATAAAGCAGCTGTGTCCTGCAGGCAAATCTCAGGGAACTCACACATAGTCATTTAATCTGTAGCCGCTATGGGAAGCAGATGTCAGGGAAGAAGCATGGTTTCCCTTGTAGACACTTGGTGGTTTATAGGAGGGAGCAGTCCTCCTCATGCTGTTGGGCTGCGTCTGGTAAGGTGTCTCGTTCCCTCCGCACTGGCTCGATGTGCACAGCAGAGCGCCGCCGAGGATCGTCAAAGAGGCAGAGACAAAGCCAAGGTAAAGAGCTTGTCCTATCTCATACTTCATCCCGCTGGGAAGCACGGGGTTGTAGAAATCTGTAACGACATCGTTAGTGGTCCAAGAAACAGGTACCAGGCAAGAGAGACCAGCCAGGATGAAAACGATCCCCCCGGAGACGGCGATGGAGGCTTTGGCAGAAGTCCCGCTGGCACAGTGCGTGCACTTCATACCGATGACAGCAATCACGCATGCCAGGGCGGAAAGGACGCAGGAAATTACCATCATGGCACGGGCAGCTTGGAGGTCACGGGGCAGTGCCAGCTGGGAGCGGTGTACTTGGCACTGGTAGATGCCGGTGCTGTGCCAGACGCACTCCATCCAAAGCCCTTTCATATAGGTCACAGCTGTTATAATATTGGAGCCTACATGTGCCGTTCGCCACCAGTGTGGCAGAATAGTAGCAATTAATGTCCCAATTAGGCCAAGCAGGCTGAGGGAGAAGCCAAGTAACTGAAGGGTCGAGCTTGCCATGTTAATGTTTGTCCTGCCTAGTTCTCTTAATAAAGCACCTCCGCTTGAATTCCTTCAGAGAACACGGGCTTTTCTTGGAAGGTATGCAGCTGTTTTACTTTGACACCTTCTGCTCTCCTAATAAAAAGCAATCGAGGAAAAAAGGAGTTAATTATTACCCAAATGCATTACCTCTCCAGCCAGTAAGGTGCATTCCAAGTGCAGTTAGTGCAATAATTAGCATAGTTATCGCTGTTAATCTTACTTTTGTGGAAGTAATGGGAAAGTAAGCTTCCCTCTTCACTTATATAAACAGTCTCTGGTTGCCCACTGGGAAGAAAACTCAAGACAATTTATGAAATGGAAAAAAATATTGTAAATGCAAATATTCCTCTTCCCAGCAGACTATTCAAAAAACCAAACATGATTTCCTTTCTAAAGCAGAGAATTAGCTAGTGTTAACACTTGGAATGAAAGAGATTTATAAAGTAGGGAACTGCAGGTTGCTTTACACGTTGAAAACATTCCCAGAAGGTCATAGCAGGACTAGGAAAACAGTAAGGGTGTATTAGCTCAAAGAAGGGAGCAAAGAGAGTGATTTAAAATCTGTGGAAGAGGATAACAAGTATTGGATTAAAGCTGCTTTCCTGACTTGCCAGTATTTCTTGGGGTTGAATTTTAATAAAGCAACTGAAAGGGGAATAATTTCCATTAGCCTCTGTGGAGTTTCAGCTTATGATTTTAGGTTGTGGGTGAAATGACAGCATGTGAAACCAGATGTACATCGTGAAGCTTCTGAGGAGCAACACCTTCACAGTTTGGTCATGTATAAATTCTAGAAGAAAAATAAGGAATAGTAACTCTTCCTTCTGTACAAATCGCTGCTTAAGTGGTCTTTTCCAATAGCTGCCTTGCAAGGTCTGTTATACATCACGCGTTTTGTGTGTGGGCAGAAACCTGATATTTTAATATATAAAATAACTGTTGCATCAAAATCCAACTTGGAATTCAGAAACAGAAACAAATTCAGACTCCAATTCTGCAAAGGCCCGTGCATGTGCTGAACGCATGTTCAGAGGAGAAAGTGTAAGTGTTTGCAGGACTGGGCCTTAGTAAGCAAAGGAAGCAAAACCATCTGGCCAAACTAATGAAGACCTTTAGAAAAATAAAATAACACAGAGGGAGAAAAGTGGAAGCTGCTTTATGTTCTCCTTATCTCGCTAATGAGGCAGGAATTCTTGAGGTGTGCATCAGTGCTGATATTTTTCTCCAGCCCACTTTGTGGCGTGCACCGATTGCTGTGTAACAGCAAGATGGGGCGTCATTGTTCAGAACAACCAGAATCTGCCTTAGACATTGTGCCAAAAGAAAGAAAAAACTGGAAAAGCACAGCGATTATACCAGCTAGGCAGTACAACAACACAGGCGAGGGTCTTGTACTTACATGTGTGCTTTTTCTTTTTTTTTGGAGCATATCTGCTGTGCACAGACGTAGGATGGGGAGGAACGCAATGTTGGACAGGATTTGCCTTCTGTCCTGGGAGAAGTACCCAGCCCTCCTACTGGAAGGGAAAAGAAATGTTAAAGACTGAGTTTGCTTTAGTGTGGCAAGTTGTAAGTAACTTTTTCCTAATGTTAGGGCTTTCTGGCCTTTCAGGTACTCTGTACATAATGCTTCAGTGAAAGTAACTAGGTTTATGTGGCTGTTGAAGTACTTTGCCTAGTTTGCAAATGTTAAGACAAATGCAGAGGGTTTTATATCAGAAATCATTGTTCCAGGTAGGTGCCATGGGATGTCTCTCCATTCTGCTAGGGAAGGTCAAGCTGCAGGCCTCTCTCTTTGTACCGGCTGTCACAGAGTATTACAATTTGACAGGACACTGGTTAGGGCTGAGCACAGCACAGAGGAGCAAGCAGAAGTAAAGAAATATTTACCTCCAATAGTACTGAACATTGGATTTCTAATCCCACCACATGCTGGGTAAGAGCTCTAGAAATCCTCAACATGTTTTCTTTCCAGGCTGTTTGTGTTTGACACATATATTATGCATAATGAAAATTAAGCAGTATATTCCCTTTTACGTTACTGTTTGTTTCCTGTGAGGCATACCATGGTTGTATTTAAGCATGCCACACACCTTAGAGAAGTTAACCTGATAATAATCCTCCAGGATCCTAGAGATGACTTTGGGGCTCAGCAGGAGGACAAGGGACCTGCTCAGGCTGCACAGGAAATATGTGACTGAACTGGAAATGGACCTCAGGTGTCCCAAGCCCTAAAACCAACACCACCTTTCACATCCCTGGTCTCTGCCTGATCTGATGGTCCCCCATGCCCTTGTTATTTTCCCCTGTGCGGAGAAGTGGAACCTGAGATTATACTCCATCCATTACTCATCTCACACATTATATCTGTATATTGCACACCTTTCAAAAGAGTGCTCTAGGTTACTCTTGCATGTTTGCAAATAGGCTTTCAAGGTCAGGCATCAGGCTTTGCAGCTAATCCCAGGGAGAATAGGATATAAAAGGTAAATGTGATTTACACCACCAGTCACGGGAAATGGACTCCCAGTTTAATGGAGGTCAGAATACTCAGGGAGGCATAGCAGCAGCTATTTTTAGATGTCATTAAGGTGTTATTTTTAAACATTATCCATTAAAAGCCTTCTAATTTAAGAAACCAGTGTTAATTAACCCTGCTTGCCTGGCGTCATGTTTTCCATGTGCCTTTCTCAGCAGATGCCAGCTGCCCCTGGTGCTCAGTAACGCTTTAACCACTGCAGACCAGCCTTCCCCTCTCTGCTTGCAAGTGGCAAAACCAGCAGTAACTTAACATGTTTATCTCCAAGAACATCAACGGCCTTGTTAAAATGTCTCACCTTACAGCTTTGTTCCTAATGGGTTAGGTGTGGAACATGACCACCACGGTGGAATCAGGTGCAGCGGTGGAAGCAGCCAGCTGGAAGTTTCTTGTGGGCTGGCCTAATTAAACACAAAAATGAGAAAGAGCCTTTTTTCTTTCCTGCAGGGATTGTGTTTGCTAATATTTTTTTAGAAAATAAGGAAACCAGAGCCAACCTTTGTGAGGCAGTGAAGATGGCAACTGTCTGGGGTAAAAAGTTATGGATGTTGGTAAAATGGCTGCTTGCAACGGGAGACAGTAACATTACTACCCAGTGCAGAGCTGCAAGAGAAGGCAGACAGCTTTCTGAAACCAAGCACACTGCTGAAATGTTTCATCTCTGCCTTTGGCTTGCTCAGCCAGACACCCACTCAGCTGCTGCAGATTACGTGAGATGCAAGTTGCTTCTTTCAGGGGAAACCCTTTTTGGCTCTGGTGGTGTCTTTTTGCATCCTCTCCAGAACTAACACCAGCAAGCTCTCGGGCTCTTGTCCAAGCCCACAATCTCAAATAAATAATTTTGTTTTCAACCTCTTGGTACAGTTTGGCCAGTACCTGCAAGAAACTTTGAGCCAGCTGAACTGAAGCCCTGCAGCAGAACTGGCTTGATGAGTGCCATTACTTTGCTGGCATACTCGAGGTGATGGATCCCAATGTCAAAGCCCCTTAACTGGACCAAGGCAAGAGCAGGACAGCATGCATGCTTGGTCTTTATGATCTTCAAAGCTCATCTAAGCTCTAAGCAATTGTAAAATGATGGGAAAATTTGTGAAACTCTGCAACTTACAAATTCCCTTTCTCTGCCACCTCATGCCAGGTTTATTTTTATGAGCACAAGGGTTGGAAAGATAACTTTTCCATACAAACTTTAGTTTTGCCTAATGCCTGTGTTGTACAGGAGCAGGCATAGCTGGGATAAATCCTTGGTTGTGCTTGCTGCTGGGCTGGATCACAGCTGTGTTAGGCTTGGGAGACATGGCTCCAAAGTAAGCTCCAAATAAACAGCAGAAACTGATGTCACTAATCTGGGTATTTACCCAGGATTAAATAACAGATGCATGTTTTACTGCTGTCTCTTTCATCATTTCTCATTTTACTGTTTCCCTACCCATATCAATATTATCCTTTTTTTTTTTCCTACTCTTCCCAAGCCCTTTCTCCAGACCTGTAAATTTGTTCTTCTTGTGCGAATTTCAATTAAGTTATTTCAGTATTTCGGTAATTCATCAATTTAGGTATTTCTCTGAGCACCCATACCAATTTATGTTTTCACTTCAGCCTCTCAAATTCTGCACCAGGTATCTCAAAATTTCTGAAAATCTGGCCGTTTCAGTCTCTGTATGTGGAGTCAAAAATGGCATGACGTGGTGATGACCATCTGCGGACCACTGGAGAGTCAAACCTGAAGTGCTCCCTGTTGTGCTTATCCAAGCCTTCTTATGTATATGCTCATTTTACATGCTTGCTTAATCTCACACAGCCTGAATGAGCAAGGTTGGGTCCCTGTTTAAGTGCCAACTGGATCAGAGCTTTAAGGAATGCTTGGGTAGTACGTTTGCTGGGTGGTGAGCTAGGTTGCCCTCTCTAACTCTGTGAGCTTGGCTGTTTCCCCTCCCCAGGCCCTTTCATCACTAACTCCTGTTGAAATGTTTTTAGGGAAAATAATAGGCTGGCACTATGCCCTCAGTAAGAAGAGATGTGTCCTTGTATGTGGGTGTGGGTGGGTGGATCTGAAGGGAAATAAGGCTCACCAGACTCACAGCAAAATTCTTATTCTTCTTCTTCCCCCTTCTTTAATTTCTTTAAAGAAGAGATTAGGAAAGCAATAAAAGTTTGAAACACATGTTGTAACCAACCCTGATCCTACACCTACTCTCACCCCCTCTCTGTGAAAAAAGTCCTCCCAGGAAATGCTGACATTGATCACTGCAGCACAGCTGTTGCTCTGCCAGATGTGCAGGAGCAGCCTTAACCCCTCCTCAGATCCACAAAGCCCCCAGGACTAGCCCTGTGTGACACTATTTGGTTGTAACTGGCCTTGTGCTGCCTCTTTGTTTCCTTCTGCATGGACAGGATCCTTCTCATGAGCCACAGGGCGACCTGTCTGTGCAGCTTTTTGGGTGTCTGTCTTGGCTATGGGTGCAGTCATCCACCAGTTGCACTGCCATTCACTTCATGGCTTGTTACTCCTGAAACCAGTCATACATTATCTCTGCATTAAAATTAATCTTACTTTGAAATACTCTTGAGTGAGCCCCATGGTTTTTTTTTCTGTTACAGAAGTATGTAACTTTAGGGGCTCTGTTATTTGAGGTTTTTATAGAAGTACGAATCAAAAGATGCATCTTCACCCTGAAATTACATGAAAGTCATTAGATTTGGAAAACTAGAAAGACCACAAAGAAATAAGGATCAGGTGCACATTTTGATTCCACATAATTTTACTCCCCACATTTTGGGGTCTTGTCTCCTCGATCCTCCAGATAGCCAGTGTCTGCAGTAGGGACCTTCAGAGAGAGGTTTAGATCATCACTGGGATGAATCTCCTTTTTGGAGTTGATAGGGGTAAGTGGGAGGAGCAGGTCTCCTTGGTGAGGTGCTCCAGGCAGTGCCTTATCCCAGGCCTCAGGGATGGGGAATGCAATACCAAGCTGTTTGCATGGCTTGAGTAGGCAAGAGGGTTAAGGGATGAAGGGGCACTAGCCACAATATGTATCTAAAGGCATATGTTTATATTTCCAAACTTCTAGATATTTCCAAAATTGTTCATCTGAACTAGACCTTTCAAAAGAGTCCTATGATTTCAAGCAGTGTGGGTTTTGAATGCTTACCTTGAGAAACCTTAGAATGCTCAACACTAGTCTATGGTAGTCAATTTTAAGCTCTAAGAACTACGAAATGTAAACCATTTGTCACATTTAAAACTGTGCTGCAATGTCCCCTCATAAAATCTGTGGTATGGAAAAAAGAATTAAAGGCCAAAATTATCTGAGAGCCAAACTATGATTGTATTAAAATGACTGATGTTTTCAGACAGAGGGATATACACATATAACTATTGGGCTGGCACATGAACGAAGGCTCTTGTGCTTGGACCACTTGCAGCTCATATGATCTCATTTTTTTACTGAAGGAGGCCAAGGTTATTAGTTTTGAATGACAATAAACATCCGTGATGTGGCAGTGGCTGGGATCCTCTGTATAGTATAATATAGAGGATGATGAAAGGTACATTTATAAAGGGTATGGTTACTTAGTTATGCTCTTTATTTATAGTATTACTATCTTCAAAGAGCATTTTAGCAAATATACACTATAAACTTTTATTTCCTTTCTGAAAGTCAATCCTTTCACTGAAATTGGGTTACTGAAGCTAGGAGGTGTTTTTTTGCCTATGGGACACTGCTAGATGAGTCAGCTTAGGATGCTAGAAATAATAGGTTGTCTCTTTTCTTACATTTTGACTGTGGCTTCAGAATAAACTTTGCTGGACTTATTAGTACCTGTCTGGATAATCTTAATTTGGATCCATCTGCAAACACACAAACATTATCAAGTACTTTATATATGCCTGATAAAACATGTCTTTTTCCTTTAGACCCCATCCCTCATTCAGTCTGGAGGAATGGGTTGTATTCAGGGAAGTGAGATGAACAAGGCTGCTCTTGAGGGTGTTTTATCCACATTATTCACAAAGACCCTGAGGAGTGCCGGCCAAATCACAAGTGCTAGATTGTATTTTCAGAAGGTACCAAATATGATAAGCATAACAATTACGAAATACCCAGTACTCTGAAAATCAGGTAGATGGCTCCACTTGCCAGACACTGAGTAGCATTTCTGATCATTTTGGCTAATCTTCACATGCAAGATGGAAATAACTTCAACTGAGGGTAAATTAATCAGTGTTTGAAACACTGATATTTTGCAGTGAGACCATGAAGCCATTAGTCTAAAGTTAGTATAGCATTTTACTGTAAGATAGTATACAGGGAAAAGGCAAGATAAGAGTTTATCTCAGTATTTATGTGTGGTATTGGTGTGCAAAATAAGGAGATGTGGGAACTAACACTAATTGTTTGTGTATCGGTGTCTTTGTGGACCCTTTTACTCCAGCATAAAAGTAGCCAAATCTACATCAGAAAATCTCCCCGTAGCCTCGTGTTGGAAACAACCATATCCATTTTTGGAACATGATCTGCTGGAACCAGGGGAAGTCTGTGCGTAGGCTGGCCTTTTATCAGGCCCTCAGATTAAAGGCCACCACATCTGCAGAAAGGGTTGCAGCAGGAATGACGCAGAACTTACGGGGGGCTCTGTGCCCTGGAGGATTCCTGTCTGCAAGTGTGAGCTGGTAAATTAATCGCTGCCCAGTCCGATTACGAAAGCCTAACAGCTAAATCAGAGTATTTATTACCAGGGAACACTGTGAGATGATGGAGCTGTTTTAGACCGAAGGCCAGAAGCCCTTGGGCCAGGCTCTCAGCTAACATAAATCCATGCACCGTCACTCACTGAAGGGAATGGAGTTACACCAATTTACACTGACACAGTATTTGGCTTCTGAGAGCCTGGGAGGCAGAGGTTTTGAGTTCTATCCTTGTTTGCGTGCATGCAACTCGCTGGCTACCTATTGTACCCAAGTTATTATAATTTATGACCAGAGACTGTCGTGCTTGCCCAGCCGGCCAGTTGCACAGGCGTTTCCCTCCAGATTATTCTTGGGTGATTCTGCCTTGTCAGTTTTTAAATGGCTCAATCCTTGCAGTTTCTAACATTTCCTGTAGCAAACAGTCTGCTCTACAGTCTGCTGCACTTCACAGTCCAGAAATACACCCTGAGAGCCAGATGAAATTCTCCTACCCTTTCTCCCAGCCATATTTCCTTGAATTAGCCTAAACAAATTACCATGTTTATGTGTATGCCCTGCAAATACCTATTGAGAATTGTCATACTGTTTTATTATCTGTGTCTCACCTGGGCTCTCTCCCTCTTCCCCTTCTGCCCCCTGCTCTCATGCTATTTGCATTACTTAATAGTGCTTGAAATAGTTTTCAGCCCAATTTAATTTAATCTTTGTTGGAAGGCTCTATGTTATGTTGCTCTTTATGCCATCTTTGCCCCTTCAGCCATTACACAGACTGATCTCAGAAAGGGATTGTGCTACTCAGGCTGGTACTGACCCTCTCATTACAAAACCTTTGTGTTTATTGCTCCAGGTCAGTGTTATTTGATGATGCAGGTGGTTTCAGAAACTCCTTCCAAATAGCTGAACCATTACTTTGTTAAAGACTGAAATCAGGTTTACTTGGGTTGCCAGTAGCGTCCGCATCTTCCTCTCATTCCCAGGACTGCTGATGGCTTTCCAGAGGCATTGGACGGCATCACAGCCAGCCCTCCTCTCCCAACCCCCCAGCCTGTGAGCTCAGTCCTAGAGGCATTAGCAGTCCCACATGGAGAGGCTGGTGTTCTCTTGTTGAAAGATCTAAGGGAGAAAATATGCACCATTGCAAAACCTGAAATAAGATCTGGGCTGCCATGCTTCACTCAGCAGCCACAAAGAAGAGAGAGGAGGGGGAAGTCGTCCTCCAAAGCCATTTGCTGGATCTGAGTTAAGCTGCCCAGAGTCAGCAGGACGTCTCCCCACAATTTCTATGCACATGGACTCAAGGCTCCCTTCACTTCTCCCTTCCGCCCACTCCTTGGCCTGGTAAGGATTCGTCCTAATTGCCCACAGCCCCATGGACATTCACAATCCAGACATGTTTTTCATTTTGTTTGCCTTTTTTGGTTCCCATGTTTCTGATGGGAAGACTCCCAGACAAAGGTATGGGCTATCTCCACACATCCTGTATGTGCTATATGAGCATGTCACATGACTTGCAGCCAGCCTGAATAGATGGCCAGTATGAGGAACTGGTGGCACGTCTACTGCCTTGGGCATTCACACGCACATGGTGCCCCTTGCCCAGATTTAACAGACCCCAGGGCTGTGGCTGGCAGTGCTGCTGCAAGTACACTTCTGGACAGACACTGAGCATCTGAAAGAACTCGGGTTGTTTAGTCTGGAGAAAAGGAGGCTGAAGTGAGACCTTATCTCTCTCTACAGCTACCTGAAAGGAGGTTGTAGCAAGGTGAGGGTTGGTCTCACCTTCCAAGCAATAAGCAATAGGACAAGAGGACATGGGCTCAAGTTGCACTAGGGGAGGTTTAGATTGGATATTAGAAAAAAATATTCACTGAGAGGGTAATTAAACACTGGAATAAGCTGCTCAGGGGGCTGGCTAAATCTCCACTCCTGGAGGTGTTCAAGAGACATATAGATATGGTGCTTAGGAACATGGTTTAAGCATTGGACTTGGTAGAGTTAGATTAATGGTTGGTAGAGTTAGGTTATGGTTGGACTTGATGGTCTTAGACATCTTTTGCAACCAGAATGATTGTGTGATTCAGCAGCCACAGATCAACAGCCAAACATCCTAATGCTTGCTTGCATAAGGTTTGGGTGCACTGAAGACATATCTGAGAACAGGGTTGAACTCACTCATATTGGTGTAAATGGAGAGCAGCTCCCCCAGACTCCATCCCATAAGGGGATGATACATTGGAATCAAACCCAATATAGAGATCTCCTCCTCCCTTAGGTGTTCACCTTTGTACTTCCTACACACTCGTGGATATTTCTGTAAAGCTTTAGGTCCTCACACTTGCATACTTTAATGGGACACATATATTATCCCCTGGCTGGCTTAGTTCCACTAGCGACCAGGCTGACAGCTGAATAAGAGGGAACTCAAGGTGGTCATGACTTAACTACACAATCCCAGTGGCACTAAATGTAACATAAAAGTGAGGGGCAATCCCAGTGGCACTAAATGTAACATAAAAGTGAGGGGAAGCGCTGAGTTCAAAGTATCATCTTCCCTTGGAGCAGAGTGTGTGTGGGACTCCTCACTGCCATACTCTGACCTGTATTTGCTGTGGTAGCTATGTCTTTTTGATCTTGTGTGAAATTCTCCCTGCACCTTTGACACTTTCATTTGTCTTTCAGGACAAAATCAGAATAAATAAGACCGTTGGCCACAAACTCATTCATCTTTCCTGTAGCTCTCAGAGAGTGCTGTAATTATTTAACTTCTTAAAACTTTTGCACTCTTACAACTCTTATAAAGTAGTTATTTAACTCTTGGTATTTTCTCCCCAGCTGTGATGATTTAATCTAGCCTGGGTTTTGAAAGACTCAGCCAGGAAAATCCCAGAGTGCAATACAGCTCATTTATAAGGATCAGTGTTTCTGCAATACCGAGCCTGAGCTGCACTCTACATCTGTCTTATCTAAACACTACCATCACACTGTATTTAGGTTTTCATGGTAAGTTAAACCACAACACATAGATTTGAGAAAGTTATACATCTGGTCTGGAAAGATCATTCTGTATTTTAAACAGTTGTGGAATAACTCCATATTATTAATTCAGGTAGAGCACATTTGTTATGGGAGGCTTAGTCCTCTTGCCAGCGAGAGGGAAGCACTGCTGTCTCTTTACCACAGAAATAAGTACTTCTCAAAAAAAAAAGAACCAAAACATAAAATTGAGTCAGTTCCCCAACTGTATAAATCATAGCCTTTCATGCACATCCCAAGACTATTCTGATGTGAGAATTGTGTTATAACACAGGTGAAATTCTCTTTTTTTCCCAGTGATGACTGTCACCCATGAGTGAGAAAAGAGCCAAAATAGCTCGACAACACAACAGTGACATTTTATATTTCAAAACAAAGCCCACTGAATTCAAAAGCCGGGTAATTCTTATGATTAAGATACATCTTACAAACATTAAATACCTAATATAGTTTATTAGTGGTCAACAAGAATACTTTAAAGTTTATATTTAACACAGAAATTTTAAGTATAAACTTCTCCCACTACATATATTTGCTATTGCTGAGCTAATGTTGAAAGACACGTACTAACTTTTTAAATTTCCTGACTTTTATGATTGCTCAATTTTGCAACCTTAATATTATTTTGAAACTAGGATTGTGCAGAATCTTCCCCATGAGACTAAGAGAACTTAGTGCTTTTGAATCGTTGCCTTTCTGTAGCTAATTTCCCTGGTTTTGTTCAGGTTTTTTTTTTCAACTGAAAATCTTGCAGACAGGAGCAAAATAGCAGGACCTCAACAATAATCAAGTGTGTTTCTAGTACCCTGGTGCCTTAACTTTCCTGTATTTGCTGGGTGTTCATTCTAAGGTGCAGGTGTACATCTGCTATGGATCACAGCCCTGTCCAGGAAAGCACTTGACATCACTAGAACCACTCACATACCTAAGGCGAGGCACTTGCTTAAGTGCTTTCCTGGATTGGGGACTATCTTTAGAGACATTGAAACTTGAAAGGAAATTGAATTTGATTTTCCTATCAATGCATGTGGGATTTAAACCAGTGATGAATTGCATCTAGTGGCTGCTAGCGTGCATATTCCCTGAACATGAGTGGGAAATTAATCCTTTCTGTCTATAGTGAATCATAAAGTAGCATAATAAGTAAGATAAACTGTTCATTTAAAACAAAAGATGGTTTGTTCTCAGTTCATATCCAGTTTGTTTTGCATCTCAAGTTAAGGATTTGTTTCTGTGCCCACTGTTGGCTGGTTTTCTGGGGTGAGCATATGGTGGGAGCTCTTCTATTAGCTGGTCTTTTTAAGTGAAAATTCTCCCCTTGTGAGGGGGCTTAGCTGACCCATACAATATTTAAACCTCCTTAAACAGGATTAAGTGGTGTCTGAAAGCTAATGCTGGCTCTCTGCTGTGAGATGGCTTTTTACCCCTCATTAGCTGAATGTGAAATCTGAAAGACAAGAAAGGGACATGTCCCTCAGTCCAACTTGGATGACCCACAGCATGGTGCAGTGTCAGTAGACACCTGTTGCTCAGATAGTACATTGTCCTCTCACCTTTGCAGCAAGAAAAGGCCGGATGCTCTACACCTGTCTGTGATGAACTGTTTATTACTAACCTTAAATTACACATGGCTCTACGTTTGAAGCAGATGTGTTAACCACACAAGTATGACTAGCAGTTGCAGTGGAAAACCAGTCTCTTTTTAAACAAGGGCAAATAATTTGTGCTACAAAGAACACACTTCTACACTTTGTGGAAGCAAAGGTCTTCCAAAGGGCTCAGCATCATACAGGAGAAAATTATTCACTGGTAGCCTGGTTTTAAAAAATATCTACAATGTTGTTTGGGTCTTTTTTTAACTTGAAAAGCAGTGGGTGATGCAGGTTTGTTTCCTTCGAATATGTGTCTCCCTAAACCATGTTGCACCATCTTTTCCTGCACTGATGAATGTATCTAGTTTAGGTGCTGAAATGAACAGGAGACACTTTCACTCTTTTACAAAGAATGGGAAATACCATTTCATAGGTTTATTTTTCATTCATTAAGGTGCAGTCCAGTAGACCACTGCAGATGCCTCTGCAAATATCTGCAAAGGAGGGACCTTTCTGTTCGTTTCAGAACTAGAGACTTCTGATACATCCAGCCCAGCAGCCAGAGCCAATGCAAACAGACCCGATGTTCTGTACCTCTGTTTTCATTTCTTTCGTGTTCCAGTGTAGCTGCAGATTTGTTTCCCTTGATCTGAGGTGAATGGTGCCAGCACCTGGTCTGGGTGAGCTCATGGCAAGCCCTGCATTGGGAGGGCTGAAAGATCTGCAAGGGGACTGTGTGGTGGCCAGGATCCTCCTACCCCTGGGAGCAGCAGTGCTCTCCCCACTGTCCCACAGGATGCAGTGGAGGCAACCCTCCACCCACTCCCAGGGCAGCAAGAGAAATCTCCTGTGCCCCAAGTGCTATTGGGCTGGCTAGTAAGAAGCCAGGGCATTGGCAGCTCCTAAAGGCGAAAGCAGGGAAAGTACTGCATGACCCTGGGATGCCGTGTGAGAGTCAGCTAGAGAAAGGATTCCTTTTTTCCTTTTCACCAAACTGAAGGATTGTAAGCCCTTCCACTTCTTCTGTTATTCTAAAGGGAAAAGGGAAAAGAAAAAGAAAAGGGAAAAGAAAAAGAAAAAGAAAAAGAAAAAGAAAAAGAAAAAGAAAAAGAAAAAGAAAAAGAAAAAGAAAAAGAAAAAGAAAAAGAAAAAGAAAAAGAAAAAGAAAAAGAAAAAGAAAAAAGCAATCCCTGTCTCTTTCTCTAATCTCTCTGTCCCACAAAATGACAGCATTTTTTCCGAGCTAGAAGTTATTTGCAGTGTCAGCTATTACAATGACTCAACCAGTACAGCATCCCTGTCTGATTAGTATTATTGTTACTGATCTCTTCCTACTATTTCCAAGGTGGCAATACACTTTTCAGAGGCAGCCACGTCTTCTGAGGACTTTATCAGTGCCCATTACAAACACGGAAAAAGTCACGTGCTAGTCTGACTGAGACTAACACAGCAATTAACCCACCAGTGCTTCTTGACGCAGTGATTCGTAATGATGAAAGCTCCAGACCTGCTGGCTCCAAGGAGTTACTTTTACTGTTTCAACTTTTCACATGTAATAAAAAGTATATCCACGTGAGAAAGTGAATTTATCTGTGTACTCCCAGGTTTCCGAGAGCAAAAGACTTCTAAAGCAAGTGATGTGATTAGGAGAAATAAGGAAATGAAATCACTTAATGGGAATGTGCAGTGCATAGAAGGAATCAATAAATAGTTCCCAGGAGTTATCAAGGGCCATTTAATGCCTTTTGGACCTAAACCATCTAATCCCTACCCTTTCTGTTTTATTTGTCCCCCATTCTACCACATATTGCTGGAATATCATGCATCCTGTGAAGATCACAGCAGCTGCTCAGTCACAGGATGCAAGGTAAAAGGGTCAAGTTTTCCTTACGTTACATATCAGATTCTCAATGAGAACTCTCTGGCCATCCACAGCTTCTTTATAGCCTTATTAAGGATATGGATATAACCTGTTTCCACACACATAGTAACCTTCCTTTTCTTGGGACTTAATAAGTGCTATGGAATAATCATCCTCCAGGTTTGCCCAGTAGCAGTAGTTCATCTGGATACTGATAGATAAAGCAGTGCAGTGCGGTGGGCTGTATGGCTGGTGAATCATTCAAAAAAGTAGTTACTGAGAAAAGAAATTAGGTAACAAGAGCCAACAGGCCCTCTTGGTGACATCTGTGTGACCTTGCTGTGACTAACATCTGAATCTGTCCCTAAATGTTTTCTGACTCACCCAACTGGGTTTCTTTCACTAAACAAATGGGACAAATAAACGAAACTAGAAAACTGTCATTCCTGAATTCAGCACCCACTGAATTTACTGTTCACTTGAAGGGGTCCCAGGCAAAGATATAACTAGGGGTGGTGTCAAATTATTCTCCCATCACTTCTGACAACAATAATCTTTCAAAGGATGTGATGGGGAGGGTGAATGCCAGCTGACCTCAGCTGATTAAAAACTCAGAGAGGAACAAATGAAATACATTATTTGGGCTAGCAGATTGTTTTAATTCAAGGAGCATTAGGCAACATCAATCTTCAGCCCTTCTGTTTGTTGAGGTCTACCTGAGCTGAGGAAGGTATGCCTGGAACTAGCAGTGCATGCCAACTCATGCCTCTGAACCCCTGTCACACATTTAGGACTCTTTCATCACAACACCTTAGGGTTGGCCCTTAATAGCACCCTATATTCAGCCAGGAGGTTGGTCTGTCTACTGATATTTATCAATGCTGGAAGAAGTCCAGATGCTTTTATGTGGGCAAAAGTCCCACTTGTTTCAGTGCAAGTTGAGCCAGGGTGAGGAAAACTGGGGAGGGCTTCAGGCTTTGCCCCTTTTTCCTGAGGATCAAAAGAGATTATCTGTGAAATGAACAAAGTTTCACCAGATCCGCAAACACCCCATCTAATTTTAACTAGCCTGAATTCTGAAGTCAGGATATCCCTACACCTAGTAATTCTATGTGCCATCAGTATGTCTGGTAATGGGATCACACCAAATCCTATGTCTGAAGATATCTAATTTGGAAGATCCAGGTTATGATTTAAATCTGGCTTGTGGCCTAACTGTGTATCTCAATACACAGCAGTCTCTTTGTGCAAGTTTTTCTCATTGTTTAGCTCAAAAAAACCTGTGTTTTGCATAAAAGTGTAAGACATTGTATTACATTAGATCAAAGATCAATCCACTCCTGTAGGCTGTCCCAATAGTGCCATAGTGCCAATAGTTGAGATTTAAGAAAGACAGTAACAATAGGAAAAGCATACAGCATTGTTTTTCCAGAATATTGCCCCTGAAAGCTGATGACCACAGCTTTCTTGACCCTGAAATGTTATCTTGGTGTTTCACCTTAATGACATTTTCTTTCATTCTTTTGTCCAATTGCTTCTTAAGCACCTGCAAGCATTTAATATCAAGTGTCATGTGGCAGAGGGTAAAGCACTCTTTTTTCTCTCAGTGTTCTGAACCTGCTATATCCTAGTTTCATCACATGTACCTTTCTTGTTGTATTGGAATAGTAATTCCCTATTTAAAGTCTGTGTGCTGCTCATGGCCTTGTAACATAGACGCAACTAAGGACAACCCAAAATCACAGAGTTCAGATCTACCTTATATCAGGAGACATAAAATGGTTTGGCTTTTCATAGTGAATCTGTGTTTCCATCTATTTCCATTTTCCACCATTTTCCAGCTATGCAACCTTCAGTTCTCAGCATAATAAAACATAACAAGCAAGAGTTCTTGGCAAATGGAGCTAAGTTATTTAATGCCTGTTGAGAATCTGTCCCCATATGTTTAATAAATGCTTTCATTCAACAAATGTATACTCAGCTTTAAGGAACATGGAAAACTACAGGTTTTTTGCATCAAGTGCCAAGATAATAATAATCTGGCAAGTAACTGTTTACTCAAAGTAGTAAAAGGCCAGTGAAGCCAAGTCTCGCTGTTACCACTATAATAATAATCACTTGCTGGTGACCACCAGCCTTCAGTGAAAATTTCAAGTGCCTCTGGTATTTTTCCATTTTTTCCTAAGTGCCAGGTGACTCAAGGTCCAGCTCTGCTGTACTTTCTCACACTGAGTTTTATCTGATTGCAAATTAGCCTTAAAAGACTTGAGTTATAGCAAAAAGCAACTCATGCTGAGGAATAGTAGCAGAATCTGATCCTGTGTTGCTGGTCTCTAAATGATTTTTGAGTAGCTGGCACCAAGGCATTGCATATATCTTTAAAATACTGGAGGTCTGGGTTTGTTACCAAACATTGTTTTTTAAAAGATATATGTTATTTCTATTAGATTGTGTTAGTAAAAACTCCATATTCTTTGGCTGAACAGTGCAACTCCTGAAACAAAAAGTAAATGACAAATTCAGACTTGTGGAATTGTGTAACTTCCACTGAGGAATAACCCTGAAACCTCACCAGCCACATCTGCGTATATCACCATTCAGTTATTACTGTTTTACTAGACTGCAAGTTATTTTGCCTTACATCCAATGGTCTAGGGGAAAAAAAGTCCTCATTGACAATCAGTGATATGGGGAAAAAGTTAAATTGATAAAATGAAAAATTATCTGACAATAATTACAGTTGCAAGGTTTGCTTCTGGACACACCTTGAAAGCAATTTGAACTTCAAACCTCTGTTACACTGTTCTGTTTCAGCTGTAGGGCAATCCACTTTTGTCATGGGAATACCAGGTTCTGAAACCACATTTTTGGAAAAAAAAAAAAACATCAGAAATATGCTAAAAGCAAAAACTCAGGAAAGATGTTGCTTGAGTAGATTTTCATTACCACGGAGATCCTTCTCAGAGAAGAATTGCAGAGAGAGGCACATCTCTGAGAGTGTAAAACGAACTTCTTACCCCTGGTAAGAATCTGCTTCCAAGATTTAAACCAGAAGAGACTCATATGCAGAAAGTGTTATATCTGCTGCTGGTGTAAATCAGAATACATCAACAAAATTACACCATTTTTTAACCAGCTAAACAAAATGAATATGCACCTCTTCACCATGAGGGTGGTGAGACCCTGGCACAGGTTGCCCAGGGAAGTTGTGGCTGCTCCATCCCTAGAACTGTTCAAGGCAGGCTGGATGAGGCTTTGAGCAACCTGGTCTAGTAGGAGGTGTCACTGCTCATGCAGGGTGGTTGAATCTAGACAATCATCAACATCTCTTCCAACCCAAACCATTCTACAATTTTGACTGAAGATGAAGAGACCAAAATTTAAGCAAGGCTGGCAGCATAGCCACAGTGGGCAGCATCACCCCTAAGTTGTTGGGTGCCTGCTGAAATCAATGGGAGTGGGGGACACTGGGCACTTTCTGGGTACTACAGTGGGATCTTGCAGATTCACTCTCTGAGCAGATTAAAAAAATTACAAATGATTCTCCAGGAGCAAACAGCTCGGCAAACCTGGGGTCAGCTGAGAGTCAGTTTGGCCTCCTCACTGGGACCCAGGCTATAAGGAGCTGGTTGCAAATCCCTCTGTCACTCTCAGCAGCATAGGAGAGCACTCACCCACGACAGGGTGCACACAGAATCTGTAATGTCTCACTGAATGACATGCAATCTGTGGCTTGCTGCCAGGTCCTCAAGCAAGTGGCAATAGGTCAGTAAAAGCTTTTACCATTGTTTGCTTGGGAATATAAGATTTCAATCTTACTCCTTTTAAAAATGGTACTGTCAGGTGAGCAGAAATAGGTTTCAATATCTGCTGTGTGGAATACTGCATGCAAAATGGATGCGGCTCCCTGCTCTGTGGTGGAAAGGAAAGGCTGCGTAATTCAGGCTGGGCATGCAGGGTATGTGAACACAGGGGTGTGTACCTGCTCCCCCCACCCAAGAAGGACAGAGGTACACTTTCTGCAGGGGGATTCTTTGTTTTCACCTCGGCGAACACAATATTTACTTGACACCTGTCTACAGCCAATCCTTGATCACAGAGAGATCTACAGCAGAAGGTAGATAGTATGATCAGTGTCACACAAATGAAGAAATGTGAGTATGGGAATATTTGGTCACACAGCAGGCTGGGACAAGTGCTTGGAACAGACTCCCACATTTCCCATTTCCTGAGGTGGGAACTTCTCCAGAGAGAGCAGAGATCCCTTCTGAAGGTGTGAATTAAGCCCAGAACTCCATAGTCACTGCCTTTAAGCATGTCTTCAGGACAGGCTCCATAACCTGGTCTCAAATATCAGCAAAGTGAACAGATAGGAGGAAAGCAAGGCTTTGTGCTCTGGTGGTGTCTACCCATTGCATTTTGAGACTGTGTGGCTGCATCTTTTGCTCTCTGGGAAGCCTACCAAAAGAGAATTACAGTAATTGAAAAATGTGGCAAAGAGCAAGCACTGCTCTTGCTGGATAATTGCAAAGTAAATAAGGGTGCATATAGCATTTGCAAATTTTACAGACAATGAAAAAGCAAAACAAAACTACTCTCATGACACATTCAATGCATGTCTTTCCAACAAGTGCCCAGAATCAAAAATAACCAAGCACGTAATACTAGAAGTAACACATTTAAATTTCTTTCTTTTCTAATACACGTAACACAGATACATACTAATTTCCCTGCTCATTTACATTTACTCTACATTACCTGTCTTTTCAATGTAGGAGGTCTTCAGAACCTAGAGAGGGATATCATGAATCTTGACCAAAGGAGCTCAGCTGTAGCATGTCAGTATGTTGATGATGTGATATTCCATATTTAGTATGATCTGGGCAGAAAGCCTCACAAAAAGGCCTCTGAAATGCCAGACACAGGCCAGAGTTCAAACCCATCAGTACTGCCTTGCAGTGACTCTTGACTGTCTGAGTGATGACTGTTTCTATAGTGTCAAAACCCATGTAAGGTTCATTTCAGAGAAAAACTGCCAACAACAATCTGCAAACAGCAATTTGAAAAGCTGCTGAAATGTTCTGCATTATCAAGAATCCATGGCATGCAGCCTGTAGGCGCTGGTAGGACCTCAGCAGCAAGCAAGAGGTCTATGTTGGCAGTAGAAGAAAGCCTAGCTGTTGGGAGAGACCTGGCCCAGAAAAATAGGTGCCTTTTCCAGAACTGGGCAATCTGACACCAGGGGCTCACCGTATACACCATCTCAGAGGTCTCACAATAAAAAGACTCAGGCAAAGTAGTTCCTATGCTTCTTGATTTTTTCTCAGACCTTAAGCTGTGAAATTCTTCAGAGTCTCATCAGCCTCATGTTTGTTGACTGTGTCAAACCATGAGTCAGGAGAATAAGACCCCATGAATTATGGGCCACCACTATCCCAGCAGTCTAAGTGCCTCTCTTTCCCGTGCCCTGGCAACACTTTTCCCTACTGTCTATAGTTTGAAGAAAGTTGAAAACCAGATTCAAGGAAGTCTCTTCTGGAGAATTAACTGGTACAAAGCAATTGAGTTTAGCAAATAGGGAGAAACCCACAGGTATGCAGGAGCTATGGTTACATCCTTGTTGGAAGGAATGGCCCTTCTGCAGCTAAGATGGATGTGGACCTGTCACTGTTGGACTCAGCTTGACAACAATGCTCTCGATTCCCTCCCCCTCCCACCCAGGTAGGGAAGGAGAGAGAGAAAAAGAGAGAGACTTGGCTGGATTGAAAACTGAACTACACAGCTTTAATTAAACACTAATGATATAAGAAAATATATACAATTATATACAAATGTTTTCAGAAAATGTACAAAACCTTATTGCCTCCCCCCACCCCCTGCAACTCCCACAGCATCTCCTGAGCTGTGAACAGTCCTGAAAAGTCCTGGAGCTGCCGGAGAGAAAGCACAGAGTGATGAGGGTCAGGAGAGCTCGAGCCTGGGGGTCGATGGTGCTGGATGGATGGAGTCCTCCCCAGACACCGGCCATGGATGGAAGAGAAGGGAAGGAGAAGCAGGAAGGAAGTTGTCTTCTGTGATCTCTGACCTTCCTCTGAGCTTACGTAGATATATGGAATGGAATATCTCTGGCCAGTTTTGCTGTCTGTCTAACTCAGCCTCCTACAAGGGGGTCATAGATCTCCACATAGTGTCTGAGTAGGCAGAGTGAAGGTGCGACCTTGGAGACCCAGCAGTTAGAAAAACATTCCACCATTTTTTATCATTCCTAGCTGGAACACTTTGCTACTAGCTAAAAGAAAGCTTACTGAAGGAAAAAAAATCAGTAATAGGAAAATTGGCTTCATCCTGGCTCACACCAGGACAGGACCTAAGGTTCCCATTGCTCTTTCTGTTTCATAACACCAAAATAGGAACACCTAATTTCATCTGAAACTAGCCAGGAAATTGTACCCCTTATATTTGGATGTGGAACTTGCCTGAGCAAACTATGCTTTCATCACCTTCAAGTGAGACTATTGTAAGCAACAAGTTCTCAAGCAGGAGTTAACCACAAAAAGGCACTGAGAATCCATAGCAGATTCAAGAGACTTGTCTCCTGAGTTGGACTTGCCAAAGAAAGCACTTCACACCAGTGCTCTGCACTCCCCCTGGACCCCTGGTCCAGTTAAATAACTGGCTTCAATGATCTTGTCTTTCAGCTGTAAAATCTTGAAATTATTTGGGCATAGCTCACAGTCAATCTTTCTTCCTTCTTGCTCTTGTTATGATCAGTAGGGACTGAAGTTAACATTTTCTGAATCAGCAAAGAGACTTAAGAGCATTTATCTTTTTACATTGCAGTGGCTTGAGTTCCTACATCTCTTGGACATTTCTGAAAATTTTATACACACAAAAAGTCTGGGAGTCTAAAATGCACAGATCTCCTGCATGGGGAAGAATAATTCCCAATTGCTGAGCCCAACTTCAAAAAAGGAATTTGACTTCATTAAAAGCAAGAACTTAGTAAACTATCTGCCTGTGATGTACTTGGCATCAGAAACCAGGTGATAGGCACTTCCTTGTGAAGAGATAAGGTACTGGAAACCTCCACCTTCCTTCTTAAGGGCATGAAAGACATGTTGTTGGTTAGATGCTCCCTGGAGCTGACTCACAGCCCCACTGTGGATGGTTCAGTAGTTTACTTGGCTTCTCTGCTTCATGCTGAGAAAAAAACCAAACAAAAAGTCCTTTATGTACGGAAGTATCCCAGAAGACAGGGAATAACTTTTTCCAAAACAGTTAAGTATTTTTTCTATAATAGTCTGCAGCACAGGATTCAGCAGAAATATTCACAGTGTGCCTCTCACTGTATATTTAAGCAGAAAATACTACATAAAAACTCCAGTACACAGAGCAAATTTTGTTCCGGTTTTCCTTAAATTCAAGATGTTGGATTTTTTTCATTCTTAGTTATCTGGAGACTCCACTGAAGGAGCTGCAGATGAGCACATAGAGGCACACAACTCCTCATATGGAGAAGGGATGAAGAGAAATGTCCTGGTTTCAGTCAGGATAAAGACAATTTTCTTTTTGCTGCTTTTTTCCTTCAGTGAACTCTCTTTCAAGCAGCACAGTTGCTGAAACCAGCAGCAAGTTTTCCAGCCAGTGGAGTGATGTTTCTAGTTACTGCTGAGAGACCAAGGCCACTTTGCTCTGCTTGTTTAATCTGCTGCCTGGGACACTAAAGGAGCAGAAGAGTCGTACCTATAACCCTCCCACAGGGAGGAGTGGACTAGACAGATGGCAAAAGTGGCCAAAGAAACAATTCCATCCCATAATATACATCCCTCTCAGTATAAATTCAGGGATCATGCAAGTGAAGTTCTTCTTCCCTCCTCTTCTGTCCATGGCTGGTGTCTGAGGAGGACTCCATCTATCCGTCACCATTGATCCCCAGGCTCATGCACTCCAGACCCTCACAACTCTCCCCTCATCTCCTGTCTGCTCTGCCACTCGCTCTGGCAGCTCCGGGACTTTTCAGGACTGTTCACAGCTCAGGAGATGCTGTGGGAGTTGCTGGGGCTAGGGGGAGGCAATAGGGTTTTGCACATTCCTGAACACATTTGTATATAATTGTACATAATTTCTTTTACCATTACTATGTCATTAAAGCTACCTAGTTTAGTTTTCAATCCGGAAACCTCTCTCCTTATTCTCTCTCCTTTCCCTACCTAGGTAGGAGGGGATCGAGAGCATTATTATCACTAATTTAATTGCTGGTCCTGATTTAAACTGTTAAACCTCCTTGTAGGGGAGGACTGTAGAACTTGGGTATGAAACAAACAGGAGTGTTGCTGCAATAAGAAATAATGAAGGGTGATAGATAGGTGTGTGTAAACAGGGAACATGATAGAACATACAGTGCACTGGCCACAAGGGAAGAGCATCATGCGAAGTTCTTGAAGCAGAGAGGTGGGAAAGGGAGATGTGCAGCAGTACAAGGGATGGAGGGCAAGAACTCCAGAGGTGTGAAAAACTTTTGACCTGTTTATTTTCCCTTCCCCCTTTTTGTTGTTCTCCATGACTCACAGGTCTCTTTTTGCCTCTCCCTCAGGGCCTTTCCCTCATCCAATATGCTGAAACATCTTGAAAACCAACAGAGCCAAAAGTATCACCATTGCCATAGCTCAAATTGCATAGAGAGAAAGGTAAATGACAGACTTCAAAATCAACTGGAAATGTTTTCAGGGTCCTTGTCAGAAGGATATTTTGCTTAGGCATCTGTATGAACCTGAAACACATGGGTTTACCAACCCTTAAAATTGCAAGGAAGAAGTACTAAGTTTTACTCACTCCTAGATAAGGTAAGAGTGGTAGAAAATACCTAATCCAGTGTATTTATCTTGCTGTTTGACTGATGTTTTCTGACTTTACACCATACCTTTCTTAGCAGCTTCTTCAAAAAAACCTTTTTTTTGTTGAAGAAGTTTTTTGGACCTAAGCAATTAATTTGTTTTGAAAGTCAAGTTTTCTCTTACTCATGGGAATAGTCGAAGGGTTCCACTCCACAGTCCAAGGAAGCAGAGTTTACTCTTTAATGTAAGTCCGTTTGAAAAACTCATTTTCATTCAATGAGGAGAAGCAATTTCTTCTATCACACACGCTGATACTGACCAATACTTCACTATACAAATAGCAAACTGAAACTAGTCTAGTAACACAGCAGAAGCTGGGACCTTCTGGATCAGTTTCCCATCAGGGAGTGTGCACTGATGGTCTGGAGAGAAGTAGTAGCTGCCTTACCAGCAGCTGATCCATGTTCAGTTTCCAGCTGGTGGAAACCTATGGTATATTTCTTGCAGTTACTTTGTGACCAGTTTAGCTTTCTAGGGGTGAAGGAGTGATGGTGGAAAGGAACAGCTGGTGGCACAGAATCTGAGAGTTTTCTTTCCACATCTTGTGTCATATAAGCTGTAAACTTCAGTTTGTGACTAGAAATGGTCATAAATAGATTACAGGCTATTCTGTTGTAGGAAATACAAATACAAATTAGGTCTGTGCAAATCTGGTCAACTTTTTAAAGAATGAGCAGAGGACACATCCTCTTGCTTTTTGAAAGAGCTCCTTCAAAAGATATCACAAAACTAACAACTGCAGAGCTTTTCTTTGAAGACTACAGATGTAGTACACCAAGCCAAGGAACTTACAAAACTAAGTGAAACAGCAGCCTCTGGTGAATTCTCGTATAAGGATGAGGATGGGCAGAATCTCACCTGGTGAAAAAAATGTGTGAATCCTGTTGTTTCATAATGAAAGCCAGTTAGAATGCAATGATCAGAAAATATCATTACAGTTACAAGTCACAGACAACAAGATGAAAGTGCCAAGCTTAACACTGCAATAAGCACAGCGCACCGTTGGATGTGTCTAAGGATCATAGCAGGAACTACAGTCTCATGGACACACACCAGTAGTAGGTAATAGAAATCATCTGTGTCGAGAGGATCCAGCAGCAGCTTTTTAACATAATCTGTTTTCACTGAAGCCAATGGAAAGGTACTATTACCTTCAGCATGTCATTTTCTAGTTCAGAACAATTTTGAAAAGCTCCACTGCTCAATGACTGGCATTTGTATGGCATCCAAAAACAAGCCATAGAAAAGAGCCCTGGCCAATTTGCTACGAGGCCTGCCTCTCCAGCTGGCTTAATGGATAGTGAAAGGATAATGTTCCAGCTGAAGAATATTTAACATCTTTCTTGGGTTTGTGTGACTAATAGCAATATTTCTTTGGTTGTTGAATACTGCAATTGGAGGCATCATGCCAGCTCTTTATAAAGAGCGTGTTCTAGAAGCACGATGCTGATAAATAGTGTTTACAAGAGGATCGTTACAAGAACACTGAAGCTCGTGGCCTGAGATCGAATTCATGTCCTCAAACACTCTAAGTGGATTCTCCTATATAGTAAGGGCTTTTACAAATCACCTTCTTCCTCTTGGGAAAAGGAGGAATATGAAAAAACCCTTATCTGCCACCACTACTAAGCACACATTTCAGTTTGCTTTCCAACAGGAAAGGATTTAAAGATCTGTCTTCTCTTTTGCACAAATTAATTATCCCCTCTTTTATCTTTAAGCTAACTTAGAACAGACACAAGGAGAACTACGAAAATATTATACTGCAAAGGCAATATTGACATCTTTTTAAAGATGTAAAAGTTAAGCAATATGGAATGAAGACTGAAAACCTATCTTTACCTCACCAGACAAAAGGTTTTATGGCAGCACCAACTACCTGCAAAAGGAAGGGTAGAGAATAATAGCTCTCACTCAAGCTCATGATGTGTTACATTCTGGGGGATGGACAGAAATAGTGGTTTTGGGTTTATTTCCCTTTACTGTCTTCTGAGACTAACAGGGAAAGGAATGAAAATATTCTGTGAAGGATCTAACTGGTTCAAGTACTTTTCCTCTTGCACTATTTGTCCAGGCACATAACAATAGCCAGTTAAACACTTCCATTAGCATTATCTTTGTGAATAACATTAACCACTTATATTTCATATTGGGAATGCCTGGAGCAGTTTGGGTTGTTTTTTTACCAGATGGGAGCCGCCAGCCCTCAAAATTGGGTTGTTGATGCTAGAGCATTGCACGAGGCTCCCTTGTCTTTTCCCAGTGGCAGCAGAGCCAGAGGAGAGCTAAAGGCAGAGTCATGTTTGCTGAAAGTTGTTGGTGATTCCTAAGATGCCTCTTTGGAGAGGAAGACACCATATCCTAAGCATCCCATGGCTTGCTTCTCACTCCTGCACTGGTCCAAAGTGGGAGGAGAAACAGGCAAAGGGAAAAGGATGGAACCTGCTGGAAGACTCCTGATTTAGTGGGGTTTGCTGTTCCCACAGCACATGGAGATGGATTTGCTTGCCCAAGGGCAAGTCAAAGCACTTCCACCAGATTAAGGAGAGGTTCTGGCTGTTTTAGACAGCAAGATCATATTATCTGTGTGAAAAACTTCCACTAGCTCTCAAAATGTCAGCCTTTTGCTTGCTACAGAGGGCTATGAGTCACATTTGTATTTGTTTCATTGTATCAAGTATGATTATCCCTCCCTCTGGATCTGTATGTCAGTATCTGCAGCGCTGACTTTCCAGAGAGTTTTTCTCAGCATGTTACCCTTGTCCAACATTAGTGTTGCTTGTTGAGAGAGCAAAGTGGCAGATGTTGCTGCTTGTGTCCCTTTTCCTACCCCTGCTGCCTGGTGGCACTGCTCAGGTCCCTTCAGTCATCTTTGCTTCTGCACCTGTGAAATAGGTGTAACTGAGCTTAATCCTTTTCCCTCCTTGCCTCTCCTTGCCCTTCCTTTTCCCTCCTTGCCCTTCCCTGCCCCTTCTTACCCCTCCTTTCATTTTCTTTCTCTTAGACATTAGGAGAAATTTCTTCACTATGAGGGTGGTGAGACACAGGTCCAGGTTGCCCCTGGAAGTGTTCAAGGCCAGGTTGGATGGGGCTTGGAGCAACCTGATCTAGTGGGAGGTGTCCCTGCCCATGCAGGGAGGTTTGATCTAGATGATCTTTAAGGTCCCTTCCAACCCAAACCATTCTGTGATTCTGTGAATCTGTGATTCTGTGATTCATATTGTGGACATGGATTTTATGTGTGTGCATGAGTAAGTGCACAGAACAGAAGTTCTTCAAAATTTAGCACAATCTTGAAAATTTGGTACCAAACAGGAAACATCGAGTTCTGCAGCAAGTGCCTTTAGCCCACACTAAGATTTTCAATAGTTAAATATTGCAGGAAGATCAGATACAACATGAGAGGCACCAAAAATGACATTAATATGTTATTAACTGTGTTAGAGACCTTACATCTTTCAAAGGATTAGTCAAGGCTATAAGCAGGGAAAGTGAGGTGTCTCCAGCTGTCTGGGTTGATAAGGTGGAGAAGGGAGAGTCCCCAGCTCTGCCTCACAGGGAATTTTAACGCAGAAGAGAGTGGGGAGAAGTAGGTTGAGACTTAGCCTTTCTGTATTTGGAGGAAGGACGGTTAGCAAAGGGACAGTGTAGCATATGTGGAAAATTATAGCATTTAGTTATTTCTCCTTGTAAGGGCTTTCATTAAACCAGAAGTTTTGAAGTTTCCCAGTGTTCCAGCTGTGGTTGCCTTCACTGAGCACTGCTTTGTAGCCGGGGACAGTTTTCGTTTTCTGGAAACAGAAAAGATCTATCTCTGCTTGTCTTTTGGGGGGCAATTAAGCAAGTGAAGCCCAAGGATATGCAGGAGAAGGAGGTAGAAGCTAGTAACCTGTGGTATTTTTGTTTCTTAGGAAGCTGAGGGGGTTTTGAGTAACTAGGATGGCACCTGCATTCAGCACCCATCTCCCTTTGAATGTCTGTACAATTCTAGATGGAAGTTAGATTTTTGCACCTCTCAGAGGACAGTCCCAGTCCTCACATTACAGAGGAAACCTGGCCTGTAATGAGGTGAGCAGCAGGTATTTGTATTTTAGTAAGAAGTCAGCCCAAAAAACTTGATCCCTGTGGAGTACTGAGCATCCCTGTGGAGTCTCTGTGTTATTTAGAAAATACAGTTCTGCTGCTGCCGCCTTTCTTATGCATTCATAGGGACAGTTTTATCTGCCTAGCTGTTTCTTTTTATAATATGGTTAGGACACTAATATCTCAGAAGCTTCTGCTCTCTCAAATCTGGTTGAAATTGGCTGATAATTTCAAAATTGATGTAAAGGAAGTGGTGCATAAGCTAAGGCATGGCATAACCCTCAGGGGACCAAAACTTCAAAGTGCATTTCAAACACTTCCAAATCACTCTGTGTTACTGTGTGGGAGAGGTAACATCGAGGTCATAGGTTTATACTGAACAACGACTGAACCAACAATTATTATAATGGACAAATGCAGCCTTATTGATGACTTTTACTAGCTCAATGATATAATTATGTATATGACTCAGGAGCTGGGATGCCATTGTATACTCATTTTCTTTACTCAGGATTTCATTTGTGAAGGAAGTTCAGTTATTACTTAAGAAAGAAATACAGCCTGAGTAAAGAGGAGAGGCATGATGATCTCTCAGAGGCTTATTTTTATATTGTGTTTGCCCGTAATATAAAATTGTTAACATATTCTCTCCCTCCCATGAAAGTATAATAGTAATATTTAAGCCAGTTTTACAATTTTCATCCTGTATCTAAATCCTCCCTTATCTTGCTTGTTTCTTATATGAGACTTTTTGCTTGACCTTTCAATACAGTATACCTCACTACACTCTAGCCCTCCCACACAAATAAACATCCCACACCTGTTAGTGGAATTTCATCTGGACAGGAAAATGGAAGCTTCTCCTAAAGGAGAAAGGTTTGTGTGTGTCTTGCTGTGCCACCACCACTCTGAGAGGCATTGCTGCATGAATGCAAGCAATGAGCTGAGCAATATGCACCACCAAGACATTACACTGAGTGGACTGCACTGGCAGAGAGCTAGGAAAATAATGGGATGGGGTTCAGGTTACTGCATCAGCACTTTCCTCAAGCAAAAATGTAGGCCACTGGATCTTAATAAGGTAGATGTCCCTTTTCGCCTTTGCTGGCTTCTGTAATAACTATGGAAAGGTAGGTGGGGGTTTTTGTGGCTCTGGAGTGTGAATTTAATATCCTCAGTTCTTGAGTTCCCTTGCTAATTACAGCTCACTTCATCAGTATGTATTGGAAAGGTAAGTTTTACCCTAACAGTTAAATGAGAGTAGGAAAAAGTATCACAAGAGAAGCACAAACTAAAACTGCAGAAGTAGCAGACTCCTAGCACCTGCTTCTGCACTCTGTGAATTAATAAGTTCTTGGGCTTTATTACAGGCTGGCTCTGTTTAGGTTAATGCCTGGCAAAGATGTGTTCAATATGTGTTCCGAAGGTGCATGTGGATTGGTTTCTTGGCTCCTTTCAAGCTGTTTCTGCTAGTCAGAACTGTCTGCACAAATCCAAAAGCTAGGAAGGCTCCATGAACCTTTGGCAACATAAGAAGTGAAGTGAAAAAGAAAATGCACTCCAAAAACTGAAGCTTGTACAGAAATAATGTAAATATTATGTGACAATTACTTAAAAATGAGACCTTGTACATCTGTGCATCTTTGCCCAATTTTCATTTTGATGTAAAGGCCTGTGTGCTTTTTTTTTCCTTCTTAAAAAGTCTGAGCCTTTAACTGCTGGACCTAAAATTTTGTGTAAACTTCTGATGTTGACATCTGCCGTCATGGAAGGGAAGCTGTTCAGAAGCAATCAGTAAGGAATCAAAAGATTTCATCTGCTAGTGCTTTTCAGTTGCAAACAACAGGAATATTGCCAGACAGTTAAAACAGCCCTCTGTGTTCAAAGCAGGCTAGAATAGATGTTTTTTTCTTTTTTAGGTGAAAATAAAACATCCTGAAATCACTCTCCTTCAAGTCTCATACCATGTAAAAATGTGATGTTGCCCAAACTTTATTCCCATTTATTAATAACTTTGGGTGGGGGAAATCTTCTTTTGGAACAGCACTAAATAAACGTACTACTCTTACAAACTCGACTGGTGCAGAAACAGAACCTTTTTTTAAAGGCTGGCTGATTAATAATTCCTGACAGATATATAGGTTAAGTTTACACATTTCATTCCACAAACCATCAGCTTTATATGCCAGGCTTCCAAAACCACGACAAGCAAGCTTTGTTACTCGTTCTCTTTCATCCGCGCGTTTAATAGGAAAGGCAAGAAGTGCCTGTTTCCCACCAGGGTGACTTACGCTCTCTGTACAGCTCTCTGACATCCCGACAACTTGCCTCTACATGCTTCAGAAACATCAGCACAGAAGCTCTTGGTGATAATCCCCGGTGGGCTACAAGTGCTAAAGGGTAATACCATCACACACTTGATTAGAGCCGAGACGTACTGCGTCGCGAAGGGAAACGGGACACCGGCTGCTGAGGAGTCACAGGCAGTGAGTGACATGCTCACCCTGCAGGGCTGTCCTGCTCTATGCTAAGTGAAGACCTGATCCGCTGTCTGCATCAGCTGGTCTCCTGCAGGACTCTGTCGTATCATCTGACACGGATCGCTAGGAGATGCTGTAGAGGACAAGCCCAGTAACTACCAGAGGGCAGCGCTCAAGGAGACCTTGAAAGCAGGAATTAGAAACACATCTTCCCACATATAAATGCTGCAGACAGATCCTTTGCTTAGGAGGAGTCTTGTGTCAGTAACCAGCTGGTAGTACATGACCCAAGCTGTCTAAATTTGTCATGGGAGGAGAGGTGTCAGAAAACAGAGCGTGCCTAGCATTTTGGTGGAGGATGCAATGCTGAAACAGGAGCATTGAGTTCAGCTGATTATTTACAGTCTCCTAGAGACAAGGAGCCTGTGAGTTTTAGGGTGGTGGTCACCAAGGTGGAGACAACAGTGCAGCTGAACATGGCTGGCTAATATGGGGTCCATTTAGTCTGATATACGTTTTTACCTCACTTTTTAATGTACAGCAGTATGCTTTACAGTCTGAGAATTCAGCTTTCAGTGTGAAACTAGGATGGGTAATTTGTTTTCCTATCCCCCTCAAACCCAATACCAGAGCCTCTGTTTTTTATAACATGAACATGGAGTGACACAGCTAAACTAAGGAAGAAAGTCATATTAGGAGTAGGCAACTGAAAGTATTTTACCTCTATTTTTCCTCTTTCCTGTCTCTTGCTACATTCCCCTACAGGGAGCCACTTCACTTTGCAAGAAGGTATGTTGAGCTGACCATAGCCTTTGGAGTAATCTGTTCCCTCTCAGACCCCAAAAGGGGACTTGTCAAACGCACCTGGAAAGTAGGTGGAAACTGTGGCCAAAATAGAGCTGAGGCAATAAAGAAGATTCTCTTTCTCTCTACTGCCAGAGCTGGTTTAGAAATAGTACACTGTGGGCAAGCATAAATATTCTTCTCCTGACCCTCCATTTGTCTTGGTGTTCTGATAGACAGATGTGGTGGTGATGGAGCAGCAGGAGGAGAAAGGCTGCAAAATAATTTGTTGGTATAGGGCAATCTTCCTCCCTTTGGGAGCTGCTTCTGTGGAAAACTGTGGCGAAGGTCAATCCCACATTGCAACTTATGAAACACTATGGGTATAGTGATGAATGTCCTCGAGGAATAAAGATTTTCTTCTCTACTAACCCCGAACTCTGAAGTACATACTTTCAATGGGAGAAGACAAAATGTCCTGTGTTGTGGGACTGGACTTCAGTGAATATAACAGCTCCCAACCTAAAAAGCACTGGAAGGCTCCCAGGAGCTATAGTTTCTTGTAGGCATGGTTAACACTTCCCATCTTGGAAAACACTTTCTCTCTCACAATAAATAAATAAATAAATAAATAAATAAATAAATGAATAAATAAAATTACAGTTTCCTTTCCCTTATGGACTGCCTTGCAACTTCTGTTTGTTTGGGCTTGATAGACAAACCTGCAAGGAAAAAAACATGCTCAGAATTTAATGTGGTCTCAAAAACATGTGAAGTTGGGGATGGACGCTCTTGTCAGACAGCACTGCATTACTGAGTGGAAGCTTTAAAGCCAAGTGCCTCAGTGAGACTTCAAGAGCCCTTTTCAGACTGCGAACCTCATGAGTTTCAACAAGGCTGAGTGGAAGGTCCTGCACATGGGTCAGGGCAACCTCTGGTACCAGTACAGGTTGGAGAATGAAAGGATTAAGAGCAGGCCTGTAGAAGAAATACTGGGGGGAAGTGGTGGACAAAAAAGCTGGTTATAACACAGCAATGTGTGCTTATAGCCAAGAAGGCCAACCTTATCTTGGGCTGCATCAAAAGAAGTATGGCCAGCAGGAAGTGGGAGGTGATTCTCCCCCTCTACTCTGCTCTGGTGAAACCCCACCTGGACTACTGCATCTGGCTCTGGAGTCCTCAGCATGGGAATGACATGAACCTGTTGGACCAGGTCCAGAGGAGGGCCACAAGATTGATCAGAAGGGTGGAACATCTCTACTTTGAAGACAGGCAGAGAGAGTTGGGGTTGTTCAGCCTTGAGAAGAAGATGCTCTGGAGACACCTTACACAGGCCCTCCAGTACTTAGAAGCGGCCTGTGTGAAAGATGGGAACAAACATTTTAGTAGAGCCTGTTGTGTCAGGATACAGGCTAATGGTTTTAAACAAAAAGAGGGTTGATAAGGCCACACACAAGGAACAATTTTTTTGTAATGAGGCTGATAAAACACGGGAACAGGTTGCCCAGAGAGGTGGTTGAAGCCCCGTCCCTGAAAGCATTCAAGGTCAGGTTGGACGGGGCTCTGAGCAACCTGGTCTAGTTGAAGACGTCCCTGCTCGTTGCAGCAGGGTTGGACTAGGTGACCATTAGAGATCCCTGTCAACTCAAAAATTTCGATGATTCTATGATTTTAGCCATCTGCCTGATGGCTGAAAATGAGCGGCTTGTACAACACTGCTTGGTACTAGGGGTTTTTTGGTTTTTTTTTTAAATATATATTTTTTTAATCCCTGCGGGCACAGAAGACAACCGCGGGCTTTCCCGAGCACCCACTAGATGTCAGTGCGCTCTGCCGGTTCAGGCGCTCCCGCTCCAGCCGCAGAGCTCGCCCGCCCCCGGGACCGACCCCCGGGACCGACCCCCGGGACCGACCCCCGGGCCGGCGCCGGGACTGGGGCCGGCTGGGCCGTGCCCCAGAGCTGGGCTCTCCTGCCGCCAAGCTCCTTCGGTTTTCAAGGAAAGAAACTCGGGCGGCGGTTGTATTTTCTCCTTCGGGAATCCGCGGTCGGGGCTGTCGGATGGATTTGTAAGGACTTGGTGGTGTCTTTGGCTTGGTTGAGTCTCCTAGATGTGCGTGGCTTCCTAAGGAAAATGGGGTTGGAACATTAAATTGCTTTGGGGAAGTTGCAGACATCAGTATCCGTATTGGAAATGTGTTTGTTTACTGCCAGGCCACATCATCATGAAGCATCTATGAAATCACTTATCCAATGTTCTTCTTGAATAAAAGGCTACAGATTTTCACTCTGTTTTGTGATAAAGATACTTTGGGAAGTGCCAAGTCTGCAAAAGGCAGATCTTTGCACTAGCCATTAAGCTCCCTATCCTTGCCTCCCGGGAAAGGTCATGGATGTTTTGGCCTGATGTGTTTGGTACAAATCATTCCAAAGAGAGGAACCGGCCCAACATTGAATCCAGATGTGGGTTCAGAGTCACTCAGCCTCTCTGTCCGTGCTCACAGCTGTTGGAGTTTTCCTGATTCAATGTTCTGGGCCCATCTCAATAGCAGACATTTCACTCTTGATTTATTTTAAAAAGTAAAAAAAATCCCACTGCCAATATATCATCAAGTCTTGGCAGATCTATAAAAATCTACTCACTATACTATTTCAAGGGACTGTCTCTTGTAAAGAATATTAATATTCCTGAGGTTTCGTAAAACAAAAAAATCTGGAACAAACTATTGTAGGTGACGAGGCAAGAGAGTATGCCTCCTTCAGATGTTTGATATACATCTGAACTGTAAGTTTGGCAGAGCCTTCACAAAGCCTGAACAAGTAGGTCAAGTATTTGAGCATTTATCTATTTTATTTATTCTGTGATGGATGTGCAGAGCCAGCATGGGGTTTGTTGGGGTTTTTTTAAGGGCAGCACAGTGCTGTTCAATGTAAAGCGGATTAGAGGATGTAAATTATAACTGAAATGCAGCAGGGAACTCAGCAACAGCCCTTACTAGGGTAAGCCAGGTATCCACCCTATTGATCTCATCATTACATAAAACAATGTAAGAAAGAATTTCTTAGCTGACTGGTCTTGCTGAACTGTGCAAGAGTCTCCCCGAGGTGACGCACTAGGTCCCACTGCCTGACTCACTGAGCAGTGCAGTGGACAAATCACTACCAAACTTGGGGAACAGCACTGGGTTGGCAGAGCATGGACCAGATGATCTAGCAGGTTTTTGAGGGTTTTTTATGCCTCTAAATTTGCATTGAAAAGCTTTCTGTTTCAGCAAACTGCAGAGGCATAAGACAAACTATTTCTAGAAACACATGGGATGTTAGGAAAGAATAATTCCTTCACACATCTCATTAAAAGTTGTTACTCCCATGAGATATAGAAACCCTCTTCTACCCATTATAAAGTTGATATGTTATTTTTTTTTAACTCTGAAACCCTTTGTATGTGTTTGTTTCGAGCCACAGCAATGCATAGTCATATTGCTGTACAATTAATAAAATACAATACAATAATATTTCTTCTTCCTAGTGTTACTATGACAGGATTTATCTTTGGGGGAATTTTCATGGAGGGGAATCTTATGAACCATATAGGCTGCTGATGTTGCTTTACAGTGTCTGTGAAACAGCAGCTATTGGAATAGTTGTGAATAATTACAACAATAAATCATAGTTGTTAGTAAGGTCAAGAATGGACAAAGTCAAGGAGAAAACATAGTAGTATTTTTCGCTGTGTGAAAGGACTAATGCTTTTGTGACCCAAGGCAAATTGTCTGCTCGGACTCACTAAACCCTGTAAGAGGTGATAGTATTGAGACCCAGACTTAGCCGACTTCTCATGAACTGCCCTTGGGTTGCTGCCAAAATGAAATTTTCTGCTTCTGAAAGCCAATTCCAGCTATTGCTAAGAATGGAAGTTAAAATGGAGAATGGAGGAATTTCACAGCCTCGTGGAGTGCCAAGTCAGCCAGTGATGGGGCCGCTCAGGAAAGCTACTGGAGGGCAGAGGCTCTTCTTATCACTGAAGCACAAAAAAGTGGATTCTGAGTTTGAAAAAACTTCATTTGAAACACTCTGGCCAGCATCTTTGACTGGAGGACTTGCTAGAAGGAAGTGTTCTCCTGGAGGAACTTAGACATTGCACTAGACCAGTACTCTCCCTTTGGACATTCAGTTTGTTTGATTTGAATCCTAATGATAGCCCAGGCAAGTGGAAACCACCTGAAATCAAGTGGTTTTCAATGAGATATGGGATAGGACAATGAGGGGGAGACAGCTATTTCTCCTCACCTTGTAGGCTTGTACCTTAGCCAAGGAGTTCCAGTTCAGTGCTTTATGCACAGCTGTGCTGTCTGTGCCTCTGGAATTTGGAAAGAGAGAGGGCACATGCACATGGAAACAGCTGCTCTCAAAAGTCACTGTAGTAACTGTTTATGGGAGAAACAACATGTTGAATGCTGACAGCAGGGTACAAGCGAGAAATGGAGCAGATCTTACCTTTTCATGTTCTCAGATGTTCATAGAACCATAAAATCATAGAATGGTTAAGGTTGGAAGGGACCTTAAAGATCATCTCATTCCAACCTCCCTGCTAAGCAGCACAGACCAGGTTGCACAAAGTCTCATCCAACCTGGCCTTAAACACCTCCGGGCATGGGGCTTCCACAGCCTTCCTGGGCAACCCATTCCAGTTCCTCACCACCCTTACAGTGAAGAATTTCTTCCTAATATCTAACCTAAATCTCCCCTCTCTCAGTTTAAAACCATTACCCCTTGTCCTGTTACTATCCTCTCTGATGAAAAGCCCCTCCCCAGATTTCCTGTAGCCCCTTCAGGTACTGGAAGGCTGCTATAAGGCCTCCCTGGAGCCTTCTCTTCTCCAGGCAGAACAGCCCTAACTCCATCAGCCTGTCTTCATAGCAGAGAGATTTTTGTGTCTCAGGCATTACCACCCTCTAATTTGAAGTAATTCACTTTAAAATGGATGGCTTCTTGGAACTGCCATATTGCACTGTCTTAGAACAAGTTTGACAAGCCTTGTGCAGCACCTTGTTTTAATCTGCTCACGTCAACCACCACTTTAGTTAGTTCAAGAAGACTTGAAAAATCTTAGTTTACATTAACCCCAGGTGAAGAACCCAGGTCTCTCACACAGGTGTATGCAAAGGTGGGAGGAGTGTGTGTGTTTTATTTGGGATTTTTAATGTTGTGTTCAGTTATAAAGCAGGCAAGCTCAGTGAGATTTATAGCACTTACTCTTCGGTTAAAGAGGAATGGAAATAGTTGCATTCACTCTGAGACCTCTCTTGCTTTAGAACAGCCAAATAATCTTCACAGGTGCCTGTTGACTGACTCCTTCCAAATCCTTTCGGTTTTTTCTACTAGCTCCAAGTACTACTTGCAAACAAGTTCTTGATGTCACCTTTAACCTGCATTTGATCAGCTTATTAATACACAAGTACTTTTAGTTAGGTAAAATAAAAGGGTTTTGTGACAGGGAAAACAAAAGGGAAAAAATGTCATTCTTATAGCTGGGTGAATGAAACAATTTTTTCACCATATCTGCTAATGTGTGACCTTTGCATGTCCTTTCACATCCCTGTTTCATTGCAAACCTGCTCATCTTCCCCACCAAACAGAACTTAATCTTTCATAGAACTCCTTTGGAGCATTGCTTAAGCCCTTATATCCCACATATATGTGATAAGCTCTGAACATTTTGTTACCAGATATGTTTTGTTTCAAAACTGGATTTTTATAACATGCCATTAGTGGCCTGTGACCACAGCTGTCCTTGGACATGCTGCATTGTCACAGCCATATGGGTGACTGCAGTCAAGTAGTTGAGCTGGTCTGATGGTTTGAATAAGCCTTTAAAATTAAAAAGGTTGGGCTCTTCTAGGTTTCCAAGTAAGAAGAAGAAAATCTCACCTATATTTCCCCATTAATTTATTTATTATTTATTGGTAACGGAGAGCAAGAACACCCAATCTCGTGAAAGCAAAACTCTTCAATTAACCTCTTCACAAAAGGAGTGGATGGTAAAGGTCCTTTTCCACCTGCAAAATGCCAAAGTTGCTCTGATTTTGCACTCTTCTTCTGCCCTATCCCTTGCTGTCTTTGCAGTACAGCCTTCTCCTTATTTGTGGTTTGTGTAAAGTGGATCCTTCCAGTTTGGGAGCTGGAAACAACATCAGAAGGGAGTGGGGCAAGGCAGGTGCTGGGCTTCAGTAACACCCAGTCCAGCAGAGGCTCCTGGGAGGCAGCTGCTGGCTAACATGAACAGTAATCGCAGAGAGTGTCATTGTCAGGATCATCAGAAACCAGGACTACAGCACAAGGAGGTGGCTTTTCACTCGGAAGACTTCTGGCACAGAGCATCTCCATGAATTTGTTTGCCCAGTATGAGCCCTTGTGCCTGATCTTGTATGCTTCCAGCATTTACTATTCCAGAAGGTAAATGTCGTTTGATATTTCCTCTGGTTTTACATTCCTACACTTGTCTCCATTGCCTCTTTTTTCCTCAGGGAAAGGTTAAAGCTGTACCTCTCCCCATCCAGTTTCCATGTCCCTATTAGGTACAACTCCTAATACAGTTTTCTCGTTGTGTTTAGACTGTGTGCCCTCATGGAGTGCCTGGCACCCTGCTTCATCCAGTGATCTGGCTGCACTGCACCACAGCTCTCCTTTGGCTTACATAGCCAGATTTTCTTCTCCTAAAGGTGGGGTGTGGGGCAGGCTGACAAATACCTTGGTCGCACCTGGTTGTGGGTGGTGTAAAAGCCTAGCCAAGGAGCTCTCTGGACTCAGAAATTAGGAGCAAACCCTAATCCTGCAGCTGAGAAGCAGTTGATGTGGCTCAGTTCAAAATCTGCTCTCAGCTGCATGGCCTGTTTCCCTTTGCACATAAAGCACACTAACAATTTTCTCTAAAAGACCCTGTGTGAAAGAGGTCCATTTTTTGTCATAGCAACAGCCTGAAGTGAAGGACTTTACAAAAAAATATTTCCTTTGAAAGAAAAATCCATTTTCTTTTCCTAATATGAACTTCTTAAAAGTTGGCTTGGATGAGAAAATATGAATGCTGGCTTTGCTATAAAAGATAATCTCATTAAAAATGGCACTTTGAAGAATATGGAGGAATCTCATCTGTAGCTAAATGGAATGGTATGTTCATAGTAACAGTTATGAGTTCTGAGATGCAACAGAGTTTTACAGCCCGTTGTGCATATTTAGTCATGTGGTAACTAAGCCACCATTTTCCCTCCTCCACACAAACTGTCTAACTGATTATTAGCAAAACAGCTTTTATATCAATAGGAGTTGCCTCAGGGTATCAAAACTATGAAGAATTCTGTAGGTGAAGATCATATATATTTTTTTAAATAATCTAATCTCCTTGCTGGGTATTTGAAAAATAAAACCAAGAGTTTCTGATTTACTTTCTGAATAGTACTCGGTCAATAAAATATGTTACATTACCAGTCCCAGAAGTCAGCGTGCCTGTTAAATACACAACCAGTCAATCTGTATCACTCAGAAACATGAGAGAGTAAAGTTGGCACTGGTCTCAGTTTCAGTCCTAAGAATTGCTGCATTATGGTCTTCTATATTATCTTAGCAGATACCAATCTAGTTACAGTTTGTGATCAGGATTATGCAGAAGTCTCCTTTGTGAGTGATTTCTGACGCAAAAATTCAGCTTTTGTTTGGATTATTCTTAAGGATTATTGAATAATTTTGAAATGTAGCCCCATATTTATCATCAGAGCAACCTTCCACAACGGTATGTAGTCACACGTGAAGGTGTGATGCTGTAATCGTTATATCACTTTGTCTGTTGTTAGTAACTTGTGCATTTTCTGTGGATCTTGTACAGAAACTTGCCAGTCACCCCAGTTTGTTACTGAGGACAAGCCTATGAAGCACGACTAAAGATTGCTGAGTATGAAGGATGTAAGGGAGCAAAAGTAGCTGCAGAATAAGCCCTGCTGACTAGTAGGGTCTAAGTCCTGCTTTTCAGCAATCCATATGCCAGTGGAAGAGCAGGCACAAAAAAAACTCCCATCTCAGAGGTATAGCCAATAATCCTCACATTACATGCTGAAATCAAGCCTGTTTTATTGTGATCCTAATCTCAGTCCACCACTTCCACATCTAAACATTGTGTGCACGTCTGCACAGAGCACAGCTTCCTGCAGTGACCAAGGGCCAGCACTGCAGCAGATAAGGAGCACACGCGCGCTTGAGCTGCCTTAATTCATCACCTTCCCTTTTTCTGTCTTTTTTTAAAAGCATTTAAGTCTCAACCTAAGCAGCTATTCAGATGGCTGGCATAGCTTGAAGGTTCCTCAGAGAGTTCCTCCTTTTACAAAGACCGTATTACAAACATTAAATCCTTAATTATATACAAAATTAGATGCTAGGCACAAAGCCTATCTCTAAATCAAACTGGCGTGAGGCAGGGCGGTGTTACTGGAACAGGCTCAAAATTAAGTTATGAACCATGACTTGGCTCAAATTCTCTCCCTAGTCCTCAGTCATTAGGTTTGATATATACAGGAATTCTGCAAGGACACACTGGAATTTCCAATTTACTTTTGATCTAACTACCCTTAGAATGGGACAGGAAGGTTTTGGCAACTCAGAGACAAGTTCTGTTACCACTGAGATTTCCTTAGGACCATAAATATAACTATTCCAATTAAATTTGCTGATAATTGTCTTAGGAAATGTGAATTTGAACCTTACTGGTAGATCAGGCTGACACTTAATTAGGGTGCAGCTGCATCAGTGATCTCCTGATCACTGCCACTTACCACACTTTGGCTCATGGCACGGAGCAGTCTATTAGTACACAAACTGGTTTCCCTTGGATTAATGAAACCAGACTATGTGTTCCAGCATTGCTCTTAATGCTCTCCAATTATTTCTACATATTCAGTCCCCAGGCCCAGACTGAAACTAGCCTGAAGTAAATTCCCTTGAAGCATGTATATCATCTGCACATCAGATAATCAACACCATTTTTTCACTCTATAATTCCACTCTTATCAGGCCATGTTCTTGCTAATGTAGATGTAGCCTTAGATGGACAGAGGTGGGCACATGTGACCCCTCTCTACAACAAGGGCTAGAAAGAGAATCCAGGGAGCTACAGACCTGTCAGTCTGACCTCAGTGCTGGGAAAGTTCATGAAGCAGATCATCTAGAGTGTCATTATGCAGCATATGCAGGACAAGCAGGTGGTCAGGCCCAGTCAGCATGGGTTCATGAAAGGCAGGTCCTGCTTGACAAACCTAATGTCCTATGACAAGGTGACTTGCTTACTGGATCAGGGAAAGGCTGTGGATGTTGTTTACCTGAACCTTATTAAAGCCTTTGACACTGTTTCCCACAGCATTCTTCTGGAGAAACTAGCTACATGTGCCTCAGACCAGTGTACTCTTTGCTGGGTAAAAGAAATGTCTGGTTGGCCAGGCACAAAGAGTTGTGATGGACAGAGTTCAATCCAGTTGGCAACTGGCCACAAGTGGTGTTCCCCAGGGCTCAGTACTGGGGCCAGTTCTCTTTAATATCTCTAGCAGTGATCTAGAAGAGGGGATCGAGTGCACCCTCAATAGGTTTGCAGATGACACCAAGCTAAGCAGGTCTGTTGGTCTGCCTGGGAGTGGGAAGGCTCTGTAGAGGGACCTGGACAGGCTGGATCAGTGGGCCAAGGCCAACTGTATGAGATTCAACAAGGCCAAATGTCAGGTCCTGCACTTGGGCCACCACAGCCCTATGCAATGCTACAGACTGGGGAAGAGTGGCTGGAAAGCTGCCTGGTGGAAAGGGACCTAGGCATGCTGAATGACAGCAGGCTGAATGTGATCTAGCAGTGTGCCCAAGTGGCCAAGAAGGCCAACAGCATCCTGTTTGCCTATCAGACATAGTGTGACCAGCAAGACTAGGGGAGGGACTGTCCCCTGTGCCCTGCACTGGAGAGGCTGCCCCTCAAGTATTGTGTTCACTTTTGGGCCCCTCACTACAAGAAGGACATGGAGGTGCTGGAGCAGGTCCAGAGAAAGACAACAGAGCTGGTAAAGGGTGTGGAGAACAAGTCTTACGAGGAGCATCTGAGGGAGCTTGGGTTGTTTAGATAAAGAAGGCTGAGGGGAGTCCTTATCACTCTCTACAACTACCTGAAAGGTGGTTGTAGCCAGGTGGAGGTCAATCTCTTCTCCCTAGCAGCAGGCGACAGGATGAGAGGAGACACACTGAAGTTGTGTCAGGGGAGGTTCAGATTGGATATTAGAAATTGTTCTTCATTGAAAAGGTTATCAAACACTCTAGGAAGTGGTTGAATTACCATCCCTGGAATTGTTTAAAAGACATGTAGATGTGGTGCTAGAGGACATGGACTCGGACTCAATGATGTTAAAGTTCTTTTCCAAACAGAACAATTCTGTGGTTCTGTGATTTGCTGTTTGAGAGCTTGACAAAAATTGGAGAATATTTCTGAGAGATCCTCATATTCAGAAGTGTGAAGCTCTTGGCTATGGAGCTGTAGACTTTTGGGAGCATTTTGCAATTTAAAAGTTTTCCCTAAAATATGTAGAGTTTCACTGTGGTGTTAGTTCTTAGAACTTGGTAGAGTTTGAAGGAACCAGAACTGAAATTTCAGTGTGTGAATTTGCAAGTTGTCTCTTTTTACAGTTGATAATGTATTACCACCTGATGACTTATGCTTTGCCACTGGTGCCCAAGTAGCACAATACGATTTTGGTATGTAAACAAAGCTTAAAGACTTGAATAGAGAGAATAAATGTCCAAAAATAGAGGCTGTGTTGAGCAAGCAGCCACATCAGAATATATAGCAGTTTGATTTCTAAAACTTCTGGGTTTTTTTCTATCATAAAAAGTTTGAAAGAGAGAGAGAACTTATAAAAACATACAAATCCTTTGTATTTTAATGGATGAGAATAGATGATAGAGGAGAGAAGCAGGGGAAGAAAGTGGACAAAAATTATGGAACTAGGCATTTGTATCTTATGGTAAACTTACTAAAGTGAAAAGAACTGGGGCAAATTAAAAAGACCTTTGCATCTTTTTCGTGTGCATTGAATGCAAACAGAAGTAACATTTCTTTCCCTGCTCCCATTTTTTTGTTAGCAAATATTTGAGCTAGTTAAAAGTCAAATCTAGACATGGCACTGGGTAAAGAAGCTTTTGGACAAATCAGTCATTCAAGTCTTTCTGCTTGTATGACTAAACATTCTCTTGAGTTCTTACACATGTGAAATTCCCTGGTTTATGAACTAAGCAACCTGATTAAAACAATGGGTATATTAGACCTTCAGTCCTTCCAACCACCAAAAACTTTTGCAGCCTCACTACCCCATACTTAGCTAGAGCCAAGCTATTTCCAAAGGAAGCGGAAAGGATGTTTCTTAAACACATTATTCCTACATCCAGGTTAATATATGCTCTGTGGAGTTACCTCATGCCCACTGGGAGCTGACTTGTCTTGTGGGTTGCTCCTGCACTCTGTATGTGCTCAGCGTTCACATTCAGTGCCTCATTTCTACAGTTCCTGGTTTCGCTGCTTGTGAGTCCCTAAACAGCATATGACACTGCAGCACAAACCTGGATGAAGTTTGCTCCTAAACTAAACAATCCAAAGCAGAAGCCATTACCCAACCAGCTGTATATCCAACTGGTATTCACTCAAATTTTTAAAAAATAGTATTTAAAAAAGTTGACAAATTGCATGTCTATCAGATGACCTATATTCTTGAATACCATTGCTCTGCTAAATCAAGCTTTTAGGCTCTGTACTCTTTCCCTTGCCTGCTCTCTTTCAAATCTCCCTCATGCATATGTAACCAATCACCCTCAGAATGTGCAGAACGGGGATGCGTGTTTGAAGGACTTCTGGAATTGTCTTGCTTGCACCTGAAGTTATGGCAGTGGTTAGCAGTGGCTTAAGAGTTAAGATGAGCATCCAGCATGACTCACCAGAAGCTCTGTGGACCCTGGTTTTACTTGTCTCAGTAGGCAGCTGGGTGACATTGATAGAGTCTTGAACTACATCCTCAGCAGACAGGGACGTAAAACGGTGGACAACTTTATTTTTATGTGCCATCATCAGCACTGGGTGATTAATCAATGCACACAAGTTGCGAGCAGAACAGCCTCAGATTTGCATTCTGATTTGCCATTCACTGAAGTATTTTTAAACTTTTCACATCAGCTTGCTCTGAAGTATAGAGAGGCTGAATGTACACATCTCTTCATGAGATGACTCTTTTGTGAAAGGCTGTGGCTGAGCACCATAAGGGGCTGCAAAAGTGTATCTTTCTCACTGTGCGGTAATAACAAAATGCTGTTGATTTGGCCACTACTTGATTTTAATACCTTTTCCGCTAAGTCAGTGTAGATTAAAAAAAAAAAAAGGTCTGTGTTATTCTACATCAAGTTCTGTGATAACTTGTTAGAGTAACTCTTAACAGTTGCTACTGCAATTGTGTAAAACTTGGTTGTTCATCACATATGTGATAATGTCACAGACATGGACCACCCTGTCAGCTTGTCAGCTTTAAAATAATACTTCTGGAATAATGAAAAATTGCCAGCTTCTCAGTATGGCTTTTTGATTTATGGGTAGCTCCTTGGAGATTGATTACTTGTTTTGTTTTGTTACCTAGAATGAATGATGAATATTTTTAAAAATACTTAATGTTAGATCCACTGCAAATGAGATAATTTTACAGTGACTTGTTTGGTTGTTTCCAGAATAATTGGACATTATTACCTGCCCACCATGCGTGAACGATAGGTCTCTGGAGGGGCTAAATAGCTTCAGTTGATGTTTCCTTAATATTTCAGTGTAGTTCATCTGCACTGCTCATAGAGGAGCTTTTACCAGATGGTTAACAAGCCCCATAATGACATTTCACATTTCCCGTCTATTACTCACCAATGGAAAACAGTACCATTTGAGTCGTTGTTCGCTGTAACTTATGACTGACTCACTTTTGTACCTGTAGTAAAGAATCATGGCCAAGTGGCCCAGCAAGGTTAAATTGAAAGGGAGTTTGCTGTTTCCTTGAGTGGGATCATTACTGACGTCTGCAGTGTTCATAGAATCATAGAATTGTTTTGGTTGGAAATTACCTTATAAGATCATCAAGCCCAACTGTTAACCCAGCACTGCCAAGTCCACCACGAAACCATGTCCCTAAGCACCACATCTACACATTGAAGTAAATAACTCGCTCTCTTTTTTTACAATTTAAGAACAAATAATGAGAAACATACTGTGCTTTATCTGCCCTTTCCTGAGATTATCTGGTAAATAAGACAGCTGGATAGCTACCCCGAGCATGATATTTTTTTAATTCATGAAGAGTCTATTGTGATTTGAAACTGCTTTTAAACCTCTGGCTCTGCAGGTGGATGTGGGAGAAGTAGTAGCTGCAAGACCATGGATAGCTGACCTTACTTTCTGAAAAATGTACTATTTGTTCAATTCCTAAAAGTCAAGGCATGTCTCTCCTCTCTTTGCCTTCCCTGACCATGTTGGTGTTGTTTCAGCCCTTGCAAGGCAGCCTCCTGGAAACCAGGAGCCGCCTCGGGGCATTGCCCACAGCAGGGAGGCACCACCACTCTCTCTGTCTCTTCAGCTGCTGGGAGACAGCCAGGAACAGAGGTCGTCTCGCCCTGCTTTTTGGGTAGGGGAAAGGTAAGGGCAACATTTAATCCAAACTTATCTTTGTCTCCACTGGACAGTATTTAAGCAAGGTTTCTTTAATAGTTTATTTTTATGGAAGATTTTCACAACGCTGCTTTTACAAATTGACTTTTTAGATATGCAGTGCCCTTGTGTCTAATGTTGGCATTTTATTTGTCACCAAAGACCTTCAGCATGGAGGAGGCAGTGGGAAAGGTCCACTTTTGAGGAGACATTCAGAAAACCACTGTTTCAAAACATAATTATGTCTGTGTGCTGTCAGAAGTTGCACACCAGGAGCTGGATCTGTAGGCAAACAAAAAAGATTGTTTTCTATTCCTGCTATCCTTGCTAGGCTCCTTTGAATACGAAATCCTTTCTTTGCTTCCTTTTTTGACTCTATGCCATTTCCAGTTTTACCTTGTTGTCTTATCTCTGGCATGTTCACATTAGTTGAAGGCTCTTACACCCATGTTTGTTCTGTATCAGTCTAGTTTTACAAAATCTTGTCTTTCCTATGACCTCCATCCATTAGCAAAGTGAAGAAAGATGCTATGGCAGCAATGAGTAGCTTTCGACCTGTTGGTAACAGCTGAGAACTGGCTAGCGTAAAAGCACCTGAAGTACATCCCTGGGATCACTCAGAGCCCAGTCTCCCACAGCTATGAACAAGCATGAAATAGAAACTCTGGACAGCCAAAAAAACCCTCCATATTGCAAGCCCCAAAAATGTTACTCAGGGCCTTTAGCAAACTGAAGAAGTAAATACAAGAGACCCTTAGAAATTTCAGGTATTACAGTGTGTCTCAAGAAGAGAATGAGCACCTCACCAATGGCTTCAGAAACTGCTTTAAGTGGAAAAGCTCCCATAATCTGAAGAAGTAGACCATATATTGAGCTGGTGAGGAAGGGAACCTTCCTCACTTCCTGTGGCTTGCCCAGTTTGCTGGGTTGTCTCAAGAGCACTCCAATTTTTCATAGCCTGATCCTATAAAAGCCTTTTGTTCCAACATTTCCTTCCTGGCTAGTGTCTGCTTTGCAATGTAGCTACTTGACATGTGGAGTACACTTCTAACCAGTTTTGTTTCTTTGCTCATTAATTGTTTGGCCTCTTAGAGTTTTCTTGACTTCAATCTTTAGGATCTTACTGAGCACAGCTAACTGTAGGAGTCCTTACCAAAAAAAGTATATGCTAGGAAATAATTCTGTTATTATGGCAAAGAAATGGTGTTGGATCACTGCTGCTTACTATTTGAATTGTGCTACTTTATTGATTCTGTCTGTGTTATCTCCATCCCTGTCTTCTTCTTACAGGCTCTTTGGACCACGACCACCTACTTAGTTTACCAAATGCCTTGTTGGAGTCTCAAAGTGTTATCGAAGTTCGTTATAGAAATTTGACATGGTAGAAAGCAAAGAGAAGAGAAGACCTTATTCAGAGTTGCACCATATTATTTTGATGTCAGAAAATCAAACTGAAAGGAGACCCTTTTTCCACTTTTCTGTAAAAAAAAAAAAAAGCAAAAAAAAAAAAAAAGCGCACAGTTTTATTCATAAAAGAGGCTGCTTCTTTAGCTGGAAAGAATTTTTCCCCTCTCACTAGGAATATAAATAATTCAAGCAGAAGAGAACAGAGAAGCCACATTAATCATTTATGTATGGATATATTTTATTTCAAAATTATTTTCTTAAATCGAAAAAACATTCATGACTGTCTTATTCAAGTACAGTAGTTTTCATAATATAGTGGACATATATAAGTATTTATTTCTTTCCTTAGAGACTTGGGTTTAAAAACATTTTTCTTTTTAATATCCAAAATTCATGTAAGGTTTAGGATTGACTTAGGCTGAAGCCGTAATTCTTAAAACGCTTGTGCATATGCTTGACTTCAGGAATGTAAGTCTCTTTCAGTTCAATAGAACAACTTTGTCTAAGTTATATGCTTAAAGAAGATCAAAGCCTGAACCTAACTTTTCAAATAGAAGTTACAAACATTACTTATAATTATCTCAGCCATGAAAAAAAAAAAAAAAAAAAATAAAGCCTTTTTAAAAGCTGCTGTAGTTTCAAATGGGTAAAACAAGATAAACTGTAGGTGAGAGGTGGAGCCCAGATCCATGCTGGTCCTGTGAGTTATCCCTGCATGAAAAACACCTTCTGCAGAAGTGGGAGGCAAGCAGGGCAATGGAAACCAAGAGATGGCAGATAATGGAAAACCACTGAGTTCAGTGAAGCTCAGAGTGTTTCCAACTCTATTGAGTGAGTTAGGCTGTAAAAAGAGGTGGAGAACCACTCCTACATATGGCACTCCTGACTGCTACATCCTTTGCAAGCCCAACCTTGCCATGCTCGTAAAAGCTTCAATGGAGATCCCATTGCACCCATTGAGAAGGATTGGTAAAAAATTACTTTGACTTGAGAAAATTTCAAGGGCCATCAATTGAAGACACAGTGTCTTGGCTGTCTTTACCTGTTCTTTACTGTAGCTCCAAGCAAAGCAGGATGCCTACAGGGCCTCTGTTTGGCTCTGTGGTGTGCAGAGGGGAAGTTTCCAGAGGCACAGAAAGGAATCAAGCAGACAACCACTCCTGGACACCACTGGTAGAGAGGCATCCTTTCCTCCTTGTGTTGCTCAGAAATTTTTCCATCTGCCTTTTTCCACTGTGACAGCACAGTGAGGTTATCAGAGAGCTCATGTGGCTGCTAAAGAAGTTCAGGGCTGATTTAAGGGAGAGGGATGCTGGAAACATTGAAAAAAAAAAATTTCCTGTGGAAATATGTTTTGTGTCTTGGTGAAATACCAGGACCTGAACATGCTTCTGGTTTTAATAAAAATGTTTAGGGCTTGTTTTTTGTGTTTTGTCAGTTGAAGAAAATTCAACCATCTCCACTACAAAGCGTCTTCTCCATGTGAGAGAGCAGATGAAAAGCCTGATTTCCCAGGGATTCTTCAGTAATGGATGGTAATTTTAAGTGTTTTCCTAAGGAGATCCAAGCCATACACAAAGGAGGGAGGGCAAGTCTCCAGAAACAGCTACTGAACACCAAGTCTGCTGGTGGAAATAGGGAGGCTGAACAGACACAGCCAGAAGGAAGAGTCATTGGATGCGACTGATGGAGACAGGCAAAGGCTGGAGGAAGAGCAAAAGGAAAAGGGAGTATGTGTAAAATCATGCAGCAACAGGAAGACTTTCTGAAGGAGAAGAGATGAGACAGGCAAAGGCTGGAGGAAGAGCAAAAGGAAAAGGGAGTATGTGTAAAATCATGCAGCAACAGGAAGACTTTCTGAAGGAGAAGAGATGAGACCACACAGACCAACATTCTCTGGGATGCCAGTGACATCCTGGAGTAGTGGCACTCACCCAAAAGTATGGTCTCATATTTGTCTTATTACTGTAGTCTTTATTACTAGCACTGTCCACGTATATCTCAGTCTGTGGGGAGAGAGACCATTGTTATAATATATCCTCAAAGCACAGCAGTAAATATTTTCCCTACATCCTTTGTAATGCACACAGATCCTTGGCATAGACTTGAATGATGTGTCAGTTTTCCATTTTCTTGCAGTGGACTCCCTAGGATGGGTTTTCATCAGCTCTTAAGCACCACCACTGCTGCCCCTGCATTGCATTTATTTGAGAACCCAAACTTTTGATACCTTTTTTTCCCCTAAACATTTGCAATGCAGTGTGGGTGGTAAAAGATTTTGAAAGCTGCAGGGCTGTACTCAACAGGAGTACTGATTTCTCAGATATTTATTTGAAACAACCATTCATTTTATTAGCTTTTCTAGTTCCTGAATCCTATTAGAAGTTTGCAGTTATTTAGCACTTACTTGTTCTGATTTACTCACCAAATATTTTACTGTTTCTTGCAGTTATGGGATTTTTTTAAGAGTTTGCTATAGAATTTCAGTACTTTATATTAAAAATTTGAAGACTTTAGAGCAGTTGAGACTTAGCACTTAATATATACTCTCTGTGACATCAGTAAGCAAGTGCAGCTTTTTCAATTCAGGGGAAGAAATGAAGAATTTGAAGCCTCTGAAGATTTTTACTTCCCGACTAAAGAATAATCTTCTTCCATTTTTTTAAGAATTAGTAGGGGGGGGAGAAAATAGAGGTTGGCATGTACTCATCTGTATTTAAAAATTAAAAGCACACGCTATTTCTTTCCACACCTTTCAGAACTACAGTTACAAAAGTCACTGTAAAATTTGTTTGCTAAAAGCACGAAGTTTCAGTACATTTATAGGGAAATAGAGTGTAAAAAGTGTAATCGCATTGTTTCTGGGTTGTTGTTGGCCTGATTGAGATGCATGACTTTGAAAATCCTATCTTGGTTATGCAAGTTCTGGAGCATCATATACAGGGTAGAAGCTTGAATGTGCAAAGCAGGTTTTCAGCTGGTGTGAATTGTCATGGTGTCAGTGAAATAAATAAAGTAATGACAGCTTGTGTTAGCTGAATTTGAGCTCCTATTATGAGGTATAACATTTGGGAATGCCAAAGAGCAGTAGTCAGGAGGATGGTGGAATCTGTTTACAGCAACTTGTTGCAAAATTCATCAGGGCTCAGAAACAGATATTTTCTATTTTTAAGTTATGGTAGTACCCAAAAACCCAAAAAGACTGAGGTTCCTGTTCCTACCCTGTATCTGTAATTTCTCAAAGAGATAGCCTGTCCCTCAGAGAGTCTTCAGCCTAAATATAAGATGAAGAATTGGACAAGATATAGAGACATAGTGAGGCACAGTGATTTTCCTCCATTTTTGTGGCAGGTTGGCATCAATGCTGAAAGTGGAACCCAGTTTTCAGAGCGCTGGTACACTGGCGTGTGACATGGTGGACTAAGGTTGTGTACTGCATATGCCAGTATCAAAGTCTGTTGGGATATAAATGAAAAAATGCTCCAGCAGTTGTTTTTTAGATCACTCACGTCTTTATCTTTAAGGTCCCTTTCAACTCAAAGCATTCTATGATTCTACTATTATCTCGGGATATAAGGGAACAAAGAATTGAAATTATTTGCCTGAAAAATGGTTTTGTTTTGCTTTATTACTGCAGTGTTTAATTATTCTGGAAATAGTGGTTGATGCATTGTGAACATTTAGATCCTGAAGTGGTGGAATTGTATTTCAGATGCTGCAAAATGAGAAAGATGTATTTGGTGTTGAAACCTGAATAATGGAGAAAAATCTCTGGCTTCCAGTTCTCAAAGTAAGGTGAGATAATTTCACTAACCTGAGGGATAGGTCCCTGATAAGTGATTCCTGCAGGTGTTCTGCCAGGGGTTTCTTTCCCTAATGTGGAAGTAGTCTCAAAACACACTTGCCAGAGTCATTGATGTGACAATATGTATTTGTTCTTCAGAGTCATTTTGGTTTTTCACTCCTCATTGGCAAACCTAGAAAGAAATTATTGAACACAAGCACACACACACAATCCTAAATAAATTGTAACCATCTGAATAATCTCTTGTGGAATTTTTATATCAGAGCAGACCACTGGTCCTCCTTGTCCATACGTACTCTGAGAATGGTCAGGGACCAACAGCATGAAGCTGGCTAAAGCCGCTGATGTAATAACAGCTCCTTATTACTTAAACCTTGGCTTATATCCTAAAATACAAGGCTTTATATAACTTCCAAGTTTTCAAGCCCTTCCTAATGTGCCTCTGAATGCTTTTATTACTCTTGTAAATCACAGGTGGCATGCTGAATGGAGAAAAAAATTAGCAACTCTAAATAATATACAAGTTTTTAACTGAAAAGAGAGTGAATGAATGAAAAGCCTTTTGGCCCAGGGCACTGTAGGGACTGCTCTGACGGTTGCAATTTTTTTCTTGAAATGATCAAGTGTGTCATTATGAGGGGAAGAGGCTCAAACAAGAATAAAGGAAATAAATTGGTTTTTTAAACTATACAGAATGTCAGCTAACTGTATTTTAACATTGTGTTTTATTATAGTAGAAATTATCCTATTACATCAGTTGTTATGAAAGTTCATCACTGGAATATCAGTACTGTATTTATTATTACAAGGAGCTGAACAATCAATGAGTTAAACAGCTGTTTTGATAATTTCCAAAAGTTTTTTGAGTATTTTTAATTCTTAGAAAGGGAAAGTGCTGCTATCCTGAAAATATCTAAGGCTTGCTAAAGGTAAAAGGTGGGATAAATGGTAAAGTTACTGCATTCATCAGCCAACCACCCCAAAACATTTGCAACTGATTATATATTTCAAAACTTGGCTGGGAGTCATGAGGTTCCTTGTAGGCAACATATTGTATTGTGCCAAGTGTAGAAAAACTAGAAGGCACTTCTGAAACACGCATTGAGAAAAAATACCTTTCTTCTTGTTGTGTTGTAATAACAACAACAACAACAATAATAATAGGACAAAGATAAGGCAATAGGTTTGGCTTAGTAATAAGCCATTCAAGGAAGATCACAAATTTACAAAAAACTAAGACCACAATAAAAATATCTAATGTGTGTTCCATTTCCTATTTTATTGCCCACCAGTTGCTGTTAAACCCTACTCAGGTTGTGTCTTTTCCTGACCTTGCAGGAATACTTGTCATGAAAATGAGGTGCCAGACCTGTAGGCTTGTCCTATGAGTAGGTAGTCAGTCAGGGTGTGTTGCAAGAATCTCCACAACTGGTGGTCTTTCACAGAATCACAGGGGTTGGAAGGGACCTCGAAAGATCATCTAGTCCAACCCCCCTGCCAGAGCAGGATCACCCAGAGCACATCACACAGGAACGTGTCCAGGTGGGTTTTGAATGTCTTCAGCAAAGGAGACTCCACAAGCTCTCTGGGCAGCCTGTTCCAGTGCTCTGTCACTCTCACAGTAAAGAAGTTTTTCCTCATGTTTACATGGAACCTCCTATGTTCCATTTTGCACTCATTGCCCCTTGTCACTTGACATTACTAAAAAATCTGGATCCATCCTTCTGAGCCTCGCCCTTAACTTATTTGTAAACATTGATGAGGTCACCCCTCAGTCTCCTCTTTTCCAAAGTAAAGAGACCCAGCTCCCTCAGGCTCAGCCTTTCCTCATAAGGGAGATGTTCCACTCCCTTAATCATCTCTCTTCCTTCCTTCCTTCCTTCCTTCCTTCCTTCCTTCCTTCCTTCCTTCCTTCCTTCCTTCCTTCCTTCCTTCCTTCCTTCCTTCCTTCCTTCCTTCCTTCCTTCCTTCCTTCCTTCCTTCCTTCCTTCCTTCCTTCCTTCCTTCCTTCCTTCCTTCCTTCCTTCACCTCATTATTGCTGTTTCAAGAATGTCGAGTTTCCAGACTTTGTACCATAAGGGTTTTTTTTCTTCCTAATGGTTGTTTGTTCCCTGCTGCATTGCCACTAGAGATGGAAGGGGAAAGCTCACCTCAGTGGACAATACCCATGTGTATGTCTGCAGCATTTTTTGGTCACTGGGATCTGAGATGTTGCTGTTTTCTATCTGCTTCAATTGAGGAAAGTTTTTAATTGCTGATAATTTTTAGGTTGCACCCTTCTTATCCTGTGCTGTTAGTAAATTATGCTACCATTTCTAGTGCAAGAGGGTGGGACCATGCTTCACAATTAGAGTTGTAGAGCATATTTCAAGTTAATATGCACAAGATCATCTGTGTATTGGAAATACGTGGGATTTACATGTGCTGTTGTCTCCAGTTATGACTCAACTTTTGTTACCCATGATGCACATTTTTTCATATAATTCTCTTCATCAGATGCATTTTTTACAACTCAAGGAAAGTCTTTGTCTATTACTGTCTTCTTTGAGTTGGACTATATTAATCAGATGTCATTAAGAGCAGTCAACATGGTTTTACCAAGGGTAAGTCATGTTTGACTAACCTCATAGCCTTCTATGAGGAAATTACTAGGTGGATAGATGATGGTAGAGCGGTGGATGTGGTCTGTCTTGATTTCAGTAAAGCATTTGACACCGTCTCCCACAGCATCCTTGTAGATAAGTTGATCAAGTATGGGTTTGATGATCAGGCACTGAGGTGGATCAAGAACTGGTTGAAAGAAAGAAGTCAGAGAGTTGTAGTCAATGGGGCAAAATCTAGTTGGAGGCCTGTGACTAGTGGAGTCCCTCAGGGGTTGGTACTGGGACCCGTGTTGTTCAACATCTTCATCAACGACCTGGATGAGGGTACAGAATGTACCCTCAGCAAGTTTGCTGATGACACCAAACTGGGAGGAGTGGCTGACACACCAGAAGGCTGTGCTGCCATTCAGAGAGACTTAGACAGGGAAAAACCTGATGAAGTTTAACAAGGGCAAGTGTAGAGTTTTGCATTTGGGGAAGAAAAATGTCATGCACCAGTACAGGTTGGGGGCTGACCTGCTGGAGAGCAGTGTAGGTGAAAGGGATCTGGAGGTCCTGGTAGACAGGAGGATGACCATGAGCCAGCAATGTGCCCTTGTGGCTAAGAAGGCCAATGGCATCCTGGGGTGTATTAGAAAGGGTGTGGTTAGTAGGTCAAGAGAGGTTCTCCTCCCCCTCTATTCTGCATTGGTGAGGCCGCATCTGGAGTATTGTGTCCAGTTCTGGGCCCCTCAGTTCAGAAAGGACAGGGAAGTGCTTGAAAGAGTCCAGCGCAGAGCCACAAAGATGATTAAGGGAGTGGAACATCTCCCTTATGAGGAAAGGCTGAGAGAGCTGGGTCTCTTTAGTTTGGAGAAAAGGAGACTGAGGGGTGACCTCATCAGTGTTTACAAATACGTAAAGGGTGAGTGTCAAGAAGATGGAGTTAAGCTTTTTTCAGTGATGACCAGTGATAGGACAAGGAGTAATGGATACAAATTAGAGCATAGGAGGTTTAAGGTGAATATCAGAAAAAATTTTTTTACTGTGAGAGTGACAGAGCACTGGAACAGGCTGCCCAGAGAGGTTGTGGAGTCTCCTTCTCTGGAGACATTCAAAACCCGCCTGGACGCATTCCTGTGTGATGTGCTCTGGGTGACCCTGCTCTGTCGGGGGGGTTGGACTAGATGATCTTTTGAGGTCCCTTCCAACCCCTATGATTCTATGATTCTATGATTCTATGATTAGATTGGTGTTCCGACTCTGTGGTAATTTATTATAATTTGGCATTTTTTGTTTTGTTACCCTCTGCTCAGGTACTACTACATTAAAGAGCTCTCCAATCCCCTGCTTGTTACCTGTTACCTCTGGTTCCAATGAAATCCTTATTCCAATCCATGTAAGTGTTTTCAGTAATATCAGAGTGCTTGGAAATTAGCTTCAATTAAAAGAGAAGCAGACATTAGTGAGCTGGAAACTATGTCAAATATTGGCTCATGGAAGTCACAGTCTTTCTGCAAAAAAAAACCCAGAAAATAAAGGGTTTATCTGTAGCTGTCAGATCCTTAGCTTTTTGTGCTGCAATAATCATGCCACCTGTTTTGGTTTGGGTTTTTTTTAACTATGTGTTTTGTACTCCTCTCCATATCAGACATCTGGTTCTACTTGAAACATCACTGAGTTGTGGTCATACCTTCATACCACTCTCATCTTATTTGGAGGAGCTGGTGCAAACAGCAATCTAGAGACCTGGTATGTAGTCCTTTTACACTCTTTAGCTTCTCCCACTGTATACCCACAATTTGACTCCTATTTTTAAGCTAAGTCACTGGCCTGGCCTTGAGGAAGCGAAGCTGCAGAGAAAAGAAATGGTTGGCATGCAGTCATATCCAGGAGGCTCAAGCCCAGGCAGAGCTACCTTGCTCAGAACATACAAACTGAATTTGTGGGCCAGCTTTTGCATGGACTGTGCACACCTGTTGCCTCACTGACTTCTTTAGCCATTAATAAGCAAAAAATTAACAGGTGCAAATGCAGCATAGGGCCATCATCTACATTACAATTAAAAAGTGAAGAGAAAAATAGTCTGGAAGGTAGTGAAGAAGAATCTGTTTCTGAAGAGACATTTGCTCCTGCTTAGACTAATTCTGATATATCAAAGATTTCTCCAGGTCCCTGCATGCTAACTTCTTGCAGTGCTTGTTGAAACTAGTTTAAATCAGTAGTTAAAATGATGGGGACATCACAAGTCACATTTAAAATGAGGATAGTGTACTGGGTAATGAGACTTTAAAAAAAAAATTACTAAGACAAAACATGACCAGTTTCTAAAACACACCCAAACTGAATCTAAGTCCTGAATCATGACATCTAGAAATGAATAGCAAGTATCTTATAACCTCTCTCTAAGAGAGCTTGGTTTAGGCAATACAGAACAAATGCTATTGCATCTGTTGAACAGCTTCTTGGTCTTGGTTGTTATGTCTTTAAGGCAGTTCAGCAGCAAAACTGCAGATAAATGCAATTTAATCAATGTACCTATTGGCTAGAACAAAGATTAACAGAAACAGATGCTTCCAGATTCCTCAGATGTGTTCCGCAAGGTTTTTTTTCTTGCACTGCAGCTTATAGGTGCTGAACTTGAGGAACAGGATATGGAACATAAGGCTATCATTCTTACTAACATGATTACAAAAATCTTATCGTATTAGCAGCATTCCAGTTTTACTTACAGAGTGCTTAACTGAATTAGTAAGTTTTATTTTCAAGTGAGATACTATCATTATTTAACTCTGTAATTTGCTATGAAATCCTTATTGCTTTGTCACAGGAGTTTTATGATCATTTTTTCTTAATGATAGAAGTTGCCTTTGCACCAAGGGACTTTTTTAATTTAAACATGGTCTTAAGAGACTTGAAACTTCAGGGATTAATAAAGTATCCCCAAAATCATAAAGCAAACCACAGCATACCAAATCATTTCTCCTCTGAGACCGGTGTCAAACATTATCTCTGGTGTTCCAGTGAAACTGGACACTTCCAGCCCAATGGCTAGTAAAGTCAGCAAAGAAAAGAAAAAAGAGTGACTATATGACCAAACTTTTATTTTCAGCACATAGCTGGAATTTCAGCCTCTCTGCACAAGTCCTTGCCATTACAATTTATTAGATGTTTTATGTAGCAGATTTTATTGAATGATTTAGGTAGTCTTGACTTGATCCTTTCCAAATGTGTTCAACAGTATTCTGCTACATGCAAAAGCGTTTTTATATTCTCACTTTCATGTAACTAAATATCTGAAATCTAGATAAAGTTACCTGCCTGCTTCATATACTTCTTTGCTTTCAGAATTAATTTGGAAAGCCAAGTATGGCCTGGCCTCTACAGCCCTATCCAGATTTAAGATTATAAATTATATTGTCCAATGTGCATCGGCATTTCAGGCTGGAAGGTACGTGCCTGCCAGCAGGAAGAAGAGGGGCACGGGAACCACCAGGCTGCCTAAGAGCTATTAAGCTCCTGGGATTGTGAAGGTTAGGATAAAAGGAAATGGAGATTATTAAAGATGCAGGAACTACATTTTCCAGATCGTATCTTGATTCCATGGTGTATTGATCTGCAGTCCTGGATTTCATCAAATGTAATACCTCATCTTCAGTGTGCTCACGGAAAAGGAGAGGGGAGCAAGGGAGGCAGCCTGAAGCAGTTGCTCTCAGCAAAACCCAGGGAGTGGTTCTGCTTCTTCACTAAGTGTGCATTACAAGTCTTCGGATTTGCATATGGACATGTCCATAGTGCAACAGAATTTGTAATCCTCATTCTGAAGAGAAGGGAGAAGCTTTCTTCTCCTAAATCATCTTTAAGCAATAATTCCTTTAGAAAACTGATTTTGATGAGATATAGAATCCTTTATGGCACCCTGTACTTCTTTTGAATGCCACCAGTGGCAGATGTGTATCTTTTTTTAAAAAAAAATATTGCTTCAAAATACAGGAATGGCAATTAATGTATTTTCAGGTGTTATAAATCCCTTATCTAATGGTAACTCCCAAGTCATAACAAGTTAAAGGCAAGTTTTAAACCATTCTTAGTTGTTTTACTTTAAATTACTTGTTATTCACACATGTAAATTTGTTGACTTTGTACATGTTTAGTTGCGTATACACAGATCTGCACATATTCCACATGTCAACTTTAAACAATTGTGACATTGTGTACTAAGTTACATTTCCATGAAATTCAACACCTTTTTTCCTTCCTACCAAGTCTGACTTAAACCTCAATTTTTAACTCTAACCAGGACATCATTCTAATTTTCAGTATAATGAATAAAATTCCTGTTACTGAAGTTGAACAATGCAAAGAGTATGCATCAAGGAACTTTCTCAGTCATTACCAATGTTATCCCTTTAGTCAGTGCTAGGGTTTAACTCAGGACCAGCAATTAAAAGAGTGACAACAACGCTCTCGATCCTCTCCCTCTCCCACCCAGGTATGAAAAGGAGAGAGAGAATAAGGAGAGAGACTCTCTGAATTGAAAACTAAACCTGACAGCTTTAATGAAATACTAATGAAGAAAGAAAATAAGTACAATTATATACAACTATGGGAATGTGCAAAACCCCTATCACCTCCTCTCACCCCCAGCAACTCCCAGGGCATCTCCTGAACTGTGAGCAGTTCTGAAATGTCCCAGAGCTGCCGGAGTGAGCGGCAGAGCAGACAGGAGCTGAGGGGAGAGTTATACAATTGTGCCATCCATCTAGTCTGCTCCTCCCTAGTTGTAGATATGACTCTTCTGCTCCTTTACTGTCTGAAGCAGCAGATTCAACAAGCGGAGCAAAGTGTGCTTGGTCTGTCATCAGTAACTAGAAACATTTGGGCGTTATCAGTCCACTGGCTGAAAAACTTGCTGCTGGTTTCAGCAACTGTGCTGCTTGAAAGAGAGCTCACTGAAGGAAAAATTTTGAAAAAAAATTTTGAAAACCTTTTGAAAGTCCAGGAAGTCTCTAGCAACTGTATCTCCTTCTTCCACATTTGTTGTCTCAAGTTATTCTAAAAGATCTGCAAGGACATGACTTCTCACTATAAAAGCCATGTTGACTCTTTCCTAAGAAATAATTTTGGCTTGTGGCAGGGGGGTTGGACTAGATAATCTTTACGGTCCCTCCAACCCAAATCATTCTATGATTCTATGATTTATGCATGTGCCCACTAAATCTTTGCTTTTAATTGAATGTTTTCATGCAGAATTGATAGCAGCTTTGGCTGCATATCTCCTGATTCTGATCAAAATTCTTCAAGCCAATTTATAATCTTCTATTTCTCACCAAAAATCTTAGTGTCTGTAAACCAAAGAAGACATATCAACTCCATTCCATATAGGCTTTGTTTGATGTACCTCTAGTATGAATTTACATGACTAATTGAAACATTGGTCTTCCTTCTCTGTTGATGCCATATCAAGGTATGCATGGGAAAAACTGTTAATCAAAGGAGTGCTGGGTATTTTTCCCTTTCCACTGGGTATATCTAGATTAGCAATCAAATTTTATTTCAATTTTCTTCCATGAAATTTCCTTCCCAGTTTAGCATTTAAGCAGTAATGTGTGTAATAACCATACTTATTATTCAGGTGTTCTATCAGTTTTTATTGCAGCATTGGATTCCTCCAGTCAGAAATTACCAAGTTCACTGTTCTGGAAGGGTATTTGGTAAGGGGGTTGGAGAGAGAAGGGGAAATGGGGAATTATTCTTAGTCACCAGAATCTGGCAGCCTGACTGATTAATGCAACAAGATTACTAAGCGTAATGTGTTCTCCTTTATCTGCAGCAATGTTGGTGGCAATGAGTTTCTCTTAAAAATTTTACTGTGAGGGTGGTCAAACACTGGAACAGGTTGCCCAGAGAAGTGGTACCTTCCTTGTCACTGGAAACATTCAAGGACATGTTGGACAGGGCTCAGAGCAATCTGATCTAGCTGAAGATGTTCCTGTTCATTGCATAACATTGAACTACAGACATTTAAAAGTTCCTTCCAACCCAAACTATTCTATGATTCTGCTAGAAGTAGTGTGAAACACAGAAGAAAGCTAGTTTCAGTTCAATTAAAGAAGAGAGAAAGCCAGAAAATGGGCATGGGGAAGTTAACATTTAACATGCAAGCAGTAGTCATGGGGTGATCAAACAAATGCATTTTGCAACTCAAATACATTTTGTCTTTGCCAGGCCTGCTTGTTCTGTGTTAAGTGCTCCTTGCCTTTTCTAATACCTAGCTTATTGCCAATTAACCAGATTTAGTGTAGGTCTGTATTTATCATAGTGGCTGGAGGATGGTGAACTTGCAAAACTGTTCCCAGCTGCTACTGCATGCCTATGAAGTAGCATTAACATGAATATAGACTCTTGTGAGATGCACATTTCATGTAGTCAACAGCAGAGACCTGGACAGAAGGGAGAAACACAAACAGGGTCACATCTGGAGTATCAAGGATCTGAACAACGAAGCTTTGAAGACAAGTTGACTGATCATAAACGGATTCCGTGGAAAGAGTGCAGGGTAGGGGAGTTTAAGATGTAATGTGATGTAACTAGCATAACCTTGAGAAAATAGTGAGCTATAAATGGCAGGGTCATGTGACAAGTCCAAGAGATGATATTTACAGAGCCTAACCTTGCTTCTCTTGAAATTGTGGTACAACTTCTATTATACAAAAGCTCTGTGCTTCTGAGTTTTCTTATGTTGCACTCTCTGTGGTGAGTCTCTACTATTTGATTCCAGTAGCTGCTACACAATACACATGATAATATAAATGACTGCACTTTTAAAAGATAAGCATTTTAAGAATCACCATTAATTAGCAAATACAGGTTTTATGGAAGTAAATCTACTGTGCCATTTAATTCTACCATGCTAATCTGTTTCTGTTTAAGCTCTTAGTGTATCACTGTGTATAATGATTAACAACAAAAAACAGGCTGGTATATCTTTACCCTAGAGTTCTTTCCAGTGAGTGTAGTTGACATGTTTAAGTAATAGTAATGCTACAGGTGGTGTGTTCATGATGCTAGTATTAAAGTACACTGTTTGACTAGTGCTTCCTTTCTGGAGCAATGAAATTTTCAATCTAAATGAAACAATCTTCTACATAATTACATTATGTTCCTCTAGCAATTCCAGAGGGCTTACAGAATAATATTAAAGGCCTAAGGATTTAATTCATAAAGCCAACGCTGGTTGGAATGAGAAGCAATCTGAAAATTGTATTAGTTTCATTTTTTCATTACTCTTTAGCAACAACGCTTGGCAAAAACACATTGGGCAAATGATATATAAAAATAACTGGTAAAGGTCTTGGATTTTGGAGACAGTCATCACTGTGATATTAAAGGCACAAGCATATAAGGAACATCTTGAAAGTATATAGTCTACAATTCTAAAGTTCTTCCAGGTATTGTGCAGATGTCAAAAATTCCTAAAACATCCTCAGTGATTTCTTGATGTATTTTTTTTTTTAACCTTAACAAATACTTATAAAAAAAGAAAATAAAATTTTTATGATGTTTTATGTTTTGGTCATATAACTACTGCTGATCACCTATGTTATATAAAGAGTGTTTCAACTCAAGCTGTGAAATTGCACTTTGAAATGACTAGAAGTCCAGAAGCCATTCTGGTGTGCTGTGGTATTCATTTCAAGCCAGCAAGGTAGGACTCAGTTTGTGGTAGTGGATGTTTGTCCTTTGGTAGGATGGAAATGGCCAGTGTCTCCATGGACTTCAACCAGTGGGATGTTATCTGCAATTGTATTTGCCGTCTGTGTCTGTGCTGTTCTACTCTTGTTCAACTCCTTTACTTCACTAGCGACGTTTCTTGTTGGCATATTTCCAAAGCATTTTTTAATTATTTGTGGTTGCTATTACCTTCCATTTTGTTTTTTCAAGTTACTTCACTTCTGGAAGAAATTCTATGTTTTCAGTTATTTTGGAGGTCTGTCTTAGGGGATGCAATGTGAAAGGGGCAGATGTCAGGTTTATCAAAAACACCTCCCTTTTGAGTTCAATTGAAAAGCATGCCAGATATTTTCAGTATTTCTTGTCTTGCAATAAATCTACGCATCATTCACTTTTGCAGTTTTGTTACATTTCATAAACTACAGCTTTTTTGTGTGTTTTTTTTAAACTTTCCAGATCAGGCATGGAAAGATGAAGACTTAATGTGGATATGGCAGGCGGACATTTCTGGAAAAAGCTGTAACATTGCTTTCTTCAGGGCTATTGCTGCTACTTCATATATTCTGTTTTCTGCTACAACTCGTGTGCCAGGTGGGCTTATTTAGTTGTCCCATTTTATGTCATTTAGTGGTGGAAGGGGTGAAGGAGAGAGAGCAAGAGAGCAGTTTAGAGACTTTATTGTTGCTGTCATTGTAACGAAGTGTTTAAATTAGGTGCCGGCCCTTTTATGATACCATTTTCAGCAACATAAATACAAATGAGCCTTGTGCAGAGCATAACCATTACAAGGAGTACTCTCAAATGATTATTTAAAAGAAAAGTGTAATCTTTTAATCACTGTGAAGTTTATATAAGAGAGTAATTACTCTGGCATGAATCCAAGCGGTCCCTATCAAGGCATTTTATTAATGCACTTGTTAGCATAGCTGAAACACCATTATGCACTGGTAGGGCTCCATAGCTTAAGCCTCCGAGAAATTGAGGCTATCTGCCATGAAACTCTTTCCTAGTCTACAATAAGACACTGGAATCAGGTCTAACACACAGAGGAAAAGTCAGATTTGTCAGAAGTGAAAACAGTAGCCCAAATGCTTCTCTTTAAACCAATGGTAAATTTAATTTTAAGCAGAGAAGGACTAATTCTGAGAGACCCTGATGGTCATTCCTGTGCTCTGTTGCAAGATTGGTACATAGGTCTGCTCTTTTGTTGCAATTAGGGATTTTTCTGGCATGAGGAAAGTACTTAGAGCAAAGACTGTTTCAGACTCTCTATAAATGGCATTTATAAAGTGCATTTTTAACTCCTGGAAGATTCCACACAAGGCTGTATCACTGAAGCAGAGCAGTTTTTGTGGTGGAAAGCAAAACAAGAACTGCATGACTGAAAAACAGAGACTGCTTAGATGAGACATCTTTCTTGTCTCCTGGAACATGGAATAAGAGAGGATTTTCTATAACCCCAGTCATACCTGTATCAAACTGTCTATGTTTGTTTCTATAGCATTCATTGAGGAGTTCCTATTAATGGGACTGAGATAGTCCCAGTTCTAATTTGATCCAGAAGGAACCTAAATATGCTAAACCATTTGAATCATTAAGCAGCGTCCACAGCAGGCCAAACACAGAGTTTTTGGAAGCTGAAGCCTTCCTGAGCCCTGGGTGTCTCTTCACCTCACAACTGCAACAGCTCCTTCTCATATGATACGGGAGACATGTTCAGTTCTGCCATTTAGACTGGGGAGTATCTACTTCAGTAGTTGCATACTGCCTTTCCAAAGCATACCCTTGGGTGGGTGGGTTGGGTGGAAATCAAAGAAAAAAGGTCGCTTTTCCTCTAGAACACTCTAATCCAAGTTCCCCATAGGAGTGACAGTGACAGACAACTGCATATATAAATGAGAGATGGTGCACTTCTGGCTGTTAATAGCTCTTAAATCTGAAGTAGCAGTCTAGTCTACATCACACAGGCAGCAGGTACAGGCCTTGGGTGTTTGCAGTGGTAGAAGCTGAACTTGCTGAACTTCCCCCAGGTCCTGCTGTGTAAGCTGGGGATATTTTCCTTATCTCTCAGGAGTGCTGCAAAACTAAATATGTCACATCTTTCCCAGCAGCTTGCCTGTTTCATAGAAGATGCTTTAGACATCCAACACACCATGAGTGTAATTTTGTCATAAAATTCTGTCATTTGGCTAATATTAAAATAAAATATTTTCTCTCTCGATTCCTCAGCAACAGTATCTTCTCTTCATCTGTTAATATTCCATAAAAAGAACCTTTAGCCCTATCCGCTCCCAAAACACAGGATGTTTTGGATGTTTTACTCTGTAGTACTACTAATCCAACTTTATTGCTCCATTTCTTCTTTAATATTCTGCCCTTCATATGTATTGGCAGTGTATCCTGACTTTTTGGTGAAGTTCATACTTTCTGTGAGATAGTTATATGCATGAATATTAGATCCATCTTTGAAGAATTATCCTGCTAGTTTCCCTCTGGCTTCATACTTGTTTTCATTCCAATCTCATTTTGTATCTCTAGCAGGGAGTTCTTTACTTCCTTTCAATTATTGAATTCATTCCCCTCTTTTCAGCTTTCTAAAGATTTCCCATGTGTCAGCACATTTGATGACTTACAAAGGCCAGACAGTGTAGATATAATAGATTTTGTTGTCTAGAAAATCAGTTCTCAAAGAGTTTTAAAAGTCTGGCATGATCTTTTCCATAAATCTCTGTCATATATTTTTATATTCTGTTGCACTTTCCTTTTTTTTTCTTTTCAGTATTTGTTCTCTTATGAGTTAATAAGACTAAGTCAAAGGACTCAAATATGTTCAGGTCTGCCATTTCTTCTAAAATACATAGGCCACTATTACAACCCCCTTTCTGGGGGGGTTCCACCTCTTCATTTTATCTATTTGTAAAGCTTTCTTCCACTGAAATTGCAATTATATTTTCAATGCCATGGTAATCTCCATTTCTATAGTCATCCTCACATGTGGCTTTTCATTATCAACAAAAGCATATTTCTCAGAAGATGAGACAAGATATTCAAGTTTATCTGAATCTCAAATGAGTGATCTTTAATGCCTGACTTATTCCCACTAGATGTGGGACATCTATTCTGGAGGAAACTTTTGCTATTTGCTTTTTTTTTTTTTCCCAAAAACAAATTTACCTCAGCTTGAGTCTTGGAAAATCTCATTTTATACTTACTCTTTCCTTCTTAGAACACAGTTGTCATCTTTTTTTCCTCCTCTTTACTCTCCACCCTTGCAGCCATTTGCATCAACTCTCATTTTGTGAAGCATTTTTTTAATTTATCCATTTGGTCTGGAGATCGTCCTTATTAATATTTTCTCTTTCACTAGAGTAGAGACCTGGGCCACTTTTTTGTACCTTTGATTAAAAGAAATTTAAAGCCTCCTTCATACTGAAGTCCCAGAGTTCTTTAACTGAAGTGGCTTCACTGAATAGGCTCAAGCTAGTTTCTTTGAAACAGTGATCTTTTACTAGCCAAGTTCTCTTCCATTATTTTCTTGAAAGTTACCAGCCTGTATTTCAGCTTTCCCTCCTATCATGGAACAGTGAGCATGTGGAGTTTTTCTCACATCTCAGTGTCTCACCATGTACTCCCAGAACTGCATGCTTACCTTCCTCTAGGATGTGAAATATATCTTTCTGAAAGTCAACTATAGGCAACTTGACTTCTTTCCCAACCAGCGGTGACATACAATTCTGCAGGAGTTGCAGGGATTTCATTTTTTCAGCTGACTTTCTCAGAGTGCTCATCTCAAATCAGCCTGCAAAGGGTCAGATTAGGAGAAAGTAGCTTCCAATCTTTTGCTTTTCGCTCTATGTATAAGAGTTCAGGGTTTAACCTGGCAAGCACTGGAGTAAAAAAAAAAAAAAAAGATTCAAACATTTCCTTAGTGCTGATAGGAATCACGCAAATTAAGAAATCTATATATCGTAAAATGTGTGGCTTTTAACAACTGTTTATTAAGCAGATTATATGCATGGACAGAAGAGAAGTTTTGAATTGTATTTTGTTTCATTTATTAATAGATAGATAGATAGATAGATAGATAGATAGATAGATAGATAGATAGATAGATAGATAGATAGATAGATTTACAAGCAAACATACAGAGTGCTTGTGTGTGTGTAATCTATATATTCATGATGCAGACTTCCAAAGAGGCAGGTTTAGAGTGTCATCACCATGTCTTTTCATACAAAAGGGAAAATCTGCAATTTAGAAACAAACCCCTGTCATAACAAAGTGGTTTAATTTTAGGTACAGGCCAAGCTTAAAATGTACCCAGTCTAGGGCAAAGCCAATCTCTGAAGTGCACAGCCTGAGGTAAATTGATACATTTATTCCCAGTGCAGACTTCTTCTACACTGATTACTGGTCTCTACTAACAGTGTTTGCAAGACGGCTTATCTATTCTCCTCCTCTATAAGAGACACTGTTCAAAGAGCTTGGAACACAGCTGCCTCTTTACAGGCTTTACCTAGTTTTCAAAAGGAGAGGAGTCACGTGGCTGGGGGGTGGATGCCTCCGCAATAGAAAATCTAAATTAATCTTCATGGAAAGTGGGGAGCCTTGTTTGGATCTATCAGAAAGGGAAAGCACTTGTAGGTGAAATCTTCTTAAGACCAAAGCAAAAACTTGGAGGGAACCCTGTGAAAACGCTGGGCCGTGAGGCTTCCTGGGCATTTCAAACAAAAGAAATTAGCTCTCCGGATAAAAGGTTCCTGGTTTAAATGTGAAAGTTTTCACCATGAAGAGGCAGTGTAATGCAGAAAGACTAAACAGGCTGAGAGTTTAATATGGAGCCTCTCCATCTGGCTCCGGCACAGCCTCACCCCTTCCTTGCCTTTTCCTTCAGAGCAGGAGCTGTGGCACCATGTGCGCATGTGCTTCATCCTGTTGGGAACCAACGCCTAACCTCCGTAGGCAACATTTCAGTAACTTCCCACTTTTGAATTATTATTTTGCCCACCTGGCCAAACACGAGGCTGAAAAATGTGTCAGAAGGAAACCTCTTTCTGTGTTCCAGTGCCCCAGCCCTATTTCACTTTCCAGTGTGAGAAGGCTGTGCTGTGGCAGGAGACAGGGTCTGTCGGTATCTGATGCATTAGAATGTCTTGCAGACTACTGCTGGGCCAGGAAGCACAGAGCTCGTCCACCTCACCCCCATAGGGCTGCACTGTGCCCTAAGACTGGGAGGAGTGAGAGACTGGAGTTATACCCAACATGGATGACCAAATGGTTGGGTGGGAAAAATTAAGATAAAAAATGGAAAAGGTGAGAAAGTCGATATTGCAAAAAGGGGCAGCCTGTTCATATAAACACACAACCAAAAGATGAAGCTTAGTGGAGACAAACAGCTTTTGGCTTTCTTTTTAATGGACTTTCATGGGAAGAAAAAATACTTTTGTTTGCGCAAGACTTGTGAGAGTACAGAGCTGTTCCCACACACATTGCTGTAGGTGTAGGATTTTTGGTATCTGAAATGCTTGCAAGGTGTAAAAAGCTACTGAACCAAAGTCACCACACATTTTCAGTGCAAGATATACCAGAATTTTTCCAGTAATGTAAATCGAATCCTTTTGATTTGCCATCACTATGGGTTTTTTCCCCTCAGCCCCTTGGAAAGAGAAACTCACAGTATGATGAATGAGCACTGACTTCTGGCTCAGGCACAGCACTCAACGTAAAATCCATTGACATTTCCAAACTGACTATTGTTTGTTCTTCCCACTCTTGGGAAATTAGGCTTATGAAGGGTGACATCCCACCAGGCAAGCTTACATAGCTGTTTCTTGATTTAAAATACTCATTCACTTGCATGTGGAGGTCTGGAGTGTAAGTGGGCAAAGAAGAGGTGATGTACCCCTGAGCCTCTGACAAATCTATTATAACTGGGCTGTGGCTCATCCTGCCACTGGCTGTTTTGAAAGTGACTGTTTTGCATGCCTGGAGTGAAGCTGATACCAAAATATGGGGTTTCCGTATGCAAAGTTCTACACCTGAGACAATGATGCTTGCTTTCCAGAATGCTGTTTTTCATTTCAGAAACAGGTCTCTGGCAAGAAGAAAAACAGCAGCACTTACAATATGAATGTGGACCACAGATTAGTGTGCAAGTTCCCCTGGGTATTTCCGTGTTCTAGTTTTGCACTTCAGTAAGTCCTTAGGCAGCAGAAATTGTATGCCTACATCAAGTAGATTTTGTTTCTTCTTCTTGTATTATGTGCTAGATATGCAACCCAACCTTCTTGTAAAAGGCTCGCAACATGCAAGCTCACACAGCCCCTCATGCAAGGGACCTTTCTTTTATGAAGACTGGCCTAATGTGTGAAATAATGCAATTAACTCCATGGCATGAGTGGTGGGCCTTTGTCTTCACAGTTTAAGACAGAAAACTCCCCAGTGCTGGTCCCAAGCAATCCTAAAGCCCAGTGGTATGGCTGCAAGCAAAGCAGCTTCCAACCTCCACATACATTTCATTTCCCCAAGCTTAATACAGCAAAATGCATCAGACAGATCTCCGTGTGTCTTTGGAAGCAAGGCCACCCAGGGGCACCTCTGTGAAATGAGTCTGAGTGAATGCGATTTGAGCAGTTTAGTACAAGGTCAATCATCCTCCCCCCTTTTTCTTGCATATCTTCTTCTGTCCTCTCTTTTCACAATTGTGAAGAATACCAGTTTGATTTAATACTGCAATCCCACCCAATACTCTTTGCACAAGGCAAAAGAAGAAAATGTTTTAATGGCTCTGTGTACTTAATTTCTTTTAGAGAATGAATGAAAATACTTACAAGTAGCAGTTCTATGCACGGCTGTAGCTTTTCACTTGTTTTAAGTACCTGTTATTTTAAAATTATTCCCTCAAAGAAAATTCCCAGATTAACTGTGCATTTATTTCTTCAACTTGCGAAGACCTCTGGGGGAGGGCTTGTGAGTCATCCACCAGGGAGATAGAAACGGCAGGGGAAGTGGGCTGTTAACACTAGGATCTCACCTGCTGTCAGCCCGGGCTTAGCAGAGAATAGGATGGGAGATTTGGATGGGGGTCTGTGAGGCTTGATCCTATGCCAAGGCAGGTCTCAGCTCAATTGCTTAAAGGCATGTTCCTGCAGACAGGGCCAGTGAGAGTGTTGCCATTGACTTCACGGAAATGCTGCTGGAAACTTCTCTGCATCCCTCCTTCCCTGGCTCACTCGCTCTCCCTCTTTTCTTCACGGTCCAACCCTTTCACTCTCTTTCTAGCCTTTGCAGAGGGTACAGCAATTCAGCCAGGGTCTCTGCCAGTAGATTAGGGGCCCAATTCCTTTTCTCACTAGGCTCAATAGAAATCTTTCTTATGACTCTAAAGGCAACTCGCCCAAACATAAATTACCAGGCATGGGGGATTAGCTGTTGTTGTTGTAAGTAATGATCACAGGTAAGAAGTAAAAAAAATATTTTTGTAAGTAAGCTCTCTTCTGGAAAGATTTAAAAAAACCAATTAAGATAAATGAATTATGTATTCAAGTACTTTTTCAGAAAACGAAAGAGATTGTTACGTTCTTCTGCACATAAATTCATTGAATGGGAAATTATCAAATGCAACATTTGCTGCATGAAGTCCAGACGAATCACTGAATTCAGTGGTGCCCTTCCTGACTCTCATTTCCTATATAAGAGCAGAACCAGTCTGTGGGACTGGTGAAAGAAAAGATTAATAAATGGTAGAATGAAATAAGAAAGGGAATAATTATATTATTTTAACTGCAACACATCCCACAACTACTTGGTCTCACTGCTGTTTCTCAGAAGAAACTTTCTAAGTAACTTTTGCCCCATTCAAGGCTCAGTTTCTCAGGTAACAGTTCCCTCTACATGGACTAGAAGTGGCTTGTGCAGAGCTTGGGTCTGCCCCTCCAGCCACATGGTGAATAAGGATTCATAGGGAAGTCCACAATAAACTCCATAGCCTTCAAACCAATCCCTTGAAGGATGTGCTCAGTAAGGCTACTCCCTTACTCCTCTTCCATAGCCCTATTTTTGTCCTTGCTGCAAATTTTGTTTAAAAATCACAATATCCTTAGCTTCTGCAAAGCCTGTGAGAGTTGGGAATTCTGTGTTGAGCCCTGATGGTGTTTGCTGCTGGAGAAATTCTGGCATGTGCTGCTCCTGGGCCATGCTGCTGCCAGTTCCTTCTTTGGCCTCATTTGGCCCCAGGACACATCCTGTCCAGAAAGATAAAGAAGAGGCACCTGCAGCCTCAGGGAAGGAGCAAGATGTTTCTACATGGGATTTGCTGCCCTCTCACAGACAGTTTGATCTTTGTCCTCTCAAAGTTTCTGCTCTCCCACCATGTGGCAGGGCGCTCCATCAATCAATATGCCTGCCTCAGTTCCATTCTATGATTCAACTCTTTTTGTCTCTCAGTTTTGCAGGCCCTGACCTGCAGTGAAAGGTTCCCATGAGAAGGGAAAAGGCCTAGCAAACTCTGAGCTGGTAGCAACCTTGAAAGGTATAAACAGAGGCCCAAGTGGATGTGCATAACACCTGCTGCTCTCAGGTGTTGAAGAACACAGAGCTCAGTCCAGCCACAACTAGGCCTGAAACAGAGATAAAGTCATAGTGAACAGATAAACAACAGAGTTTGCTTGGTGATAACTGGGCCTTCATTCATTTTTTCCATTGTTTTCCTTTTATTCTCAAATGAGAGATGTCAGAGGTATGGCTAATGGTTAAATGACAGCAGTCAATCCACTTTATTCTATAAAAGCCTGTTCCTATTTTTGATCAAAAAGGAAATCTCCATACACTTTCCCTGGGAAGTTGCTGGACCTTCTCTCCTCTAGAGGGGATGCCTGAAAGAGACTGATTCTCAGCAGTTCTGGTCCAACCAAGGACACCGGGCTGTGGCCTGACATGGGTGAGAAATATTACTCATTCACTGTCTTTATCAGCAAACTTAACATTAAGTAATCTTCATTATTAAGTTTAAAATGGTAAGATCCTTTAAAGATGATGGTGGATGTTTTAGGCCTACTATTTGATAATAAGTAAGTTGCCAGCATTTTAGTGGTAAACTTTTGGGTTTTTATTTAATTATAAGTAGTAAAATTCACTGCTAATATACCCTTTGCATCCTAACTGCACTTCTGTTCTTACCTCCCAATTTCCCTACACTTTTACTGTACTCATGCCTCTCATCCAGAATAATTAAAACCCCCAACGTTGTATGCAATAAATCTCTATTACTGCATATATGCATTGTCTGTCATCCATCCCATCCAGGACACACCAGGACACAGAAGAGCAAAGGGCAGGAGAATTGCTAAAGTCCACATGGATTTATTCTTTTTCCCGAAAAGGTCTGTCTTTAAATCAAAAGGTTTAGATATTATTTTAAAATAGCTTAAAGCTTAAAAATAGTTTTAAATGTGTTTTGTTGTGTTGGTTTTTTTATATATAGGTCTGTATCTCTCGATTCTTGTAGTTACAGCATTTTGCTTTTATTTTTATGGAGTTCACATGCTTTTTTATTTTGGCCGGAGCGCCCTAGTGGAGCACTTGGCAGCCATTAAGCACAAAGACATCCTGCTACTTTTGTATTTCCATCCATCACCTTCCTCCTCCCCCTCTCCCATCCGCATGTTTGTCTCCGTCACCTGTCCCAACACTTTCATCTGGGAGCCCCTTTGTCACAGACCGTCTGTCAGCCGGCGTGTTTGCACAGGGCTGGAGGCAGGGATACCCAGACCTGGGCGAGGCCTCTCACACAATATAAATTGCGATCCACTGAGGAGACGTCTGCTTTTACAGAGAGCTAATCCTCACACATCCTCGTGTGGGGTAGGTATGCCTCTCACTTTTCAGGAGGAAGGGCCCTCCAAGCTCAGAGGCACTGGCCCTAAAACAGGGGTACCTCCTGCTGCTGGGGTGCCGGGTGCGATTGCCTCCCCAGGGACAGTATCCATAATGTTTGGCACTGGTATATGCAATTCCACACACACAGCAAATTTCCCTAGTATAGGAAAATCATGGATGTAAATGTATCCTCATTGCCCACAGGCTTCAGCTGGCTTTTGAGTGGAGGCTGACTCCATTACCAAGTTTCAAAAAGGGCAGCTGGAGGGTTTTACAAAACAGCAAGCAGTAGTCTACCCCAAAACACCTAACCATCAACTCTGAGTTTTCTGAAGGTGATAACTCTTAAAGCAGGTTTATGGGTCTAGGTTCATCCCTGCCTAGAATTGCATTGGAGAAGTATTAAAACAGAGCAGACATGTGGGGTTTGTGGCCCCAGACTGGCTGTGGTGCTGCCACAGGGCTCTGCTCACACCCAGTGCGAATGCCAGTGGCCACCAGTGCTCCTGGCAGATGTCAGGGCAGTTACAGTAATAAAATCCATAAGGACAAGTGCCTTTTTCCTGCTGTAACATCAACGATGAATGCTGGAGAGGAGGATTAAATACTTTCTGTGAGTAGCATCTCTCTGGTACCAGGAGTGTGGCAGTTGGCGCTGGTATCTGTTATTTTTCAAATGTTGCAAAACACTCTGCTGTGGGTATGTCAGAGACTGACAGTGTGCTATCTGCTCGTGAGGACATTTCATCCTGTAATTTTGTTTTTCCTTTTCAGCTGTGATGTTGATGTTTCCCCAGCATACAGATGGGAGCACTTCGCTCCAAGTCTTCTTTTAGACATGCAGAAGGTTGCAGCTCCTCATGTCTCTCCTGCAAGACTGGCAATGAAATTGCACTTCACGTCTCCTTCAGCATTTGCAGCTCATGGCAGCAAAGAAGCTGGTTACCTGAAGGAATAAAATACAATTTTGAGAAATATGGAGATTTTGAGGTACAATTGTTGTGACAGTTTGCTTTGTTGGGCTCCAATTCAAGCAGGAGAATAGCAGCCAGAAAATAGCAGCACAGTATGGGGTGGGAGAGGTAGGGGCTTCAAGACCTCAAAACTGAGTCAGAATTCCAAGCTCTGCACCTCACAGAAGTCAACTGAGTTTCTTCCCAGCTGCTTGCTGTGCTGTATCTATATTAAAACTCTAATTTTCAAGGACAGTTTACAGTACAAAACCCCTTGCTGAATCTGTTCAGAAATTTCAGTATGAAGCAATGAAACAATTATTTTTCCAAGGAATTGTCTTCCCAGAAATTGTTGATTGAAACCTGTGGATATCTTTTTATAGCATTCGTTATACATGCCTGATGGTTTCTCTTGCCTCTCTCATATTTCCCTACATTTTCCAGATGACTCCCCACCTTTTCCCACTCCTTCTTCTTTCTGTACCTGAATTCTGTACCACATCAAGTTCATACTAGAAAAATCTTGCACATCATCTGTAGATGTAAAATAATGGCTTCATATTTTAATTAAGAAATAATTTCCAGTAAATGTTTTTGCAGCTGAAGTCAAGTTTCACCAAGTTATTTGAATGGGTGTGTAAAAAAATCTCTTAAAAAATAAAATTAAAATGAAAATATGCTGGTTTAGGGCCCCAAGTCAGCGATGTGCTTAGGCACATACTTAAACTCATCCATTAACACGTTTGAGTGCTGAATAAATCCCCTGTGGTATGTAAAGCTTGAAGAGTATTTAAGTATTTTTGTGATTTCAAATCCTAGTCCTTCTCAGTAGGAGGAAAAAAAGCATCCCACACATTAGATAAAAACACTTTTATTTAAAAAATAAAAAATAAAAATAAAAAAAAATTAAAGAGGTTTTATGTTTATAATGTAGCCAAGGTTTTGGGGCAGGCCAGGCTGAAACACATGGCAAACTATGCTCCTGTAGCCTGTCTTGAAGGGACAAATGAGCCCTGCTGGGTGATTAGTGTCTGTGACTGAGCATTGGGAAGACTCCTGCCTGCTTTCTTGGCCAGCAGGCTTGAAGTGCTGGAGTGTGAGGTTAGCCACCCTCACCTGGTGATGGACGGTGAGAGGTGTTCTGCAGGCAGCTCTGTGTGAGGACCCAGATGTGGGGCAAAGCTCCCAAAAGTGAGCAGAAATGACTGGAGCAGTCCTGCTGAGCTGTTGCACAAACCCGCTCTCTTCCACCTTGGACTCAGTCATTTGCTTCCAACCTGGGATGGACATACCCACGTACACACAGGGCAATAGGCACCAGCCTAGCTATGCTATTTCAAAGTAAGACTCTGCTTCATCGGCATTATTTTCCCAGTGCTGACAAAGGCAAGAGAGGCTGAATTCAGCTTAACAGGACACTCCAGCAAGGAACTTGTTTCACTGTTATTAAGCAGGACTTAAGTTTTGCCCTCCTGCAGGAGCAGCCAAGCATCTTGGGCATCCTATAACTGCCAACATATTTTCACCTCCTAGTTTCTTCTTAATCTCTGATGATAAATAAAGGGGAGAGTATGTATGATACTGCATGGTAGTTGAAAATGAAACAAAGTCTCTAGCTGTAATGCAAGCTGCAGACAACCCTAGACTCTTGGTGGAATCTCTTTGAAGAAGTGCTCTTCTGCTCAGCTTCCACACAAATATACAATGGAAGTTTGATGAGAGATGTAAAGATAACAATTTGAAATTTCAGTGCTTACTGAGAAGGGTGGAGAATTGTTTTTCTTAGACAAAAGCCACACTGAACAAAATAAGAGTGCAGCATAACTCTGTTTCTCTTTCATCCTCTACCTGAGTCCTGAAAGAACTCAGGCATAAACTAAGCCACTAAATATGACTCAGCTCATTCATATGAGCTGCAAACAAACCTGTATTTATTTAAAAAAAGTTCTCTAACAATAGCCTTACCTGCTTCAGCAGGCAAACCTGACTGTTTGGCAATGCCAGGCTGTAGAAAGTATTATTTTAAATTCAGAATTTCCTCTCTTGATGTTTGAACAGATGGTTTTGTAGCAACACATCTACGCTTCTTTCTTATTCTTATTTTATTTTAATACTAAACTTGTTTGGACTGTATGAGGCAAGCTATTAAGAGTATTAGACTAGATAGCATCACTTCAGTATTATACTCCAAAGGATCTAATAAAATGTTTGAGGGAATGATTGTTAGATGTCCCACTATTCTCTCAACCTGTGCCCAGCACTGGGAATAATGTCAGGAACAGATGTAGAACTCTAGGATCATTTAACCTGGGAAAAATTATACAATTGTGTACACAGGTGGGGCTGGACTCCCTCGTAATAAGGAAAGGAGGTGGAGAGTGAAAGAAAGGGTACGTAGAGAGGAAGTTGTTCAAGTCTGTGGTGATGAGTGGGCTGTTTAAATGCACAGGGTGATAAAAGTGAAGAGGGTTATTTTCCATGCAAATATGCACATGTGGGTGGTCAAAGTCCCCAAAGTATCAACCTTAAGGGACTGTAGCAGCCAGTGTCCTCTTGCTAACAACACTGTTCATTTTGGTGTGTCCCTTGCTCCTCCCATATTAAATGCCATCAGTAATAGCAACACAATTATGGAGGTTCGTCTTTTGAAGTCTCCCAGTCACATCCAACTATATTCCCCCTCCTGCCCACCTGTCTTGGTTTCATTACTTTAGCTCAGCTCTTCAGGTAGGCTGCTACAAGGCCAGGCTCTGCAGCATGCCCCCACCCCTGGGATGCCCAGGCTTGGTTAATGCACCTCCAAGTCGGTGCCACCCAGCTCAGGTCCAGGCATCACCCCTGCATTATCTGAGACATGCATTCACTGAACAGCCACTACAAAGAACTGGATCAGCAAGAAAGGGCTTTCAGGCACTAATGTATGTTTTGGAGAAAATTAGGTTTACCTTCTTGCTCGTTTAGTCATCCTCTGCAGTTTTTTTGGCCACCAAGCCATTCTGAGCCGTTCTGCCCTGTGTGAAGATTGGAAGGAGGGAGGGAAAGTAGCCCTGATTGATAAAATGCTCATTCTGTGGAAGCAAAGGTTGTGCATGTGTTTTATAAGAGAAAAAGAGGTGAGCTAACTGGCCTAGATTCCATATGGATATGACTGAAATAAATCTTGTTAGTTGAAGGGAAGATGTTGAAACAGGAGCAGACACAGTATATAAAATCTTGCTCCAGCTGATAACAAAAGTGCCATTGGTTTTGGCAGATCTGGGATTTCTTTCATTATTTTTTTTTTCTATCTGGATTTCAATAATTATGAATTTTGAGAAAAATCCATGTTTAAATCCCCAAACTACCTCACCTCCCTGCCCCCTCTACCCCCCTGAAATTTATTAGAATTTTTCATAATCTTTTTAGCCTGACTGGAGCTCTACTAAATCTGAAAAACTGTATTTCTGTTTATGGTGATCAACAAAAAAATTAACTTTAAGACTGTGTTTTCAGGACTAGCAATTGTGCAAACAGTGGTGGATATAACATAGAAAACAAATTAATTCTCAATAGCACCTCTTTTTAAAACATCATTGTGGGCTTTATTGACTTTAGACTGGCTTTTTTTTTCTGTGGATGCCATGGAATTTGAGATTACTTGAAACACTCAAATAAATACATTTAAATGTGTGTATTTATGGGTAAGGGAGGGATTCACTCTTTAATCCTAAGTGCTGGAATTAGCTTCAACAAAGCCTGAGTGTGTTGACTTTCAAAATGTATTCAGCTGATGGATCAGAAAATTGTTAACTAGCTTCAAGAGTTCGGGGGGGGGTTTAAGTATTTTTTTCCTCCCCTGGAGAACATCTTTGACAGCTATCTCAGTGTCGTGAGCTGATATTGGGGGGCTACAGAATAAGTACAATATATGTTTAAACACAGAATTTTGGCTACAAAGTGGTGGGGCAGTAGGGTTCTTCTGCCAAGCTTCAGGTTCCTTTTGCTGTTGTAATTTGGGGAATCCTTGACTGCCTGTGCTGTGCTTCCTCTGCAAATGCTCTCCATTTGCCCTCAGTCCTAAATGCTGTGCTCAAGGAGGTTCTGACAGAGAGACTTTGACACATCCTGCCCCAGAAACGGAAGATACTAGCCAAAGCCCCTTGAATGTTACTGTTGACAGAACCTAAGTGAGAGACTCTTGCCATAACAGAGGAGGCAGAGGAGAGCAGAGTGCCCAAACTTCATAGCAGATCTGTGTGCCAGGTAGCAAACAGCATAAGCATGACAGCAAACCCGTTTCTTCAGTCCACTTTTACAGAAGAAGATAACCTGGGATGGAAAGGGGACTCATGGCTGGGGACATCACCTGCAGCTAAATTCTGGAAGTTCATCTGTTGAAAGCAAAACTAAAATGTACCTTACAGGGGACAACTCGTGCTGTTAGAAGTCTCTTTAGACTAGCTCCATTCGTCAGATTAATTGTATAAATTGCCATAGGTTGCATCTGAAACAAACTTGGGAAATTGCCTCTTCCTTGTATGGTGTAAAGAAACAAACCTTCTTAACCACCTGGCCAAGCCTCTGCATCACCTGTTACAATTATTTTTACAGATCATATTGACCCTGGCTCTTCTTTTTCCTATGGATGGTGTAAACACTAGTATTGCAGCTGGGTCCTGGGGGGTGAGGGGGAGAAGAACTGTGCTTGTAGGAAGAGTTTGCTTGGTGCTTGCAGTCAGAGCTGCCTTGAGGGACTCAGACCAGGGCTTCTCAGGAGGCTACTCCATCACACTGACATTTTTGTCTTGAGGGTACAAAAGAAAGATGATTCTACAACGATCAATAGGCCTAACATCATGCTTGGCAGATTTCCTACAGCCTCTAGCACTTGTTGGGGAAAAAAAAAAAAAAATCTCAGCTGCACTTGCCCTTTCCTTCAGTGAATAAAACCTAAAACCTATGTCTAGATTTTGCTTTGCATATGCACCATATACTCTATCTACTTATTTATCTCTGTATCTACATATGATGAAGATAACTGCACCTACATTTAACCCATTGTCTATCTCACCAAAAAATCTTCACTGAAACCCATGATGATTCACAGTAGTATGGTACACAGCTGGTGTAAATGACTGGTCAGAATGGATCACAGGGGTTTGGTGCAGAATTCTTTTTCTATAACAGAAAAGGAACATATAATGCAAACATTGTGTGCCTGACATATTTTTATAACAGAGTACTAAGAAAATACTTGCTACCTGAAATATTTCTCTAAGTCACTGAAGCAAGCAATCCAACATGTGGGTTACATTACATTCAGAGCTGATCTTAGTTTTGTAACACACACTAAACAGCAGTATGTAGGAGGCTCAGGTTTAATAAAACTAAAACTTTCGGTGGTGCATACAGCCAATAAAGATTTAAGCATGCTGGGCATGATCAGCATACTAATTGCTGCATTAATAAATCTTGAAACCTGGGTTGTTTTGAAAGGCAAATAAAATTATTGTAGAAACCTTGAAAAGCATTGACTTGGAAAAGTTAGCATGTGTCTGGCTTGAGATGTGCATGAATGTAAAATGTCAGTGATAACACTGATCAGACGGTTTTCTGTGGTTTTTTTTTTTTCTACCTCTCCGGTCCAGTTATGACTCTGCAATGTCTGATGTTAAGTTGTTCTGCCCTGGTGTTTATTGACAAAACATCACCAAAACCCACCATGTTTCTGTAACTACTAGTGATAATGCAGTTTGTCTTCCATTTTCACTGCTGCATTGAATCAGTCATGCTGTACAGATGAAGATGTCCCAAAATTGAGGCTGGACAGAGTTATCTATTCCACCACATCACTTCAGACCACAGGCTAAAGCGAACGTGAAAGCAATTGCCTCAGCAATAAAAATTGTCCCAGAAATCTGTTTCACAAAGCTAGAATATGGTGTTTCCTGGAAGGCCAGGGAAACAGGAGGCCCGTGAGGTCTCTTCTAGTGTGGAAACACAACCACAACTGGGTCTGAACTGATATGAAGTGATGCTTCAAGTGCTGTGGGCCAGCACACAGCATCTTGTCCAGCTGTCAGCAAGAAGCTCTCTTCTCTCATTTCTGCTCCCCAGCAGCCCCCCAGCTCCTCACTAGAGACGATGCTGCCTGCCACATGCAGAAACAGGCTGGGTATCAGCAAGCAGGAGGTTTTCAGCTTAGAAAGTTGCCAAGGTGAAAAGAAAGATTAAAAAATTAGCCCCGAGAGTTTACCGAAGTAGAAAGTACCCTATGATTTTCCAAACCTGGTAATGGGAAAAGGATGGATTTACATGCAAAAAAATGCAAAGAAATGTTTTATTTTCACAGGGAGCTCCCTTGCCTAACAAAATGCACACTCCAGTCTTCTTTACTTCTTAAATAAGAATTGTTTATTAAAAAGTTTGGAATTTTTTTAACGAACTGCAAGATTAATGAGCCGTGCTCAAGCAGCAATGATTCCTGCCAGCTTGTGCATTAGTCAGCTATTAACATACTTCTTGGGCAATTTGAAGGCATTTTTTCATAGTGCATTGGAAATCACAAAAGACTCATTGAACTCAACAGGATCCTTACCCCCAGCTAACTCATCTTACAATCCGATGGCCAAGGCTGTTCTGGTATATTTTGGCATTTTTCTGAGTAGCATCAGTACATTTAGAGAAGAAAATCAGCAAATACTGTAAGGTGAAAAGGGCTTCCTTTTAGAGACACCTCATTTTTAGCACCACAGTCATCCTAAGTCACTCTCTCTTTCTCCTGCTACTATCACATGGACTGTAAGATCAGGGAGGTGAGATCTGGAGGCAAAGATGAAAAAAAAGATAGCATCTCTTTCCTTGTAAGCTCTCGTCTACCCAGTCTGACACAGATAAGAAGACCACATTAGAGCTGAGAGTTCTGAATCTTGAGCAGAGTGTTTCCAGCACGCAGAAGATACAAGTGCAGTACATGATACTCCCATTGGGAGAGAGCGATGAGCAAATTGTGTTTTGTTATTGCAGTGTCAAAAGGAATCCCCAGGCTGGAGAAGCTGCGGTTTCTAGTGAAAATCAGGGGTGAAATATGAATGAATAAAAAATACACAGTGAGGCAGCTGTCTTGGCAATGGTAGCACAGACTTGCACTAACCAATTATAATGAAGCAAGAAGCAAAGAAGTGGGATTGTATTAAAGGACTTGGGGCCAAACTTCAGATACCAGACATGGTTCTCAATCTGCAGCAGATTCTATAGGCAACATGGATCAAACTAACCTTTGTTTGCCTCAGATTTCCGATTCTAAAGTTGGGGGAACAAAAGTACTGGTGTATATTTTTTCTAGCATCTTTTGTCTCCTTTCTCGGTTCCCATGAGAGTAACCATATTCTAGTGACCATTTCTACTGTGGTCAGCAGTGTTGTGACCAGCAGTGCTTGGTCTTAGCTAGATCCAGCAGCTGTTAATCTCATAGACTAGACAATCTTTGATTTTGGATTGCACATGTATCAAGCTATACATTTGCAGTGTCCTGGGTCCTAAGTCGATGGCAGTAGTTCTTAGGGTGATATTCTCTCTCAGTTTATATACAAAAGTCACTTTTTCCTGTTGATTACCATATGTTCTTTTCTCCTTTTGAAGCAGCTGCTGTAACAGGCAGGGATTTTTTGGCCCCAACTTAGACCTCAGAGGCAAACATTTTACGTTCCCAAACATACACCCTCTATGGGAAATTGGCAGCTCCTCAAGGTACCATTCCATTATTTTTTCTGCCTTAGGATTCAATAAAGAACTCCTCAGGAAACTACAGAAAAGGATAAATGGGTGTAATCCAAAAGACTGGAGAAGCAGCAACCAGATTCTCATGGCAGAAACCAATTCAGCCCTCTAAGGATGGTGGTATCCTCCCAAAAACCCTGCCTGGGGACATTCTCCATGGTGATTACCCAGACTTTGTGGCACTATGAAGAAATACCCCTTTCTCCAATGAGACACTCAAAGACATAGTGCAAAAAGAACTCTTCTCAATGAGGATGGGAATATGTGGTGTGTTACTGTACTGCCTGCATAGCAGTTGCTCTGGATCCTTTAACGCACCAAACTCACAGCCAAGTTCCAGTGCAGACCGTCTCTTATTGTTACAGGTCACTCACCTCTTTTGATGCTTTCACGGAGTATATTAAATGAATCTCAGTCCTTTTAAAACCTGGCTACCAGAGCCAGAGGAAAGTGTCCACACGTGTAGCTATTTTTCACAAACATGCTGTCTAAGAAATATGTCTTGCTGTTTTAGAATATATTTCAGGTCTCCTATACTTCCCAAGTAGAATTCAGTCATCCTCTTGTTGTAGATTTGTGCCATTTCTAATAGAAGAAGCTTAGTATTATGTTTAAAATCCTTTAAATAGTTATTGTTTAGCTTATAGTGCTTAATACCACGGCACTGCCTCCTGACTCTGGTTGCCACCATGACGCTGGTGATGAAAAGCAAATTTGAGCTACCTTTGGCAACTTTTTGGTGAACATAGGCCAAGATTCAAGCAGGTATGAACTAAACCATTACCTGGGTTGGAAACTGGAACAACACAAAATAATAGCTGATTTTCTGCTTTTCAAGTTTTGGTTTCATTTGAACCACAAACTCAGAGCTGAAGATTAAAAGATCATTTACAAACCATGTCTGCATTTGCAACAAAAGCACTAGGTCACACTCAGCCAAAATGCTGGGTGAATCCTAATAAATTATTTATGTTTATTCAGACCTCTAGACATCAGAGGTATGCTGGAAATCTATTTGCCTGGTGAGATTTACTGTCTGGATATTCTGGAAATATCATGAGAACAGTCTCTTTTATTGTATCTGTTTTATTGCTCGTGATCTTACTCAAACCTGGAAATCCAAAATTGCTCTAGGTTCAGTCTTATTTTATTTGAGCTGGTTAAATAAAAAATAATAATAATTTTAAAAATAACAACATAAATAAAAAGGAGGGGAGCATGGAAATTGCTCCTGAGCTTACCTATATACAGCACAAACCAAAAGTCTCATCATAGCTCAAGGGAACGTTCCAAAACATAAAACCACCTGGTCATACAGTCACTTTAACAGAAGCTGAAATACACTTCCCAGAGTGTTTTAACTGCTTGCTAGCTTCATTAAGTATTGTGCTACATGTGTAAGCAACAAAAATAATAAATGCTGATCAGTTAAGAAAATACACTGATTTAAAATACAAATACATCTACTTCACACAATCTGCACTACAAAAACAACATGCTGTCAGTAACTGTCTTTAAATAGATTATTTTAAAATATTAATGGTAAAGCAATATAAGCAACATAATGCAGAATAAAAATGTTTCACTTTTTGTATTCTTACTATGCCATAGATGAGGTATCTGAAAGTAACTGGTGACCAAAAACCTGTACTTCCTTTTTATAACCAACCAAATTGGGATATTTGATGCTGCAGCTTGTCCCATACTATCTGGGTGCACTGTGACCCACACTATATCCTCAACATGGAGAAAAAAAAAAAAAAGTTAAAGATTTTGGAGAGTGAGTATAGAAAAGTTAAGGAAACCTGCCCTGTATGTCTGCTTATAACTTCACAATCATGACTAAATAAGAAGTGCTGATGATTTTGATGAAACAAAATATGCATTTAAAATATCTCAGAACAGTGCATTTATACATCTGCAGGGATTGATTTTCTGCTTAGTGACAGGCTATCACAGTTGCTCTGTAGCAAGGCCAGTCCCAGCTGCAAAAGGTAAGAAGTTCTAAATAATTAGGAGGGAGAAAGGCAGCCTTAATAATCTGTCGTGCTGAATTCAATATATAGCTACGCTCCATTTGTGCACCGTGTAGTCCTCTCTGTGTAAACAGGGAGTCTCTGTAGCCGATGTGCTCCTTTCTCAGTGAGAAAGATGAATTATGTGACTCAGCCCCATTGGCAAGAAAACATACAGCCCCCACATGTCAGTAGAAGTATCCTCATCACCACTCATGTAAAATTTAATCCCTGCCTGTCATGACAGTCTCCAAAACATGGAGCATTCTCTGAACCACAGCCAAGTTTTTGGTCATTCACTGCATCAAGAGCAGCAGTTGTAGTTCTGTGTGTGTGTGCATTATACCTTAATGTATAAATATACATACTTTTAATGCAGTTACTTTAAAATTGAGAGGGGATGGAAATCAGTCAAAACCTTTAGCGATTTCTTTTGGGGGTTGATACTTGAGACTTTGAGTTTCATTCATAACAATATGGAAAGACTAGCGGTCTTGACATGCTTCTCTTTGGGGAATTTTTCACAGATGAACATTTTCCCTAGTCTTATTTCATAATGTGTGGGTGAAATACAGTACACAATAGATTGATAGGGCTGTTTTAAAGAAGTCTTTGTCAAAAATTCCTGCGTGCTTGACCTGTTTCTTCAGTAGTAAGTCCTACCAGAAATGCAAACTGAATATACAGTGAGCAGGACAAATGTGGCTTGGCATAAGCAGCTGCAGGTCTGCAGACGTGTGCCATGATGGGAGGTGAGTGCTAGCTGAATTGCTGCTCCCCTGAAAAGGCACCTGTTGAAATAAAATACAGTTACAGAGCAAAAGAGACTATGTTGGAACGGAGATCCTTAGTAGCAATGTGGAGGTAAGACCACATACGTGTCGGGGTGTGTGCACGTGTTTAGCATATGAAAACAGGAATAATTTTTCTTCCATGCAAGGTGAGGGGGCAGTTGGGTAACAGTCCAGAGCTGGGGGAGGAGAGGGTCTGGGAAAATATGCATATTTGACAGAATCTGAATTATCCAAATGCTACTGAATAAATGGGTGGGCTAGTGTACATTAAAAGAAGTGTTTTGATGCATTGATCTAGTTTCAAATGTTTTTAACAGGCAAGCAAACTTTTTCATGAGGTATTCAGTACCTCACAGAAACCTCAGTGTGATCATTTTGGCATCTCCTCTTCTTCTCATAACTGGAAAATGTACAGAGCTTGTGAGAGACCTGTGTACATTTACACAGTAGAGGGACATAGGATTTTGTTCTTCTTTGTCTAATAAGTAGAGAATAGGTCTTAAAAGGAAGAGTCTTCCCATCAGCTGCTTGCACTGAATATGAGTTTCATGGTCCTGTAATCATTGCAGACTCTGGTTTTGCACCAGAACCAACTTTCTTCCTCCCCCGCTGGCTGTGCATTAATGCTGGGTGCTCCAAACTCACCAAAACATTTAGGAAAATAGATTATGTTGAATTAAGCAGGTGTCACACAATAAAAAGGTGAAGCAGAATAAAAAAGAAGCAAGCTGTGAATGCAAGTCTTTAATTTCTTAGCTCTAATCTTACTGTTTCAAAAAGGCTGAGGCTTATTTTTTCCATGGGCCTTGCTTATCAGAGCAGACAGCAGAGGTAACAAACACCCACTGGGCAAAAAAGTGTGACTTGTGGGCAATATTTTTTTTTTGTGCAAAGGGTCAGAAACTTGAGGTTACCATGTCATTTGATTTGTCTGTAATAATCTTAATTGCTAAAGCCAGAGAACCACCCAGAGAAGCCAAATCTTGGTGGCAGTTTGTTGTCCCTGGACTTTTACAATTCCTTTCTGAAAAAAGATTTTACATGCAATTTCTCTTCCCTCTTTTATGAAGTGTATTAATTAGTGCTGGCAATAAGAGTTGTAGAGATGGGCTTTTGGGGGACCCTACGTGACAGATTTTCAACTATTGCTACTATTTTCCACTGTTGATCCAGCTGGCAGAGCTGCCTGCAAAATGCCCACTGAGAAGCCCACCTTTCCTCAAAAGCCAAGGAGATGTGGGAGAAGGATTTACATTTATATTAATTGGAGTTCTGCTCAAAACTTCTTGATCCTGACTGTCTGAGTTTAAGTGCTTAAAAAGGGTAGGTAGTCTGGTTTCCCAAACTAATGAATGTGTAAATTTTACACGTGGGCTTGTGAACTGAACTTCACCCGCACCAGAGGGGAAAAGCCTCTGAATACTTCTGTATTGTTCTTCAAGAAAAAGAAGCAGAAGATATCGTCAAAACTGTATTGTAACTGCTTAAGTAAACAACAAGTCTGATCTTGCAAATAGGAAATAATTACTTGCACAAGTAGTTATTGTTTTAGTTTGAATGTCTGTTAGCTAATGTTTACTTTTCAACCAGGAGCTTCTAATGCTTGCAAGAGGACAAGAGAAATTCCCTGTAGGCTTTTGCATTTATATATATATATATATCTACTGTATTTTTACAACTTCTTAATATAGTCATAAGATTGAATTTATTTTGTGCATAAATATTGGGTTTGCATCTCAGCATATGGAATCATGGAATTGCCAGTGTTGGAAGGGACCTCAAGAAATCATCTAGTCCAACTCCCCTGCAACATTTAAAAACTTGACCATCAATTGGTAAAAGTGACCTAAAGATTTGTTTTCTTTAAGTCAGGTTCATACTGTTTCAGTAAGTTGTGTGGTTTTTTTCCTCCTATTTTTAATCCTAAATAACAACAAAAAAAAGTTTTATTTTTCTGGTGCAGAACACATGTTGGTGAATGCATGCACTTGGTGAATATGCATAATCTAATAACTCCACACTATCACCACCTGCTGAACCACAAATCAATCACAGATTTTTTTTCTTTCTTCTTCCTTCACTGTAGAGACCTCTTAAGTGTGACTTTAGTCACTTGGACAATCTCCAGGCAGCATCAAACCTTGTGCTCGGGAACTTCCTCAGGAACCTGGGAGAGGCCAAAGAGATGTTACAGCATGAGAGAAGTTTTGAAGAGATTTATGAATTGGGTTTGAAGATCTGCATTAGAGGAAAAACCTGCGGTTTCACAGATTGATTAGGAATGACAAAGAAACACATTTATTATTTGCAAGACCAGGCAACTTGTAAGATCAATAGGAAAATTTTTAAGCATTAAGAAATGACACAGTGTCTGATTCATACAGGTAAAGACAGAAGTTGCAAACAAGCTTCTGTGAAGACTAGAAGTACATAATGTTGTTATGTAGGACTGCCAGAGGTGTAATGGCACTTATTAGTCAGTAAGAAGGAACAATTACAAAGCAGGATACAAATCAGCAATGGTTACAGAGTCCTAATGCACATACTGCCCTGAATCATTCTTTTTCCAATGGTAAAAAAATAAAAGCATATAAACATTATTTGTGTTTCATTATGCCTTCAGTTCCTGAGTATTTTATTATCGTTATTATTTCTTAAAATATCATTACACAAACACGGTCTTTAATCCATCGTAGAAAACCCCTGTATCTAAGCTCAGTGTAAGTGCTGCCATCTGGTCTATGCAAACATTAAAAAAAGAAAACAGTAATTTTATGATAGGCAAAACAGGAAATTGGAGATTGCTGATGATGAAACTGATATCCAACTGGTAACCTGAGCGATGAAGTCACTAAACCTTTCCTGCACTATAAATTTGATTTCCTGAGACATATTTAATGTTTTTGTTAGATTTCTTGGATAGTTTGCACCAGATATTTTTAGCTAAGAATCACCACCATCATTTTGTTCAGTTGCCTCAAACTAAGTAGCGTGTTAAAAGCATAATGTGGGAGCAGAAAGTTAAAGCATGCTCATAGTACAGTGTCAGCATTTACTTATAACTGGGCCTGTCGTGCAGATAACATCTAAGTGATAAAGGGGGGAGGGAGTTTAAGCAGTGCACACTCTTTACAAAGGCTGCTACATCACATTGCCTCACTGGAAGCTTTATGTTTGTTCAGCCTATTTCACTGAAAAACAGCAAAGAGCCCTTCTGGAGAGCAGCAGCCAGAGTAGCTGAAATGTTGGTTACAGCTCACTGAAGCCTTTCCCCAAAACGGAGACAGCAAAAGTTTTAGGTATATTGTAAATTGCTATTAATCCTTGAAACTCTGATAGCCACATCTCTGATGCCAAAGCAGAGGCCGCTTATTGATTATTACAGGTCGTGGTGTACTAAAATGCAATGGCTTCTGAGAGACATCATATCATCAGCCAATGCAACTATGAAGTGCTGCTGGCTTTAGTGAATTTATACACAGTATCTGGCCCAAATCTTCATAAACACTACTGAGCAATGTCCTGACACCTCTATTCACACTTTTAGTGATCACATATTGTTTGGCAAGCTTAAAAACTGTGGGTTTAAGGGATGGTTCACAATGGCTTCCATCTAAGTTGATAATTAGATTTTGGTAGTCTTGTCTTCGTCTCCTGCACCTCTGAGAGCCAGAGAAAGGACCCAGACAGTAGGCTGGGATTGTCCAAATTCACTGCAGTGAAGTAAGGCTGGGAATGGTACCTGTTTTAGGGGTACTTTCTGGGGAAAATCTCTGGAGGCAAATAAGAGAGCAGTAGAAGGAAGAAGGAAGCTGAGAGGTAATTGGAAGGAAGCTGAGAGGTAATTACAATCATGAGCAACACAGTGGAGGTTATATCCCAAAAGCAGTGAGTGAGGTCTGCAGTGACACCAGCAACAGACAAAGTTATTTCATAACAGAATGTATAGGTGTATTAAATGAATGAGTCTGTGTCTGTATAATTAATATGAATGGGTTGATCTCAATCCTTCAAGATCGACTTGGAGGCAAGTATCCCCTAGGTGTGAAGGTTTTTCTCTCTTACCAGTAGCAACTGGGCTAAGTAGTATATATTCAGATTCAACCCAGTCTGCCTAATTAGGAAAGTCAGGTGGATGAATATTTTGTTGAGTAACTAGCAAATGATTCAGGGCACAAAGTTTGGTGACCTGTACAGATTTTGATTATCCAAACACCTCCTAGCAGAGAAAGGCAAATTGACTGTCCAGAAGACTTTGGGGATCCAGTGTTGTCCATTTTGGTTTTAATCTGTAAATTCTAAAACCCAAGAAAGGCATTAGAGAGGAAGCTTTTTCTGATTAAATTCTAACTGTAGATGATCTGGTTCACAAAGAGGTTAACATGAGTACAAAAGACTGAAATGACAGAGCTTACAACCAAGGAGAGTGAAAAGAAACAAAACAGAACCCATGATTCCATTCAAGAAAGTGGACTTCAGAGAAGACAGAGGCTGTAGGACTGATCTCCCATAAAACAGGTTCAAAGGAGTGGAAAGGATTCTTAAGATGGTATTACAAACATATCAGCAAATTACCTCATTGTGAAAGGGATGGGAAAGTTAAGTAGAAAAGACCAAATTGGCTACATTGTTAGTTCTTTTCATTGGCCTCAAACACAAGGACAGAAGATACAGAAGTTTGAAACTAAGTCAGGTAATTCACAGAAATACAACTTGAGCATATAGTGACAAAATCTGAGAGGCCAAGACATAAAATGAGGGCAGTTCTGCATGGGGCACAAAGGATAATGAATGCAGAGGAACACAGACAGGAAAGGATCATTTGGTCCCCTGTTCTGCAACAGATGTCCATTTCGAAAGAGTACACAGGGCATTGGTTCCATACACCAACCTTAAGCCATTTAATTCTACCCAAAACACTGTTATTTCTGTGCCATAGGAAGAGGGCAGGAGAGGACAGAGCGCACAGCCTCTGCCCCAGGACCCTGCAATAGCAAAAAAATGTCTTGCAGCTCCTAGAACAGAGTACAAAAATGCTTCATGCTATTGAAAACAGAGGTGAGATGGTCCTGGCCAGTCTGATCTCTGGGAGGGAAATTTCCCTTCCAACTCCAAATCTGGCAGTTGAGGGGTTGAGTAGGGGGTGATAGGCATTAAGGGTGCTACTTGATACATGAGTAGCAAAAGGAAGGCCACAGAATGGAACAGGAAAGCTGTAGGTGGGACATTTAGGAAAGACCACTGATGTGCTGAAAGACTGGAAAAGGAGAAAGTGTAGTACAGGCTCTTACAAGGCAGCACGCAAAGGTGTTTGGAGTGGTATGATTGGGCAGCACTTGTCAGTGGCCACTTGTGGCATGGGAGGCTGTGCCAAGCACAGTTTGGCAGAAGTTTGTCCTGGGATCTAGCACCAGTATTTTCATTCCTAACTTGGGTGTTAAATAAGCATTGTGCTAATCATATTTGCAGGTTACTCCACTTTGAGAAGATCTGTAAATGGTGAAAGAATGAAACTGAGCTCCACATGAAGGCTACAAAACAGGAATAGCAGTTGAAAATATGCAATTCAGTTAGAATGAGGGTAAAGTGTTATGTAGGGATGTCATAAGCACAGGTCAGGGTGCAAGCTGATAGATGATAGTTCTCTAAGAACAGACCTAGTTGTTCCAAGAGGTCTTTAGGCAAGCTAGGAGCCTCTAGGCTCCCAGCTGCTAGGGGTGAATGTCATCCAGGAATTGAACAGGAGCAGAGACTGCAGGGTAGGGACATGATCCATCCTCTCCACCACAAAGGGAGTCGATTAAAGGGGATTCAGAAAATGGAAATGTCAGTAACCAGAGCTACAGAAAGCAGGGTCTGCGAAGAATAATTCAAATTAACAAGAGGAAAAAACTGGAAAAATTATCTCCGAAAAAAAATCTAGAAATAAAGATAATAATATGTTAAATATCTCAGAGCTTTGAAGTCCTTTATGCAAAGACTGTTAACATCAATACAAACTGTTTTCTTCATTTCCTATTATTATTATTATTATTATTATTATTATTATTATTATTATTATTATTATTAATGATAACAGATAAATTAGATTCTCTGATTTAGAGAACTTAAAAACAACTGAAAGGAAGATTTTTATTAATCTCTGTTCTCAGAACAGAAAGAGATGTTTTTTAGAAATGTGTCTTTCACAAGAACCTATAAACCTGTCAGGGGAAATGACATCTTATTCGTATCTGTAGAGCTACAGTGACCTCACCAGAAACCATTTGCATCAAGACTGAATCTAACCCACAAGTCTCAAATGACTTCTGAGTCAGGCCTTGAGATTAGGTCCACAGAGAGATGTAGATACTCTTGTCTCCCTGCCTTGTGGCTCAAGTCCAGCCCTGGTTACACACTTGGCTCCCTTGTGTGCCGACTGGGACTTGCTGCAGATCAGCCGGTGAGAAATGCTTTAAAGAGTAGCATGTCATGCATTTTGCTTCTTTTGGAGGTTAGGCTCTTAACCTAGGCTGTTGTTCCTTTCACCAGTGTAGCAAGAGGTCACTCTTCTCTTTATCACACAGGCTAAAAAAGAGCAAAAGGTTGCAGTCGTCACAATAACCTTTTGTCCTCTAATTCAGCAGCTAAAGCACTTCTCAGCACACAGGTTGTTCAAGGCTCTCACAAGACGGTAGCCTGGTGACAGAACTCCTGGTGAGGCTGGGCACTCTGTTTGCAGGGTCACACACACACAAAAAGCCTTCGAGAGTCATTGTGTTAAGAAGGACCATGATGCTCTAATCAGGTGCACAGGCTCCTCATGTGGGAAGACAGAGACAGGGATTTGGCGCAGCTATTAGGCTTGCTTATACATTATACATGATGTGAGAACTGGATCAAATTATTCAGTAGCTCCTAGGAAGGGCCTGAGCCCAATCTGCACGCTCTGTGGGGAAGGCAACTCTTCTGGCCGTTTGCAGAAGAAGGACTTCAGGGGTTTCAAAGATTTTATGTACCTAAAAAATTGTATGGGGAGGAACTTTATATTATCTAGTCTCTACGTGAATGGGAACTGGGTCCTCACTTCTGGATGACATGGATGATCCCATTCAGTGCTAGCACTTCAATAAAATAAAAAGAGTAACCAAACTTCACAACATGTTTTCCTACACCAAGCAAATCTTCAGCATTGTCCATGCATTGATTGCAAGATAATCCTTTCAGCCAAAACAGTAGTTAAAAAAATACAGCTGTGTATGAAGTTATTCCTGACAGTTGATATATGCATTGAATGCCTGACCAAAGTTTCAAAACATAAGCAAAAAATAAGACAGTGTCAGTGCTTTTGGGTGATAATGCATCCTTTTGCCACCTGCCCCATATACTGAAGTGGCATTCGTTGCTCTCCTAGGGGTTTTGTTTTCCAGGCTTCATCCCATGAATGCCGTTTTATGTCACGAGGCACTGAGGCGGTCAGAGAAGTAAATAAATGTCATGTCTATTAATGAGTGCCAACAGCAACTTGATTGGAACAAAGCTTCAGTTGTTGAATGTTTTTACGAATGCCAACATTACTCATTTTGCTGCTGGAATCCTGGAATCTCTTCTGTTTTGTTTATGCACATGGGCATACATTATATATAATATATATAGAAAGCATGAGGAAAAGAAATCTGGAATATTTCCCCCATGCTGGAGGTCAATTTACCCAATAGTCACATGACCCACTTGCTTGTCAAGTCCCACTGCTCCTTATTTCTGAGTAGGATGCTGTGAGAGGTTATCAAGAGATGAACAAATTGAGAATTTTCATATAGTAGCACTTTAAACTCATAAATATGGGCTATTGTAAAAGAGAATCTCATGCAGAATAGGTAGCATACTCAAATTTTTTGTTGTCTTTTTAACTTTTCTTCCTTTTATTTGTTCTCTTTCTCAGGAAGTTTTCTTCAGTATAAAGCATCAGAGTTTTCCACATTGGATGGGACAGTTTGAAGCCTCAATCTAAATTCATTTTTTAGGAATTGTAAGTATTCTGGTCATTGAACTCCAGAGATTCAATTCCATGTTTTCAGCATCCTCTGCTAGTGCAGAGAGAGTGTCTTGGGTATTTATTTTTTTAGATCTTGATCATAAATATATATTTCTTACATTACCAAGTGGAAACTCAGGTGTTAAAACATCATGAACCATCTTCAAGGAATTTTAAATCAATGATGCAAAATATTTAAGAGCATTTTTCTGCCCTTTCTGCATCTGCAGGCTTTTTCTTTTGTATTTTGCTGAGAGTTTCATCCCATGTTCAGGGCAATACCTCCTACTGAAACCAATGAATGCTTTCATTGTGAGTAAGACAGGCCCACAGAGGAGCTTATCTAATAACACAAGTTTCTTTTTGGCTGTTTTCATGATTCACATTTCCATATGTTCATAATGACAGGGAGGACTTGCTAATGTGACTTATGTGACCTACCCAGCTTTCTCCTACGCCTTGGTGGGGAGCCCCTGCAGCCCTGTGCTGTGCCCAGCTTTATTGCAGTACTTTGGAGTCTGTTGGACTGCTTCCATTTAAAAAGTCACATCTGAACACTTTGTGTTCAAAGACTCATATTTATTTATTAAAATGTTGCACTGAAGTCAATATCCTGTGAGCATGGTAACCCTGCCAGGATTTTCCTGCAACCTATTGGCAGCATGTTCAATAGCAGGATCCTGACAACAGATTTATTGCAACGTTTAACACTATGTCAGGCAACATCTCTCCTTTAGATCAAATCCCAATCCATTTTACTGCAACTAAATCTCACAGTCTAAAGGACAAAAATCACCCTTAGGCATGTGTGTTTTACCCTGATAGTCCCTTGTGCCTTTTTCTTGAGGCTCAGCAAAATGTGCACAGACACTTGCTTTGCCATTCACCTGCCTTACCGGCTGTGTTTGCCGTTCCGTTCAACCATGTACAGGCATGTCCTACTCCTCACAACATCCTGGAGCTTCTGAAGGCTGTAGAAGGAAGTCGTGGATGCTTCTTCAGCTGTATGACAACCAAACACACAACCCCACAACTATTATTTGACTCTGTTTGGTTAAGATGAATGGCATCTTAAAAAGTTCCATCATGTACAGTAATCATTATAATCATGTGGACAGCCCCTTCCTTAGCTTCTTTAGTCATGACTTTTGCCCTTTTTTCTTGAAGGATAAGTGGCAGCTTTGCATGCTGGGCCTTGAAATATATATTTACAGTAGTCTAAGAAATTTGTCCTTAATCAAAGGAGGCTTGACTTGCCAGCACATCTTTAGAATATTATTGAGTAACTCATTAAAATGTTAATAGCTTCTGTCAGGATTTATTGATCCCAGTGTCAGCTTTTCTCAGAATAAGAAATAAAGCTGATTTTTATCTTATCTTCGGAACATGCAGAGTGATCAGTAGTTAAAGAGAATAATGAGAAGTGCTTGAGTAGAATAATCAGCATCTAGCACGTGTATCAGTTCCAAATATAGACAGAGTCCTCCAGATACATGAGTGTATTTTATGCGGTATGTGAAATAATATGTAATATAAGGAAAATGAAGAAGACACTTTACTTGAATGATTCTGACAAATATTTTTTTTTCTGCTGAAGCAAATAGAGGGAATACAGTTGCATCAAATATTTCTCTTGGATGAAAACAGAATATTTTTAACAACTTTGTAAAATAAAAGTATCAGTGCCCTTGTTCATTCCATTCTAAGTTACACAAGATAAATCATGTCCAAATCCTATTGCACTGGGTTCCTAGAAGACAAACATTTGATACAGATACTTTCTGCTATTGTCATATTGTTTAGGTTATACGTGGAACCGAACAAAAGCCTGACTGACCTAGTGAAGGAGAGGGAGGGAAGGGCATTTGTTTTTCAAAGGCAGCTGCTAATCTCAGAATCTTTCCCACCATGAGCAATGTTGTCCAACAAGAGTTAAACAGCAAATCCCATGCTGACCCCAGCAGAGGCAGGATTGTCAAGTGTCAAGATGAATGAAGGAAATAAGAAAGAAGAATCTGTCTTTTATATCTTGCTTTAAAATGATTAAGTCAACCTTCGTCAGGACATGTCTGTTGAGTACGTCAGCAAGTATTTTACAGCATGTTCAGGACTTTTAACAGATGAGTCCGATGTTGTGATACTAATTTGAAAGGATCAAGAAGATAGTACATAGAAATCTGTCCCTTAAAAGTTTTTGAAGTAGCAGCCTATGAGGCAATTCACTCTGAGCCTGGCACGTGAGAACCACTGGGTTCTGTGTAAATATGCTCTCACCTTGTACCTGGAAGGCAAAAGGATTGGGGCATTGCAAGCACTCTAAGAAGTTATTGGGCTGCAATTAAGCTGCAGCGTGGTCAGCTTGAGAAAAAGCTACGTAATGTGTCTGAAACAAAAAAGGCTCCGTCTTCTGATGCAAGAGATTCTTTTTAATCCTGTGCTCTTATAACTTAGAATTGAAAAAAAAAAAAAAAAGAAAAAAAAAAAAAGCTACAGAGCATTATTTAGTAGTTTATTTATAAGGACAAAAGCAACTGCCAAGAGGGTGATGAATCTTGTAAGACTTAAAGAAATAATAAATGTAGGATAACCTGACAGAAACTTCTTCCTAAATCAGAATGTCTGGATATAATGTAGAGTCTGCAGTCAAGGAGACTTTATAGGAGTTATAATTATGAGCTTATGAGTGATACTGTTATGGACTTGGTCAACTTGCCTTTTCGTCAGATTAGTCAACATAATAGGACTATGAAATATGGCAAAACAGCCAGATGTCATCATGTGCTTAGTGAATTTCAATCGGTCATTTACTGTATTTGAGAATATAATGTGAAAACCACTAAATGGTGCCTGGTTATGTGACTTGATGTTCTGATTTTCATTAACACTTTTCTTGTTACACTTGCCAATAAATCCTGGAATTATTTGCATTCCTTTAAAAGGATGAAGGCAACAGCTGTGAGGATGCAGACAAGAAATATTATTTGGTATATGGTAAACAGTGTGCACTTATGAAACCTGGCTGAATCCTTAATGCAGTGTATTAATTGGTTGTGCAGAAAGTACAATCTTAATAACATTTGTCCAGAGTGACACTTACAAAGTAAGGTCTTCAATATGCAAACACTTAATTGGATGGGTAAATTTTACATTTATGTGTAATCTTGTTCGATATGCAATAGAAAGTTGCTCACGTATGTAAGTGACTTCAGGATCAAGGTCAGGGTTTACAGAGTGATTTGAGATTCCTCAGGATGAAAATGCCATCTAAATGTAAAGATACTGTTTGTTAGGCATTAGTGTTTTACAGACAGTAAATTTAATGGGCCTGATTTTCATTTACCTTTACAGTTAGATGAGGGATCTATTTTGGAAAAGTCACCACTGTGGAGGAAGAAAAACAATAGCCAGGAAATTGCTAATGTTAATGTGATGTAAAGTCAAGCAACCATTTCAAATCTCGTTTAAACTTTTTTTCAGGAAGGGACTGAAACATGCGCATAATTTTAATCATGTCAGCAGTCCCAGCAGTCAGTGAGGCCACTTAAAATTAGACATATTCTGCCTGCACAGAGGCCTCAGTCAACAGAGTACAAAATACATTACCATTTCTTGTCCGAATTGCCTGTGCCCAGTTCTTAATGGATGGATGGTCTTCTCTCAAAACACAATGACAGAATAGATATTTAATGAAGCAGAAAAACTTCTCTGCTAAACTGAGTCAAATGAGATTTCACTAGGGGGGAGACGGTCTCATCCTTCCAGGGACATATATTTTAGAGGGACTACGACAGGAGCTCAGACAAAATTCCTAAAGTAGGTGCTCTGAAGAATCAAGCATAGTGCTCTTGATGGCTCTTGCTGATATCCACATTCCTAACTTAACTGTCTAGACCTAACACCTAAAGTAGGAGGACACGACTATTTTCCGTAGAGATTTATCTGTCTTTTGCTACCCCCTAGGGAAATGTGTTGTGTCCTATAATTCATCTGTACCAGCAATATATAATAGCATCAAAGTATTCACCACAACCGTACAAAGCCAAAGGCAACTTCAGAACTGCCTTCCCTTCAATGAAGCTATTCAAATTATCTGTATTATTCTTCATTTTCATAATTAATAATTCAAGGGAGCTACTTTGAATGTCTGTTTAAAACAATACCCTCTTGTGTACTGAGTTTTAAAATAAAGTGTTCATTCTGGCTTTTTATAGAACATATTTATAAATGAGACACGGTCACAGTCCATATTTTGCACTTTCATTTTTAAATGCTGTGTGATCTAGAATTTGATGAGGTTTGGGGTTTTTTTCACAAACACAGAGATCAGAAAGAGCCATTTATGCTGTTTCTAAAATAATGATGTGCAACTTAAATGTTCTGCATAACCATTCATACATATATTTATATATGTATGTGTAGAGATATTTTTATACATTGTAAATGTGTGGTTCTCATATCTTTAAAAAGCTTGCTCACAACAGAAAGGATTTACACAATTTTTCATGCAGCTGTATTATTTTGAAGAACCCGTTAAAATTAATCTTCTGACATTCAGGGACTTATAGAACTGCTAGTGTGTTTTGAGGTATTTTTTTATTTATTTTTTTTCCTAAAAAAATTGGCAAGGTGTATTTACTTAGCTTTTATATATATTCTTCCAATAGCAAAGTAGGTATTGTATGTGATTATAGATAAAAAAGGGGACTGGGAAATGAGTGCTTTTTGAACTTTGTAAGCATCTTCCTGCATGATCTGGGACAATTTTCAGGAAGGTATTGATTAGACATTAGGAGGAAATTCTTCCCTATTAGGGTGGAAGACACTGGCACAGTTCTGAAAGTCCCACCCCTGGAAGTGTTCAGTTGCAAATTGGATGGGGCTCTGAGCAACCCTATCCAGTGGGAGGTGTCCCTGCCCATTCAGGGGGGTTGGATGTAGATGATCTTTAAGGTCCCTTCCAACCTAAACCATTCTATGATTCTACGATTCTATGATGATGCAGGAGTTTGTTCTAGCATCCTTTCCGGCACTGCAGAACTTACATCCCCTGCCAGCTTCCAGGGTCAGGAAGGTCCACGGAAATGGACTAAAAGCTTCCATAATTTAAATTCTAAAATAAATCTCTATCTTCACTTTCACTTAGTAATTTACTTATGTTGATCCTTATGAGGATCTAAATACAACTCTTACTCATCTAAGGCTTAAGCAACAACTTGGGGCTGCAGTAACAGCATCAAAAATGCTGCTGATAAATATTCAGCTCACCATGGCATGGCTCATGCAGCTTTGTAATCATTCACTCCTTTAAATTGACTTCACAGCCAACAAATAATTTTAAAAGAGAACTTAAAAATATTTTACCAGTAAAGAGCGTGAGCATTGAAATTTCATGGAACACAAGTAGAGTTGTGAAAATATTCTACAATAAAAATATTACGAGGGGTTTTTTTATTCCATTTCCTTTAGCAACAATTTGCTTCCAAAAATTCTGCTTCCCATCTAAACCAAAAGAGTGGATTTCAAGCAATTTCCCAAATACAACAACACATCCAAAAGGACAGCAGAAAAGAGACCTTCTTGGGGAGAACCAACACCCTGATAAAAGAAGGTATTTCTCTTTGGAGGGGGACATTTCTTATGGTATCTGTCAGGTAAATATTTACACTGTGAAAATTACTGGACAAGCCTATGAAGTTCAACCAGATTTGCTCTATCAAAGATGCTATCACTGACTTGGATAGAGGGCAAAGTGTCAGATGTTTTGTGTCCCTGAAAACATTTGAGATTTTGTGCCCATGACCTTGACTGTCTCAGACCAAATCACTGGGGGGAACCATTACTCATTTGTTCATAACAGGATGTCCCATCCCTGGAAACATTCAAGGTGAGGTTGGAAGAGGCTCTGAGCAACATGATCTGATTGAAGACATCTCTGTTCATTGCAGGGGGGTTGGACTAGATGATCTTTAAAGGTCCCTTCCAACCCAAACTATTCTGGCATTCTATGATGTTATGACATGTCACTAGTAACAACACCCAAGCCACTGGTTTATACACAAGCAACCTAATCATTTCTAACAGTGAGCAGTAATTTCTAAATGCATTTCTCTTTCTCTTCTTGAGGAAGGGTATACAGGCATGCTTTGATGGATGCTTACAGCAATCACACAGACAAAACTGATGCTAAGAAAAACTGACTGGCTTATTTTATCTGCTATCCCATAAAAAGTGGTAATTGACACTTTAATGCATTACATGTTGCATTCCTTCATAACGTTACAGTAATTGAATACACATGAAACTGTAGTGCACTGGGTGACCTTGGAGTGTGCCACACACCTGGAAGCAGTGAAGTTCAATTAATGTGTCATTGCTACTAATAGCAGCTACTAGTGAGAACCTCCAGCCAGTTGCTACACCAGAGGAAATAGTAATCCTTGTATTTAGACAGATATTATACAGTAAACACCAAGGATCCATTGTTTACGTGCAGAACTGTTTTAGATCAACAGTTAAAATGTTGTTCTCTTAATAACTTGCTTTTCAGTAAATTATACAATTTAATTTACCCCTGCACAGCATTTGTCTAGCTTTGTGTGCAAAAATTTGCAGATACTAAAATAAAATCAGCCGAGAGCCATTAGTAGACTAAATCAAATAGCACTGAGACAAAGGTTCATGTAATAAAAAGAGGACATAAATCACACACTTGTGCAGAAAAAAAAAAACTACAATAAAATGGCCTTAAGCATTTTATTTAAGCTTTCAGACCCCAGGAAATTTAGAGTTAAGAGTTGAAACTCCTTCCTTAACTTGCTTTATTGTTAAAATCTAATTAACAAAAGTCCTGTGTTAAGAATATGCATATATAGATGTGCATTCACAAACAATCTAAATATTTTCTTCATTTAGTTTACAAAATAGAGGACATCAGAACTGAAACTACATCTGTGGTAGACCAGAACAGAAGCAGGACAGGTTGAAGTTCTGCTTTTTAATATTTCAGCATCAGGTCTGATTTCACTGCATAATAAATATCAAGCTCTTGAGAAAAGTTATATGTCCTAATTGACGAACCTAAGAAATTATTAAACCGTTTAACCAAAAGCTCATAGGGAAAAAAAGATCGTTCCAGTACAGCCTGGTTCCACAACATCTCTGTCTTCACTAGGATTACAAAGCAGGATATCAAGTTACAAACATTACATCATTTGAAAAAGCCTCCACTGACCAAAAGCCATGTTAATACTGAAGACTATTATGTTGATTCATGAGGAGTTTAGCCTCTTCACAGGAACCTGTTTGCAGTATCAGACCTGTGCATTTTTACTGGTGTTGAGACAAATCTCAGAGGAGTTGTAGTTTCTAGTTGAGTTATCCCCAGAGACAAAGCATCTTCTTGAAAATGGGTTTGAACTTCTGCAGAGCTTCACTCCTCTTCTAGCAGCTATCATCACCACATCTATTTTATTTCTCCAATCGTGCTGTTCTCTCATCTTAGATTTGTCTGAGATTTATCTGTCAGCTTTATCTACCCCTAAACTTGTTTCAGCTCTCTAGCTGATTCTCTCAGGCATTCATGATAAATAATACTTTCAGTGTTCTTCATGCTCCCATTTCCCCTCAGTTTGCTTTTGCATGTCTCGATTTAAACTCTGTCCTACTGACCCGCCTGAAATCCCAGTATCTTTATGGAATTAGAGTACAAACTTCCTCAGCAACGGGTCTCTAACAGTCAGTAAAGCACTGGTTAGGTATTTGGAAGAATACTTATCTTGTATTAATTGCACAAATATTCAGCTCAGTCTAAGATTCTCTCTGTTTTTTCAACTATCTAGTCCATGCTGAATGTGTTCAGAGGGTTACAGACATCATTGTAATCAATTCCACTGTGAGTATTTGCACTGCCTGATACTTACAATCTATTCATGGTAAACAGTTGTCTGCCAATCCCCACTGCAGGTTACCCAAGGTATGCTAATAGCATGTCTCCAGTGTTGGAGAAACCCTGAGGTAGAGAAAGTTTGAAGAAGAAAAAGAAAAAATATAAAAGCAAAACAAACAGAAAGAAAAAAAAAAAAGAAAAAAAGAAAAAAAAAAAACACCAGAGAAGTTTCTGACTTCAAAATGGAGGAAAGAGAAGAAAAGCACTTTCTAAATTTGACTTTTATGTCAGGTAGCAAGAAGCAAAGAGACAAAAGGTTTTCTGAAGCCATTCAAGTGGTAAAGGGTGTGTTTCTATTGACAAAGAGAATCAGCTGTTTTCTTCTCTCAGAAAAGAAATACATTGCATTTCTGGAAATGCAAGAAAATTCAACACAGGTTTTGGAGGAAGCAGAGCGGGAGAGGAGATGCATTTTTTTCCATTGCAGCATGGTGACCACCATTTAGGAGACTTAAGCCCAAGAATATTATTTAGTTGAGGTTAGTTGTATGGAGATGGCTATATGAAAGCAAATTATCTCAGGAATGTTTGGAAATTCCTAATAAGTAGCACCAGAAAACAATTGAATACTCTCTTATATTGCTCCATAGCAATGTGAAAACAGATGACTCTTCATTTTTTTTAATAGGAAAATATAAAACTATTTGCTTTGGAGACAGAAAGCCAGGTGTTGTTTCTCATAAATAATCCAAATCCTACCATCATTTCCAAACTCAGTGTGAGCTACTTAAAGTGCTGTGTGATTGAGCTCTTCCAAAGAAAATACTTGAAACATCTAAGCAATGAAGCATGTAAAATAGTCACAGGGAGATGCTAAGGGAGAGGGCTGGTTCTTACAGCCTTCTTCCTACCTCAGACTTACACATCTTCCTCATCATGAGGTTCTCTGACTGGGATTTTCTTCTAATCTTTTAGTTTTGTCGGTTTGTTTGCTTGTTGGGTTTGGGGCTTGAAGAGAAAAAGTGAAAGAAAACACTGTTTGAACTCTACAACTGGAGGAAGAACACCAGTTTTCCTCATTCTTCTGCCATACCACAGAGTGGCCCTGAATTCATGAAATAAGCCGAAAGATCAATTGCCTTTGAGAAAGTTCAAACTTTTATCTCCATCCTTTTAACAACAGCAGGATGTAAATTGGGCTGCTCTGCCTAGAAAAACTAAAAGGGAGGAGAGGGGGAAAAGTCTCCCTAGTCAATATCTTGAGCAGACTCTTCATAGAGAAGTGTATTGGGTTTGAGTGGCGCAGGGTTGTTGGTTTGGTTTGGGTTTTTTTTTGGGGGGAGCAACAGGGCTGGCTTCTGTGAGCAGCTACATGAAGTTTCCACTGTGTCCAACAGAGCAAATGCCAGCCAGCTCTAAGATGGACCCACTGCTGGCCAAGGCTGACATCATCAGCAACAGTGGTAGCATCTCTGTGGTAACATATTCAAGAAGGGGGAAAAAAACCTGTGCAAACCCAGCAGCAGTCAGAAGAGAGGGGTGAGACTATCTGAGAAGAACAACTCTGCAGACACCACGGTCAGTGAAGAAGGCAGAGTAGGAGATGTTCCAGGCACTAGAACAGAAATTGCTCTGCAGCCTGGAGTGAAGACCATGGTGGGGAAGGCTGTGCCACTCTGTCCTGTGAGTGGGACCCCACCTTGGAGCAGGATAAGAGTGTGAGGAGTACCCAGCCTGGGGAGAAAGGAGCAGCAGAGACAACATGTGATGATCTGACAGCAACTTCCATTCCCTGTCCCCCTGTGCTGCTGGGGGGGAGGAGGTAGAGAAAAAAGGAGTAAAGTTAAGCCTGAGAAGAAGGGAGGGATGGTAGGAAGGTGTTTCAAGTTTAAGGTTTTATTTCTCGTTACCCTACTCTGATTTGATTTGTAATAAATTAAATTAATTTTTCCACAAGTTGAGTCTCTTCTGCCCATGAAGGTAATTGCGGAGTAATCTCTTTGTCCTTAACTCATGAGCCTTTCACTGTATTTTCTCTCCCCTGTCCAACTAAGGAGCAGAGTGATAGAGCAGCTTTGGTGGGTACATGGTGTCCAGACAGGGTCAACCCACCACAAAAGGCTTGTGTTTGAATCCCTCTGGACAAAGGAGGGAATTGAATGAGACATTCACCATTGTATCTGACTGATCTCTCTTCTGTATAAAATGAAGACATCTTCTGTTGATCATGGATAGGAAGAAATTTTCAGTGTATTTTCAACGTATATTCATTGATTGTGTTGGGCACAGACAGAAGGAGAAAAGAAGAGAAATCCTGGCTTCCTACATCTGCATTAGGTGCCATGCTAGCTCTGCCTTGCTGAGGCTGGGCTGGGACTGGGGGTGTATTTGGGGAGCTGAGGTGATGAAAATTGTGCTTTAGATATATCCATAATTAGCCAGCAACTGAATGAAAGTGCTCAGCATTCCCATTTTAGACTTCAGCATCTGCACTCTTCCTGAGTCCCTTTCTGGATCTGGCCTTGAGCTCCGAAACCAAGAGCGCATTCAAATGGCATCCAGTGACTGAAGTGTCTGATTCTTTGGTATTGGTGGGTCTTGGGGGTCAAATTTCAGGATCAGTGTCTAAAGGTCACACCGATCATTTTAGAGGGCAGTATCTTCTGAGTATCTTTCTGATGTTAACAGACACTGAACTTAGGTCATCTTTGTTCGGTCGAGACAGAACATAGCCCAAGTTCCTGTAATAAAAGCATGGAAACCTTGATAATATGAACCCTGACAAAAAGAGGAAGGCATGCAAAGTTCTAGCCAAAGCTGGAAACAGTAATGAGAAATAGCAGCAAGTTCCTATACCAAGGGTAGCTCCACTTTCAGATACATTTGCTGACTGACCAGCAGCTCAGCGACAAAACCTTGTGGTGTGTTTATTGAGGGGTGAGTTACCAAAACAAGCAAATGCCTTGTGTGCCTATGCAGGATGTTTTTTAAATGTTTCAATGTCAAATGTCATTGCATTGTGGCAATTACTATCCAAATGGCATAACTTTTCAATCTCACTGCTACTGGGGAAGCTCATGGTGACCAGAAGAAAACAACTGCCAGTTTTTATGTTGGAAAGTCGTGAGCAGAGGCAAGGAACACCTCTTACCTTTTGTCTTTGGTGAGGTCAGCTCACGTGGGCTTCTCACACACCCAGAAAGCCTTGACTCCGCAAGTATAAATGCTGGGAGACTTGCAGGCCATTTCAAACAAGACACTGTGTTAAGGAGGCTGTTCTTTTCTCTGTCTTTTGAACCAAAAGGGATCCTTTCCATTGAAACTGCACCAACAGTTCCCCAAGAGCTGAGCTTGTGAATCCTCATTTTCCCCATGCCCGTGCTAGACACTCCCAATCAGCTCTACCACGCTAGCAAGGAGACAGACCCTCTCTTCCCATTCTTCTCAGTGCCTCGTGGTGCCTTACTGAGGCTGCAGGGCTGTGAGTATTCCATGCTACAATAAGCTAGTGACTTGAAAAGCTAGCTGATACACATTCGTTTCCAGGGCTGAGGTCTTAAGTTCACAAAAGCAACCTTCAGTAGAACCTCTGCTTCCTTTCTCCATCCCCTCTCCCTTGCAATAGTGTCCCAGTCCCACATGAATAGGTTATTCTTGACTTAAATTTCTCTGTCCGGACATGGTAAAATGCCTATTTAGGCATAAGCTGTTACATCTGTTACAAAGCCTCCAATGGACAAATCCAAAAATATTGAATCAGGATGCTACAACAAATCAAAGGTAGAGTACTTAATGAGACCATATATATTTGCTTATGAGTGTGCTTAGAACATAGTAAAACATCAGATAATTGTGTATAAATAGTGTTTTCCATTCATCATTTCTAAATCATGACTAAAGTATTTATAAATTTTACCATAAAGTATTACCAAAGTTCTTCTGACAGCCATTATATAATATATTGAATGCCAAGCAGCATAAAATACCACCAAAAAACAGAGATGTTTTTGCATCAGAATTCCTCTATTCCTCACAGATCCATTACTCATCTCCACTAGATTAGTCACACTATTCATGTAAGCTGAGGACGACTGAGAAAACTAGTTCAAGTCACTGAACATGATTTAAAAAAATAAAAAAAATACTTAGATTGACCTTCATAATGTTCAAATGATTACAGACAGATAGGGCAAAAAATGCTCCACTGTGTGCTTTTCCTACTAGGTTTTTCCTGTTTCTTCAACCTAGAAGCTTCCTCTCCATGATGGATACATTCCTTCTCCTGTTCCCAAGGACAGCTTTCACCTTGTAAGCTATCAACTGTAGTCAAAAGAAATATGGTTTGCCGCTTATATTAGCAGAAATGAATGCTCAGTCTTGAAAGTTTGGGCATTAATATCAATTATCTGAGTTTTATGAAAATACATTCAGAAAATTCATCAAATTCCCAGTCCAGTTGGAAAAAAAATATGAAGTTGACCTTAACAAAATAGCTTTATTCTCCTTAGAAAACTGAAATTGAAAACCTGACTCAAACATGAGCATTCAGTGTTTTTAACTTAGACAGATTTTTTTGCAAATGTCATCCATTTGGATCATTCCATCAACTCTGACAGCTCCTGCAGTGTTGCATGGCTGTATTATCACTACGTGCTATGTAAAAGCACTGTACATCGTGTACACCATGTACTATTTTACGTCATGTATTGAAAAAAACAAACTAATTTACTAGTTCTAAGGGGAAAAAACCCAACAAACACTCTTACTTCACTTTTAAACAGCAGATATTTTTCTGGATAATTAGCTCAATCTGCTTCTGACAAACTCTAAAAATGCTATCTGGGTAACAAGAAAGAGTACTGAGTTTTCCTTCCCTACACTCTGATTAGAAATGGGATCCATGCCCCAGCTGGATATTTCCAGTTCATGCCCAGTAGAAATAATTTTCTGTCCGATTGCCAAACGTTGTCCCATGTGGCCAGCAAAGGTTGGACAATAGCAGTAACACAGCTTCAAGTAAAGAGCTGAAAACGATCCCTTGCAACTGGAGGCCTCAATTCTGCATAGTTTAATAATTCTAGCACCATGATTTAACTTCCTTTTTTCCTTTCAAGTATTCAGTGCAAATTAATCGTATTGTCAATGCTTATGTTTCCTACCTTACTTATTTGTAAGGACATGTTCAAGTGGCACACTAGAAGGTTGATCCTGTGGTCTCTACTTAACTAGTAATCCTCATGCACACTAGTAACCCCATTGAATATCAATATAAGATTGTGGTGCCAGGGAAAGTTAAACAAATCCTGAGGAATCTGGTTTATTAGCATTTATAGGATTTGTGTGTGAGCGTGTGTGTGTATACATCCACACTGGGGAACAGTAGTTACAGGAAAAAAAAATACTAGGGGTTCCTCCGGGGACAATAAGCACTGCTAGTTCTGTAGCTCATACCAGTGCTGATGTTGCAGCCCATAAATGTTAAAATATCTGATGATATTTTCTTTCCTGAGGAACTCGGTGATATTTCTCACAGTTAATACGTTAGCTAAGCACATCAGACCAAAGTTAAGACCCGCGCTGCTCTCGGCCCCGGTGCAGCCCTGTTTCCCCCCCCGCCGGATCCGTCTAGCCTTGCGTGTGTTACACGAGTGCACCAGACTGAGAAACGCAGGGAAATCACACGGACGTGAAAGAACAAATCCACGGGGCCCTGCCAAGCTGTCTGTAGCAAAATTTGACCCGGTGGCACCGGGGCAACTTTCAAGGACACGGGTGGATGGCAAGCCCCTGCTTGCTGCCAGCCCCTGACGGGGCCCTTTATCGCCACCACTGTCCCCACCAAAAACACGGCAAAGTCGAGAAACCGGGGGTCGAACCCCCCTGGGAATCCTCCCCCCCGCACCGTCCCCTCCGGTTCCCGGCCGCGGCTGTGGCCCGGGAGGGCTGGAGGCGGGCGGGGAGCGGGAGGAAGCGGCGGCGGGGTTGGCCGCCCTGCTGCACACCGGAGGGATCCCGCCTGTGCCGGGACGCGCTCAGACTGACAGGCGCTATTTGCGTCTCCTCCACCATTTAAAAATAAAATAAATAATTAATAAATATTTTTTTTAAAATAATAAAGAAAAAAAGAGGAGTTAAACCCCCTCGTTTTGAGCTACTCCTTCGCCAGTGCCTCCCCCGGGATCTCGCCTCCATGCCCGGGCGTTTAAAATAAGCCCCTTCGGGCTTATCCCCAGCGCTCCGCGGACACGCGTGGGCTGCGCGCCCGCCGGCCCCCGCCTTAGTCCTCCCTCCGCCGTCGCCCACCCGCGTAACGCCCCCAAATGCACAGGCTGTGGGGCGCGCAGGGGCTCGGCCCCTTCACCCAAGCCCCGCTGCCGCCCGGCCATCCGTGACCGGCGGCGAAGGACCTGCCGACGGAGTTTCTTTGTGGGGTGCTGAGGGGGTTTTTTTTCACCACACGTTTTCCTCCTTATTTTAAATTTTTAGTTTCGAACTTTCAGGGAAAATAAATAAATAAATTAAAAGGCGAAATGTTCCTCGGGAATATAGCTCACCTGAGAAAGAAACGCTCTCCCTTTATCTCCCAGCCGGTGAAGAGCTTCTCCCTCCAACCAAGGAAAAATGTTGTTAAATAGCGGTGCTTTTTGTGTGCTCCCAGTTTATGACTCAACTAAAACGTATCAGGGAAAATATTATCTGAATATTTACATAAGTAATTGTTTTATTTCTTCTCCTTATTAAAACGGCAGGAGGGAAGCCCTTCCCCTAAAGTCCTTGTAGCCACCTCGGACTCAGCGGGTATTGCGAATCCACCTCGATAGGTCTGGGCCACCCTCGCAGCAAGGTGATTTTTGTTTTTCTGTCGGCATTATGTTCCAAACATTCGCAAACCTGCTCTTTCTCCAAGCCACCGTAATTTGTTAGAAACGTAACGTACTCCCCACTAGCTTTTCCTTTGAGACCAAATTGCTCGTCCCTATTTGTTGTTTACAGGACACAGAAATGTCCAGTACAGTTTCCTTCTCGGGAGTAGAAATCTTGGAGCTTGCAGTACCAGACCCGTTAGGACCTGTCCTGAAATACAGCTACTTTTCAGCGTGTATATATATATATATGTATGTGTATCCCCCTTATAATATATTTTACCTCTGCTAATGAATCCGTTTTCTACGGCGGGTGGAGGTTGTATTGAATTTTGAGAATTTCCCCGAAAGGCTGAAGTTTCTTTTCAACTGATGTTTTTTTCTAGATATATCTTTGTTTGTTTTGCTCCGAGAAAAGTCCCAGCCGCAGCATGCTTCCGTAAAAAGGAAAATACAGCGGCGGGTTTTATTGCCGATCACTTCTGCCGTCCCCAAGCCTGTGGCAAATGTCCCCGTGAGAGGAGTACCCCTGAGAGAGGGGTAGGAGGCTGCTCCTATTTTCAGGGTAAAAAGGGCAGTGCAGCAGGGTAAAACGGGTCCCATCGCACGGGCTCCCCTGTGCAACCGTTTTGTTCTGGTTTCCTTGACCTGGAAGCCAGCTCTAGCCTAAATCCCACCCAGGACGGCGGGGCAGAGCGCCTGTTCCCGATTCCTGCGGTCCTCCCTGCAAAAGCCGCTTTCACCAAGAAGCCCCAGCCAAGGGACGGGCTCGGTACGGGCTACCTGAGCCAGGAGAAGGGGGAATTTGGGACGGGACGGGGAAAGAAGCTGGGCCCGGGGCCCGTCGGGCAGCCGTTCCCTCCCTTCTTCCCCCACTTTTCAAGCAGCAGATGCAGAAGGTCCCCCGGGCTCCCTCCTCTCCATCCCCCGGGAGCGGTGAGGAAGCCGTCCTTCCCGGGCAGACGCGGAGCGGACCGGATAGAGCGGACCGGAGGGGAGAGCCGGGACAGCGGTGCCGGTGCGGGGGCAGCGCAAGTCCCGCCCGCGGAGACGGGGCCTCCGCCGACGGCGGGGAGGTTAAAGAGCGTGGCCTTTCCCTCGACAACGCCGGTCCGGGCCCTTTCTAGTGTAATAGGATAATTACAGAGGGGAGGCGAGCTTAAGTAAACACACTCGCCCGCGGGCCAGGCCTCTCCCGGGGATTAATATTAAGGACCGGTGCATTGTGTTTAGCAAACGGGCGATCCCATCCCCCTCTGCGCCCTTCCCTTTTTCGCGGTTGTGGAGCCGCGTTTAGCCGGGCTCTGCCTGCCGCTCTGCCTGGTCCCTCCTTTTTTTCCCGCCACGGGTTTTCTTCTCTCTGCTTTAATCGCCGACCTCAGCCCAGCTCCCCCGTCCGGTCTGGGCGGTGCTGGAGCCACGCGTGTCCGTGTGCAGCCGGCCCGCTGGATGGCTTTTTACAAGGAGCGCTAGGCAGGGCCGGTTCCCCGTGGGAGTGCGTATGTCCCCAGGACTGAGCCCTTCGTAGCATCACGGTGTACCCCTCGGAGCGCGACGGGCAACCGTCGGGTAGGAATCAGGCCGGGCACCGCGCGGGGTTAGTCTTGTCCCCCGGGACGTGACTCTGGCATGGAGGAGGGAACCCAGGCATGGCTCTTGTCTTAGCGACAGCTGCGACAACCTCTGAAAAGGTGGCCCCGAGCTCTGCCGTGACAGCCCCGTGAGCTCCGTCTCGCACATGCCGCTGTGCGTGGGGCCGCAGCCGGGTCTCCATGGCCCAGACAGGGAGGTGAGAGGGTTAGAGGGGGCTCTGGCAAAGCTCAGGCGCTTGGAGAATTTCTTCACCTTCCCTCCGGAGAGCCGCTACGGGGTTAAGCCCTGGACATCGGCGGCCTGGCGGGCAGCGGAGAGTCACGTCGTGGGCTGATGGGCCGGTGCGGAACCGGCGGGGAGGGTTGCGGGGCCCCTCGGCAGCGCCCATCGCCTTCCCCGGAGCTCGGCCCCGTGCTTCTGCTCTCGCGGAAACCAGCAGGGAGAGGGGCCTTGTGTGTGTATGTATACTTATACATACGTATGTATGCGTTTGTAAATGCACTTATGTGCATACATGTATATATACATCTATAAGCACACGTGTATATGCAAAATAGATAAAGTGTGTGCATAGTATAAATGTGTGCTGTATATACGTATGTATGTGTGTATATATATGATACACACACATACATATGTGTGTATGCAGGTACATTTTGCCCCTTTTACCCAGCGCCAGAACAACAGGGGAAAGTGCTCGGGTGTCTGAATGGCGGTGCAGTGTGTTTGGTGAAAAAAGGCCCCACGCATGCCCGTGCCCCGGCAGCAGGGGGAGGGTACCAGGGCCCCCCGGGCGCCGCGGGGTCGCGGCCGGTGCACCGAGCGCGTTAGTGAGCGACAGCAGGTTACGGGGCAAGGGGGTCGCGGGTCTTCGCCAGCGTTCCGCGACCGCTTAGGGAGGTAGAGGGGAGAGTTCTCGGGCTGCTACAGCACACGGCCCCCGCCCCTGGCTCCCCCCGCCCCGGCCTCCCGTCCCAAAGCAAGTGCTAATTGCGGCTCCTTTCTGGCTCCTCTCTATTTGGGTCCCTCGGAGGGCGCTGCGCGGGAGGACACGTCACGGATACATTATCCCCTCCCCTCTTGAGGCTCTCCTGGCTTTCTGTAGCCTTTGCTAAAGAATTAACCGAAGGGTCCACTTCAGAGCTCCTTCTGCCTCTGAGGAAAAAAAAAAGGAGGGGGGGAGAAAAAAAAAGCGCTGAGATATCGGTGCTTTCAGGCGAGGAGTGCGGCGGCCAGGATTTCCTAGAGAAGGGGAATTTTACCTTCGATCCCTGCCTTATGGTGAGGATCCCTGCTACTTGAGGGAGGTGAATGTAGCAAACCCTTCCTTTGGCTTTGAAAGGCATGTCTATGAAAAAGAGCTACGGTTTTGCTCTTTAAATCTGTGATAAACAACAATAATAAAAAAGAATCAACTCCTGATCTTGCAAATTCTTTTTCTTTAAAAGGAGGGGAAAAAAAAAACAACAACAACAAACCACCAAAAACAATAAATAGACCAAACAAAATCAAACCCGCGCCTTTGCCAGCGCTCGGACTTGTTTGGAAAGAGACAACGCTGAAGTGGCACGGGTCCCGAGGAAAACGGATCCTTTAATTTGACTCCGCATGAGAACCACATTTGGAGCTGGGCGTAGCGGCCGGAGCGGCGGGAGCAGCCCCGCAGCCAGCAGCCCCCCGTGCCCGCAGCCCCGCCGCCAGCCCAGCCCCGCCGCCTCCGCTGCTGCCCCGCCGGGCTCGGCGCCCCCCGCGCCCCGGCGCTGAAGCAACCCCTCGGGGACGGGGGAAATCGTCTTTCTGCTGTATGACCAGCCGCCGCCCGCCGAGAGGGAAGCGTCTGAAGGAACTGCGAGCTTGTGTTCTCGGAGCACTCCAGCTATCACCTCCCTTCGCACCGGCTTTGACTTTCGTTTAGCTTAGGGGAACTGCCTTGCCGGCTCGTCGTCTCCTCTGCATCTGGGGCTCCGGGGCCAGACTATTTTGCACTTCGTTAAACGAGCAGCAGCCTTCCCCTCTTTTTCTTTCTTTTTCTATTACTTTCTTTTTATTTTCTTTTTGGGTTTTGTTTGTTTTCTTTGTTCTAAATTTCTTTACGAGACAGTGTCCAAAATGGTTCAGCCCGCTTAGCCCAATGATTTCTTGCTTGGGCGCTCTAATTTTTAAAATATTTTTTTTATTATTATTTTTGGAGGGGGAAGCATTGAGAAACCCTTCAGTGAAGGGAACCTAGTGCTTTGCTCCCTGTAGAAAAGAAGATCCGATTCCTGCTGCAGGCAGAGGACCGTGGTTCGTGTAGGTCTTTCAGTCTCGGTTTCGAAGGGCCAGATACTGCAGGGTCAGAGCAGAACTGCCTTCTCCCGAGCGGCTTGCCTATCGTTCTTGTGGCTCCGAGATCGCCTCCCCCTCCTCGCACCAGTCCTGTTGTTGATTTTGTTTGGTTTGGTTTATTTGGCTTTTTTTTCCCTCCCTCTTCCCTCTTTTGTTTTTTCCTCCCCTTTTTATTTTTTTTTTTTTTAATCTTTATTCTTTCATTGGGGTGGATTTCCTCCCTTCCTTAAACGAAAATACTAAGTCTGAAGCCGAAATCCATGCCCCCTGCAATTCGGAAGAATCGGGTCTAATATGCCAGTGTCATCTTCGCCTTGCAGTAGTCGCGATGAAGGAAAAATCCAAGAACGCGGCAAAGACTAGACGGGAAAAAGAAAATGGAGAATTCTACGAACTGGCCAAACTCCTGCCCCTCCCCTCGGCCATCACCTCCCAGCTGGACAAGGCGTCCATCATCCGCCTCACCACCAGCTACCTGAAAATGCGAGCCGTCTTCCCCGAAGGTAACCACCCCGGGAGGGGCCGTCCATCTCCCTGCCGGGCCGCTCAGGAGGGACGGGGTCGCGCTGCGGCCCGAAAGAGGGAGGGAAGGGGGGACAAATACCTCGAGACAAGCCCGCATCGCCTCTACGTCCTGGGAGGAAAAGGGGAGTCTTGCAGGGTCCCAGCGTTCGGTGGCAAACGCGGGGGGGGAGCGAGGGAAAAGCCGGCGGGGATGGAAAGGAGTCCGTTTTACCGGGGCGAGGAGGCAGCGCTGCGCTGCCCGAACGCCAAGGTTTGCCGCGGGGGTGGCGTGATGAGGACGGGCTGCAAGGAGCAGCTCTAGTCCTGTGAGGCCTAAACCCGAAAACAGCTTTCCGCTGCCTTGGATAGGGAGACGAGCCCCCCGGAAGCTGCACCCAGGGGTACGGGCTGCGAGGGGACCCCGGGCGGCTGCTGCGCCAGTCTGGCGGGGGAGAGGGGGTGGGCAGCCGGGCCGACGGCGGAGAGAGAGTAGAACCGTCCGGTAAAACCTCCCCTTCCCCTCCTACTCCCCCCTCCTCCTTTGCTGCCGGTTCATCTCCATCTGCTCGGGTGTTGGTCTGTTCCGAAGTGAGCGGGCTCCTCTCGGCTCCGCTATGCCCGGCGTCTGCGGCCCCGGGAGGCAGCCGTCCCGGCCCGCGGGGAGGCCCCTGGGCTCTGCGCTCCTGCCCGTGCCCAGGCACGGCCTCGGGTGGAAAAAAAAGCGGGGGAGGGAATGTGTGGGTGTTTTTGGTTTTTTTTGTTTTGGTTGGAGTTTTCTGGAGGTAGGGACGCAGGCTGGGGAATAAATGCTCGGTGGCTTCGCAGCGAGGCCCTTCTCCTCCTCCTGGGGCCGGGGAGAGTGGGGAGGGTCTGTCCGAGCCCAGCCTGACCCCGAGTGGGGCCGAGACCCCGCTGCTTCAGGCCAGGGCCGTGCGGGACCTGAGCCGTGCGGGGCTGCGAGCACCGGTGGCTCCTGCAACTCCTCTCGGAGACATGCAGCAACGAGGCCTGACACCGCTCTCTCATTTCCCCGGGGTTTGGTAAAAAAAAAAACACCTGGCACCTACAACCCGAGAGCCGAACGGGCTCCCGGTTGGGGCAGCTTTGGGCGAGGGGGGCAGCCAGCCAAGCACCCACAGGGAGCCATCGGCCGCCCGTCCTGTCCGTGCCGCCGCTGAGCTGATGGGAGATGTGAAATGAAACTCTGGTTAGTGGCTGCGAGTGGGTAAATACCACCCAGCTTCCCGCTTAGTCATTTGTTTGTGCCTCTTTGGACAGGAGAGGGGTGAAAGAATTAGCAAATTCCGCAGTGAAAGGTCTGCTCTCTATAGCGGTTTCTAAGGAGTTTTATTAAAAGCCAGCAAATTAAAAAAGAAAAAAAGAAGGGAGGAAAGGGGCGGGAAAATCCCCACTCCCAAACCGAGAAAAGCTTACCGTTATGGCCATCTAATTCAGTAATTTCGAGAGCAAGTGCTAGCAGTGCTACGGAAAGCCAGGGCTCCTTTGCGTGCGCTCCCGAAGCACGCCGAGTTACGGAGCAGGGGGAAACGAGGCGCTGCTCCGCTGCAGTTTCCAGCCATTGTCTCTCATTGGGAATTTCCCGATGAGAAATAGTGCGTCGTAATTTCGGGGGACCGCTCGCCGGCTCTGGCTGGGGAGCATGCCCCCGAATGGCTTTGATTTAGAAGGGAAGAAAAATGGCACGTTTCGAGATGCTGTTGAATATGTCCCTGCTTTTCCGGCCCTACTGATCCTCCAGAGCAACAAGACGACCCCGATAGCAGGTTTATAACCACAGCTCGGGTGTGTTTTATGTGTCTGTCTTTCTTAAACAGGCCGGGCGTGCGCTTCCGCACACTCTGCTTATTAGGAGCAACGTTTAAATGCATACAGAGAATTCCTGATCTTTCATCGTCTTAAGTATGGATGGAAATACGTTTAAAACCAAAGCTTTGTATCCAGGGATGACAGGCTGGGGGAATAACTGCCTGCGGTCCCCAAACACTGCGTTTAGAGCCTGGGACGGCGAAGAGCAGCTGAGGGAGCCGGAGAGAGGCTGCCGCGGGCAATGCCCGCTCCCCCTCGGGCTGCAGGAGGGTGTTCGGTGCCGGGGGGTGGGCCTGTCCATCGGCACAGGGTCCCGCAGTGCCTCTCTCTTCCCTTTCCCTCGGGATCTGTGTGTGGAAGGAGGGGGAAAGGGTCCTTTCCCACACACACACGCCCCCACCCTTTACCCGGCTGGTGGTTTCCAGCTGGCTTTACTGGGAAGGAAGAGGGGGAAGCTCAACAGCCAGAGAAGGCTGCCTGAGCACGATATCTGAAATTCTGGGGACACCAAAACCTGAGGAAAGTACCCCTTCGGGCATGCTGGACCCAATAGGTGGGGGGCACTCAAGTCTGAGGTCCTGGGGCACGTAACAGGCCCCCTCTTCAGCCGGCGTCCCCTGATCCCAGAGCAGTGGGACTCGCACTCCCCCAGGAGTCCCCGCGGGAGTAGCTGCCTCCCTTGGTCCGGGGTTCCGGGCCATTCTGGCTGCCCCTGCCTGCACCGAGGCATCACCCCCGCAAGGCTCAAGGGATATTATTTCTTCCAGCCCACGGAGGCGGACACACACATGCTTGAGATCTCTTCAGCTTGTGTGCTAGACCCTGGGTATCTGCAGCCAGAATGATCAGAAATGTTGTCCAGCTATAAAACTGGCTTCCAGCTCTGTCTAGACTGGAGGGGAAGAGAGAGAGAGGGGGCTGTATTTCTAAAAACTCTGGTGGATGGCTTCCCCACCCACATTATTTCCAGGGAGAGCTGACACAGTTTTGGCAAGCTTTGAGACCCTCTCCGGAGTGTTTGGTCCCAGTGCTTCGACAGTATTTGTAAGGGGGTTCAGACAGGTATCCTCTCCCTGCTCGCCCCGGCCGGGGTTTTCCCGAAGATGCACATTTTGGCCTGAACTCACAGATCTCCCCGCAGAGGCACTCGATCAGCCTCAAAGAAGTGAGAGTGAAAGGAGATTTGTATTCCAGCTCCTCTCTCCCCTCAAAGTGCAAGCCCTGAAAAGCAAAATTTCGTGCTCCGATATCACAGATTTTGCCTTGCGGTTTCCCTCTGACCTTCAGATTCATGAATTAAAGTCCAGGAGACAGCAACCTACAGCTTCTTCTGCGCTCCCTCTCTGTGAGACGGACTTCTCTTATTTTGATTTTTTGCCAAGACATTTATTACTGCAGAACAAAAACACACCACGGCTCTACTTCTGTCTTGACTGACAGTATTTATTTTTTTGCTCGAAAAATTAGCAAATGAAAGAGACATGACAAGAAATAATGTTTAAAAACCGACATTCTCTGCCTCTTGGCTGTGGCAGACTGGTTGAATTGTGACCTTCTCCCTACCCCGTCCCATTCCCAGTTGCCAAAACCGACTGTAAAACTGCACATTTATGGATGTTTAAACCTGATGGGAACGAGCTAATTAATAAGCGACCCGAATAATAATGTTCGCTATACAAAATAATCTGAATAAAAATACTCAGCTGTAAATCTTAGGCCTGTTCCTTATTCCAGACTCAGACAATAGAAATTATTAGGAGTATACAGAGTTTCGGTCCTTATTTAAGCCTGAGCATTCATTTATTTTATTTTATTTTTTTAAACCAAGGCTAATTGCAGCTATTTAATCTAATTTTCACACGCACTCGGGAGACGTTCACTAATCAAGTAAATAAATAAATAAAACCCGAGCCGGCGGCGTGAGTAATCCCTCTTCGAAACCCTGCCTCTATTGTAATAACCGCTAATAGTGGCATTAAAGGTCTTACTAAAACAAAAGTGCCATTAAGGGCTTCCCTGGAGCTGCGCGGCCCTTCGCAAGCAGCCGCGAGGTGCGGGGAAGGGCGGCGGTGTCGGTCCGGCCTCTCCCGCCTGGCGAGGAGGGAGGGAGACAGAGAGGGCGGGGGTCACTGCAGTGGTGCCTGTGGCTCTGCCCAAGACCTTGTTGTTTGTAGTGCTTCAGCTTTCAGGCCTGTTAGCAGGATCTGGTGTTTCTGGCTAGCCGGGAGGAGCTGGATTGGGTTTGTCCTCCTGTCCTAGAGGGCGTTTTTCTAGGTTGCTTCTTTTCTCTCTTCTTTTTTGCTTTTGGAACTTCGCCTTTTTCCTTTTTTTTTTTTTTTTTTTTTTACCAAACTCTCGATCTTTACGTCCGTCGCTCTCATCACCCAGCAGCCGTCGGCCGCCTTTCCAGCTGGTGATGCCAAGCCCGCAGAGAGGAGGCGGGCGAGCCAGTACATCCCTGCCGAAGTTAAGCTAACGCAGCCGTGCTCCTTCCCAGAGCGACTCCGACATGACAGCTGCCCCCACCTCCAGCAGAGGTTACCCCCGCAGGGGTCGGGGGCTCCCTGTCCGTTCCAGACCCGTTCAGGCCCCTCGGACCCGCCAGTCAAGCGGTGTGACCTTCTGTGCCTTCGAGGCGGAGATATCTAGCCAGATGGGGTTTAGGGCAAGGTGTCAGCTCTGTCCTTGGCCCCCAGACTCCCGCTGATTCACGGGCTGACAAGACACCCCTTCCCCATCCAACTCTGGCCCTCGCCTAAACGAGGGAGTCAAAGTTACCGGAGGGCGGGGAACGCCTCGGCCCTTCCCCGGAGGGTGGCGGGGCTGACAGCTCGCCGTCGTCCCCGGTGTTTTCCCTGTTGCCCTCCCTGCGCCCTGGGGAAAAGTCCCACAGGAGAGGCGGCCGTGAAAATCCTGATGCTTGTAGTTGACCCAGGTTCCTTGTGAAGGATAGAGACTGACTAACGCTTGGGAACGGTGAGCTCCGGGGCAGCCCAGGAACAATACCGTAGACACAAAGGAAAGACTTCAAGTCACAGGGCAATCCGACACTTCATATAATATACATTCCTAAGAAATTCTTTTAGCAAAATCCCAAACAGAAAAGCTACTGGGCTTTCAAATGTGTGTCTACGAATGTATGCATGTAGAGACCAAAGGTGGGAGTTGTTTTAAAATATTTCTAGATCTTATTACAGTTTAACTTCCCCCCCCTCTCCCTGGAAACTGAGAAACAGTACGAAGTGAAGGTACTTCGAAAAATAGCCAGAGATGTCAAAAGACGCAGGGGTAGAAACAGTGCCCGGGTCTGCCGAAGGAAGGGGGACGGGTTCGTATGAGAAACCCTCAAGGCTTTCAGAGCCACAAGTAGCACGTACTTTGGGGTGCCTGTGCAAAACACCCTGTCTGTCCCTGGGACGCCGTAGTCGGCGCTGAAACTACCGCTCGGTGCCCAGGGAGGCTGGAGGGCACTGTTGTGATCAGGGCCGATTATTTCTCCCTTCGCTGTGCTGCCGTTTCCCCTGCCAGGTATCCCACTGTGCCCGTCCTGCTCTCCTAGCAGGATCCTTGTCCCGGTGGGGACGGAACCAGCGGTCGATACAGGCACCATCAAATGGAAGGCAAACGGGGAAACGGGCTCATCTCATCCATATTTGCCGACGGCATGATGCCAGGAAAGAGGAGGTTGCGCTTGGGACCGGCGAGTCACCCTTCGCCGTACCAGCTTCTGCCCGTCGGGGCGGGCTTTGTCGCTGAGCCCGGCTCCGCGTTTCCCTGCTTTTCACCGGCAGCGCCCTGAGTAGTCCCAGGCTGCTGGCTGTAGGCAGTCCCCTACCCTCTAGCACGGCAAAGGGGAGCGGGCTATTGGGTGGATGGCAGGATGGGTGCTCCAGCTACTCGCTCGCCCGGAGGGCAATCGCTCTCTGCCCCATTGTCGCAGGTAATTTGTACTGCAACGGGGCATTTTTAAACGTTTCCTTCGAAATGACCCGTCCGGTACCGCACCGGCTGTACAAACCGTGTCGGAGACCCGGCAGCCCTCCCCGCCAGAGACCCCTTCCCGGCCCGGGCCACCCCAACCAACTCCCAACGTGTTTAAGCGATGTAGGAAACGCGCTCTTTGTATCGGCAGCTCTTTTGGCCTCGCTCCAGCCCAGTGAGTGAAAATGTGCTTTTCTTTACTGGCTGGGCAGGAGCACTTCGGCTGAGGATATTGCATCCACATGTTTACGGGACGTAAACTGCGCGTTTGTAAATCTCGGAAGACAAGTTAATGGGCGCTAGTACTCTATCTCAACGTAAGGGTTTTTTTCGTTTCGTTTCCACCTTTGAAGGGACATGCTGGTGGATTAAATAGAATCGTCGGCTTTAAAATAAGCTTAGACGCATGCCAGGCTGATCCACGGAAAGGGTTTACTTTTTAGGCGAGTTCGCAATTGCAACTCCAAATTACAATTGCAAAGGGAATAAAACTGCAGAACCTATTTTTAAAATTATTATTATTATTTTATTATTATTTATTAGTTAGTTAGTAAAGAACCTCTTAAATAGTGGAGATTTTTGGGAAGCCGTGAAACCGTACCTGGCCAGCCGTAGCGGACAGGTTGGAGCCGATTGCCACGTAAGGGTGCGGCAGAGACATGGCTCGTTCTTGAAGAGCTTCTTCATGAGTGACTCAAAGAGTAAATCTGCTTCGTCCTTCGTACTGTTAGGACTCGTTTCACGACAGTTCTTATACCGCTATGAGTAACTTTCTTTGTAGGGCTATAATCCCGTGTATCGAGAGTTGAAATCAGTAAATCGAAATAAGGGCAAGCGGCGCAGCATCAGGACTGACTCCAAGGTGTGCACTTGTTACCGTCTGGGGAAGGAGACTGCAGGATGTCTCTGTGGTCCTCAGACTTTTCGCCGCAGGGGAAACACCGTTTCAGCAGGTAGAACATTTTGACTGCCCCGTGGAAGTTTAGGAGCCGTCTCCAACTGTGAACTGGGAAACGGCTGTAGAGAAGTGCGACTTTTCGTTTGGCCCTTCAAAGCAAATTTCCCAGTGCGTGGCCAAGACACTTGTCTTAGCGAAGGGAAGGTGTCCTTCCCTTACCACAAGAAAGCGCGGCCGTACACCAGTGCAAATCTGCTGAGCAGTTTGGAGGAATCAGCTGGGGCAGCCCGAGAAATAGACACGGGGCAGGGAGACAGCCGCCCTCTCTCGGGGCTGACCTTGGGTGCTGCTACTGCCTTGCGATGGCTGACAGGAGGGGCCAGGGTCGTCCAAGGTCCCCGGGGTGCCCTTCTTGGCCCTGGGGACCTGAGGCTTCTTTGTACTTTGCCCGGCTGGAGCGGAACGTGGGGCCAGGCTCTGCTGCACCGGGGCATCGGGAGGAGGCGAAACTCCGGGGAAGGTACCGCGCTTCGCCACACGTCCTCTCCACCGCACCCCCTTCTTTCCGTGGGAGAACCTCTCCACCCCAAGGGACGCCCCAAGAGCCGGTAGAAAGGCTTCCGTAGTTTCTAGACCTGCGAGTGCTCGGCACGAATCCGGGAGGACTTCAGGCGGGGCATTTAGAAACACGCTTCAAAGCTGGAGCTTAGGAAAGGGCTTTCAGGCTGGGTGCCAATATGTCTCTCTCTTAACGGAGCCGAGCAGGGCTCCCGCTGCCGCGGCCTTTGCAAGTCGGTGCAAGGAGAGCGAAGGAAAACGCGGCACTATGCTTCATGGCTGGACATCAGTTTGCAGCCATGCTGAAGGCTGCCCTGGCTGAAGGGCGCACGGCTCTGCGCCCGTCGCACCCGCGCGAAACGCTACAGACGGGACCCCCAGGGCGCCCGGCCGCAGTGAGCCAGGACGCTTCTGAAGTCCGCGCCGCCTCGTTCCGGCCTCCGGCACCATCGGGCTGGCAGCTGCGAGCATCCCCGCCTTCCGCAGCGTCTCTCCGTTGCAGGGAAGCACGGTCAGGATCAGCCCCGGCCTCGCAGAAGCGGTGCTGTAGCTCCGAGGGCTGTCCTTTCTCTCCAAAAAGAAGGCATGAAACGGATGCGGTCCCGTCCCTACCTCTTGCCCTCCACCTGTGCCCCCCTGCGGGCAGTGTCACGGTGCAGAGGCTGCCATTAGGTGCCGACAAAAGCCTCCAGCTCTTTGGCTGGCACAGGTAGTGGTCTCAGCTCCACCGGGGAGCTGGTGCAAGCCTTCTTTGCAGGGAGGAAATGAAAAACAAACAAACAAACAAACCCTAGGCCAGTCCCCCTCCTCAAGCCCCCTCCGAACACAGCTCCGTCAGTAACCTCTAGCTGTCACCGAGGCAGTGCCGGGCAGACGGGATCCCCCAGCCCGCCGGGCAGCACTAGGGGGGTGCGGAGGGCCGGCTGGGGCCTGTCGGGTCAGCGGGGCTGGGCTGGCCGCGGGCAAGGGCTGAGGGAGCCAAGTTGTGCAATCGCTCCGGCCGATTACTAGGTCCCGTCCCTGCGCAGGTGAAGAGGTCGTGGGGGCAGTTTCTACCTGACTGAGCTCCGACCCTCTTTAACCTCCGCAGCACCCTCCCCAGCCGGGACCCGCCTTGGCTAGCTTGGGGATCGTGGGCACCGGCACCCCCACGCAGGGGCGGAGGGCAGCGGGGAGACGGGCCGGGTGTCAGGGGCCGTCCTGCCGCACCTCCCGCGGCGAGCACGGAGGGCAGGGGCAGTAACTGAAGACAGAGGAGTGTGTCGCAGCCCGTTGTGGCTTCCCTGTGGGACCCCCCCGCTGGACGCCAAGTGACAGGGGCTGGGCCTGGCAAGGCTGCTGGTCTCGGGCCCTCAGTATGTGGGCAGTGTTCCCCACCCCGACCGCAGGGGAGGAGGGGACGGGCACGGTGCCCCCATGACAGTGCCGGCATGGGGAAGCGGTTGGGGCAGACGGCCCTCTCCGGGGAGGGAGAAAGCGTGTCTGCAGGGGTTCCCTGGCCAGGATCTCCAGAAACAGCGCAATTCCCTTCCCACTCGTGTGTGTAGAAGGGTGGTTGCGGGCAGCGCGTGTTCCGTTGGGGAGGCAGGGCGGGCCGGGCTCCACTTCCCGCTCTAACCAGCTCCTTGGTTGCTTTTCAGGTCTGGGCGACGCCTGGGGACAGCCGAGCAGGATAGGGCCCTTGGATAACGTGGCCAAGGAGCTGGGATCCCATTTGCTCCAGGTAGCGGACACTTTCCTCCTCTTGTATGCGCTGCGCATCGGGCAACCTGGTGCTGCTGTGCTGCAACCTCGCGCATCTCCTCCTTCTCCTCCTCTTCCTCTCTGCCCCGCAACGCCAGAGGAGCCGGACTGAAGCCTTCCTCTTATCCCCGGCCTTCACACCTGCCGGGCGGGGAGAAGAACCGAGACACCAAGCACTTCAATTATTTTTTCGTTTGTTTGTTTTTGCTTTGAATATTAGTAGAAGTTACAGCTCACCATAGCATTAATAGTCTCTCTGTGCATGCAAAGCGTCTCCCAGCCGTAAAAGCCATAGAAAGACGTCCCAGAGCTGCTGGGGATGTCCCGCAGGCAGCCCCCAGGCTGGAGGGGTGCCGGGCGAGGGGGATCTGCCCTCTCCAGCGGTGCTAGGAGAGGGGAGAGCCTAGAAGGAAGCGCAGGGCTCCCGAGGCGGGGGGCCAACATCTGGGTTAGATCTGCCGTGGACGTTAGCACCTGAAAATACCCTTGTTCACAACCCGCTTGGTCTGCTCTGGAATTCCTCTGAATTCCCCCCTCGTAGGAGAGTTTAGAAAGTTGTAGCTGGGGCATGTGTGCCAGCCGGAGGGGCTGGGAAAAAAAAAATATTAAAAAAAAACAAAAACAAAAACAAAAACAAAGACGAACAAACAAACAAAACAAACAAACAAACCCAAAAAAAACCCCCTGTAGCTCCATTTTTTTTAATATGCAAACTTAATACAGCACGGGTTTTTCTCCCTCCATTTTTAAAGACCTAGTAAACCGTAGTCATTTAACGGTGATTTTTATTGTGAGGGGTTAATTCCTGGTCACAAGAGCTGGTTTAGCCGTTGGCTGGGCTGGGGAGAAAAACCCCAACAAGACACTCTGCTCGGGGTCTGCGGCCGCCCACTCTGCCCTCTTTCCCCCTCGCCGGGCGAGGGGCGAAGGCTGCGCGGGGTCATCCCGACACGCGGGAAACGCTGCGCGGTTATTTGTTTGTTCGCGCAAAGCCTGCAAAGGAGAACTCCTTCTCCTGAAGTAGAAAGAGAGCGCGCTGTGGGCAGAGGGGTTGGCAGCACGCGTTACCGACCGCGTGTGGTGCGTGGAAATCGGTAGCCGTCGCAAAACTGCCTCGCGGAGGTATTTCTGCCCTTGAAAATTCCGTTCCTATCAGCTGTTTCGGAATCACCGCTCTGCCGAGAAAGTGCAAACCTAGTTATATAATAAAAATAATTGTTGTTCCACTTGCTCCTCCTCCCCGTTAGCTGTATCACGTTTTGTCTGGCATTAAATGAACTTAAGTAACATTATATGCTAATTACCTGTAACACTCACTTTACAGTTCAGTGATTTCTGAATCGTGAATGCTTAACAATTTTATAAACCCACATTTACTATAAACTTTTTAAAAGGTTCTTAGACTGAAACTTTACATGTGAAGCTTCAGCTTCAATATACTTTTCTGTATAGGAAAGTTAGAGACCTACTGCACCGTATAATGCAGTAATGGAAGCACTGACATGCTTTTAGTTACGATACTGGACAGAGCAACTGCAAGATGATAGTGTTTAAAAGCAAAATTATGGCTAAAGATGCAATTATTTATTTCCCATTTTAATACTTCTACAAAATTTAATTTATGTTCCAAAAAAAAAAAAAAGAAAAAGTAAAGGCAAAAAGTAATCTGGTTTCAATTATGTGCTGTAGAATTTTTAGTAGGCCAAAGAATAATTTGGAATATTTTCTTATTGGGGCAGCACTGTAAGAACATGAAGCATACAGGGCTTTATTGCTTCTCTCCTGGTTCAGTAATTTAAAAGATCAAGTGAAACAGGCTTTTTTTTTTTACCAGTGTACTGTAAAAATTTTTTTTCTGTTCCGCATATATTTTCCAATTATGTTCATATCTATTTGTTGATGAAGGCTTACTAAACTGCGTAGAGATAATAGATACTTTTAGACCAAGAATATCAGATACGTTTGAAAAAATGCCTCAAAATGGGCACTGAAGAATCAAAGTACCCCCAAACTGATAGTTTATATGTCAAAGTAACCCCAAACTTATAGTTTGTATGTCCAAATCATGGCCACTTTTGTCTAACCCATACCATTTGCTTCATATTATGTTTTCTCATGTGAATGATATATGACTAAGTTAAACTTTAGTTTTTACTCACACAAGTAATATTTGCCTCCCGGTCAATATCCTGTCAATAAGAATTTGTAGGATTTGACCTCAAGTATTATGTCATTATGTATTACAATTTGTCCAGTTTCACAGACTGTAGGGATATAGCATAACAGGTATAATTATCTCCAAGTGTAGTAAAATTTTGAATGTTGATTTATTTTACTCTCCTTTCCTGAATTTGCATAATCATATAGCAGAGAGCCCTCTGTCCAGAAAGACATTATTAAAAATATAGGCGACGAAATTTAAGGCGTTGCATATGGTATCATTAAATATACTGAAAATAGCTGTAAGCTGTGTCTGCCAATTATATCATAATAAATGACTTACTTAGTACTAGACTTCCCCCTAAGTACCACATAGCTCAGGATTTGTACTAAGTACTAAAATAACCAGAATCAACAGGAGAATGTTAACTTAAAGTGAGGCAGTAAAGCTAGCATCTGTAGGGGGAATGAATTGGATTTCACAATGTGTGTGTGTGTGTGTGTCAGGCTTTGTAGGAACACCATCAGATAAAAATTTCTGTTCCTTAATTTTTGCTGCTATTTGCTGCTGTTGAAGTTGGATAGCAACCTTCCTGCAAAAGTCTTAAACATTTTTTTTCACTGTAAATGGTTTAAACAGAGTGCTTGCTTTTTACCCTATGTATTTACCTTTTTCAGACTTTGGATGGCTTCGTTTTTGTGGTAGCATCAGATGGCAAAATAATGTACATCTCAGAAACAGCATCCGTGCATCTTGGCTTGTCTCAGGTATGGGTGGTTTATTCTATCTGTTAAATACAGATACTAACTGTGGAACCTAACACTAGTGTCTTGCTATGTATATAATCCCATTGTTTTTCAGGAGCATTTGGAGCGTTGACTTTGTTATCTGACAAGTGGCCTTACTTAAATATTCAAGTTTCCCTTACTTACACCCACATCATGACTGTCTTTATATCTTTTCTTGTTCATGGTATTTTACTCCTCATTACCTTTAAGAAGGGTAATAAATAATATGATATTGCAAATTGCAGATACATACAGAGCTTGAAACCCAAACCTACTGCCTGTGTGGTAACGCTATATGTCTGAAATAAAGTTTAGAATTCAAGTCTATATATTTTAGATTGTGTAAGATATTGAGACTTGCTATGAAATAGAGATGAAATCTGATGTGGAACATGAGTTTTATGGTAAATGTGCTTAGGAAAAAAAAAAAGAAAAAGGGGTCAGATTTATGAGTGTTCACATGGAATTCAGGGTAGTTTTTCCTGAGTTTTTCCAGCTCAGTGGTCTTTTCAGTAAAGCGTTTTATATGGTTGTGATAGAACTCATAAAACTCAGTTTACTACTGTTCTGCGCAAGAAGCATAAGGGGTTTTTATTGATTGTGTTGGGGTTGCTTTTGGTTGGTTGGTTTTGGGTTTTTTTGTTTTCTTTTGTTTGTTGTTTTTTTTTTTTCCTTAGAAGGACATTTCTAATTTTTTGCATGCTTCGGATAGGCACGAGGGAAAATAATCTGAATTTACTGCAGAGTGCAAGTTTCCATATCTTTGTGTGTAAATGTATTACACAAATTCATTGGTAGCACCTGACGTAAAACTTGCTGAAGTCCAACTCCTGCTTAATTTCACTGGGCCATGGATGAGATTTGCAAGAAACAGAAGCGTTTCTTCAGAAACAGTTGCAGCTCAAACACTTCTCAGAGTTAAATAAAGTGAAATAAAGACTCAATAGCAGAGGGCAGAAGAATGAGGAGATGAAGATGAGAGAGAGCAAGATGTTGTGAAAATATCTGGGGCGTATATCCTGTGGCTATTCTAATAAACAGAGAAGGAGCTGAGCTGTGGAGATTATGATTGAAAAAAAGTTATTTGGATGTGTGTTTATAACTGTGATATTAGTAGCTGTGAGAAAATAAACAAATAAATAAAAATCTCTAAATAGCTAGGAAAAGCCAGTGTATAATCACATAAACACCGCTTCTAAATCCAAAGGCAGCTACAATCCCTGTTTTTGTAATATTTTTAGAACATGTATTTTTGAGAATCAATATTCTGTGTCAATATTTTTTTGCTGCCAACTTTTAAAAATGTGTCCAGGGAATTTCCTTAGTTCAAGCAGTTTGTTCAATTGAGTCAGTTATACTACAGTGATAGTTGTTTAATAACATTCAATGCATGTTCAAATTTCTTCAAATATTGCTTTGTTTTAGGATAAACTTGCTTAGAGAATGGCCTCATTTTCTACACTGCCTCAACAGCATAATTAAAAGTTTTTCTTGTCCTAACTTTTGAACAGATCCACCACACTTCTGGCTGCTTAAATAGATTAATTTAGTCAGTTCAATTATTGCAAAGCACTGAGTGTTCCCATCTGTCCTTGCTGAAGTTGAGTCTCATTGTCCCTTGCTGCATGCTGTTTGACCAGTGCCAACTGATCTTCCAGGTTTTGTCCAGAAATTATTTCTCTTTTCTTTCTGTTTGAGGAATATCAAGTCATCAGCTCTTGTAGGTCTCAGTATTATCCAGTCATCTGGTGAAATTAAAGAACTATGGGATCAGTAGGGCACTAAATAGACTTTGCCACATTCAGAGCGAGGGGCCTGAAACAGTTATACAGGCTTTAGTCACATTTAGCCCTGGTGCCCCTAAGGCCCTCTGCACAGACTGAACTCCATGTGCATTGCACATGTAAATATCTATAAACTCTTAGTGCAAGAGGTGCTGAGGAAAAATAGAAATTTGGTCATATTGCTTGTTGAAATCATTTAAATCAGCAAAATCACAAATATTTCATGTTAGCAGAGATTTGTAGCAGAGATTTGAATGGACTGTATCCTTGAACTCCCCAGAAAGCTACAGAGGACAGACAGAAGTGAAATTTAAGAGCATATTTTAGACTGTCAAAACACTAGGTGCTCCAACAGTTTCACAGTGCACTATTTTAAATTTATAAGTACAAAACCCCAGCTAAACAAGGCAGTGAATTTTCCCCCTCTTTCCTTATTCTGTTTTATCATCTCATCTATTCTTGCTTTTTCTCGATGTTCTATTTTTGAAGGGACAATTTTACTTTAAGTAGTATCAGCATTAATACTACGCTACTGCTACATACTAGGCTATTAATACATTAACACTAGGATCTTCCTATAAGCTTCCCAAGGCTCTAAATGAGTTCTTGTTCCTACTTCTTTGGAAGTCACTGGGAGTTTTGCCACTGACATCAACAAGAATGAGATTTGTCTGTAGAAGCAAATTCTGCAAGTCTTTCTCATCAAGACATAATCCCACATTATATTTACAACAAGCACTCTTATAGAGCTCCAGCCAATACAAGCAGAGACCAGAGTGATGATGATTGTAGAAAATATCTTAGAGTGTGCATAGAAAGGCCTTTTTATTAAATAATTTTACAATTAACTAGTCCACACATAAATTTCCAGTTAAAGTTCAATTTGTTTAAAGATACATATTTTAACTAAATAAAAAGTCAGTTTAAAAATATTTTGCAGGATATTCTTGGAGACCTACTACAGTAGCCTTTATCTTCTAGTTGAGCTTGAATTTAACTTCAGCAGAAAGAAAATAGAGCTTCTGAATAATCATTCAGTGCCTGGTAGTTTAAAATTTAAAAACAACATTAAGGATTAGTTTTCCGCACTACTTCACTCACTCCTGTCTGCAGCATCAGGGACTCAGAAACTGTATTCCTGAATAGGATGGATCTTAATTTGTGGACCTATCACTTAATTTGTGGCTTTGAATTTTGATCTGCCTTTGCTCTCAACTGTAACAGTAACTATTGCAAATATTGATGGTTAGGACCCTCTCCTCCATCTAATTCCAATTGGCCTCAGATTTGTATTGAACTGACTTGTACTAGCTGACAGAGCCAACTCCTTGCCACTTTTTTTCCATGGATAACAAATACATTCAAATTCCTCAAATATTTTTTCCCCTTAGAGTCCAAAGACACAGACTAGAAAGGAAAATTCTCTTAGGAAATAAGGGTGAAAGATTATATATATATATATATATATAAATTTTGAAAGCCTGGAGTTTATTCCAGCCGTTTTCTGGGTCCATGAGGGAGCCAGGCTTATCTTTGAGTTTTGATAAGTCTTGAAATATTTAACCACAAACATCTGAACTTTTCCAAGAGTTTATTTTACTTTCATCAAATAAGCATATGAAAGGCAAAATATATAATTATTTGCTTTAGAATCCATCTACTTAGTCTTCTGCATTTATTACAATTTGTTTCTTGTCAGGAAAAAAACGTGCAGTTGAATTACACATAAAAAACCTCTTAGTAGGAAACAGCAACATTTTGTAGTAAGTAGGTATTTACAGATATTTAAAAACTGCAGCAAGGAAGCTGGTCTAATAAGCCTGAGGCATGGGATTTTAGAAGGTTTATGAATTGAACCATATAATTTATTTTTTTAAGTTTTCAGTGTTTCATTGTAGGCTTTAAAGTAGCATGCATGCACCATGTGTAGCAGGAGACTGTGGTCAGTTTTAAAAATTATGTATACATATTTTGGTTATTTGACTCTTATATAGCCTTCATCTCTTTGCTGATGGCTTTATGTTTCCACTTGCACTTTTACAGTCAATTTTACAGTCACTTTTGGTTTCAGTGTTGTATGTTCACCTCCCGCTGATTTTGCTGGGGTTGCAAATGCACACATCAGAGTACAAAATGCTCCTATGTGTATTATGAGAAAAACTAGCCAGTAGTTTGACAAGGTATTTTAGTAGTGAATTTCGGATATGAGCTCTGGAATACAAATTACAGTTTGGATAAAACTGTGACCATGGGTCCTGTCCTGTGAATCCTGTGAACAAATGTGCATCTCTGTGACTAGTTCTGTGCACTTCTGTGACTTATACTTTGTAAGATAGCAGATGCATGCTGATGTGGCTATGATTATAGTCAGTAATGGTAGAGATGCAACAAGATATTTTGGGTTACTACAGTTGATATTGATAGTCAGGTTGGTTGGTGGTGTTTTTTTAAGGAAGTCTTTATATTAAAGGGATTGTTTGCACATAGCTACCCACTGATTTTTTAGTGATTTATTTTGTTTATTTTTTTGGGGGGGTGGGTTGGAAGCTGTATTCTTTGAGATGCTTTTTATAAATTCAAAGGCAAAACATAATCCTCAGCAAAATCACTATTAGCTAAAGATAAAATAATAACAAAATCATAAGTGATACTCCTTTTGGTTTGAACACTGACCACAGCCATGTCTTTTTGCAATTAGAGTTAACTTTTTTCAAGTTCTGGTTTACTAAATGTATAGGCCAATGAAATACCCATCACCATAAGAATTACTAGAATTTTTTAAAAATTGGTTTTATGTGTCTGTAGGTGATTATGATAATTACAGAGACAGCTATGAACATTTACAATATGTTTTCCCCCATGTAATTAAAAACAAACAGAAGCATTGAGAACCATGACTCACAGTGAATGTTTATTCTCCTTCCTTGAATATGGGGTGTTACTATAACAGGTCCCCACCTGTTACAGTCCTGAAAAGGAACAGCCCATACTTTTTATGGAGAACTTCTAGAGAAAAATATATAAATTAAGCAACACAGAAAATCTCCTTTCCTTTCCCTTTCCCTTTCCCTTTCCCTTTCCCTTTCCCTTTCCCTTTCCCTTTCCCTTTCCCTTTCCCTTTCCCTTTCCCTTTCCCTTTCCATTTCTTTTCCCTTTCTTTCCCTTTCCTTTTCTTTCCCTTTCCCTTTTCCCATCTGTGTCTCTCTCCCTCTTCTCCTCTCTCAATTTCTTTCTTTTCTTTCTCTCTCTCTTAACTTCTTTATCTCTGTCTTTCTCTCTTTTTCTCTCTCTCTCCATCTTCCCTTCCCTTCCCTTCCCTTCCCTTCCCTTCCCTTCCCTTCCCTTCCCTTCCCTTCCCTTCCCCTCCCCTTTTTTCTTTTTCTTTCTCCCTTTTTTCCCTTATTCAGTGAAATTTTATATTCTGGTTAGAATATCAAATTAGTGTTGGTGTTTTTGTTTTTGCAGGCAGGGGTTGTTGGAAAGAAGCAGTGGGGAATAGCTGGCTAGAAAAAAAAGTTAGTTTGCATAGTCCTGGGAAGAGACATTCCATGAATAATGCAGAAAATGGAACGATGAGAAACATTTTCGGAAAAAGATTGCTTTGTGGGGTAGACAACTTCATTTATTCCAAAGAAAAGGCAACTCACACATCTTAGCAAATCAGTAGGATTGGCTCAGAATAATAGGTTAAATTACTTCACCTCTCAGCTGTCTCTGATCTTAGGGGCCCAAGGCACATCAGGCCACACTGAACAATTGGGCAGCCTGACACTAATTTAAAACACAGGCTCAAAGTATTGGTTCATTCCTTAAATCAATTACTGCATCTATCTGGAGACTTTTGTTGGTGAGTTTTATACGTGGCAAATAGAGTTAGCAAAAAGGACACATAGTGCACACCATTCATATTTTTGAGCAACAGTTACCACAGATAAAACAGTGGGAAAGACAGAAATACAGTCTTGTCTGAGCAAAGTTCAAGTGAGAGAAGGGAATAAACAGATATTTAAGATAGATCTAGTCTTTACTGTGCATGTTTATTTAAAGCAGCAAAGGCTCAATCCAGTGTCTGTGAAAATCTATGGAAGTCTGCCTTTCAAATTCAATGGCTGCTGTTCTGAGCCCTTCGTACTACTGTGGATTGAGTATGGTGGATTGCCTTTGAAACAAACACAAAGGAATTGTGTAAGCTTAGTATTTTGGCTCTGAAAACTCAGTTGCCAACTGAATATAGGTGATAGTTTCTGGGAATCTGTATAAATTATTTATTTATTTATAATACATCTATCTATCTATCTATCTATCTATCTATCTATCTATCTATCTATCTATCTATCTGTTTTCTTGAGAAGCATTAATCATCAAAGTTATTTTATCCCATTTTGTGGCAATCTAACATTTCTACAGCTGCTCCAGTCTATCCCTTCATTTGCCAGCTCTCTAATAGCAGCTCTTCTGTATCTGGATCATAGAATCATAGAATCACAGAACTATTCAGATTGGAAAAGACCCTTGGGATCACTGAGTCCAACCATCATCCCTACTCTACAAAGTTCTCCCCTAAACCATCTCCACCAACTCCACATCCAAACGACCATTAAACACATGCAGGGACAGTGACTCAACCACCTCCCTGGGCAGCCTATTCCAGTGTCTCATCACTCTTTCTGTGAATAAGTTTTTTCCTAATGTCCAGTCTAAACCTCCCCTGTTGCAGCTTGAAGCCATTCCCTCTTGTTCTGTCCCTAATTACCTGTGAAAAGAGACCAGCACCAACCTCTCTACAATGACCTTTCAGGTAGTTGTAGAGACAGATGAAGTTTCCCCTCAGCCTCCTCTTCCTCAGACTAAACATTCCCAGCTCCTTCAAGTGTTCTTCACAAGATTTATTCTCTAGGTCCTTCACCAGCTTTGTTGCTTCGCTTCAGCACTTCGAGATCTCTCTTAAATTGAGGGGCCCAAAACTGGACACAATACTCCAGGTGTGGCCTTTCCAGTGCTGAGTACAGGGGGACAACCACCTCTGCTTCTGCTGGTCACACTATTTCTAAGACAAGCCAGGATGCCATTGGCTTTCTTGGCCACCTGGGCACACTGCTGGCTCATATTCAGCCGCTTGTCACTTAGAACCCCCAGGTCCTTTTCTGCCAGACAGGTTTCCAGCCACTTCCCCAAGCCTGTAGTGTTGCCTGGGGTTGTTGTGGCCCAAGTGCAGGATCCTGCACTTGGCCTTGTTGAAGCCCAGACCATTGACATTAGCCCAGCAATCTAATCTATCCAAGTTTCTCTGTAGAGCCTCCCTATCATCACCAGAAATTCCCACAAAATCTGCTATAATATTAGTTACTGCTGAAGAAGGAATTAATTCAGTTTAATAGGCATAATTTTGAACATGTTTTTGATACATTCAGTGCTGTGAACCAGCCTTGTTCCCCAGGGGTCAATACTCAGTCCAATCTTGTTTACCATATTCATAAATGACCTGCATGAGGGAACAGAGTGTATCCTCAGCAAGTTCGCTGATGATACCAAACTGGGAGGAGTGGCCAACGTTCCAGAGGTTTGTGCTGCTATCCAGTGTGACCTGGACAGGCTGGAGAACTGGGCAGAGAAGAACCTAATGAAGTTCAACATGGACAAGTGTAGAGTCCTGCACCTGGGGAGGAACAACCCCATGCACTAATATAAGTTAGGGGTGGAGATACTGGAAAGCAGTTCTGAGGAAAATGATCTGGGAGTCCTGGTAGACAGCAAATTATCCATGAGCCAGCAACATGTCCTGCCACCAAAAGGGCCAATGGGATCCTCAGTTGCATAAGGAAGACTGTGGCCAGTAGGTCAAGGGAGGTAATTCTCCCCATCTACTCTACCCTGGTGAGACCACATCTGGAACACTGCGTCCTGTTCTGGGCTGCCCAATTCAAGAGAGACAGGGAACCAGTAGAGAGAGTCCAGTGGAGGGCAACAAAGATGAGTGGAGGATTGGAGCATCTCTCTTAAGAGGAAAGGCTGAGAGAGCTGGGACTCTTTAGCCTAGAGAAGAGAAGGCTGAGGGGAGACCTTATTAATGTCTACAAATGTCTAAAGGGTGGGTGCAAGGAGGATGGAGCCAGACTTTTCAGTAGTTCTCAGTGACAGGATGAGGGGCAAAGGGCACAAGCTGGAACATAGGAAGTTCCATTTAAATATGAGGAAAAACTTATTTATGGTGAGAGTGACAGAGCACTGGGACAGGCTGCCCAAGGAGGTTGTGGAGTCCCCTTCTCTGGAGATATTCAAGACCCGTCTGGATGCAGTCCTGGGTAATGTGCTCTAGGGGATCCTGCTTTAGCAGGGGAGTTGGAGTAGATGATTTCTGGAGGTCCCTTCCATCTCTGACAATTCTGTGATTATGTTTTAAAAATGGTGTTATCCAGATGCAGTGTATACAGGTAACTTAAGAGTGCTTTTGGGATAGGGGAAAAAAAATAACTAGCTGCACTACTTCATGTGTTTCCTGTCTCTTCACAGGTGGAGCTTACTGGTAATAGCATTTATGAGTACATACATCCTTCTGATCATGATGAGATGACAGCTGTCCTTACTGCTCACCAGCCTCTTCATCCTCACCTCTTACAAGGTACTTGTGTGATCTGTTATCAAATTACCACTGAAAACCTAAAAAAAAAAAATAAAAATAAGAGACTATCTTAGGCTGAAATGTGACAAATTCTCATTTATCCAATACGAAGCTATGTATGTGAATGGAGGAAGAGCATGAACTTGAAACTGTGACCCAGGATTTTGATTTGTGGAAAAGGGAATAAGGAATGCTAGATTAAATAGCACTTTTCTTGCAGTGGAGTCCATGCAGTTTTAAACAGGTTTTTAGATTTTGCCCAGTGGCAATTTCCTCTCTTTTATTTTGTCATCACTGCTGAGGTTGCAGGAATGTTGCAATGGTCTCGCTGTACATAGCTGTAGGTACATGGTCTTAGCAGGAATAAAAAAGAATAATACATTAGGCAACTGGGAAATAGGAGGACACTTTTAATGTTCTAAAAACAACAGCTACATTTGAAGCTTGGAGGAAAAAAACAGACCTAATATCGCCCACTGTAGGAAAAGCAAAATTGGATTTTTAAAATTACCTACATTTAGAAACCCCTATTAAAGAAGTGATCTCTCTAGGAAAATAATGTCCTCTTGCCTTGATACTGGATCACTGATTCACCAAGCTTCTCCACACATCCTGTTCAGGTGCTGCAGATGATTCACCCACGTGTACCCACCCATACAGCATGATGCTAAGTTGGATGGAGTGTCAGCAGAACTCTTATTGATTATGTGAACGCCTGGATCAGACTGTCCACACTAGCTGTGCTCAGCCACCAGACACAAATATTAACATAAGTCTTTGTGTATTAACCCACTACTTCAGTGTTGTAACTACTATTTAACTAAGAAAGATATGATCATCTTTGCGTTATCTTCTTCAGAAGCTTCTGTTTCCACCAGAACAACTATTTGAACTTTAAAATATCAGAAATAATCTGTCTCCATCATGTTCAATGTGTTTTCACATGTATTTCTTAATTTCTTAACCAGTTAGAGCTCACATCCTGCTAGTATTTACTGGCCTTCTTCTGGCACAGCTCCTAAACACATGAGGAAATTTGGGTTTGCACTACAATTCTGTTTAGGATCAGGCATTTTTTTTCACAGATCTGGTACCTGTGCATTTTCTGTACTTGGTGATCTCATCACAGTTCTGACTGCTGTGATTCCATCAGTGCAGAACTATGTAACCTCTGTATGCAGGGAAGTTTCATGTGCCTGGAAGCATGTGTACTGCTCTGAATGGTGTCAATGGAAGAATTATCTTAGTCTCTTTCTCACTTCTTCCTCCCCAAACAGGATGTCTTGTGTACCTCTTGCTGTCTTTAAAAACAAACTTTTCTTTTTCTTGGTCTCTTCTGATTCTAGTTGTTTGACTGTTTCACAGTTTTCTCATTCCTGTGTTAGGGTTGGTTGTTTTTTTTGTAAATGTTGACATTTAAAAAACCCAACACAACATATTTTCCTATTTTCTACCTTACTGATGAGCAGAGGGGCTACTTCTTGTATAATACATCTGTGACTTTTCATGTAGTTCTGCTAGTATTCAGAATTGCTAGTAAGACATTTTTATACCCACTGTCTTGCCAATGGCAATAGCTTCCTGTTTTTATTACAATATATTCTTTTTAAAATTTGTTAGTTGGAGGTTTTTTACAAATTTAAGGTCTAGGGCAATGGATTGAAATTAATTTCTACATCAAAGGCAAATAAGCCCTCAGCTCTTCCTGTTCTCTCTTTAGTAATATGACTCTGGCTTACTACAAGTGAGACAGCCCACTAGTACTGCAGTTCCAGAAGGTGTTTTGTTATTTGTTTGTTTCCAGAACTAGTTACTGTCTGTTTCTTACTTACTGATGCCTCTGGTTGCTTATCTTGCCTGTTAGCATTTATTTCCTGAAACAGTTAGGTCTCTCTCATTTTGGCTACTTATGGTCAAATTCTTTACTTCCTTAAATTCTTGTCACTGTCAAGTGTAATTCTGTCCTGCCTGTGTTTGGAAAGACTTCACACACAACTGAAGCTGTTGATTTCAGTTTACTTGCAACTGTTTCAGTCTGAAATTCTGCTCATGATATAATTAGCTCCAGATATATGCTTGATTCTCTGTACCTTTCTTTACCTCATTCTGCATAGATTTGTTTGTTTTTAGCATCAAGCTCTGGTTTCTCAGTAGTGCCAAGGAAAAGCAAAAGTTAGTTTGAAATGTGATTAATTTACATTTTTTTTTTGTGTAAAATATTGTGTAGCAGAGGAAATCGATAAAAACCTCAAAACAGCAGCACCTTGTTTGGTTTCATAGACTTTGAGAAGATAAATAAAGAAGTTAAGCTGTGTTCTGGTTTTTATAGGGATTGTTTTATGCAAATCTTACTTCTGTGTGTTTCTTTGACACACAATGCATGGAGTGAGTGTATTGAAATATTCAGAATCTGCAGCTAAATGTTTTAAAAATCAACAGATTGACCAAATATTTATTTGTATTTTCTTCCCTGTGCCTGTATTTTATACAAAGATATCTTGAGGCATAACCTGAAATCACAGAAATCAAAGGAGGTTTCGTATTTTTCTTCAGTGAGGCCCTGAAATCTATTTAGTAAATGACAGAAATGAAGCAACTTCTGTCTGTGTCTTAGTAGATATTTTGAATATTTAAATAAAACATGGAGTCCTACAATAACTTTGGACAGAGGAAAGTTGAGTGAAAATGGCTTTATTTTCTAATAAAAAGGGAAACAGACTTTATAAAGAGTATTTTTTGGTCATTTCCGTTTGATTTTGTCTCAGTCTTTTAAAACACATCTGAATCAAGTAATTCAGGAGTAAAATCAATATTGCACTGCAGACCCAGACTTCCACAACACAAATTTAGAGCTTGGCTCATGTAGTTTTACTTGCTCAAGATGTTTCTTCAGCTAATTTTCAGATATGTGTATACATTTTTAGTTCAGTTGCTATTTCAGCAGTTGTAGCTGGATAAGATCTGATAGAAATAAAATCACAGACATATACATGTCTATACTTTGTGGTATTCTGTTACTGCTATTGAATAATCCAGAGTACAGATTGTTTGACCTCCAGTTTTACAGCCATTGTAAATTTTGATGCTATCCCTTTATTTACTTCTTTCTATTAGTCTTTCTCATTTTCCTTTATTATTCTCTTCCAACCTTCCCTTGTACTTCCAATGATTCATCTGTTCCATAGAAGCTTTTCTGAAATATCAAATAATATGAGAAAGGTAGAAGCCTTGCAGCTATTGAGCTCTGGAAACCTTATTTGCATGAGTTTTTTTTTCTCAAGGAAATGCAAAGTATTACCCACCACATAAAATCAGACATAGTGTGGATTTTTTAATCTAATGCTCACTGTCACACTGTTTTTATTAGTTTAAAAAGCATAATAAGCCTTTTAAAATTATAATTTTAATTAAAAGTTTGCCCTGGGCTTCCTAATGTTTCAGGTACAAAAAGACACATCTTCAAACGTAGAGATACTTTGCTTTTTTTAATAGACAGTTAAAATTCTTAAATAAAGACATGCTTCCAGAAGGTAGGATTTCATAGCATTATTACATATAATAAAAATGGGGAAGACGGATGTTGGTGAACTAGCTTTTGGGTCATCATTCTTTAGATAAGTCCAGTATGGCAGAAGAGTGAGTTATGTTGAGGAAAGCTTTGGGGGCAAGAAACGGGAAGGCAGCAACTCTAAGAAGCATTTAAACATCACAGAATTATAGAATCATAGAATCATCCTGGTTGGAAGGGATCTTGAAGATCAAGTCCAACCATAAATTAAATCCCACTACCATAACCTAATTTACCCATTCAGTGCTTAAATCATGTCGCTAAGCACTATATCTATATTTCTTTTAAATACTTCCAGGGATGGTGACTCCACCACCTCCCTGGGCAGCCTGTTCCACTGTCCAACCACTCTTCAGTAAAGAAATTCCATAAAGGACAAACAGCTTGGTGTGAGCTCCTGTTGTGATGCTGTGGCAAAACGGGATAACAGAAAATCCTCGTGCGTATAAGCAGGGAAACAGTGAAAAGGAATAACAAGGTTAATAGTTTTATTCTTTATACAGTATTAGTGAAATGGCACTGGATTTTTCTGTATAATTATGTTGTCCATTAAAAAAAAAAAAATAAGGAAATTGGAGAAAGTACAGAAAAGACCTACAAAAATGACTGAAGGACTTTAAAGGCTTATAATGAGAGATGAAAGAACACCATCTATTTGGTTTATCAGAAAGAAGACTGGGAGGTGACTTGATTACTCTGTGTGCATTCTTCTAGGGAAAGAAAATACTGGGAACCAAAGGACTGTTTTAGAAGAAAAAAAACATGTCAAGGACCAATGTCTGTGAAGTAAACCCACAAAAGCTCAAATTAGAATAATGCACACATTTATAACTAGGAGTTTGATTAACCACAGGAACAAAGTACTGAGGGAAGCAACGGTTTCTTCCTCTTTTGATGTCTTCAGATCAAGGCTGTATGGTTTTATAGAAGATGCGCTTTAGGCAAGCAGAAGTTACTGAGCTCAGCACAGGAGTAACTAACTGAAGTTTAGCGAACTGCAATGTGCAGGTTAGACCTATGATCTAATGCTCCTTTCTGGCTGTTAAAGTCTATAAGCTACGACTCAATGAAAACCATAAGCCCCATCATCTGTGGAGGCTTTGGAGAATTTCAGCTTTAACTTACAAAGTCTTTAAGCTGCCTTTTTACTTGCATGACCAGCATCGAAAATGTAAAGCAGTATGAAGTGATCCCTTGCTATGAAAGAAGTCAACAGCTGGACTCTGTGGGCGGCTGGAGTGGGGAAAAATGATAATCTCTCTTGCACACACATTAAAGGTAGGGTATGCCTTAGTGAATCACCACACCCATGAGTCTCTAGGCCAACTTTAACAAAATGAATCCGTTATATTTAACTGGGATAGGTTAGCAGAAAAAGAAAAAAGAAGAAAAAAATACAAAAACTTGTATCTTTTCCCAGTGATGTGTACTGGCTGTGCTCAGATCTCAAATGACTTCACTTGCCCTTCATACTTTTCCAAATACTGCTTAATGTACTTCTGATCTGCAGAATTTTTCTCTGTTCTGACAGTTTTGTACCTATGAAGCCTTACACCTCAGTTGTACAGTGTCTATACCACCTGTATCTGTTGCTAGGCTGATATCAAGATTCCTGGGCCCCTCTATTAAAATATGGAACACTTAACTAACAGGAGTGTGGAAACTATTTCATTGTGTAGGGCTGAGAAACAGATTTCTTAGCATGTAGAGAAGTCATTTTGATGCACAGTCTTTCCTTGCACACTTACAGCTCTGAAAGCTGTTCTTTTCTGTTTCTTCAAGTAGTGGAGTGAACAAACTGTGTCCACTGGATGGGATTGTCCTGTTGGGGCAGAAGGTAGTCATGCAGCAGAGTGATTGGGCTCCATATATGGGGATGATCAGGTAACAGTAGTTTCTGAATATTGGAAGGTTGCAAGGCTGACTGCAGAGACTCAGTGCATGCTGCCTACCTCCCCTACTTGGTGCAGAAGACCTAGAATGTTGTGATGTGGTGCTGTGCAAAATTCTGCCTAGGCAACAATAGCTCCAGAACTTCATGGAGGTGAGTTTGCCTCTTTATTCACCTCACACCTATAGCATAAAACTAAATGTCTGCCAGGCCAGTAAGTCTAAGTTGCTACAGCTCAGCAGTAAAGCTTTTTGGTACCAGCATGGCGTGGGGTAAAACGCTGACAGAGGTTTGTGAAGTACGTGTCATGAAGTGCCTTGTTCAGAGGTGCTAAGCATTTTGAATGTGTTTGAAATAGTGGCTGGCTTTCAGGGTCTGAATGGTGAGGATTGCACCAGGATTACTGGCAAAACCCAGCTCCCCCTAGCATGGTCTTTAGAGGAAATAGCATACTGACACAAGATGGGTTGCACACACTACATTAAGTCAGGATCTTAAGCCCTCAAACAATCTTGCTGTCAAAAGTGTGTCTATACCAACCATTTTTGCAGAAAGTTTTCTTTAACAGCAGCATTGAGTGGTAGGCCATGTAGAGTGAACATGAATGCGTCGAGCTCTCAATTTTAATGTTGCTTCATAACCTTCAGAGTGACAGATGACACACACATTCTTAAAAGAGAGCATGGTACAGCAGTGTGCAGTTTGCATGCTGATGTATACTGATTTACAAAGCGGTTCTCCAACAAAACAGTGCCATATTTTACTAATGTCAAAATTTGGGAGATTTGGGAAAGGGATATAAAATAGTAGTTTTGACCTTGGAGAAAATACAGACATGAGAGGTGAAGCTGTGGAAAAAGCTGTGGTGATCTTTTTTCTTAGTCCACTGTGCAAGCAGCATGCAAACCACAGAATTTTGTGACTGTTTTCTTTCAAAAGAGATGAAAGATGGAGAGGAAAGTGAAGATGGTTTTCATAGTAACACCCCCAGGGATGGACAATTCTGGTTTCCATAAAGCTAACCATAATTTCACAGAAATGCTTGGAGAATCCTGTTTGGCAGTCATGTGCAATATGAGTGAACAAATGCACAAATTCTTTATCCAAAATAGCAAGACTCATTTTCTTTGCCATGAAATTTATTTCTGCTTATGAGAGCAAGAAAATACAAATCTTTAAAATATAAACAGGCTATTTTATTCTTGACTATTGCTTGCAGTCAACTGCACTGCACGATAAACTAGGCCAAGAAAAGAGATTAAAGGAGAAGGCGTACTTTGTAGAAATGCTACTCGGTGCTGTGAGAAAGAAGTACAGCTTCTGTAAATCCACAGACAGTAGTGTCTTTCTGCATTCTCGTTCACAGGTTACTGTGTTTCAGCTCTGTGAGGATGTTAGCATTTGGATAAGTTTGAGCTGGAATTTGAATGAAGCCATTTTCTCTCTGCCTCATTTCTACCTTTTACTGAATCTATTAAACTACATTATAGCAGTGCTTCAGGGAGGGAGACTCTGTAAGATGACCAGGCAATATAGTAGAATAGAATAACTTCTCTGAATCTGATAAGGGAAACATGGAGTTTGGCTAAGAAACAAACAGTGATGCATTTGAAATGGACATCTTGGACAACAATATGGACTCTGAATTGCAGTGCCTCCCTCAGTAAAACTCACCAGAAGTGATACCTCAACTTTATTAAAATATCTTCCAGTAGACATATTGAAAACATAAGGATCTCAATAACCTAGTTACACTCTTCCAAAAGAAGAGAAGTAGCAAAGATACAGAAATCTGCTCAAACTATATAATCATGTTGATCAAAACTAGTATTTTACTTGCATCAGTTTTCATTTCCAACAATCAGCCAGTGGGGAAAAATGGTAAATTGGAATTCCAGGATAAAAACTGGTCATTCTTAAGAATATTTCAATAACAGTTTGTGGAGTAGTTGGGAGAGGACAAAATATTTTCAAATGTTAAACACTGATACAGGGAAAAAAAAAACAACAACAACCCACCCTGAAATTTGCTACCATAAGTAAATCCAAGTTATAACAAATATTGGAATGGCTGGAATAGAAAAATAGACCTGCTGACTTGTTCCACATAACTGGATAAAGAAAAGCATTATGCCAAAAAAATGGGAGGGCAAACATTTAGAAAGAAGCCTAAAGCCCTGTTTTTCATCTCTAATTCCTATAGTAGATGGACATAATGTTGATAAGTTCTGGAAAATGTTAAAAGCTAAGATGGTTGGTCTGCTTTTCAGGAAGCTATCATCAGAGCCTTTCAAGATACTTAGCAATTTAGAAGTGGGGGTGGAGGTTTCTTTTTAGCTACAGCAGCTATTGAGACGATCTCTTGCCTTATCTTCTGAAAAAAGTCTGAACAGAAGAATGTACAAACTTTGAAAATTATTCAAGTCACTTCTGAAAAGAGAGATCCAAGAATAATTTCCAATTATTTTAAAATCCTTTGGTAGAGGGAAACAAGTCACATTCAAGTAAAGAGGGAAAATAGATGCTTATATGGAAAGTAAAAGGGAAGATGGGAAAAGCAGACCCATGATGCAATACGTACACCCGTAAAGGTAAACGGCATTAAAATCTTTCATAGCAATACACAGCTGTTTGGTGGAATTACAGATGGCTATGGTAAACACTAGGGAAGGTGCAATTAAACAGACAGATTTCAGATGACATGTGGGAGACTTGCTTGAATAGTAGGTATTTGAAAGGAATGGTGCTGAGTAAGAGACACAATAGCAGTGAAGTTTAGCATGAGTTACAGCAAAATTTGCCATCTCCATGTGGTGACTGCTCACTTTTCTGAAACCTCAAGTGGCTGGGAGAGGAATGCCTGGAGAACAGCCCAGCAGAAAGGGATCTGGGGGTACTGGCTGATGTTACGCTGAGTATGGCCCTGACAGGGAAAACCACATCTTGGAATCCATCAAACATGGTATAACTATCCAATCAAAAGAGGTGACTATTCCACTGTATCCAGCGTTGATGTGGCCTCACCTTGAATGTTGTGTGCAGTTGGGCCCCACCATATAAGAAGGATATGAAGTCCTTGAATGCATCCAGAGAAGGGCAACAAAACTGGTGAAGGGGCTGCAAGGCATGTCCTGCGAGGAGTGGCTAAGGACTTTGGGTTTGTCTTATTCAGAGAAAAGGAGCCTGAGGGGCAACCTCATTGCTCTCTATAGCTTCCTGAGGAGAAGAAAATGCCCGTCTCTTCTCCCAGTGATAGAACACATGGGAATGGTTCAAAGCTGCACCAAGGGAGGTCTAGATAGGACATTAGGAAGCATTTCTTTACCAAGAAGGTGGTCAGACACTGAAATAGGCTTCCTAGAGAGGCGGTTGATGCCTCAAGCCTGTTTAAGAGCACCCCAATGCTTAAGAGGCATTTGGACAATGCCTGTAACAACACACTTTAACTTTTGGTAGGCCCTGAAGTGGTTGGGCAGTTGGACTAGATGATCATTGTAGGTCTCTCCTCTCCTCTCCCTCTCCTCTCCTCTCCTCCTTGTTGTCAGTTTCCAGTTTTGCAGCTTGCTTCTGGAAGCTGTAGTCAATGGGCCAACATAAGATTTAATACCTCCTCTGGTGACAAATGTGAATTTACATATGAGATTGTTTCACTCCAATCTAAAAAATTCCAAATATCACACTGTACAAAGAAACCTATTGGTTTCATCTTTTCTGTATGACAAACAGACATAGTTTATACATATTTTTTAACATTTTCCAAACACTTAAAGGAAAGGTGTTAACACCACTTACAGTGATGCATTTATATAGTTAACATTTCAGAATAATTGAACACAGTGCTTAAGCTTCAGTTATTAGACAGTATGAATATCCTCTAACAGTTAAGAAAGCTATTTTCTTTCTGTGTTGTTTATATTCTGATTCATTTTACTATTCATTATTCTCTCAAGTTTCATATGTATATATATATATATATGTTTAACCCACAGCTCTCTCATCCTTTAACTACTTAAGAACTTGGTAGCACTTGATTGGTTTCCTCTCTGTTTCAAACCTCTTTTACTTTCTTGGTAGTCTAAGATTCTTTCTGCTATTTATGTGCTGTGCTTACATGTTTGCTTGAAAGAACACTAGTGATGTCAACAATTGTATTACTAGGTCTAGATGCTTTATGTTGTTTATATAACAATATGTTATATTTTTTTAAGTTTTCCAAAATTTAATTCTGATTGATAAAATCACTTAACTCTCAATAATTGGTTACATTAACCTGTTTGTTAAGCTTGTTGTGTTTATTTTATATTTAATGTTTTTCTGTCTTCACTAATTTGAGACTTTCACTACATCCTTGGACATCTCTGGTCATTCTGCATTTACAGCAGATGCTGGCTATTTACGCTACAGGCTTTTTTCCTGCTTTATAACTGAGCTTTCATGCCTACTATCTTGTCTCAATTTCGAGATTAGTCTCTGCAGCAGGACAGCATGCAATAGTAATCACTCTCCTCATAGGTCATCTGATTTTTCCTATTTGAATATTCAGCGTCTCACTCTTTTCATGCTAAACCTCTAAGTACCTAAATTTCTTTCAACATTCTCTCTATGTATCTTTAGACCATCTTAATTGCATCAGGTACAGACTAGATGTGATATTTCAAGTTTTATATTATGTTATGGATATGCTAGCATCCAGTAGGATACCAGGTCTCTTTACTTCCAAATCAGCTTTATAATTCCTAATTTACTGTAGTTCTTTTTTACTTTGCTACTCCTTCTGTTACTTTCAAGGGTATTGGGGAGTCACTGTTCACAGATTATTTTATTATTTATCACAGAGATTATTTTATTCCCAGTGGGTGCACACAAACACACCTACGTACACAGAGACCACAAATGTCAGATCAACACAGACAGAAGAACACTGTTTTTACAGGCACACCACACAATTAGCACTTACATAAGTAAGAATAAGATAGATTGCCTGGTCCTGCTTTTCCTTACCATTGAGTCAGTCTCAAAGTTTGCTAGTAGATTTTACACTCACATGCATACACTCAAAAGGATCCCTCTCTGGTGGCTTTTGGATTCTTCAGCTTCAATCCTGTGAACAAAGTGCCAGACATCATGTAGCACCTGCATGTTATTAACTGGGAACCTTGACACAACCATTAGCTTTAATCAGTCTTGCAATAATCACAGCTAGCTGGTTAGAAGTGCTGTGGCACTCTACACCCACCTGTGCTAAGGGACATGCTGCATTACTAAACAACTGCATTAACAGTTGTTATGGCCCCAGAACATACAGGAATGGCCAGGCTCTTCTTTTCTCCTTTGGAAACACTCTGTTTTTTCCCACTCAAAATGACAGCTCTCACAGTGACACTGGGCTCCACACAACCACAAATGATCACTCTACATACACAGAAGAAGAGGAATGTTTACCATTATGTATACACTACTTTGGCATCCTCAGGTATAAAGGCAGTATGTCCCTCAGGGTCCAGATTCTGTTTGGCTATATGGGTTGTCTCTCCTTTTGCTTGCTTAAGGCCTGTTAATATCAGCTAGCTCAAGCCTCAAAAATGGAAGCTCACAAATGTGACCCCAGCTACCTCATGGATAACTCTTCCCTCTTTAGATCACAGGCAGGAGATGTAATTAATTTAAGAGACTAGGGTTTGTTGGTTCAGCAACACAATACTAAAAACTTAGTAATTTAATTATCAACAATTAATAAACACATCATTATTAAATTAGAGTTATATAATTTTGCACTTGATTACACAGAATGACAAAGCTACTGATTGTTACTTTTTAGTCTCACAAATCAAATGCAGCTATTATTGAATTACAATCATGTCACACTTCCCTCCCCATACTACTTGGTGCTAGGGTGCAACTCTGTCCCTCTTTAGTCTCTCCTCCTACACCATACAGTATCCTTGCCCTTGAATATTTTTAATCATCTTCCTGATTTTCTAAAGAACCTGTAGCTAGTTCTGAAGGCTGACATTCCAGTCAGTCTCTTGCTTACAGTATACCATCATGAAGGCAGGAAGACAAGACTCCTTAAACAGTGAGATAATTACCAATTTTACCTAACAAAAGAAAAATACTATCTTAGAGTCTGGGTACTACTCTAGTTTTATTGACACCTATAGACCACAATGTCTATCATAACCTGTTCCTGCTGGAATATTGAAGTTAGAGCTAATAGGGTTTTTCCGTTGCAATGCACGAGTCTGCAGTAACATTTAAAAATAAAGGAAGCATCAAACAGAAGGGTAATGAATAAGGTACCTGGAAGGAGCTTGCTACTGAAAGAAGACTCTTACAGATCTTGTGACAGGACATCGGAAAAGCTTAAGGCATTGCTTCCAATTCTACTGATCATCCCTTTTTTATAAAAGAATGCAAGTCCTTATAATTCCTACCAACTCAGTCCATGTCTTTGTACCCTCATTACTATGTGTTAATTATTTTTCTCCCCTGGCACCCTTGAAGGGAGAAAGTTACCTTTACTTTGTGTGCATGGGATCTCAGCAGAAAGAGAGCAAGAAACAGTGTTAGGTCACACAGAAAATCTGTATTGAAGCCATGAATTGCACCGATGTTCCTAACTCCCAGATCCATTCTTTATTCATGAGATCATGCTTCAGCAATAGAATTTGTACTGTATGACTTCCTCCCACCAAACCGTATACACTGAATTTAAAACTCTATAGTAGATGTGCCAGCTCATTTAAGTGCCTATTTTTCCCCATACGGATCTAATTTGCATTGGGAAGATAAATGGAAAATTCAAATACTCAGGAAGGCTGATACTATTTGAGATGCAGTACACACTGCATTTCTTTTCCCTCTTCACTGAATCATTTTGCTGTAGTTGTATCTTCAGACCTTTAAACTCAAAAGTTAATGTAGAGAGTTTATTGGTTTCCAGGTAGTGGTCTGAGGCACAAACCACTGCAGGTGTGTGGCTAAGAGGTGTTAACTGGGTGATGGATGCACAAAAATCCGGGAGCACAACAGTTAAATCAAGTTAAAGCAAGACTCCAGCTGAATACAGTGGACTTTGGATCAAACCCTGTGGGGAGTTAGGAGGTAATACACATTGCAACAAACCTGTAAACCTCTCTGCTTCATTGATTTTGTTGTTCACAAATGTATCAAATTAATGCTGTTGGTTTTGTTGGGGGGTTTTTCTGCATATAATTGTGTTCTGCCAAACTGGAGCTTTCGGTATAAAAAGCCAGAATTATTAATGATGTCTGAACTGTTATTGAGAAGAATTAACATTAAAGAAACTAGTAAATTATGTTTAGCAGTTAACCTGTGTATACCTGAGTAATATTTAAAACATTTCTGGAGTTCACCCAGGAAGACTGTTGTTTAAAAACTATTTATCAAGATTGTTTTGGAAAACAGTGAAACAGGTAAAAATATTGCATATGGAGGCCAGAAATTCACCAGTCTGGGCATGACTAGCTACATACGCTCAAATTATTACAAAACCAATGAATTTTCTTGTTTCCCACTCTGCTGTTATTTTGGAGAGTACCTTAATTTACCTGTGTTCCAAAGGAGGCATTTTGTTCCCTTCGTCAATATGGCCTGGTGCCTAGCTGTTCAGAAACAAGGTGATTGCCTCAAGAATGATGGTAAAAACAGAATTTTTGAGTTAGTCATGCTGATTTGTCCAACTTTCACAGGGAATCCTAACATGAAGGTGAAACAAATCCCAAGGGCAGAGATTGAATGGGCAAGTAGAATGGTTGACTTCTGTTGCTGCCAAGGGCTGAGACATAAACACATCTGTTAAATCATGAGAAGCAATGTTACGGACAGTTTTGAAAT